>NC_086199.1:76649099-77296316 GCF_035770615.1 Melospiza melodia melodia
CTTTAAAGGAAAATGAGTTCTGTTATTAACTTCCTAGCTGCAAGCTGTAGGGACAAGGTAAAAAGTTTAAGTAGGATTACTGCTTCAAGGAAAAAATGTTTATCAAGAAGTGCTCAGCCTGTCTCGTTAAAAATAATAAAGCACTCTGAGGACAAGAAAGTTCTTTGGTTGCGCAAGCTACTGCACAAAGCAGTCTATTTTCATGACTCTGGCTGCTGAAGTTTAGAAGCCACTATAGTGTATTGATTGGGGAATATTTTTCAAGCACTCATAACATTGTTTTATGGTGCAGTAAATGTGCTTGTCCTCAGTCTCTGCAATGTATATGCAAGCTTAGAAACAACTCTACTAACCAGCTTTCTCCTTGTGCTCTCATACTTGAGTAATTCAGACATGATACAGCCCCATTTCCTTAATTTGCTTGCAACCCCCCCTGCCTCCTTTTTTCTGGTTATGAAGAGATGGGGTTTGGGGAGGAAAAAGCATCCTGACAGCTTTGGGAGGTTGGTGTTAAAATGCAAGAGCTACAGTTGTTTCATTGTTCCTATTACTGGTTTCTGTCAAAGAAACCTGTTTCCAATGGGAATCTAAAAAGGAAGTGACAATAACTTCTGATAGTGAGTTGTCTCCCACCTGACAAGATGCATGATGCCCTAACACAGCGAGAGTGTCCGACAACAAACCACCAGGCGTGACGCACTGACATCAGCATTCATATTGCCCTCTGTAAGTCCTTTAAATCTTGATTTCTCTTAAATGAATTATGTTCTCTGTAACGTTCATAATGGACTCTTTTCTTTCTCCATTAAAGTCTGTGTCAGCATTCTCCTTCTCTGTGTTTTGCCTTAGGGCTCTTGATGTATACAAAGACTCCTCTGTTTTCTGCTCTTAGTCACACGCTTTCACTCTTAACCTCAGCGCTATAAACTAAACATCCACCCACTACGGCTGGAGATGACCCTGTTTACGTCTGCTGCTCAAATCACGACAGCAGCAGTCCTCAAACTTTGTTTTCATGGAGACAGTCAGCTCTTAGCAAGAAGACAATAAGGCTTGACTTCAACACTGCAAGTTTTTGAAAAAAGTTTAACAGAAATAAATAGTCAGGAAGGATTAATGGAATATATAAAGAAACTGGTTGTCTCAATCATTTTACATCACCAACCTTTTAAAATTACCATATATGAATTGTTGTAGCAGTCCACTCTGGTATTGGAACATGCCAACTCAATCTGAGACAGCAAGGGCACAAGCAGGAGAATGGGGCTTATGTTTACATTTCAGGGCTGGTTATGATGATCAGCCTGAACCATGACTCTCTGCAATCCAGCAGTGAGTGTAGAACAGCAGGGTCACCCACACCACTGAGAAATTCCCATTTTCAGACACCTGTGCTACCAGACTTACTGCCATGACTACTGATGAGAGAGCTGCTTGAGAGGATGGCTCTTCCTAAGGATTCCAGCAGCCCCTTAGTAAACAGGGTGAGAATGACCGGCTTGAGAACATGAAGGAAGGTGTAAGGAGCACTGCTAACTCACAGCGGAGTGTCCCCTCCCTCGACCTGCTGGCCACGCTCTCCCTAGTGCAGCCCAGGGTCCCATGGTCCTTCCTGCCCACCAGGACACACTGCTGGCTCGGGGACAGTTTGCTGCCCACCAGGACCCCCAGCCCAGGATCCCATGGTCCTTCCTGCCCACCAGGACACACTGCTGGCTCGGGGACAGTTTGCTGCCCACCAGGACCCCCAGCCCAGGATCCCATGGTCCTTCCTGCCCACCAGGACACACTGCTGGCTCGGGGACAGTTTGCTGCCCACCAGGACCCCCAGCCCTTCTCCACAGAGCCGCTCCCCAGCAGCTCAGCCCTCAGCCTGTGCTGGCCCATGGGGTTATTCCTGCCCAGGTGCAGGACCCTGCATTGTTGAATCTCGGGCAGTTCTTCTCTGCCCATCTCTCCAGCCTGCTGAGGTCCTTCTGAAGGGCTGCACGGCCCTCTGGGGTATCAGTCACTCCTCCCAGCTTTGTGTGCTCAGTGACCTTGCTGTCAAAAGTTAGCAAGAAGGTGTTGAGATGCTCTCAATAGAAAACATATTTCAATGTCTTCCAATGAGTCTTCCCTGTGACCCTGCTCAACATTTCCCCTAGTGGAGCAGCAGCTTCGCAGAGCTCTCCACACTACTGCCCGTCACACAGGGAGGCTCAGGGCTCTGCAGCGGGCAGCCAGCTTGCCCGGTCTCTTGGGCATTTGCACAAAGCCCTCCTTCGACAGGACAGGGTCACAGAGCTCATTTTGCCTCAGTGCAGGCATGGTCCCCACGGAATCTTTGCTGGCACTTTCATTAGTCTAATTTTAAATATCCCAAGTGAATGGCTCTCTACTATTTCCCTTGAGAGACTGCTGTACCTACCAATAAATCTTACTGACAAAAGGTTTTTCCCAATATCCATCCCAACTTCTTTCTCTCTTAATTATATTCCAATACCCCAGTTGTATGTCCTTGTATCACTTTGCAAGGAAACCTTACCAAAGTCATTTCTATAACTAACGCAGCGCTCACTGAACTCCTTGGCAAAAGCTCCTGCTGACTTCAAGGTACTTGCAGCCAGCTTTTGGGCAAAGCTCTGCGTTCCCCTCAGTGCAAGCCTGTAATCCTAGAGCCAGCGTGGTGTGCCATAGCAAGGCTCAGTTAGTGTTGCTACCCAACCCTTTCGCTGCTGCCCTCAGTCTTTCTGCCTGGGACCACCAAAGACTTCAATGAGGGTAGGAAAGTGGACAAGACGTATAACCCAGGACATTCTTCAGGCTTTCTGAGATGCATAAATCCCCTGCTTGCTGGCACTGGCTCCCCCAGTGGGGCTGGCAGCCTGTGGGATTCAGGGCTGAGGCTCCAGTAGGATGGTTTGGTATGTATATATTGGGAGCAGCTCACCTGGGAACAGAAACTTGGCTGCACCACCCGAGTACTGCTGGTCTGGCAGCCTGGCTGTGTCCCTGCATGGCAATATCCCTGCCTGGGGTTACACTAGTAACAACAACATGACATTCATTCCTGCAGTGTTGGATGTAGTAAAGCATTTCCCCTTCACTTCCTTCCCTGTATGATTGTGAGTCATGATTCTTGGGAGCCGATAACACGGGAATCCAAACGGTGCTTCAAGCTGTGCCCAAACACGAACAAATACTTGATCAGTCAGGGATTTATCAGAAAAAGAAATGTTTGTTGATGTAAGCTGTTATTTGGAGCTCATGTCACGTTATGTGGTCTTTATGCCTCCATCTGAACTAGGCACTTTTCCTTCAGGTGAAGTTTCCTTCCTCATCCAGAGAAACAGAACCAATCCCCTCCTCACTCCTGCTGCAGTAGTTTGCTTGCCCTTTGCAAAAGGAAAACCAAAGCAGAATATCTATCCAGCTTTGTACCTGCTGCCCGTGAGGTTGGCCAGAGGGAGTTTCCCTTGCTGGAGGAGGGGTTATCGCAGGCCACAGCTACAGCTGAACTCTCTTAACATGGTAGATATGGTGTGTAATTGTAACATCCCACTCTGTTGTGATCCTTAGTTAAAGGTGCGTGGAGTCAGTCAACCAATTTGACACTTTATTGGAGTGGATACAACAGAGAATGATGGGAGGTGGGCAAAGGGATTTTTACTCGTGGTTGTTAAGTTCTCTTGAAACATAAGGCACAAAATCAGATCCAGCAAGGTGCATTGCTGTTTACCTATCCCTTCTGAAACTGAAGTACAACCCCACAATCTCATCCACCTACTGCCTAACCCTGGAAGGGATTTTCACATTCCTCACCATCCTAAAATTCAGCGGGAGGCACTGAATATCTCACGACCAATCCCATGCCACAGTCCTGTGTGATCTACCAAGCTGGTGCTTTTCTGGCTCTCTCATTTGAGACAGCTGTTGGGGCAGCCTAGAGTGTGCCACCATAGCCAGGTTCACAAAAGATGCAGAGAAGGGTGATCCTTCCTCTGCTGTGAACCAATCACTCTCATTTGAACTCTCACCCAGAGTCACTGCCTACTGCCAGACAGGATCTGAGCCTGGTGCTCTCTGTTCCCAGAGGAAGGCCCTACACATGTGAGGATGAGTTGCTCTAAGCTCCTTCTGTCACATCTATAACACATTTTTGAGTCCAGAGAGTGGGAAAAGAGAGTGAATACAATCATCTTAGGGCTAGCAAAAGCATGGTGTGGCTGTAAATTCTGTGCTTCTGTTTACAATCAATTGAATGTGAGGGTTCAGTCTTTGAACCAGGTTGAGAGAAGTTCTGAATACCAAGGTTTTGAATACTTTGTGAGGCATTCAAAATCTGGAGAGAAGTGTTTTATTGACACTTTTCTCATGATCTCTGTGCCTCAGTGGCCTCCCAGCTGTGTCCCTGCTGAGGACACCAGTGGATGTTCTCTGCTCTTAGACATCTGCTGCTCCTACATTGCCTGAGGGACAGCTCAGGCACCTGGTTCGGGGCAGTGGAGCTGATGGAGGAACCTAAGAGCTGGTGCTGTAGAGTTCAAAGTTAGGATGTTAACTGCCTTTTATGCTTCTCCTTGATCATTACTGTGGAAAACAGGGTAGGGCATCTCGTTAATCTCAGAATAGACACAGTTCTATAATGGGACATTACTTCTGTGCATTTCACTTCTTTGTCTGAGATAAGATATGGTCTCTAATGTCTATTTTTTTTCCCTTTCTTCGAGTTGGTACTTTTCCAGAGCACTTCTTCATCTTGCCAACTAGTGATTAATTGGCTGTACTGAAAGGTTCAACACTTTTCTGTACGTTTACCAGAGGAGGCAGAGGAATGTGTGCTCTATCTAGAGTAAAAGCATGCCCTAAGTGGATTTAAAAATGGGTCATCACTTGCTCATTTTAGAATCTGTGCCCTTAAAGCACATAAGCAGAGGTGGCCTACCTTTTTGATACCATTTTAAAAAAAATAAATTCATGGTGAATGGGAATGTCAGTGGGAAGTTCCAAGACTTCTGTTTATCTTCAGTCAAACACCATACAAGCAGCTCAATCACAGACTTCTTTGTGCTATGCTGGTCTTGTCAGCTGTCACATAGAATGTGGTTTTGTCCCTTGCTGCTGGAATTTCCATGCTGATTATACAATTTTACCTCTTGACAGTCCAGGGGGAAAAACGTTACTAAAAAACATCAGCCTAGGCAGGGCCTTGTCAGCCCTAGTTTCAGTTCCAGCCCCTGGTGTCTTTCAGCATTTCCAGCCCTACAGTAAGGCTTTGGAGGGTTAATAGTCCACTTAACAGAGAGACCTGAGAACTCTGAGAAAAGCTTGGAGTGGGACTCAGCTCTCTGTTTCACAGAACTGCATCTCTGCTACTTGCTACATATCCTTTTGAAAGGAAATCCCAAATTAGGGCCTTCTACAATTTGTGTTGTCACCCTTCTGCAAGAGAGCTTCATGAAGCAATTTGACCTTGTTCCTACTTCTGTGTTAGCATCTGATTCATTTGCCCTTAAGTTGGAAATTCATGCTCTTGCAACCAGACATCCATGGTTCATGTCTTACAGATGACCCAAACATGGGTGTGTTTCAGCTGGCCATGATGCTTGTAACCACCAGACCACAATCTGCTCCCAGAGCCAAGAATAGCAGCAGGATTTCTGATGTTCAATTTTCAACAAAGCTGTCTCCCTTGCAAGACATTTTGGAGTGTTAGTAGTGTTGGTAAACTGACAAGGACCCAGGACTGGGCAGGTTGAATTGGAAATGAGAAGACAGAACAAAACAAAAATGGTATTTTTTAAAACATTGTCTGTGGCCACAGCTCTCTTCACAGACAGCAGCAGGCACAACTCATTCTCTAGTCTTGTTTTTAGTGTTTTGGTTTTGTTTCGTTTTGTTTTTTTTTAAGTGACTCACAATTTTTAAATTTGTGGTGGGTTATAGTGTTGCCAAATCTAATATATCTTATCCTTCATCTAAACCTCTCTCCAAAGTTTTCATGCTTATTCAGTCCTTGATCTGTCTTTTGGGATGGCTTCTAAGGACACCAACTAGTAGCAGATGTGATAGTATTTTTTTTTTTTTATTGTGGACATCTCCTGAAAGTATTGTACCAAAATAACAAACCAGCAACAGCTCTTGGGGGCTACCAAACAGTCTCCAGCCAGTCACTTCTTTTTGTCCTTGCCAGCCTAATTTGATTTGAACGGACAACTGATAAAGGAATGCTATCAAGCCCAGGCAAGTCGTATTTCTGCTTCTCCATCTGAATCATTTCTTGACTGCCTGTTGAATGCTTGAGAGCAAGTTGGGTGCCTTCCAAAACAAAGCAAAGATAGCCTCCCTGTCCCAGAGAGGTTACCGTGCAAACAGAGACTGCCCAGCCTGTAACAGCAGTCTCGTGGGCACACGGGAAGCAGCGGAGGCAGTTGATCATATGGATTGTGTAGGCAGGACCTAAAGACAGATGTGAGGCCAAATGAGTCGCCTGTGTGTGCTGTTGGCCTGCTGGGGCTCCCAGGGCACAGGGGGAATGCAGCCCAGGCAGGTCACTGGGCCCAGACACGTCCCATGGGCACACTGTGCTCGTGTGTAATGGTTTGAACTGAGCTTAAAGGGGTTTGCATGGATGTCCCACGTGATCCAAGTGACCAAGACTAAATTGCCAAGATTTTTCAACAGGAAAGGAGGCTTCTAGATCAAAAATTATAATGTTTCACCATACATAAATTACAGGTTCGTTTCTCATCGTACTGACAGTTATAAACAACACTTTTTTGGCCCTAGGTCAGAGGTATGGCTTTGACCATAATTGTATTCTTTGTAGATAACTTATTTTTGTTTTGGTTACCAGAGCTTTTGCAATGGATCGGGCCTTTGCATTACTGTTTGTGTCCCATGGTTCCGTTTTTCTGCCGTGACAGCCACCTCCTGTCACCAACACTACCTGGGTGCTGGGCACGAAGGCGGGGCAGCATGGGGCACCATGGGTCACCATCAAGGGGAGGGGAGCTCAGCACAGAAAAGCTCTTCAGTTTTGAGCAAGGCCTATGATGGCAGAGAAGGGAGAAGCCCTGGTGTGGTGGTGTGTAGTGCAAGGTGCTTTGCCCTGCCAGAGGAGGAGGAGGAGGAGGAGGAAGCAGTGTTCTTTATCACTTTTGTTTCCCACTATCCTGCAGTCAGATTTTCTGCTTGTTTTTCACTGTGCCCTTCATGTGTTTTCCATCTCTCCAGAAATCACTGGCTTTGTTTAAAATAGACTTCGAGTGGCTGCCAAGACTTTATCCAGAGAGGGAGAAAAACGCACGGACGCCAAGTTCCTATAGAGTTATCAAAAGCTTTCACTCCCCATCAAGTATACACCAGAAGCCTGGTCTTCTCAAGAAGAGTTCTGAATACTCACTACAAGTCATCCTACAAGAGCCACCAAAGCACTTCTGCCCAGGAGAGCTACCCTCAGATCCCAGTGGTGTCTGCTGAGATCTGCTTGCAAGTGCCCTCACAAATCACTCACATCCTGGGATGTTTGCAGTGTATTGAATCTACACAGAAATATCACAAAATTAGAGGAAAATGGCTTAAGGATGTTTGATTCAAAAATATTTAAAGGTATTGTTCATAAAGTCATAGATTTCATCAGAGCACAACTTTGTGCTATAGGCTTGCAGCCAAGGAAGATTCACTTTGAGGGGCTTTGTTGGCTGTATTTGCTTTCTCTTTATGTTTTACCACCTTTTTCTACCCCAACCCTAAAGGGATTTCCTGTTCTGTCTCCAAAATGAGATGCTATTGTTAAGTAATTCCCAGCTTAGAGCTTAGCATCTCCTTCTCTCAGCAACAGTTCAAGTGAGCAAGATAAGTACATGTGAAATTGAAAACAGGATCAGCTCCTTCATCACCAGGGCAAAAGGTATTGAAATAGAGACAAAACCAGATATTCTTTGCTTTTAGGTAGAGAAGTGTGCTTTAACTCTGGCTTTTGGACTTGTTTCCTAATATTTCTTGATTAGAAAAGCTTACTGAAAATATTTGAGATGGCTGGTGGGGAGAGACTTTCCTGACAGAAGCAGCTTTCTGACAGAACGTAAACAATCCCAGAGCAGGCTTCATGAACAGCACTCCTCCCACCAGGAGCAAAAACACACCGGCTCAAAGCCAGCAGCTCTGATGCATTGGTTGCTACAAAAAGCTGTGGTGTGTGTCTAAAAGATACCAGGAGCAAAGGGCTGTCCTTGCACACTTTAGTTTCCAAGGGGCAGCAAGGTCTCATTTTGACTAAGTCATGCAACAGCCTCTTGTCACCTGCTCCTTTACCTCCCAAAACAGCACCAGGGAGGGAAAGCTGCCTTGGCTTTGTGTGTAGTGAATGCCAGACTTCCTGATGTTTTAAAGGAGGGAGAGACTTACAATTTTAGATGAAGTGAAAAATTATGATCTCCTGTTTCTCCTATTGCTCATCTCCCTGCTCCTCTTAGAGGCTGTCCTATGCTCTCTGCTTTGTCACAGGTAGTCTTGGTTTGCTGCAGCTGCTTTTGTTATGTTCCTCCTCTTACTCTTCATAGGAAAATAACATCAACTCGTTACTGTTTTTTCCTGCATGTTGAAAGAGACTGATACAAGCAAAGTCTTCTACAAATCCTGGCTGTAGATTAGTGAAAGCCATGTAGGTCTTTCATGAAGCCTGTGGGAGCTGGATGCTGAGGTCCTTCCTCACTTCACCACCAGCATGGACGCAGTGTTTTCAGGGAAAAAGGAGTGTGCCTGACTACGCTACCCCTGCACATGTGTGTATCCCTACTGTGATTAAGTTGGCAATTATGGTAAGCACACAGAGAACTCAATACACAAAATATGAACTTGTTTTGAAAGTCTGGGCAATAACATCTTGATGACTCACTTTATCTGTTTAAAGAATGACTGAGAAATACTCCTTTCTCCATAGTATTATGACAAATCACAATACTCTAGAAAGCATCTTGGGGGAAATTGCTGCTCCCAGTACTACTGTAAATTAAATATCTGGTCATTCACCTCATTCGTGGTACTGATGCTCCGTAGGAAAAGAGTATACTTCCACTGCTTTTTTCCTAGTACTGTTTTACTGCCACTTCCTGTGTAAGCAGGGAATGCTCATAGAGGCCAAAGCAGTCCTGCATTACAAAATATCTTTCTATCTAACCTGGTTCACTGAATCCCAGAAAGCTGAGTATCCGCTGCAGGAATTAGCCTTAGATGTTGTTAAGACACACAGCTACTCCCCCAGTTCATAGTGGGGAGGGGGGAACTAAGGGGGAAACCGAATAACAGAAAACCCCTGGTGCTGTGAAAAATGGGGTGAGGTGTAAGAGGGAAGCGATGCAGCACCCAAGTAACCAGCAAGAACAAAGGGCAAATTCAGCCTTTGCACAGCAAGCAGAAATTTATAAAAGGCATCAGACCAGGATGCTTCTTGCTTAGTTCCTTTCGAACAGCTCTGAAAATGAAGTGAATTAATAGTTTCCAAACCTAACAGGTAAGTTTGCAGCAATCAGAAACATGAGAATAAAAAGGGTGGTGAAGCAATATTGAGAAAGAAGATTACATACTGGAAATTGGGCTCTGTGCAAAATCTTTTTTCTGTCTCTTTTTTTTTAGTTACTGTAACTATAAGCAAGAAATGTGTGCCAGAGGAAATGAGAATTTAAGAAAATATAGACAGTTTGGCAGGGCCACAAAATGAAACCTTTAAGAAAAGAACATTTAGAGAACAGAAGGAAATATTAGTGGGAGAAATGATAGCAGCATAAAAATACCACCTTTTGAAAGATATCATTTTGCACCCAACCTTTTAACATCATTTAACATGCATATGGTAAGTTTTATCATATTGATGCTGGGATGGGAAATTATGAGCGTGTGTTTTTTTTAACCTGCTGGGAGAAAAAAGTGCATACAGAAAGGCAGGGAAAGAAGAAAGCAATTCCAGCAACTTAATAGTTAACGTGTTGGAATAGTTACCAGACACTGTTTCTATAGGAATGATGAAGCTGAGATTTAGAAGACGTTGAAAGAATTGTGATTCTGAATGGCCAAATAGACATTAGTGCCCCCACCTTGACACAAATAAACCACAGCTGCCTGGACAGCATAATTCCCTTTTGGCTTGAAACTGTATATGTTATTTAGAAGGCTCTTTGAGAATAGAAGTAGCCCAGTGAGAGATTCATAGAGAAGCCAGGGATCTAAAGCTGACCCAGCAAATAACTGCTTCTTGCTGTCTGTGCTAGAAAACTAAGTCAGTTGGATCCCTAGCAAAGGTAGATGGAAATACAGAAAAATAAGCCCTGATCCTTTCCTCTAAGAAGATAACAAAGAGATAGCAGGTGCTTGGAAGTTGTGGCAAAAGGCCTCATTTTGAATGCCTGTGAGCATGGAGCTTGTGCTGCCATGTTTGCCTTTGGTTGGATGTCAGCAAAGAATGGAATTTGGCTCCTCCTCATTCTGCAATGTGTAAATTTTTATCTCTCCAATATATGAAGTCACCAAACCTTCTGCTCTGTTTACTCAGTGCTTCCAGAGGCCGTTCATTTCCAAACATTACCACGTTACAGGTACCTAGAGTCCCCAGTTCAACCCTTTTTAGTAGTTATTTATTACTCTGCTTTGGTCTGTGAATGCTGAAACCACAGTTTTTTCTGCCCCAGCTGGCCCACTGCAGGGCTTCACCCTCTTCAGCCTTTGCCACCCAAAACCCCCTGGTCCTTGTGCAAGAGTAGCTTCAGCAATCATTCAGCCAGCTGGTCCTGGCTCCACAGCCCTCAGCCTGCACATCCATCTGCAAACAACGTGCTGGCCAAACAGGAGCATCCACGGAAGGCAACATATGCATCATGCCAGAGGTGTGGACATCAAATGTTCCACAAGGCCAAGGATGGAAAGGGCAGCCTGCCTGTGGTTGCTTTTCATGAAACTTCACCAAAAGTTCCTGTGGAGCATACTCAAGAAAAAAGGGGAAGAGCTTGGTGGTGTGGTGGGAATTTTGGATTGTTTTGCTCTTGTTTGCATGGTATACCAGTTTCCAGTCATTGATTGAGAAGTGAAAGATTGAAAAACTATTCGTGGAGTTTGTTTAGGCGGGACCTGTCAGAACTTGCAGTCTACCCATAGTGAGACTCAGCCTTGGATGGAAAACTGGCCCAAGAAAACTAAATATTTGAGCAGCTAATCTGTGCTGCATTATCAGTACCTGAGATAGGTAATTAAAGCTAGCTCTTGCAGAGCTACAGAGTCTCTGGCCATGCCTTTATGTTGCAGTGTTGGCATCCTCTCAGGTGCCTGAGAATCTTCGCTTCCAGCCTCCTTTTGGAATTACTTAGTGCTAAATGCACCACATATGGTGGTGTTTGTTTAGTCAGACGAAAATATCCCTGTGGATATGGAGACTATTCCTTGATGCAGATCACTGCCATTCATGGTTTGGGATACTATAATCCAAGATGCTGCACTGTGCTGGGACAGGTAGGTCACTGCTTTCCAGAAGGAAGCAACCACAAATGCACTGCACTCGCCATTTGTCCCTTTTGTTTGCCCTTCAGGCTGCCAAGTGCTTTGGTAGCCTCACAACTGCAGGCATCACATGAACAAATCTTTGGATGTTTGCTCCTGTCGGGCCTGTTGGTTAAATATTTGGGAAAGGTGGCTACGGTGTGCAGGTCACCGAAACACAGGAAGGATCCCAAAGTGTTTTACAAATGGTTTTTAGCTCATGGTTCATCCCATCTAATGTTAGGGTTTTGCCTGGAATACTTAAATTGAAGCTTTGTCACTTTGGCTTAGTTTCTGTCATCCAGAGACGCCTTCTAGTTCCTAGCAATTCATAACCCACTGATGGGATGCTGAAAACCCAGCCTGAAACACCACCTACATCCTGTGTGAAGAGGATGAGGGCCAGGAGGTACTCATCTTCATCCCACTGGGAACTCTCTTGCTTGCAGCAGGATAGGTGGAGGAGGGGAATGGTGTCTCGTAGAATACCCAGGATATGGGCAAACTCCTCTGGCCTTTACTGCTTCACATCCTTGTCAGGTGTGACCCAGGGCACAATAGTGTATATTCCTTGAAATAGTGTATATTCCTGGCAGCTCTTACAGCTGGAAACTCCCTGGGATGTCGGCTTGCTTAGCCAAAGCTGGGAGAGCAAGTTGCTCTTTCACAGAAAGCTAGGGAAACCCCTGACTGCAGAGGGAAGGGTCAGAGGTGCTGCCAGTGGAAGCTACAGACATGAGCCTGGGTCAGGAAAACCCACTGGCCCATGCAGGAAGGTTAGAAAAATGAGTCAGGAAGTGAGGAACATGCTCTTGTAAGCTGTGGCACCAGTGTACAGAAAGGCTCTGTGATTCACAGGACAAACTATGAACTTTTGGAAACGGGTTCTGGACCTCCTCCTTCTGCCTGAGCCCAGCTCAGAGCTTCTTCTGCAGTGTAGTGGAGGCAAGGGGGGAGAAATGCTGGTGACATTCACTGCTGTCACCAAGGTCTACATATTGTGCTGTCACTTGTTTTAAAGTGCTGAGGAAGGTCTGCATGCTATGTGCTGTATTCAGTGTGTGCTCTGTGAACATTTAAACCATCCTGTGACACAAGCCTGGAGGTTTGGGCGGGATATGCTGGAGATACCATGGGTCTCTGGAGAGCTGGACTCATCCTTGAGGCTTAGGGCAACTGGAGGTACCAGAATTTCTGCCTGGAAGAGGGGAGGAGAGAAAAGTGAAGCCAGAAACAGTGCTGTGGCCATTTCAATCACAGGATTCATAGATGAGTGGATTACAGACCAATACAGCCACCAGGTCCCCTTCTGGTCTTACTGCAGCAGCAGTGCACACCAAGCACGCCTTGCTCAAGAGAAGCGAGTCCTCTGTGCTCTTTTATATGGAGCTTGATGGCTGCTTTGGGACTGCCAGTGCTGGTGGGCACACGAGGGATGCCCTGTGCTTTCCGACCCTACTCGTCTGGCAAAACGCCCCGAGTCTGGCATTGTGTCTGCACATCTGCAGTGAGTGTCTGTGCCTCAGGAGGGATGGAGGTGGCTTCACTCCCTTTAGTGCCATGGTGGCAGTCAATTTTCACCACTCCACTGCTGGTCCAGTGGTGTGCTGGACCACCTAAGCACTGCCTTTATTTTTCAGACACAGTATGAAATTAATCAGCAGACTTACTGCCACATCACCGTGTCCAAGAGTGAGCAAATGAAGCTAGATGGTCCTGTGCAAGAGCATTGATTTGCAACATTAAATTAGAGAAGTGATATGAAAAACATAAATCAAACTCTTGCTACTGGTAACAGAGAAGCAATTTTCTCCAGGACAGATCACTATAGAAGATTTCTTGCATCTTCTGGATAAAGAAATGTTGGCTGCTGCCAGAGAGATGATACAGAGTAAACAGGCTGTATGGCAGTTCAGGCCCATGAGTGAAGGGGCCACAGCGCCAGCAAATGGCTCCCACCCACTGCACTGCCCAACACGCTTCCTCAAGTGAGAACCAAATACCACTGCCTGTGTCACCAAACCCAGAGGTAACAAAGATCAGCTGGCCAAGTGAAAAGCCACTCTTGCTTTTTCCTTCTCCTATCGGCAGCAAACACCCTGGGCTACTTGCACAGGAGGGCAATGGGCCCCCTGTTCCTCATCACGCCTGCTGAACCCCTTCCCCCCAGGTTGCCTTCTGCCCCCATGGCCAGGCTGCCGTCACCAGCCCCCGGCGAGGGGAAAGCTCAGCTGTGAGTAATCTGATGTGATACAGCTACAGGCTCAGTTAGCAGGTACAAGCAGTGAAGGTGAATATTAAGAGCTGCTTAGAGGATTGATTTTTCATTAAGATGAATCTATTGTAATTAAGCCTAACAGAGATGTTTGTGCTAATGCTGCATTATTAATTGCCTGAATTCAATCCTTTTTTTTAAAGTTTTTAAGTACGTGAAGTTTCTTTGCCTTTTTTTTTCTTTCAGTCTTGTATTACTTCTCCCTCTAGAATATATATTGGTGTGCCTTTTCTTCTTTCAATGTCTGTTTTCTCTCAAGACCATTTTTTTTTCTGTTGTGTTTAATTGTTTTTCTCCTGATTTATTATTCCAAGCCCATGCTAGGCAGTCTGTTTATTTATAATTTGGATTATTTTAAAATGGATACAGAGCTCTAGGTCAGTGTTTAAAAATTAACTAAAAAAATACACAAATGAGGCCCAATGGTCAACATAAGATTACACATCCTCTAGGATTCACATGCTACTCCAAATAAACCACTGGGGAATACCAGCCCCAGGCCCCAAAAACATGGAAAATTCCCTAATCTGAGCTGAAGTGGGCTGCTATAGAACATATATATGGGAACCCCTCACAGAAAACAGCAGGCCACTCTTCTTACAATTGAACCAGCAGGTGTTAGTGTGAGCCCTTGTAAGGAGTAATGGTGTGCTATGGGCAGAGAAATGCTGGGCTCTGCCCAGCCCAGGTACCCACTTCCCAAGAGCTGATCCTCTCACATTTAGGCATTTTGGGAGAATGCAATTCCAAGAAGAATAACATGGCCCTCACAATACATATCAAAAGACCAGAGCATCCTGAACTTCTACTGCACCTTCCTCCTTCCACCATGGAGGCTGCCGATTCCCAGTGGAAAGGAAAACCCAGGGAAGGTGATGGGTGTTGTTCTGCGCAGAGACAGAACCCTCCTATCAGCTCCCCCCTGCTTTGGCACTACCCCACATGTGGTACCCTGAGGTTGTACCCCTCTCTTCACACTCCATTGCAAAACTTCTCCAGTTAACAAACAAACGCTGTCAGCCACTGTGTGTGTTTGAGAGGCAGCGCTGCCCGTGGAGGAGGGGCAGCAGCCCCAGATGGCAGCGTGCAGCGCACGCAGGCCTGGATGGCAGCGGGCAGAGGGGGCGGCCATGCTGCGGCCTGCAGAGGGGGCGGCTGTCCCATCACACCCCCACAGGGAAGCAGAGCTGTGGTCAGCTGGCCACACAAACACCATCACCCTCCAGCAAACAGGGCTTCCCACGGGTGCTGCCATCGGCGCTCTGAGGTCCCCTGTCCCTGCATAAAGAGTGCAGCGCTGAGGGGTGGCCTGAGGCAGCAGGGAGGGAGCAGTGCCCTTGTTCATGCCCAGAGAGGCCTCGCTGGCAAGGCCCAAGGGAGAAGCACTTTGGGCTTTCCCGTGCTGGCTTGACAACTGGGACATTGAGTTGGTTTGCACAAAGGTATGGAGCAGTGGCATGGGGCAGCCAGTGCTGTGTGTCCTGCCCATCTATCTGCAGAGGTGAGGCCATGTCCACCAAAGACAAGAACACTGGAGATGCAGGAATGAAATCCACCTGCTCTGTCAGTCACAGCCTGGGCTGCTGCTTAAGACACTCAGATCTTTCACAGTGGTGCAAAGAGGGAGCGAAACCTTCCCCAGGGAGGGCTGTGCCGTGTGCCCAGACAGAGGCAGGGCCGGTGTGTGGAGATGCTGGTGCTGGACACCAAACCAGCACCGCTCCCACTGCAGCACAAGGGTGATTTAGCTGTTGCCCCAATTAAAACAAGATCAGGCTTTTTAGTGCGGTGTTAACAGCTATGTTAAAATCCTCACACTTTCCAACAAAAGAAAGGCCCTCAGAGAAACCCAAACAAACACTCACACAAGCAACACTGGAAGTTGGCTTGAGTTACAAACACAGGAAATTAAATACAAAACCATGTTACAATAGCACTGAGAATCTGACTTAAAACAAGCCAGACTAGAGCATGCACTGTTCAGATGGCCGTATTTTTCCCTACCCCCAATCCCAGGGGGATTGTCTCTATAAATACACACATGCATGTAAGTAGTTGTATGTTTGTATATGCACATACATGCATGCACAATTCCTACCACATTGAATAAACCAGGGAATTAAAGGAATACAGTAGCCTTTCCCTGGACTGAGTTGGCTGAGTATACAAATACATGAAGGTGTTTCAGCCAAGACTGCAAATATAGTGTATTATGGGGAGAAAGTTTGTTTGGCTTTTTTTTCTTCATTCCCAAATAAAGATTCTTGCAAAGATTCAGTTCACAGCACAATTTCACAACAAATGAAGGTGCAACTGAGAACAGTGTGAAGGTGAGAGCAAGAACAAGACGACAAGAGTTCCTTAAACAGGTTTTATTGCTGAAGAAATCATCATATTTAATCATCAGTTTCAATTACATTAGCAGAAGACACATTTATTCCAAGAGAAATTCACACAAAGGGTTATGCCACTACAGCAGGATTACCTGGAAAAAATACTCTCCTGACTGACAAAGCTTTAATGGGCTTTACAATTGGTCCTCTTGTGTGCCCCTTGGTATGACAGCCAGCAGGCTGCCATCAGGTGCCATTCCATGTCCCCGCAGGAGGCTCTTCTCACCTCCAGTTGCAGCCTCACGCTGCTGGAGGCCGGTGGAAAAGAGAGGGTGGCCTCAGGTTAACATGTCTTGACTTGTCCCTTGCTGTAGGCAAAGCCCTTTCCCTTTGCTGCAAATCCCTATCTCGTGGCCTCAGTCCTAAGGTGCATGCTTGTTTTTCTGCTTTTATCTTCAAAACACTCACAAATGTATTTCAAATGAGAACTCTATTATGTTTTCCTTTCCTTTATTACACTTTGCTACAGTTTGTCAATACTGGCTACCGGTGTTATTTGAGGCCACACTTGAAAAAAAAAGAAGGTCCTTCCCGAGCTCTGCACATTTATCTGAAGTTCTGCATAAGGTCACATGTCTCCTCCAGCAGAAGGTCTTGCAAAGTTAAACAAAGTCCCCTCGCTTGCTCTGTCTGAGTAAATACAGACCATATTGGAGTAAATAAACAGCCAGGCAGTGTCCCAGACAATGGGCCTTGGCGATGAATTAATAAACTCTGCCTCTCGCATTAGCAGAGTGTGACTGGAACTGGCAGGAGGCCCTGGCGGCGCTCCAGAAACGATTATTACTAGACAGAGCCAAAGGAGACTTGGCACGGCGTGGAGCCCACAGCTGGAGATTAGGTAACAGAGCCCGCCCGCTGGCCGAGCTGCCAGGGCGTTGGTTACCCTGCCTGAGGAGAGGGTCAGGGCTCTGCTTTTGTGCTCCTATTCATGTTGGGTGCCTATCTCTGAAACTCACGCTGCTCCAGTCTGTAATCTACGGCTTTATTCTGCAGGATCAAACTGCCATCCCAAACCCTGGCAGCTGACCAGATGCCTGTCTGGTGAAACACCAGAGGATGAGCCTGCACCATCTCTGTCCTGTGCAGCACCCAGAGAGTCTGGTGCCTGTGGGGAAACAGGGCTCGGTGGCACTGCACAGGCAGCACAGCAGGGCAGTGCTGCTCTGGGTGAGGAAGCAAGAATTGCTTCTGTGGAGAGAAGCCATATCTGGGCTTGTCTTCTGAGCTGGGAGGTGAATCCAGAGCTGGGAGGTGAATCCTCTGCTGAGGATGTAAAGTCCTCCTGATGGCTTGCTCTGGGTGTTGGCTGAAACCCATGGGGAGCTACTGCTCTTCCTGAGCTAGACAAAATTGTCAGCCAGACATACTGATAAAGGAGGTGTAAATAGGAAGGGACCATGGTAAGCCGTCCCTTCTGTTCCCACCTCCAAAGAAAAGGTGTCCATGTTGCTTCATGAACTGTGGTGTTGCAGCCCCTGAGCTCTCTCCCAAACCCAAAGAACCATTGCCTTGGAAGCCTGGCAGCCACGTTGGATGAGCACTGCAGCAACCTCAGGTAGCAGGTTTATCATCTGGGCTGCCTCTAGCATGGACGCCCTGCTGACACAGCTCTTCTGCTTCCAAGAGCTGAGCTACTTTCTGCACCCAGGGTTATCCTGGTCTATTTAGACCTGCTTCTTGGATCTCTGACATGGGCTGCTCATTGCCATGCATAGACATGCCTGTGTTTGCAACTCACATCCCCGCAATCAGCTGTAAACCTGTTAGCAATATATCAGGTAGGCCTGGCACTAGTGTGCTGGAGTATAGGTGGAGGGGGAAGTGATGCCTGCTCCTGCTAGGAAGCATTTTGAGAAGTCTGAATGCAAAACTCAAACTCTTTCAGTGTCTGCTGACCAAGAGAGGCTGTATGCTAAACCACTCTCTTCTCACTCATGCATCCACAGTGAGAAGATGGTGGTCTGAACTCCATCCCTGAGGGCCCCACACTATTATGAGGACCCTAATTTCAGGAACATCTCTTTTTGGTGCCCATGTCTTTTACATCTCAATGACTGCAGCTCTGAAAATGAAAAAGTATAAATCAGCCTTTCTGAGAGCCATCAGCATGAATAGAACTACCTGGATTACCTCGGAAATACACTTTGCTAAATATGAGGTGGTAAGAAAAGTTACCAAAATGAAGAGAATGATGTCTTTTATTTCACATATATGCTATGGTAAATGGCATTTTCTTATCCTCATTTACTGCTGAATCTCCAACCTGTCCTGGACTGAATGCCCCCAGAGAAGAACAATAATAGTTCCCAGCTCTGAATACTGCCTTTTGTCATCAGGTTTGAAAGCCCTTCACAAAGGAGAGGAATCTCATTTTCTGTGTTTTTCCACAGGGAGAAAAGGGGTCACGCAGGCAGAGCCGGAGCACCGCTGCACTCAATGCCAGCCCGCTGCTGTGCCTCCTTCCCAGGACACGGCCGTGCCCTCGGCTGCCACCGGCTCCGAGGCTGCGCTGCTGCACTGCTGCGCTGCTGCAATGCTGCACTGCTGCAATGCCCCTTGCGCGGGCTTGTCCGATAAACATTCCCCATCTGTGCGGGAGACTGCGAATGCCCCTGGTGTGAGTGAGTGACTAGCTGCTGCTTGAATCAAACCGAGGAGTTTCCACTGAATGCGGACCAGGGCTAATGTAAAACCGACTCCGCAGCCCTTTGCTCCCTCTCCAAGCTCCTCCTTCCTCAGCAAACAAGCGGGTTTTTTCTTTCATAACAAAACTTGAAGCGAAGGCTTGCTTTCCATTACCTAAAGTGCAGATCTTGTCCTTCTCCTTAAATCACCTTCAGCTTGATGAGCGTGGGCACTCCTTGCTGGTGCCTCTAAACATCGCCTGGAGAGAAAACCTCTGCGGAAAGTGAAATTCAGAAGAGCTAATAAAACATTTTCTGAAGAGTTTGAATCTCTCATTCCAAAGAAAACAAAAAGGTCGGCTGACCTTTCAACCTGACCCTTTTCTCTTTTTTTTTAAGGCATTAAGAAAAACATTCTGCAAACAATGAGTGCTCGTGGTAATTGTCCCTCCCCTGTGCCCCAGTTCTTGCCAAAAGCAACATTTCAATGGCTATGGGGGGTGGAGGTTGAAAGCAAATGAGTGAGCAAGCAAATGCTGGCTTTCACACATCAGTGGCTGGCTACGCCCTGACCACATCCAAGAAGGTTCAAGGTGAGGGAGTCAAGCTCTCAGGCTGCTCCTCACTGAGTTTTACAGTTGCAGAGTCTGAAATATTGCGGTTCAAGAATGGAAATCTGTGTCGGAAGCATTCAGAAAGTCCAGTCAAAGGGTAAGAAAAAGGGTCATATAGCCTTAAAGTGAAGTGTAATTTAGATCAACATCTCTTCCATCAGCTGTTGAATTCCACCTTCACATCACGTGCCACATCTACTCATTCCTCAGCTTGTCACAGTCCTTCTAGTGTTAGGGAGAGGCCTGTGTGAGAACAATTTCATGTTAGGAAAAAAAAAAAAAGTGGTTTTTATATGAGAAAAGCCTTCTTGTACCATTTATCTCCATTGTTTTCCAGCACTCGGACCTGCAGTGGATCCTGCTGTGACATGTTTCCAGCTGCAAAAGGAATCAAAAGATTTAGGGTTGAGTTCCCTCCTGATTCTGGAACATGTTCCACTGTGCAATCTTTTGTAATATCTCTCTGCAATAAAAGCACTAATGCTCTCCAAGAGGCCTCCCCCTTTCACTTTCCTCATAAGAGGTGATGACAAGCTCCCAGCCCAATTGTCTGCACACATCCTTAACTGCTTGAGCCAGAGATTTAGCTACCTTTCCTGGTTCTGACACTAACCTGTGCACTGGTCCAGGGCAAACCATTTAATCTTTACCCCACCCCGGCAAAATGTGCATAGAAATCCCTTCTTGCTAGTACCAGAGCAGAAGCATTAGCACTACTGGGAGATGGTTTTAAACAGGGGGGCTTTCAGCTGCCTTTGGGACTCAACTGCCAGGAAAAGAGACCTGCCTATGCCGGGGCAGATCTTGCTAATTCTGAGGCAGCTGAATCCATTCTGTACAAGCACACTGGTAGTGTCAAGGTCCTGCCTTTGAACGTGTTTCTCCAGCTGTAAAATGTGGATAGAAACACTGAGTGAGCTCTGTAAAGGTCTGCTGAGATTTAAGCTATGTTGGCATTCTCCTCCTCAGTGTTAGTGGAACTGGCAAACACTAGGAGAGAGTAGGAGGGTTTCTACTTTTCTCTGAATCGTACTGTAAATCTCCCCAGCCCTGAGAACAGACCTTGTAATTGCCAACAAGCACACAAGTGGGTTTAGGTGCTGGTGTGGGAGGAAAGAAGAGGGCTGGGGGGGTGGTGGTAAGGTGGGGGCTGGGGGGTGTGTGTGTCATGACATGATCAGTAAACAGTGCATCCAGAGTCTCTTCGTTACCCTCCAGATTTACTTCTCCTCTTCAGCAGGGGTTTGTACAGCAAAGTACAGTTTTGTGGCTCTTCTTCAAGACCATTAACTCAATATAAAAATATCAGCACTGTTTTTATTATCTGAAAAAAGAGCTCAGAGCTGAGTTTTTGTGAGCAATGCTTGGTTCATTATACAATGACTCAGACTAGGTTTTGTGGTGGAGGATTCAGGTTTTCCTTAGTGGTAGGATCAAGATGTTCTGTTTCCATGATAATCTACCTTTCATCTCTCTCACGTTGCAAAATTCATTTTTACCTTGATCCCACACAAACGTCTTAGTTTCTTGCCTTTGTTATTGTAAATTATTTACTTTAGAAATGCTGAATCATGACACTGAGGTTAGAGAAAATTGCACTTGTATTTAAAGTAAGAATTGTTCCCACATCTTCTGAAGATTCCTGGACTATTATTTTTGTGTGTCCTTACATTTTATGGTTCAAAAAAGTTCAAGTGGCACTCGGTTTGACCCCCCTCAGAGGTGTCGAAGCCTGAACCTTTTACCCTGGTGGAGATATTTAATTCTAGCAAATGATGCCTCCCCAGTGCTGCGTGGGAGAAGCTGTGCCTGTGTATCCACAGAAGAGCTGCATGCTCAGTGATAGTACTGACTTCCTTCAGCCTTCCTCGAAGCCTGGGTGGCACTGCACCACCCAGGTGCTGGGTCCTGGGGGCAGCTGTGGGGGCTCCTGTTTCTGGGAATGGTGTGGTGGCACCTGAACAAAGGCTGCCTGCAGTTCAGAGAAGCGCTCCACAGTTTGTGTGCACACCTGAAGCTTACATTCACACCTAGAGCCTGCAAAGATTGGACTAAATTCTCCTGAAGAAAAAGATGATCGTAGTTCCGGGTTTTTATTGGAATAGAAACACAGGGAAAAGGGGCCAGAGCCCCAGACCCAAGCATGCACTGCAGTCCATCAAGCAGCCTGAAAATACATCACAGTGTGATGCCATGGCTTGGTTATTACCCAGCTGCAACCCGGCCCACGAGTGGCAGGGCCCCCTCTCGCCTCTCCATAAGCCGTGTTCCAGTGGCTGAATGACAGCAGCGCGCAGACATGGTGCTGCAAGCAGACATGCACTGCTTGCCCATGCTCCAGTGGCTCACAGCTACCAGGGCTCCCTCCCCTGTGGCCACCAATGGCACTGAGAACTCGTTTATGTGTCACATCCTGCAGTGGATGTGGCTGCTGGGACAGGCTGCTGTGTGGTGTGTGCTGCCTGCCCTACTGCAGTGACTGGCAACCAGCAGCAAACTACCAGTCTGACCCAGTAACCTTTCTCTTCCCATTTTTAATAGTTTTTATGAATGCAAGGAGGAGATGCAGGAGAGTGGTTAGAAGACAGTGTGCATAATTTTCAATTTTCTTTTCAAATTTTTTTTTTTTAAAGCCATAATTCACACATTCCTGTGTTACATATACTTACAGGTGTCTGTTTTACCACCCTGTGCATTTTCTATAGGGTCACTGCAACACTGGCACTACTTTGAGAGTAAACTCCGATGAGATACAACCAGTGGGGTGGGGCCAGTGGCCTGGGGGTGGCATGCACGGCTCCTGCCCTCTGCTCTCTGAGCCAGCCGGTCGCCCACTGCCTCTCTCAGCGGCTGCCACCTCCGCTCCGCCGAGCCCAGACAGGGGCCACCTCGTTAGTCATTTAATGAGTAAACAAACCGTTTCTCCAGCCTTCTCCAGGATCATTCAGCCTGAGCCAGAAAGCCAGCCTGGCAGAAAAGGGCCTCTTGTTCTGGCCCCCCTCTGCAGCAGGTGATGAGGGGCTTCTCCCTCCAAGTGGTGCAGGGCTGCCACGCAAGGAAGCCCACTGTGTACATAGCACATGGGACCGCCATGCCATTGACTTCTTCCAGAGGCCAGCTCAATCTGTATCAGTTAATCCACATTTTCTGTGCATTAGACCTCATGTTCTTTTATATTCCCACTGATAATTGAATTCTCCATTTTAATGGCTCTCATCTTCTGTAGATGTCAGCAGTGCTCTGTAACTGTGGATTATTTAAGCCTCAGCACATCTTTAGGCAGGTTTAATACCCTCCATTTAGAGAAGGGCTGGGCGAGGCCAGGCAGCAGTCAGAGGGTACGTGCCAAACTGCACCATGGCCAGGGATAAAGCCCCATTTTCCTCTGTTTCTGAAATGGGATGTTGTCTGTTTAATCTAGGCAACTCTGTCAAAGGATGGGGTTTCCCATCAGGATTATGGGATGGTTTCTGTGCATGTGAGAGCCCAAGCCAAAGTCCAAAGCTGAAGTGCTTTTGGCTTTTCCAGTGTCAAAATAACTATTTTACCTGTTAGTTGCCCTGCATTTTACAACCCTTCACATCCTGCGTGACCTCACAACTTCATGGATGGACTCTCAGGAAGTGCTGGCCTGCTTACAGGCACAGCTATAGGGCTATAGGGCAGCCACTATTTCAGCTCAGGCTGGAAGGAAAGGTGTTGGAGCGCAGAGCTGTGGGGAGTTGTAGGACAGCAGGAACACCACCCATCTTCTTTTCTCCCAGAGTTCATCAGGATGCCATGAAGGCACTCGATGCTTGCTCCTGCTTCCTGTGTGAGGCTTTGCCACACATGCAGGAGTCACACGGGCGCTGTCCCTGCCAGCTCGGAGGCGGCGCTGCAGGCAGGCAGACCTCCCTTGCCCTGCCACCCGCTCTCCGGAGGGGTGGCGAGGGGAGAACCGATTCTGGAGGACTGGAAACAATGCAGGATGGGGAGAGCATAGGACTCACGAAGCAGGAACATTTGGGTCACGTGTTAGCACTAGAAACCTGCCAGAAATGGGACAAATGCAGGCGTGCAATTAGTGACCCGTATTCCTGGCTGTTTCCAGGGAGCGTTCATTCCCCCTTCCCAGCTGTGCTGGGGTGGAGGTGGATTTGCAGTGCAGCGGGAGCACTAACAAGTTAATGTTTAACATTATTATTACCTCATCTTCCAGAGGCTCCTTCTAAACATAACAATTGATGACAGGCTCCTGATAGTTCGGAGAAGACCGACCTCAGCCCTAAGACTATGATGAATATGATTTCCCTTCCCCCTCTGTTTTGATTTTCTGCTCTGTTACTCCAGAGCATTGGCTGGCCATGACCCCTGGCTGCTTTTTCTGTAATTACCAGCTCCTGCCAGATTTACTGTGGAAGTTAATGTCTGTTCCAGCCAAGTCAGCCCCACTGTTATATTGTAGGAGACAGTAACCCCTTCAGTACAGGCAGAGCTCTGGTGAAGCAAAACAAAGAGTTGGGACCAGGGCTTCTTGAGGCCTTGGGGAAAGTTTCTCGTGCTTGATGGGGGTGCTGCATTAACAGGAGCACTGTCATTGTGCAATCTTCCTCGGGGTCTTTCAAGTCCTTCAGAGCACAAGGGGTGCGCCGTGTGGAAACAACAAGAAAGCAACTTGTACAAGAGTTTACTCTGACAAACTCTCAGGATTTGCTCTCAGTCCGCTATGCGCCTCTGGGCCATTTCTTCAGAGCCTGTGCTTGGTCTGGTGGGACTTGCTTTAATAAATTAACATTCTGGACATTTACCCTTAAAACTGGAAGGATTTTTTTCAGATGTTGTTTTTGCAAGCAATTTTTTACATGCTCAAACGAAGCATGCTGAAAAGGGCAAGATTCAGGCTCAGATGGCTGTCCAGCAGATGCACAGGTCTCAGCTTCGGTCCAGCCATCAGAAACACCCAGTTCTGCACTGACATGTTCTGCCCAGCTGATCAGAGCAGCTCCTGGGCTGCACTCACTGCAGCAGTGTGCAAGTGCAAGGGCAGTTTAAATGTCTGTGGAAGGTGAAACATAATTGAAACATAGTCAGGGGCCAAATGTGGTTAAAATACAGTCCAGATTCTGATAGAAATTATATTCAGCTATGTCTGGAATAATTCCATCTAAGCCATTGGAGCTGTGGGGTGCAAATCCTGTGCCAGGAGGTTATGGGGAAATTAGATGAGTAACCTTCGTACGGTGTGCACCACAGGAACAAGAAGTGGCCACCAGTGCAGTGAGCAAAGTCAGAAACTTCTGCTTCAGACACAGTTGGGAGATAATAATGAGGAATCAAAGAGATCACACAAATACCAGTCTGTTAACATGGCCCATTACTGTGGAGGGGAAGGCACTAAGAATAGACCAAGTAGGCTTGAGTAACGCATTTGCAACAAATTCTGCTCTAGGGCTCCCATATTTCTGTTTAAGATTTTGCAGACAGATGCACAGCATGTGTGTGTCCTGTCATTCTTTGCGTTTTACACTGATATTTAGATGTTTGGGGCAGTACACACACATTAGGTCTCTGCATTGGACTTACTGGGGTGACTCCTGGACACCTGTCTGAGACTCTGAGTTGTGCTGCAGCACAGTAAGGGGCTTTTGACCTCCTGGGCCAACCAATTCAGAAAACTATGAGAAATCTATAAAGTTTAAAGAAAAGAAAAATATCCAAAAATATCTAACTGGAGATATTTATCCATAGAAAAAGAGGACACATCTGAAAATATGTATGGATGGGCATCACTAGTCTTCACCACAATTTGAATCTGTGGTTCATGGCAGATAGCCCATTCTTGAGGGAAAACCAGCACTTTCTTCTTCACCAACATCATCAGAGCCCGATTTTGGGTTTGTGGGGCTGCAAGTGGGACTGGGCACCAGAGCTGCTTGGAAGGAGAGGCTCTCTGCTTATTCCCACTGTGGAAGCTGGGACTGGAGCCATGCCAGGACAGTGGGGCTGGAAGGAGCAGTTTGATGTGTGGGGACTCACAGAATCCAGCTTTCCGGTAAAAGACCACCAGTGACTGCAGGCACAGCTGAGGTGTAAAGAGCCACTGGCTATCTGCATCCAGATTTGCCAGGAGCTCACCTGCACCGCTGTCCCAATGTGGTCAGTGTGGGTCCTGAGCTCTCCTGGCCTGGCTGCCTTTTGGCACTGGAGAAGGGAAGGTGTACACCCTGCTGATGTTGGCAGTGGATTGCAAAACAGAAACAGTGGATTGCAAAACAGAAGAGTAAATGCAGAGTATCCCTATCAGAAACATGGGGAGATGAAAATTGTCTGCAGCACCCTGGGCACCAATTCTTAACCAGAACCAGGAGGAGGCTCACCCGCCAACTCCTCCAAAGCCCAGGCTGAGTGAGGACAGTGAAGGGGACCCTGCATGGGCCTCTCAGTGATGAAGCAGACCTTCTCAAATCTTTTCTAGCCTGTGAAACAACCCAGTGGCCTGTCACGCGACGAGGGGACGTGTCTGGCAGGCTGGCCCTGCGAGATGCAGGGCCTGTGGCAGGAGGCCACGGCGTCCTGGCTGCCCGCCAGCCCGCGCGGCTCCCTCCTCCAGCAACCTGCCAATCTGCCGCCCCTGGACGTGCTGTCGGGAGCCGAGAGCAGCCTGGCCCCATGCTGTGCTCAGGCGTGAGCTATTTATTATCCCAGCAGCGAGAAGGTGGGAGTTGGAGCCGTGAGGAAGGCAGGGATTGGCTCTGCCCTTGGCACAGGGGATGCCTGAACTGGGGACAGGATGGTGCCGCAGGAGCCGTGGATAGCACTGTGGATGGAGGTGTCTGTCTTCCAGGGTGCACAGGTGCCTGTTGTGAGTTGGCTGAAATAATCCTCAACACCTCAGCTTAGGTCCCAGGAGAGTACCCCAGCTCCTGCCCTTGTCCCCCAGGCTGGCAAGATCTGCAGCACTGCCTGCAACATGCTGCGTGCGGTGTGCTGGACACACTCAGGCACGTTTGCCTGCCCTCTGGATGCCACCACAGGCTTTTGGGAGCACCCCCAGGCTCCCCCATTGTGGGAGGCTGTGCAGACATGAAGAGAGGCCATCAGTGTCCCTGGGTGAAGTGTGAATGGGGTCTCACTGCTCTGCAGATGCAGAAGCCCTGCATGGATGGTATTGCATGAGCTGAGTTGTTTCGAGGCACGCTTGTGAAACAACCCACAGGGTGTCAGGGATCACCAGGGCAGGGCTGGCCACTTGTCTGGTGCAGCTGGCTGGGTACCTGCCCCTGGCTGTGGCTTGTGCCCACACTGCTGAGAGGAAGGAAGGTCTGATTCCTGTATCAGAGCAGTGATGCTGTGCTGGACTTTGCAGGCAGGGAGCACCCCAGTGTGCTGTCCACCTTGTGAGGGAACAGGGCTATTGCTTCTGTCCTTCATCCCCTCTCCCCTTGGGATGAAGTACATTGCTGGACATGTGGGAATCTTTCAGGTATTTCCACGTGAGGAATAGCGCAGGATAGATAAATGTGTTACAGGCCATTTGCAACATCTTCACTTTGCCAGTGCAGAGTCTGAGAGTCTCCAACAGCTGCAGCCTGGCATCCTCTTGGGTTCTCAATTTCCAACCTTCAGCTTTGCAATACTGAGAGAGCTGGATTGGCAAAAAAGGAGTTAGACTGTCTTGATTTTAAATCACTCTCTGTCTGATTTTTCAAATATATTTTCAACCAATACTGAAATGTGAAATACATTGTCAAGTGTTTTCTTAAGTGTCTTCAGGCGCAAGTAAACATGACTGGAAGCCCTTGAACAAGGGCAGGAGTGGGAGGTAGTTCTGTCGGTTCCATTTATGATGTTGACTGGGATTTGCTTAATTTCTTGAGTTTGACTGCAGTTTTCTTGCCATTTTGCGGTGGGTATGTGTTTTGTTTGAGTAACTATTTTAACAGTTACAGCCTAGGGTAAGAGCTTTCTGTGTCTGTAAATTATTGGCATAGATGGGCAATTTGTCAGCTTGAAACACCAAAGAATTACACCTACACTGCTGTGCTGATACATACAAGTACCTATAGGCAGACTGTTTATTGTTTATTATTGGCAATTACACATCCTGGAATGCCTGTGTAGTGAAACCCTCCTGTCAATAAACATACTCAGCTATCTGGTCATCAAGCTGTGGGATTTTTCTTGTCGGGTTGGAGGCTGACACCAAACCCAGCAACAGAACAAAAGCTTGGTCAGAGGGAAGAGGGTTTGCTGTGTATGAAGTGAGTTTTGATTCATTCCCAAGCTCAGATGTTGCTTTGGGAAATATATTCTCTTCAGGCCTCTCGCTGTGACTCTATAAACAGAGGCAGCAACGGGCATTTGGAGGCACTAAAAGTGATTTAAATGATCCAGCCTGGGACTTTTGCCAAGCAGCACCTCCTTCTGTTTGCTGCGGGGACTTTTCTGCCCTCCCCCTTGCTGGTGGGTTGATTGTTGTTTTTTGGGATCTTTTTCTCCTTCCATGCAGAATTTTTTGAGACTATCCTTTGAGACAATCTCTTTCTCCTAAAAGAAGAAGGAGGAAAAAAAAAGCTTGCTTCTCCAGATGGACAGCTGCTCCTTGCTCCTTTTGATGTTGCTTTTATCTGCCAGGCCAGCGCTCTCTCACCCTCTCCCCTCCCCCGGAGGCAGTTTCCATGGGGGTCTCAGGGGAGCTTTGTCTCTCACATGTGTTTAAAGAGAAATGTGGAGCTGACACAAAGGCTCCACAGCTCGACCTTTCGCCCTCCCAAGTTATGAGGGCCATAAAGCTCGAGTCCCTGGTAACAGCGCCGATGACCAGGGCAGTTCTGGACACAGACAGAGCTTTTTTGGCAGAAAATTGTTTAACTAAAAATAGCTCTAGGAAAGAAAATAAAAGGTTGTGCAAACTAAGCAATGTCTTTTATTGCCTTATTTGGTGTTACTGGTAATAACATTAATTTCTTCGGTATGGCCAGAGGCAGATGGCTTCACTGCATTTAGTACCAGCTTTGAAATGCGTGGGGCACAGGTAAAAAGTGACACCTGCTGAGGTGCTGGGGACCGACCCTGCTGCCCTGCAGATGCAAGAGGAAAAGGCTGCTCTGCTGCAGCACCTGATGCTGGGCACAGCTCAGTGGAGGCCCTGGCTGAGGCAAAACCTCCAGGCAGCCAGGCTTTCTCCACCAGGCAATGGGAGACCTGCTGGAGAGGAGGAACCCCGAGTCCAGCAAAGGGCTGAGGAGCTGCCAAGCCAGCCAACAAACAACTTTTAGCCTCAGGGCTCACAGAAGTATTCAAGTGTCTTAGCTCCAGAGCAGATGAAGGGATTGCTTTTCCCTTACTGCTCACACCTGTGAGGCTGTCCAGGACTAGGTGTGCCCCCTGGGAGCTTCCCACCATGATTTGGGTCATTAGTTGTGCCATCTTTCTCTTGTTGTTACTCCTATTTGGCCTGGCTAGCAGCAGATGTTGGATCCAGGTCCTCCAGAGTTGACACAAAAGGTTCCCTAGCATTTGCTTTCCTGCTGAAGCTCTTGGCTTTGCCTAAAATGGGCCAGATATGGAATGAATGGGAGAGAAAGTCCCTATGCATGAGTTGTGTCAAGTGGAGAAGCTTGGAAGCTCACAGGCCAATGACTTGCCCAGGACAGCTGGAACCTAATGACAAAGCTGCTCCCCTCAGAGCTGCTGAAGACCAGAAGAGGAATTCAGAGGTGGATCCTTCAATTCCTTGAGGGAAAGTCTAATGCTTGAATGTGAAAAAGGGCTTGTGACAATGAAGTCCTGTTGCCCCAGTTTTCTCTCTTCCAAGTCAAACTTGCTGCAGTGTGGCCTGGCCTTTCAGGCAGGGGTTTGACAGTGTGCATGAAGACAGAAAAGGAGTTTCAAAATTTTTATGGAATCTAAATATTGTGAGAAAACGCCTCATTGTCTTTTGGTAGCAGGTTGTTAGGGAGCAGTGGCCACCTGTTACATATGTATGTGTGGGTGTATCAGCTTGATGGAATTCTTATCAAGGCTTAGGGCTGTAGCAGTAATAAGACATTTCCCAGGAATCTTTCCTATAACTTTTTGTTCTTCTAAACCAGATAAAGTGGGGGTCACTTGCTGTGCAACAGAGAGATAGGCTTTTCCAACTCAGAACAAAATTCAGGAGGCTTTTATTTTTTAGGTTAAATAAAGCAAAGCCAAGAAGCAGAGGGGAAGGGAGGAAACCAAGTCTCCAAGAGAAGGAAAAACTTCAGTGATTTATGCTGAGACATTTTGTGTTTTTAACCTAAATACAGCTACTGTTAGAACAGACGGGGAAAATCTTTACACCAAAAGGTACACACAAAAAACAAAGCATCTCTTCCACTTACATGATCTCTCACCCTGGTAGTTTTTTGCTTGAAATGAGTAGCTTTGCGCATCAACCTAAGTAAAACTCCCTGTGCAACCTTGCACCAACAGCCACATGCAGTAATTCTTCATGCAGCCACGTTTGTCTGCCTGTCTTGCATGATAAGGTGCACATATGCACTATCATATTTCTTCCATAAATCTCCTTTTCTTTTCAGAAAGTTGTAAACCTAAAGATAACAGCGCACACTCTCTTAAAAGCAAGGTTGACATTGAAATCCTTGGCTTATAAATGTTGCCTGGGGGAAAAAAGTCTCCATCAGTCCAAAGGCAGCAGATTTGGCTCATGTGCCAATTGTCACTCTCCCACCATAGCACGGGGAGCCTGCTGGGGGAAGGAATGGTGCAGACAAGGAGTGTGAAGGGCAAGCAGTCCTTCGACTCTGGCGATCCTTCAGCGGTATATGAGCCTTGAGGGGATCACATGATGGAAATAGAGCAAAACAACCACCTAGCTCCTCTAAATCACATCACCTTGTGGAATCAGTGAACACAATCTCTTCCCTCCCATATATCATCCTCACACCAGACAGATCTCAAATGCAGAGGAGAACTGAGCACTTCTGCTCCAAAGCATGCGTCTGTGGTTAATAACAGATGATCCTAATCACTGCTCCTGGAGCCCAGGGCTAGCTGATAGCTCTCTCTTCTGACTACTGACCCCCATAATCATCTCATTCCTGAGAGGGAGCACATATTGTGAATGATGGGTTTCAGCAACTGGGACAAAAATAGCCCTCCTTTTGCTTAAGGAATTCAGATATCAGCAAACTAAGGGAGAAGCAAAGAGGCTGAACAGCCACACTGCAGGGCTGGGAAAGATCTTCATCATGTATCTGGATCTGTCACAGGTTTGCTCTCAGTGACCCTAAGCAAATTAGTTAGTCTCACAGCCTCATTTTCTTCCTCTGGAAAAATCAAGATAATAATAGACAGCAGCTCCGGAATGGCACTATGAGGACACATCATTAATTGGTATATTGATAAGAAGTGTTGAATTTTCTGGAGATATTATATTAACAGCTGAGAAACACACTTTGCTGAACCCACTTCTTTCCTCAGAGAGTGGTTTCAGTGCTTCTGCAGCAGCCCTTGAGGCTGCAGTGCCACTCAAGGGCAGCCTTACCAGCTCTCCACTTACACTTTAAAACCTCTGTCACAGATGCAGCTGCAAGGAGAAACCACACACCACACTTGTGCAGGTGCATGTGGGCCCCAGAGGGGAAGAATATTAACTATTTCCTGGTAATAGGGACACAGAGGTCCTTCACACAGCTCAAATAATCTCAGCACAGTTCCAGGACATGGCCCGTGTGGGAAGCTGCTATCCAAATGAATGCACAACTGTGCTGAACAGATCCTGGCTTACTTAACTGCACACTGTATTCTGGATTCTCTTTCAAATTCATCTGGGTTTGTGCATTGTGCCTTGTATCTTCAACGTGGCAGGGAAATCTTTCATCCTATGACTTCCATTAGTGTTAGTTTAAAGATTAATTTCTAGAAGGCATAGTTGATATTTACCCCAGTATTTCCAGATCAGATCCATTTTGTGTAGCAAGCTAATCATATTATTTGCATCTCTCCTTGACAAAAAGTTGCAGCAAGATCATTCTTTAGTTTCCACTAGGTACCTGGGAACTAGAAGAAAAAATTATAATTGATGCTTTTTAAGAACAGTTTTATCTCTTTGGGAGAAAATTGTTTAGTTATATTTTTCTAATATGTTCTTTAATTGTAATTATTGTATGAAATGGAAACTGCATGCTTATTTGCAGAAGTAACCAGGCAAGTTTCCCTTCTCAGAAAAGACTGAAGTGAGGATGAGGCCTCCACTATGAATGTATGCAGCTACATTTAAAAATAATTTTCTATGAAATTGCTTCCAGTTATCTGGTTTTCTAGAATATTAAGATGCAAATCTAGGCAAAGTAGATTTTTTTTTATACACTAAATATCTGTGAACCTATTAGGATTGGCTGAGCTGAAGCTGCTAGAGGAGATAATGATGTTCTGCTGAAACACAGCAATGCTTCAGTGAGCCCTGATGATGACAATACATTGAAATAACAACATGTGGCGTTGCAATCCACCCACACTTCATCATGCATCACACCAAAATGTCACGTTATGCTGATGGTAAAGTTTCTCTTCTAAAATCACAAAGCTGGCAGTTCTAGCTGCAATGCTCACAACAAACTGTCCCTTTTCATTTCATGTCTTGCTGGTTTCAACTGTACCCAGGATCTTTCTTGTTGATGGTGGATGCCCCAGAGCATTTAAAAACGGGATTCAGAAAAATACTTAACCATCCAAGTTTCTGCTCTTACAGATCCCCCCACCTGAACGGTGGGAGGCTGTAAAATGAGGCAGAAAATCTAGCAAGAAAGAAGTCTGGCACCAGATTTCCATGCCATCTTGCTTTCAAGCAAGAAGTGGTCTCTGTCTTTCAATTCTACTTGAAATATACCTTCTTCAGGGGTTCCAAATGCCTTTGCACTTAAAAATCTTTGAAAGCTGAGATTTGGCATGAATTTCAGAAAAGGATTTAGGGTGGTAGTTATTGCTATTATGGCACAAATGGGATTTTATCTTCCATCTATGCTATCATAACAAAATAGTTAAGAAAACTTTCTTTTTATTTGCCCCCTTGTCTGTTTGCCCCCTTGTCTGATAAATAAGACAACACATTTTTTCACAGCCACCTCCAACATTCTACCACTAACAGAGCTAAAGAGAAAGATTTGTGGAAAAAATGCTGAAATTGATCAGGCAAAATCCAAAGAGGGCCTGTCTATATTAAGGTTGGGATCTGGATGGAGTTTTGGTTTCCATACCATAAATTTTAATGCTGATAACCTCAGTTATGCTTAACTCTGCAAATAGCTGCTTTTAACAGGTGTTTCAACTCTTAACATCCATAAAAAAATCCTATCTAAGCACTCTTACAGTGTTTACTGGCACTCCAGTGTTTGCAGGCCAGAGTACTGTGACTTCTGCTCCATACTGACAGTAGTGGAGATCCAGACACAGAACATTTCTTCCCTCTGCCATTCCCTCCTTTTCCCTGTTGGGCTGGAGGATGATGCTTGCTGGTTTTTGTTGGGGATATTTTTTCCCCCTGAAAACAACACTGATGATGATGATGACGATGATGATGATGATGAACCTGTGTTTTCACAGCAGAGCTTGGCAGTTGCAAGTCATCCCAGGATGTACATTAGATGCCACAAAGTAATTGACAGTCTTAAACATGGTTGAGTCCATGAGGACTTCTTCCATCTAACCAAGGAGAGAGATCTCATTTTACATTTTTAAGGTACTGTGGAGATGGACATAGTTCCCTTAAAGAAGGGTTTAAAATTCACATTTCCCACCTCCCTAGAAAGTGTGACAATGATCAGGGGAGAGACTGGGGTGGGACATTTCTTCTCTTGGAGGTCTTCAGCTGGGAAGGGAAAGAAAATTGGATATGTCAGAGAGAAAAAGAGTGACTATGGTTATGATGCCTACTGGCTAGGACACACAATAGCCAGAGCCTTGACCTCCCTGCCCTGCTCAGGATTGCTTGTGCATTTCCCTTACCATCTGACTGCAAACTAGACAGCTACAAACTTTCCTTTTGGTCCAACTAATATCTAATCCTTTCCTAAAGCTGGCTTTCCCACGAGAGAGTTTAGGAATACCCCCAGATTTCTTGTCGTGTGGCCACAGTACTGTAAGCAGCTGTGGCTCTATGGAGGGTAGGAAAGGGCAATAAGCAAGGCTCCCCTGCATGTCACACCTCTGGCCAGTTGCACCTGCTGAGATATCACACACACAAATGACATGATGTGACAGTGGCCATGTGGCTGCACTTAGATCTGAGTTGTGTCTGTCCCTGCCTCCTGCAAGGTCTGAACCTCCTCTGGCTCCTGGCTTCTGCTCAGTGGGACCGAAAATTAGGGATCACACAGCCTCGCCCTGCAGTGACAGCGTTCCTCTTTTGGCCCCAGAAAGTACAGTGTGTGAGTGAAGCCATTCAGCCCTCAGTCTTCCAGGTGATACTGCCAGTAATATTTGCAGTGATTTAGTCAGGGCAGGGATATTTTGTTGTGGGAAATCCCATCCACTGGCCCCTGAACTGAGCACACAGGTTTCACACTGCAAAGGCAAGAAGCAGTTCCTCAGCAGAAAGAGCCTTGGATGGCTATTGGGCACAGACAGATTTAGAAACAGGGAAGAGTCTTATGGACCCCATTGCTGACCAATAGAGCCACTGTTTCCTGAGCGTGGCATGGCACACATATAAAAACAAAGACAGTATAAAAAGTATAAAAATAGATGTGACGCAGTGCATGGACTTCTTAGCAAAAGGACTTTGGGTTTGGGAACTTCCCGTACAGACACATGCTGATCTTCTCCTTGTTCATATGGCAGGGGAAATGAAAGATGAGAAACACCAAGGGTGGGAATTAAGACTGTTTTCATTTCCTCTTTCTTGTTTGTTACTTGGTCTTTCTCTAGTAAAAGAAAAAAACCCAAAAACAACCTGACAACAAAAACCCAGCTGCACCTGGGGTTTTACATAAATGTTCTCTTGCACTTCAGCTCGTTCACCTCCTGGCAACACTGAACTCCAGCAAAATATGGTGTACTCTCTCTTTAAGAGAGACTGCTCCCTGCCCAGCTGTTGACTTGCCTGAAGGTGAGACCTCTGCTTAAATTCATGGCTCCAGCTGTCAAAAGCAAAGAAAAGCAGCTTTTCCTTGGCGGCTCTCTGCTTTGGGTAGAATTTGACATCTTCCTCAGTCAGCAGAATTTAATCAGCATCAAGTGCCCACAGCCACTCAGCTCCACCGCTGCTGGGGCTGGGGCTGGGGAACCAGACCTGTGAAGGAGAAGAGGGGGAGAGTCTTCAGCGCAGCAGGCAAAGACACAGGCACAATCACACGTTTCTATGGGAAATCCAAAGCTTGTCACCATCTAGGGAGAGCTTCATTATCCCATTTGACTTAAGAACTGCTGTTATCATGCAGTAACCTTACCTGGCTCAGAGTCTGCCATGTCCTCCTGAGCAGCTGAGAGCAGTAAATGGAGTGGGTTATTGACAGCTAACAATTATACTGATCCAAAGGAGAGCTGGTGAAATGGGCTCAGGGATATGGTTTCCCAGACCTGAGTTGACAAGTAAAGCCAAGGGAGCAACTTTTGATATTGTTCTGCCTTGTTTGCCTTTCTCCTGGGGAAAAGTGCACCTTAAGTTATTGTAACATAGATGCCAACAAACTAAATGATCCAGCCTGTGTCAGAAAATTGTTAATTTTCTGAGTTTAATTTCCGAGTGCCTAACCTCTAAAGGCCAGCTTGTGATCCATTCATGAACCTCAAATGATCAGACCAGACCAGTGTGTGCACACATAGGTACGCTCAGACCTGCCCATGGACATACTACAGCAGGAGGCCATTTGCTTTTTCTTGGTACTGTCACCTGCTTCCTGCAACCACGGCCCCAAATCCTGCAGAGGGAAACACACTGGGGAGAGATCAGAATGAGGTGAGGTGAGGGAGTGGCAGTTCCCAGTCCAGGGAAGAGGAAACTCTTTACTGTGAGGTCTTGAGACACTGGAATAGGTTACCCAGAGAAACTGTGGATGGGCCATCACTGGAAGTGGTCAAGACCAGGTAAAATGGAACTTTGAGCAACCTGGTCCAGTGGAAGATGTCCCTGCCCATGGCAGAAGGGCTGGGAAAAGACAATCTTTAACCCCTTCCAACCCAAAGCATCCTATGATGTTGGGGGACTTGCTTAGAGCAAGACAGCTGCTGTTACAGCAGAACTGTGCATAAGGCGCTTTGTCAAGGAGATCTCACATTAGTGCTTACCTATTTAGAATAACCTATTCACAGTAAAAGTTATTTGTCTGTATATTTTCAACATTCAAACTCTAGGCATTCTTATACATGTAGGTAATTTTCTAGCACCTGCAGCTATTACCCATTTCCTGACAATATCATCATGCCCATTGAGGAGAGGAAGGACATGTTGGGCTGTTGGGAGGTTTTTTTAATGTTTACCCCTTCCAGCTGTGTGATATTAGCCTGCATAATGGTGTGGAGTTAAAGCAGAGGAGGTGGCTGCTGGGAGCAAGCAGGAAATGAGGCACTGCCCGAGGTGAGACAGGCCAGGGCAGCAGAGAAACAAGCCTGGGGGACATTAGCTGGTGAATATCCAGTGCCTCCAAGCATAGGGGGGATTTGGCTCTCCCCAGACCCAGCCTGTGCATCAGAGGGACACTGGAGACCAGAATGCTCTCAGCCAGGAAGGCAGAGGAGTGAGAAGGGAGGAGATGGGTCGGGGGCAGAGGCTGTGCACGCAGGTGGGAGCGCAGGTAAAGGCTTGCTGCTCAGGGAGGGGGAGAGCTCGCAGGTGCATTGCAGGCCAGCAGCTTGACAGTGATCAATGGGGGGCTCCGGCTGTGAACTGTGCTCCCGCAGCCTGTAGCCATGAATGTGGTGGGTTTGTTCCCCCTGTTCCTTTGTATTTGGGGAATGAACTCCATAAAACCTGCATTCATCGTTTCTGCTCAGCCACATGACAAACTTCTACTGAACTGTGTCCTGGAGGGGTGATGCAGCCGCAATAACAAGATCCCTCCTGCTCCAGTCATTAAAAACACTGCATTTCTCATGTCACAGAGCAGGGGGAGGGGACCGGGAGCGGCCGAGGAAGCAAATCCCGCTGAGGATTCTGTTTCCATATGAAAGAGACCATTAACCCGGTGTATTTACCTACAAAACTCATCAAACGCCCTACCAAAAGACATACTTTTAATCTTACCATAAATATCACTCATCTTTCTCAACGTTTGCCTTCCAAAAAAGCTGTTACTGATAAGCAAACTTACAATCTTGCTCCCCTCTTTAAACCTCTTTAAAACTTTGCAGTGCTAAAGGCACAATGCTGATCTTGTGTAGTGTCTGGAACCTCTTCTTCTCAAATGATACTGCCTGTATAGAGCAGCTAACTGAACACATCTGTTGAATGTAATTTGAATGCTGCATGTTTGTTCTATACGTATTAATTCTATATTACTTAGAAATAATGGATCTAATTTTTTTTTTTGACAATGATATTATTTGTGAAGGTGGTTTTCTACTGCCAGCCAAGTTCAGTGAGTGGTCAAACACTGTTTGCATTTTTTTCAGTAAAATTTGGTTATTGATTGTGTATGTAGATGTATATGTGTATGTTTAATTATTTTAATAGTTCTTACATATATGTATAGAATATACATATATGTTCTTACATATATGAAGATGTGTATGTTTAATTATTTTAATAGTTCTTCCCTGCTTCCTTTAACTAGAAGAGGTGATCTGCTCATTCACAAGCAGATCCTCAGTTATCATTCACTCTAATGCAGTTTCATGGAAGCAGATGAGCTGTGACAAGCTTTGTGTCTGTAGGATTACCTGCTGTACATCACTCTGCTTGTGGGAAACGGGCCAACTAATAATGCTGGATTACAGAATAGATGGAACTGACTGAAATGTATTTTCTTTTGGGATCAGAAATATTTTGCTAGAAGTCTTAGAACTTTCATCAAATTTAGTGACAGCAACTGGCACGGACTATTTTAAAAAGTACACATTCAGCAAATGTCTGCTGAGAATTTTTCTCTACCAACTCCATTTTATCTGTTTTCTAAAAGAGGTCGTATAGACTCTGACAGATTGCTGTGGCATGCAAAAATACTAGTGTTAGCCGAACCCCAGTAATTGTACAAACATGTGCTTTTAGCTGGGGCAAACACAGGATAAATGACATTAACACTTCTCTCGGGTATAGACTAAACATACTTCTCCTCTCAGGAGGAAGCCTGACTGCAGGTCCAGCAGGGCAGCCTGGCTGATGGGCAGTAACTATCTGAGCTCAGCCTCAAGATGTGCCCAGCTTGATGTGAAGCCCAGCTCCTTCCCAACCGTGACAAGAGGCCTTCCCTCATGCCTGACCTGGTGAGTAGAGAGGGAAAGTGTATGATAAGTGTTATTTAATTTGCATTACCGTGATACTTAAGAGCTCTGGTTTGGATTAAGGACTTTGTTGTGCTAGGCTCTGTTTAAACACACATAAAAACATGACACTGTCCTCGAGAGCTGCCTGCCTTGCACAAACACTCATGGAAGTCAGCTATGGTTTCCCCCGGGGTTGGGCTTTGTCTTCTGTTGTCAGCTGTTGCAGGCCCTCCACATCTCACAGCCCACACCTCTGCCTGCTCCTGGCTGAACTGGTAACTCAGCTAGTGCCTGTGTTTGTGGAGTATGTAGTAGGGTACCCAGAAAGATACTTGAGGCCAACTGGGACAGACCTCCTATTTTAAGGGTAGCTACAAAAAAGACCCAAGTTCTGCAGTTCTGAGTGGGAACAGCTTGAGCTGGCTCATCATGGAAAACAAGCACCTAGCACAAGGCAACTCAGGGGTCAGGAGAAGGCAGAGCTGAGCTGGCATGGGCAGTGCTACAACACCTCCTGGCAGTGCTGCATGCTTGATGCATGCAGGATGACTAAAAGGCTGCGGGGCTTGTCATCCCATGGGAAGTATCTCTCCATCAACTCTGAGGCAATCTGTTGAAAAACAACAAAACTGCCTTTGGAGGCAGCAACTAAAGTAGGACCAGTGAGAAGCAGTTAGTTTACCCTGTGAGAAATATGTATTTGTTTTGCCTGTAGGCTGTTCATAGGACTTCTGGCTTTAGCAGATGTACCATAGAATGTTAAGGGTTGGAAGCAACCTTAAAGATCTCCTAGTCCCAACCCCTGCCTTCTATGGGTAGGGATACCTACCACTAGACCAGGTTGCTCAAGGCCTTAAAAATCCTACCATGTTCCCTAAAACTTCCTCAATAAAGGTGAGTTATAAGCAATATCTGTCTTTCAAAGCACCAATCCTTCCTTTATGAAGGAATGGTGGTGTGATTCCTGAGAAGGAACTGGATAAAAACCTGTTTGGGTAATACCCAAGAGTGTTCAGAGGCCTATAGTGACAGACTCATAGTGGTGTGTGTCCAAATGGTATTTGGATTTACGATTTTCTAAAAGTAGGCAAAGACTTCTCTTTGCAGCAATCTTCTAATTTGCCCTTTTTCTCTCAACATTAAAGGTCTGACTACATTACTCCTCATAAACCTAGGCTCATAGAATGTGCTGAGTTGAAAGGGACTCACTAGAACCATCTAAGTTCAGCTCCTGATCATGTGCACATCACCCCAAGAATCACATCATGTGCCTGAGGACATTGTCCAAATGCCTCTTGAACTTTGTCTGGCTGGTGCTGTGACCACTTCCCTGGGGACCCTGTTCCAGTGCCCAAACACCCTCTGGGTGAAGAACCTTCTCCTGGAATCAGTCTCAGGCCATTCCCTCAGGTTTTGTCATTGGTCACCAGAGAGAAGAGATTGGTGCCTGCCCCTCCGATTCTCCTGATGAGGAGGCTGCAGTCAGCTATGAGGTCTTCCCTCAGTCTCCTCCTGGATGAAGACCAAGTGATCCCACCCACTATTTTCTGGTTTCCCCTCTAGACTCTTACCCATCCTTGGTGCCCCCCTTAGGATCCCCTCTAACACTTTATCTCTTCCTCATACTGTGGCTCTGAGAGCTGCCCCCAGCCCTGAACGTGAGGCTGCCCCAGCTCAGAGCAGAGGGGACAGTCCCCTGCCTTGCCTGGCTGTGATGCTGTGCCTGATGCACCCCAGGACAGGGCTGGCCCTCCTGGCTGCCAGGGCACTGCTGGCTCATGTTCACCTAGCCACAGACCAGGACCACCAGGTTCCTTTCCACAGCATTGCTCTCAAGTGTCTCGTTCCCCCATCTGTATGTACACCCGGTTTTTCCTGTCCCAGGTGCAGAATCTGGCACCTGTCTTTGTTGAACTTAATTAGAAATGTTATTTAGAAAAGCTGTATTGCTTTTTATAGATAGCCAGTCAGTTTGGTTGTGTTCAAGATCTACAGAGTGCCCATCTAGACAAAGTTCATCAATGTGGCTACAGCATCATTTACATGTAAATTGTATGTGATGTGCTGCTTGCAACTACTCTGTCTTGTAGGGTAAACAAGTTATGTGGGCAGACTGATTCCAGGAAAGCATTTACATATCAAAAGATGTCAGAATTCTCAAAACTGGTATAAGCTTAATAAACAAGTGTCCTCAGGTGTTATTCAGGATGGTTTGGTTTTGTTCAGAAGGAAGGATGCAATGCAGTCAAGGTGTTGTGGTGTGACTGATAAACCAGTTCTGGTCAAGTTGGGGCACAGAGCCTACACCACCTCACAGAAGTGAAGCAACTTGCCTTTTCTTTAATGTATTGCACTCTGGCTCACTCCTGTGATCAGTCACTCCCCAATAAAAATACACATTTTTACTCTTGTAGACAAAACGTATAAACATTTGACCCCTGGAAATATGATATACAGCTAGAGACAGCCCTTGAAAACCCTGGAGTATGTATGTGCATTATAAATTTCCCCTGTCTCACAGGACCAGCATGGTAGACAAAAAGATAATCAGTTGTCTCTCCTGGTCTCCCTCTCCACCCCGCTCCCTCTCACCCTCACACTCCCCCTTCCCCTTCACTGCAGGATGTGCCAGCACTTGTCTTGGCAAAGGCCAGTCTCGGGTCTTAAAACTGAAGCAAGTTCAGTTTGTGTGTTTGTGACTAGCTCAGCCTTTAGCAGGCCCCTTGTCCTCCCGCCCCAGGCTGCCCCACAAGCAGGGCACGTGTGCTGGGTGTGCTCGTGGGAGATGCAAGAGGCTTCTCTGAGCTCAGGGCAGTAACACCAGCTGATGGCTGTGATTGCACCCAGCACCCTCCACTACACTGCACACAGGTGCTGGTTGGTTGTTCTCCCTGTCCTTTTTCATTGCTGGAAAGATTGCCTGCAGATCTTACCACCATCCCCACTTTTGGCAGCGGCGATTTCGTGACAGAAAACTCCATTTGGAGTTGCAAAGCAGCTCATTTTCCAAAGAAGCTACCAACCAACAGTTGAGTGCTTCTCCTTCTCTGGTCTGAATTTCAATCAGGAACCAAGATATGACAGCTTCCCATTCTCACTAATACCTCACAGTGTCCTGTCCTGATCATTAAAGATTAAATTGCCCTGAGAGTAAACATGCATGCTGTTCTTAATGCACATGCATCTGCAGTCCATGCCAGGACTTGGTGGAACCTTATGCATCATAATATATTAATAATTTGTGAAGCTCCATCCTAAGCTTGCTCTCTCTATTTCTTCCTTGTTACATTTAATGGCAATTTTTCATATAAGCTTGTTCCTCTGGTCATTATTTCATATACCACTGAGGAGGCACATGTTACTGGTGTTTTGCAATACATAGCTGTAGCCTTTAATCTATGCACAGAAGAGGCTAGAAAAAAAACCAAAAACAGTCTCAAGTTTGTGTGGCAGCTCGTCTTCAGTCTGGTCAGTTCCATGGGAGAAGTCTCAGGGCTTTGAGTGCAGCAAACACTGAGAACAAACCCTAAGCATCTGCAAAAACCGCAGAGTGTACAGTTAATACACCCAGATGTGCTGTCAGCTCCACAGCACTGCACTGGAGTGGATGGAGTGTGTAAATCTTGGAAAGGTTAAAGCTGAGAGACCAGTGATATGCATAAAGACTCATGTTCCTTCCAGGAGAAGGAGGAGGGGGGTGAGGTGTTATCATTCTCCATTAATCACTTACATCTCCAACCTGCCTAAATCCTCTGAAAAGAACCAGCAAAGAAAACACCAGCTGCTGTAGCTCCTACTTTTTCCTCTGTAACCACCGGTCTCCCTCCCTCCTCCCTGCCTTCCCCAGACTGTTTATTTTTACTGCTCGTGAATCAGCCAGGAACTTGCTCCCTGCAACAGGATCAGCTGAGAACAAGCTGCAGATTGAATGTTCCCTGAAATCCTGGGTTTGTTTTGTAGCTTAGGACCAGGAGCAAAACAGTGGAGAAAAGGAGAGAAAGTGATACCTGTCTTCTTCCTCAGCCAGAGACTTTCATTCTGCAGAGAGCAGGACTTTCCCAACTTGCTCTTCGAATGCACTGCAGCTTTCACTAGAGGTTCTGAGCATGCTAAGCTTATAAAAGTCACTTAAGCTGTGGGTGCATTGGGTAGGGAGCCATTGTTTTGTACAGATGTGCCTACAGCAGCCTGAGCTGCTGCACCAGAACACCGCACCACAGGCAGCACAACACTCTCCCTTTGGACATGGCTGTGCTGGGATGTGAGAACTGCCCTGTCTTGAATAGCAAAAAGATTCACCTTCCAAGCTGGACTGCACCATGGCTACTCCAGCTCTGGCATTAGTGGCACCAGAGGCAGGGCAGGATGTTAGTGAGGTCACTGCCCTGCTTAGTGAAAGCCACCCTGGGTGACAGCCAGCACATGACTGTGATAGAGAAGAATGGCAAGACAGAGAATGGTGAAGAACGGTGACAGAGAAGTGACTGATAGGAGGGAAAGAGCTGAGACAGAGGGAAACAAGAGAGGAAAATTTTTTTGTGTGTGTGAAAGGAGAAAAAGAAAAGGTAAAATCATTCTTGGAAGAATGAGTGTCTTTCTCAGCCAGGATGGGTTGTCTCTCTGGTGCCTCTCTGAGCCCACACTAACTACAGCACCCATGAGTGCAAGACCTGTGCATTCTCCTGCCACACTGCAGTCCTGGTCCCTAGGAGGATCACACTACTGATCCACAAGCAGTAGAATTTGGGGAATCAGTTTGGAGTCCTGTCCTCCACAGAGCAAAAAAAGCAAGGAAAACCTCATTGACAGAGCCCCCCAAATATTAGCTTTCTCCAGACTCTTGTGTTCAAACAGTCCAAAGACCACCCTGACATTTTCCATCTGACACATCGTGTGATCCAATTTAAATCCAGCATTTCGATTTGTACGCCTCCGGAAGGCACGAAGGCATTCCCTGGTCACCGAGCGGGACGGGAAAGCACTCAGCCTGTGCAGAGGGTGCATCCCCCTCAGAATGGGAAAGCACTCGGCCTGTGCAGAGGGTGCATCCCCCTCAGAATGGGAAAGCACTCGGCCTGTGCAGAGGGTGCATCCCCCTCAGAATGGGAAAGCACTCGGCCTGTGCAGAGGGTGCATCCCCCTCAGAATGGGAAAGCACTCGGCCTGTGCAGAGGGTGCATCCCCCTGCATGATGGGAAAGCACTCGGCCTGTGCAGAGGGTGCATCCCCCTGCATGATGGGAAAGCACTCGGCCTGTGCAGAGGGTGCATCCCCCTCAGAATGGGAAAGCACTCGGCCTGTGCAGAGGGTGCATCCCCCTGCAGAATGGGAAAGCACTCGGCCTGTGCAGAGGGTGCATCCCCCTCAGAATGGGAAAGCACTCGGCCTGTGCAGAGGGTGCATCCCCTGCAGAATGGGAGAGCACTCGGCCTGTGCAGAGGGTGCATCCCCTGCAGAATGGGAAAGCACTCGGCCTGTGCAGAGGGTGCATCCCCCTCAGAATGGGAAAGCACTCGGCCTGTGCAGAGGGTGCATCCCCCTGCAGAATGGGAAAGCACTCGGCCTGTGCAGAGGGTGCATCCCCCTGCATGATGGGAAAGCACTCGGCCTGTGCAGAGGGTGCATCCCCCTCAGAATGGGAAAGCACTCGGCCTGTGCAGAGGGTGCATCCCCCTCAGAATGGGAAAGCACTCGGCTTGCGCAGAGGGTGCATCCCCCTGCAGAATGGGAAAGCACTCGGCCTGTGCAGAGGGTGCATCCCCCTCAGAATGGGAAAGCACTCGGCCTGTGCAGAGGGTGCATCCCCCTCAGAATGGGAAAGCACTCGGCCTGTGCAGAGGGTGCATCCCCCTCAGAATGGGAAAGCACTCGGCCTGTGCAGAGGGTGCATCCCCCTCAGAATGGGAAAGCACTCGGCCTGTGCAGAGGGTGCATCCCCCTCAGAATGGGAGAGCACTCGGCTTGCGCAGAGGGTGCATCCCCCTGCAGAATGGGAAAGCACTCGGCCTGTGCAGAGGGTGCATCCCCCTCAGAATGGGAAAGCACTCGGCCTGTGCAGAGGGTGCATCCCCCTGCAGAATGGGAAAGCACTCGGCCTGTGCAGAGGGTGCATCCCCCTGCAGAATGGGAGAGCACTCAGCCTGTGCAGAGGGTGCATCCCCCTGCAGAATGGGAAAGCACTCAGCCTGTGCAGAGGGTGCATCCCCCTCAGAATGGGAAAGCACTCGGCCTGTGCAGAGGGTGCATCCCCCTCAGAATGGGAGAGCACTCGGCTTGCGCAGAGGGTGCATCCCCTGCAGAATGGGAAAGCACTCGGCCTGTGCAGAGGGTGCATTCCCTGCAGAATGGGAAAGCACTCGGCCTGTGCAGAGGGTGCATCCCCCTGCAGCACGGCCACAGCATGCACCCAGGCTGAGCTGTCACTGGGGCTCTGCCTGCTGCACAACTGCTCATCTCACACCACAGAGGCTGCTTGCTGCCAAGGCTTCTCTGCCAAAAGATAACTTTATAATACTGATAATCAGGTGCCCTGTGATGATGAAATGCCTGTTGCTTGCCCCTGTATGAGGAGTTTCTTGCTGACATGCTGCTTATTACAGCAAGCCACATTAATTACAGGAAAAGCAGTCTTTTACTGAAAAGAAGCAACAAAATCTTATGTTAGCCTAGAAGTGGAGAAAGTGCAATTAATTAATTTGTTTCTGAGTCTAACCTCTAGACATAATAGACTTTATAGCACAGCTATATATTGTAATTACAGGATGGAGCATGTCTATACTGTAGCTTGTATTTGAGTGTGTAATGAGGAGTGAAAGATTGATGTTCAGTGTGGTCAGATGACTAATACACTGTTAAGAGCTGAACTGGTCGAGCAAGAGTAACAGGCACCGGAGATAGCATTAGATGTCTTGCTGAATAATGATGTAGTTTCCTCTGTTAATTATCTTTCTTTAACCTGATAATTAACTTGTCCTAAGAGCACTGAGTGCAACACAACATTGAAGACACTGCTATTCCATGGGTAGCTGGTGTCATGCCACTGCTCATCCCTGTGGTCTTTATTCTCCCTCAAGAACACTAGGGGATTTTCCCAGACTGCACACAGTAGGCATGGATATATAAACACATGTGACAGATGACAGATGCCTTCTGAGAAATTGCCTTAATGATACTCTTCAGTCTAGTCTGGGAAAACAACGAAAGGAAAGACCAGGGTGAGAGAACACCATACCTTGATTGCAAAATAATGTTAGGTAAACCTTTAGCATAGACAAAGTCACTTTCATCCTAGGATTTGTGGGGGCTTCTTTTTTTTTTTTTTTTGTCAAACATATCTCTTTTGTACTGTTCATCGTAAAGACCTAGAATACTCATCCTCCAATGGAGTTCAGTGGGGTTTCAGCTCTCCTGCTGCGTTCAAATGATGATAAAACAATGTTGGGTCATTAAAAGGTTTAAGCATGATAGATGCCCTACATTTACTGTGTCTCACTGGCTGACTTCTCTGTAAAACTTCTCTCTGTGCTTGGCAGTTTAAGTCCTGAAGATTTAACTGCTTTTTTACCGGCTTTATAACCCAATCATAACTTCTCTGAAAAAAAAACCCCACACAAAAGCCAACAGGTGGGGTTGAGGTTTCGCTACAAAAACAAACAGGCAAACAAAAATTTTAACAAAATAAATTCTTTGATAAGGAGGTTTCTGCCACAGTATTCTGTAAACTTAGCACAATACTTGCACCCTGTATGTCCAAGCAATGCCACTCCTGAACTTTGAAAGCTGTAGGAGTCAGTTGTTGCAGAATTTTTTAAGGCTACAGGCAATAACAAAGGAAGTGTGTTTGTAATATCTGCATTGCTTCTGATAATTTCCTTGTCAGGACTGCATTTAAGGGTCTGTGAGCTTGATTGGCAATGTCTAGGTTACCTGCTCCCTGCAAGCAGGGGTGACTCACCTGTGATTTCTATAGCCTGAGCACTAACAAAGAGCCTGTGACTTCCAGTCTGCCTGGGGCTCCTGTCTGCTGCCCTGTGTGCCTTTGAAGACAACACGTATTCAGAAACAGAGGGGGAGGCAGAAATAAAGGGACAGGGAGAGCAACAAACCCAGATTACGGTTTGGGCACCTGCACTTCCTGCTTCTGAGTGGCTCCACTCACAGTTACAATGCTTAGATTCTTCTGCTTTACAGAGGGACCCTCTGCAACCCTTAATCTCAGAAGAAGCTTTTGATAAACAAAGCCAGTAAGTGAGGTCAGATTTGGATATGGAGAGACATCACCAGAATTTGTCAGGGTAGCAAGGGATGTTGCCTGAGTGTGTAGGCAGTAGGAGGCAAGTAGGAGAGTAAAAACACTCCATGAGCTGATAAGAGTGGATTAAGGATTCGGCACTGAGCAAACCACTAGAGAAGAAGGACATGTTTCAGAAAGACAGAATGAGAAATCACGGCCAGTGCTGCTCCTGCCTTAATGAACTGACCACTGCTGGAAATGGTTATCTCAGGATGGTGTTGAAAACCATCTACTGTGATGGACGAGATGTTTTGGGTGTTGTAAGAAGGCACGAGTGATGCTTGCTGACACTGAAGCTCCAGAAGCTCTGCACGTGATTCTCATTTTCTCTCTCGCAGGAGGCAGAAGAAAAGACACAAGCTAGTAATATCCAGCCTGCTGTTTCAGACTCACTCTCGTGGAGTCCGGGCTGTCTACATGGCAGAGATGCCTTCAGGCCCTTGTCCCCTCAGCCCCAGCGTCTCTGCCTGCTCTCGGCGCTGCCATCCACCGGCTGCAGCAGAGGGGGAAGGCAGGCGGGCAGCTCATGGAGAAAACAGCTTTGCAGTGCCCAGATCCTGCCGGTTCTCTTTCCCCCTATTGTTCAGTGGCATTGAGCCCCAGCAAAACAGGAAGCTGCTTCCTGCAGCCGCTGACCCAGCCAGCCCAGGGCAGCTGCTGGCTGTGCACAGCGGCCTCCCCACACCACCCCGTTCCTAGAAAGTGTCGGCACATTTGGAAGAGTGTTTAAGGAAGAGCAAAATGTACCGCTAAATCTTGAATAAGTAGGTATGCTTGGCAACTCTTAAAAGAAGGGAATCATACTGGAAATATCTGGTTAAAACAGTTAAAATAAACCTCTCTGTTTTTCCAAACCTGGCGCTTATGGAGGTGAGAGCAATGATGTCTAAGCCAGTTTCTGTCACCTCACTGATCTGGTAACTAACTTGACTGTCTTTTTTTTGTGATGTGCAGATTTTGTATCGGACATCATTGCTTGAGTTATGAAGAAACTATTGTTTTACAGGCACTGCAGCTTTTGTTGTGATCCCTAAGCCTCAGAAGTCCAGCAAGGTCTCGCTTTGCTGGGCATCCTCAACAGAGGCAGGAAATAGTGCTGGTGAGGTGGTAGGTGACCCTTTTCTTCCTGAGACAGCAACACCCCATGGTATCAAGAGAATACATGCTGCTGGGGTTTCTGTCCTACTGATGAGACTGCAAATGGAGGAGAGCAATGACATTGTGGTTCCCTTTCTAATTACACGGTGATCTCTGATACCAAGAACAAGGTTATCCTCCCTGGTGACATTCTGCTGATCTAAAATTCCCCTTGATTTGTTTTGGTTTAGTTTTTGGTTTTGTTTTTTTCTATGTTGTGATATTCTTCATTTGGTCCTTTAAAAACTCATATAGTTAAAGAAAATTCCTGTAACTTCACTGGGAATGTGCGGTGGAAATTTTTCACAAGTGCATTTCTGTCTTTCCGAAAGTGGGACACATTGATGTGAAAGAAATGATGCTCAGCCTAATCTCTGTCGCCTCATTACTCTTGAGCTCCAACTTAATTCCCTCCCTGATGCTTTGCACAGCTCTTAACCAGCCATTTTGGATGGTACTTCAAAACCATGTAGGTCTCTTCCAACAAAAAATCTTTTTGTGTCTCACTCAGATAGGCTTTGATTTGCACAATAGTAATGTGGTGCATTAGCGTTTTAAGAAATGTGTCCATATCTATTTCCTGGTCTCCCTCACAAAATATAAATCCCTGTTAACATTGCTATTACACAATGAAAGTCAGTGTCTGTTGAACTCAAGGTTACACTTAACCCATCTTCAAACTCATTATGTGTAAATATGACATGATAATAAATAGAATAGGAGGGATTCACTAAAATGAACAGAATGCTTAGGGAAGAGCTTAGGGTAAATGACAACACAAACTTCTAACACAAAAGGAACCTGAGGAGATCTTCTCTTTAGAAGCTGGCTTTTTCACCAGGAGAAGCTTCTCACACAGCAGCTTTCTGGTGGTCTCAAAAAGATCTTTCTAAAATGCCTTGTTTAGTTCTCTGTTGGAATCTATAAGGTATTCAGAATGTTTTTCTTTCTCAGGGTTACCAGCTGATGAAGCAAATAACACTGCTTTGTGCCTCTGATCCACACGTTTCTTGATCAACAGGTCTCTGATCACTGTCCCCTTGCATGTCCTTTATTTCTTTTCACAAGGGCCACTTATGAAGTAGGTTAGGACCCAATCTCAGGACTGACATTCACATGTACAAATGTAACCAACTGATTGCTCTGTTGGAAATCCACCTAATACCAGAATAGAAGAATAAGTGTTCCTTCCTCTTGTTAAAATTTTTCTGCTCTACTCCCGTGGCGCGGGGCTTAGAGATGTTATGGTAGCTATTCCAGGGTTAACAGTCTTTCTGCCCAAGCAGCCTCTGTTAAACGTTGGCTCTAGAAGGCTTTTCCTTTGCCTGTTAATCTCAGATCTGGTGAGGCCAGTAAGGCAGTGAGGTGAGCATCTCTGTTTTTACAGTGCTAATGACAGACTTGTAAAGGGGGGGAGGCTGTTACTGGGCTCTTGCTCTAACACTGACTCTTTTTCCTGTACATAGCTATACTTTGACATGGTATTCTTGAACTTACAGATCAAAGAGAATTACCAGAATGATCCACTTGTGAATTGTGGGCCATTATCTGTTATTAACTCATCTTGAGCTCTGTGGTGAGCAAACAGTAATTTACAGTATGTTATTACATTTCTGCTCACTGTGGTGTGCAGCAGCTGAATATGTGTGTGTGCTAGTCCATAACAAGTAGTAATCTTTGCTGGCTAATTCAAACAGATCTTTGCCAACCTCTACTAAGGTTGATCAAGAATTTAATTTACTTCTAATAATTTTGTTTTTCTGCTTCCTGCCCCTCCCACCCATTTAGGAGAGATTTCACCTTCTCCTTTTCTCTTCAGTACATGCTTGCTTCCAGGAAAACTTGGAAGTGCAGCAACAACCTCCTCCAGCTCTCTGCCAGATTTCCTTCAGGATTTAATGATTCAGGTGGCTTCATTTGCTAAATTTTTGCCAAAAAAAAAAAAAAAAGTAAAAAAAAAAAGTAGTTCTCCACTGACACCATATAATAAAGTTGAGCAAACAGGAGGGCTGGTAGGAGACTTATTTTTATTGCCTGGCCCTGGTCACATGACAGATCAGATTACAAAATACTAATACCCCTGCCAACTCTCAGGATCCACCAATTCCTCTTGCTACTGTTTTAATCCAACCTGCCTTTTCTTATTTTTTATTTCTTTTTTTTTTCCCGTTTTTTGTTCTATTTTTCCATTTTTCTTTTTCTTTTTTTTTCTTTTTTTTTTTTTTTTTTTTTTTTTTTTTTTGTGAGGGGCAAGACATCAGACTGGGGCAGGAGATAGAGTGATAAACGAGTATATCATGATTGGGAGTATCCCTTTAGCTCCTTCAGTGTTTGTTCAGCACTTTTTCGCCAGCTGAATAGCTTATTCCCTCAGAGTGTTGGCAGCCTTTGGCAAAAGTAAAGCAATGTCAGCATTCCCCTGTTCCATCTATTTTTTGGAAAGCAATCGTTAAAAATGTTCCATTTTCACCTTGTTTGCAAGTTGTGATTAAGGCTTCTCCCCCAATTAAATTGTGACATTCTGGCTTGAAAAACAGCTTCAAGATCGGGAAGATAAGCTAGCACACATGCACACATGCAAAAAAAAAATCCTCCTTCTTTCTTGTGGAAAGAAATTCAGCAGTTCAGTGGAGCCACTTCTTTTATTAGCAGTGAGACAAATATATTTTCCAAAAAATTGCTGATAAAACAACAGATTTGGAAAACATAAACTTCATGTAACACTCTGGAGTTCTTCACAGCAGTTTCCTCTTTGTCCCTTCTTCCAGCATACACAGAACCAGAGCTTTGGTGAGGGACTCCTGCAAGGCATGTGCCTGGAGAGGTGGACGCCCTGTGCCTCTGCTCGGTCTCTGATGGTGCCCGAGATGGGCACCACGATGGCCTCAGTGTCCTGGGGTGGAGGAGCAGCTCAGCAACAGGGGCAGCGCCTCACAGAGCGGGGGGACTCAGGGAAAAACCTCCGTGCTGACGGTTTTGGTTGTGTCAAAGGTTAAAGAGAATAACTAGATATAATGTTTCTCCACCTTTACAATGAAGAGCTGTGGCCCAGAGCAGTTAGTGGCAACACAAGTGAAGTCAACAATCAGAATTCAGGTGACAGTGGTAGTCCCTGTGATTCAGCTACGAGACCACCCATCTTCTCTTCTGGCAAGCATTAGTGGAAACCTACTTCTGCCTTCCAGTGCCTGTGACCATGGTAGTTTCCAAGGGGGAGTGTGTTGCAATTGTTCTAGTTTTTTTCTATTTCTGCTCTTCTTTCACAGGTTGCCTATAAAAACCTGCGGCACTTTTACATTGACCATGTTCTGGACTCTTGAAAACACAACCCTGCTACGATTTCTGACAAAACAACCTCTTGTAGTCAGGAGTGTGTTATGACTTCTCCAGTGACCAGGCAGGGTTGGAGGAAGTGCCTGTCAGCAGTGACTCCATGCATCCACCCACCTTTGCTTGGTGTGCCCGCTGAGTGCAGGCTGGCAGGGGCAGGGACCATCACCCCTACACTTCTACAGGGCTTTGGCCTTCAGTACTTCCAACCACAGCACTGATGGGGTCCCCTCAGAATGCTTGTTTTCAGGAGGCTTCAATAACACATATTCTTCCTTTTTCATGTGATTTTTTAATGCCATGAGAAACAATGGAATTTATTTTACTATTTTATTTGCTTAACTGCAAATAATACAAATGCGAAAGCATCAGGAGGATGATACCATCCACGATGTGGGAAAAGTAGTGCTGGGTCTCTACACTTCCCTTGACTCTGACACAGTGGAGTTACCTTAATAACCTGGTAGATTTTCATAAACCATGGCCGCGTTGCAATGACCTGCTTGCTGGGCATTTGTTTCCTTGTTCTTTAGGCAGTTCCATTTCTGTGTGTGCAATCACAGCACCCTCTACTGCCTCCCGCTGAACCTGCACAGGACCGCGAGTAGCGGCCTCTATCTAGAAAGGACTTTTGGAGCGACTAGGCTCCCTCGTTATCACGTGTGGTTAAAATTACGAAACAACACCCCCACCATGAGAATAATAATCCAACTGGGTTCTGTCTAGAACGCAGACCAGAGCCCATATATGAACAGTATGAATTCCCCCAGGGATTCAAGCACCTATCAGCCTGAAAGCAGTTTTCCCTTTTAATCTGTAAAGCATTATCTTCCACTTTTGTTAGGTCCATGAAGGAAAAATAGACCTATTTTCCTAGTGATAAACACGAAAAGCCACTAGATCACGTGCTACTCCCGTGTGCTCCTGCACCGACTGCCACGGGCCTGACAGGAAACTCCCCTTACAGACTCCAGCCCTCAGCAGCCTCAGGCGTCAGGGGCGTGAAGCGCTCTCTCGGCCCTGCCAGCCGCAGGTTTCCCCTCTGCTGGTTTTGCACAAACCCCGGGGTCTGGTTCGTTTAGTCTCAAATCCCGCCCTTCACCGCCAGCCGAGCTCAGCGGGGCCCTTTGCAGCGGGGCCCTTTGCACCAGTCCCGCCTCACGGGGAGCGACGGGCCGGTGCCAGGTGAAGCGTGCGAGCGACTCCCGGGACGCGGGCACGGACACCGCGGCTCGTGGGCTCGGCAACGCGGTCCCCAGGGCCCGGCAGCGGCAGGAGGAACCGCGCTGGCCCCGGCCGGGCAGGGGCGGGGCGGCAGGAATAGCAATGGGCCGGGCCGGGGAGCGGGCGGGGCGGCAGGAATGGCAATGGGCCGGGCCGGACAGGGGGCGGGGCCGGGGGAATAGCGATGGGCCGGGCCGGGCAGGGGGCGGGGCCGGGGGAATAGCAATGGGCCGGGCCGTGCAGAGGCGGGGCCGGGGGAATAGCGATGGGCCGGGCCGGGCCGGGCCGGGCAGGGGCGGGGCGGCAGGAATAGCGATGGGCCGGGCCGGGCAGGGGCGGGGCGGCAGGAATAGCGATGGGCCGGGCCGGGCAGGGGCGGGGCCGCAGGAATAGCGATGGGCCGGGCCGGGCAGGGGGCGGGGCCGGGGGAATAGCGATGGGCCGGGCCGGGCAGGGGGCGGGGCCGCAGGAATAGCGATGGGCCGGGCCGGGCAGGGGGCGGGGCAGCAGGAATACCAATGGGCCGGGCCGGGCAGGGGGCGGGGCCGCAGGAATAGCGATGGGCCCGGCGGGGCGGGGCAGGGCAGGGGGGCGCGGCTGCCCCGGTCCCGCCCAGCCCGCGGCGCTGACGTGGCGCTGCCCCGCGGTGCGCGTGCGCAGGCGGCCCTTCCGGAGCGGAGCAGGATGGTGCTGCTGGAGAGTGAGCAGGTGCGGGGCCGCGGCCGCCGGCAGTGGGGGAGAGCCCCTGCGCCGCCGCGGGGCGAGCGAGCGAGGGAGGGAGGGAGCGAGGGAGAGAGGGGGGCCCGCGAAGGCGCGCGGAGATGCCGGGCCCGTACCGGCCCCGGCGGCGTGGGAGCCGCTGCGGGGGAGGGGAGCGGAGCGGAGCGGGCGGCGCCGTTCCCTGGACTCTGTCTCGGCGGGGCAGAAGCGCCGGGGCCGCGGGAGGTCCGGGGGCTCGGAGCTCGTGTTCGGAGTCAGAACCGCGGGCCGCGCCGCCCCCGGCTGTCCTGCAGCTCCAGCGTGGGGAAAGGCGGAGTTCGCCTTGCCTCGGTGCTGCCTCCCGCGGGTGGCAGAGAGCCCGGGCCCGGCCGGGGCAGGAGCTCGGAGCTCGTGTGGGAGCTCCCAGCCACGGGCGCGACTCTTTCTCTTGCAGTTCCTGACGGAGCTCACCCGGCTCTTCCAAAAGTGCAGGACTTCCGGGAGCGTTTTCATAACGCTGAAGAAATGTAAGTGTTGAGTCTGTTACTGGGTTGGGCTGAAGAGGTGTTAATATAAATCTGACTGTTGTCACCAGGTGTTTTAAGCGATAAGAGCTGTAATCCCGGGTATCTGAAGACAAGAGCAGTCATAGGAACAAACCCGTCAGCAGGAGCACTGATTAGCGCGATTACTATTAGTCCTACAACTGTTAGCTGTAGGACTCAGGACTAGTAGCATCAGTACTAATAACCTTTGAGTGAGACTGTATTCCAAACTGCAGGGCATTCAAACTAGGACTTTCTGATTGTTAAACAGTAAGTTAAAATCGTTTGTTTTCTGTAAAAGGAGAATTCTGATACTGTTTTTTGTGTGTTCCTGTTCCTCTGGTTCCTGCTGGCTGGCACTGCTGGGGAGGCCATGTCAGGAGGCAGCAGGGTGACATGCATTTAAAGCATGCTGCTGCTCGAGCAGACAGGGCACATAGCACGTTGAGGGCAGGATTTACTTCATTTTTTCTGGTAGATGTAATTTACAGAACAGATCTTTCTGGGGTTCTAGAGTAAGAGCAATTTGGTAGCAGTATTAGTTCAGTTGGCCTGAAATTTCCAAGGTGTTCTACAGATCTGCTCGTGAGCAGTTTTTAACACCTCATATCAGAAGGCATCTGTTGATTTTAATGAAATAAGAATAAAAATTCTTTTTCAATGCAGATGATGGTCGAACAAAACCAGTTCCACGCAAAGGCCACGTAGAAACTTCTGAACCAGCAGACAATAAATGTCTCCTGAGAGCAACTGATGGAAAGAAGAAAATCAGCACAGTGGTAAGTGATAACTTTTAAGTTAGAAAAGCTAGTGGCTCTGTGTGTCTTTGATTTAATATTCCATATTTTAAGTGAAACTTGAGAAGATGTTAACTGGTAGTTGAAAACCTGATGTGTGTTTACTTTGAGTGGGGTATTGGGAAAGGCTTTAGTTGACTTTAGGTCTGTTCTGTGATACGACACAAAGAGAAACGTTACTTAAGAGAAATAGCTGAGAACGTGAGCAGCAGCATTTTTATGGCCCCACAAGTGAATCAAACCTTTCTTTGAATGCTTTTTCACATTTTTCCCATGTGAAAACATGTGACTTAGGGATGAATGCCCTGTAGAGGATTTTATTAATCATGGAGTGTTTTCAGTTTTCTAAATCAGTGGGGTCCTATGACATACCAGTACAGCACAGTGACCACTGAATGTTATAAGTTGATCTAACTGCTGCTAAAAAGACCAGATGGTAACTGGTGGGTAAACATGTACTGATACTTGGTCTGTAATAGCAGACAGAGTTTTTGTGGTTAACCTCCAGTATTACTTTTGTAGGTGAGCTCAAAGGAAGTAAATAAATTCCAGATGGTAAGTTTTGTATGCCTTTCATCTTCCTTTTCTGTAGGTAGTAGAAGTGGTCTGTTGGAAGCAGTGGGCAGCTGTGAACAGGTTGATTTCTTGCTGAATTGCCACAGAAACTAACTGAGACTACCCATTTATCTTAATCTGTTTTTAAAAAATCCTGTTTTGTTTTATTTTATCTAACCTGGTATATTGGTTTAAACAACAGTATTTTCCTAGTGCAGGGTGTAAGAGCATGATTCTCTGGGAAAAGACAGATAATTGGCCATTTGTAATACATAAAATGTTATTTTGCATATTGTCATTTAAGTATTTGGGGTTCTTTTAAATGGTTCTAATTGTTTTTTCAGGCATATTCAAATTTGCTAAGAGCTAACATGGATGGCTTGAAGAAGAAAGACAAGAAAAGCAAGGCCAAGAAGAGCAAAGCAACACAGTGATGGGACAGCGTGCTACCATCACTATTATAGACTTGACCCTTGCTCAAAGCAAAGTCCATTTCTTTTTGAGTTACCACTTGTCTTTGGCTTTCCTTCCAGCAGGAAACTGGGACACGATCAGTACTTTTGTTTAAACTGAGAGCAGAGGCGCTTTCTTTGGGTTGTTGTATGGCAGGAGGATGTACAGCATTCTGCTGGAGTAGCTTTACACTCAGCTGGCTTGTACTTACCCTGCTGCTGTGTTCTCTGCAGTGTAAAACCTGTCTGGGGGTAGCACAGGGTGAAGAGAAATGCACCCTTCCAAAAGCAGAACAAGACTGGAGCAGGAGCCTCAGTGGCAGATGCCCCATTTTATAGATGAGCCTCAGTAATTCTAGGGAAAGCAGGTGCCAACATGTTATCAGGAACAGCTGCTTTCCTGTTTCTGTCTGAAGGGCCATGTCTGCATGATGCAGTGCAGCTGTCCCCAAGGCAGCCAGCACAGTGCTCGAGTTCCTGCAGAGCTTTCACTCCATGGTGCTCCAGCTGTTCTCACCTGGGCTCGGGGTCTGCATCATGCTCCCCTCAAACAGAGCTTAAAAATGGTCATCACCTAAACTTTTTTTTTAAAAACATCATCCTTCATTATATTCAGGGATCTGAATTTTCCTTCCTTCATGTAAACAGATGTAAAAAGTAAAGATGTAATTGCTCCTATTAAAGATAATGAGAAATGGATTGCGTGCAATGGCTGATGTGACTTGTCATGGTGAATTGCTGGGAATGGCAGAGTTATCTGTGTCTTTAGGATTGTCTGCTGCTTTGGACAGTGCTGTCAGAACCTTCACAGTTCCAGTTTTGTGGTTTGTCTTGCAAGTTACCCCTATGCATTTTAACTTTGTCACCTTTGCTACAAGAAAGGGTAGAAAAAGTAGGTAGGTATTTATTAATGTAATGAGCCTGCAAATGGCAATCATTTGTGTTAGAGAAAGAGGTGTAAGTTTAAACAAAAGGTACCAAGTGAGGAGGGAAGGAAAACACCAGTGTACTTCCAGAAATCCTTAACGTTTCTGTACTTTCCTCCAGTGTTTGATGTGAAATACAGTACATAGTTAACCATGACTCCTGTAAATCATAGTTTCTCAGCTTCATTCTTCCTGATGGGGTTGTGCTACAGTTTAGCTTCAAGAAGATAATTATAATACTTCCATCGTTACTATAACTTCAGACTTAATCTGACAACTCAGGTAAAGAAAGTTAGTTAAAAACTGGTTGTGCCTCAAGCACATGCAGGTTACTTTTTATCTTTTAAGTCTTTGGTTTAGGTTCTGCAGGTCTAGAACAAGTGTTTTGTTTTATCAGGTCTTCATATCGCAGAAGCTGCTTCTTGATTTAAATGTAGAAGTACAGACAGGACAAGCAAAGGCAGCCAGGCTTGTAACAACTCAGCCTGAAATCTACCATGTTTTATACATAAATTGAAATAGTAGGTTAAAAAGCACAACTAAAATCAGCACACAAAAGGCTTGTAATGAGTATTTCAATAAGGCTCAGCAGTTTTTATTACATAAAAATTCCTCAAAAATGTTTAAAACAATTTTCATTTATAATTCTAGAATGGATGTTTCTTGTTGCAGTACTATTGTTGCATAAAAGGCATTCTGAAACAATTGTTACAAAAAGTAGTTTCACATCTGTACAGCTGATTTGTGTAGCATAAGAGGCAAGAACTACATGGCAATACCTATCTGTGGCTCTAGTCAAGACTTGCTCCTTAATTGCATACAAAACAACTAATTCCACATTTTGAAAGCATTTAGTTTTGTATTTGTTGTGGTTTAGGAATGTCATTCTCCAGTTTAGTGCTCCAGTTGAATGCATGTGCCACCCACTACCCCCTCCCGCTGCGGGTGGCTGGAGAGGAGAACTGGGAAGCACAGAAGGTGAAGAGCACAGGCTGAGGTAAGAATATACTGGAAACAGCAATGAGATAAGAAAACAGTAACAGCAGCAATACCAGTGGCACAGAGTACAGGAAGGGTGAACGAGTCCACAGAAACAACCCGGCCCAGGTGCTCCCTCTGCCATGCTGTGCCCACCTGGAAGGGTGTGAGGTGGCACAGATCCACCTCTGGGTGCTGGCCATGCCTCCTAGCTACAGCAAATATTAACCTTGTCCTGGCCAGAACCAGGCCAATAGTATACATGAAATGCAATCTGGACACAGAAATAGGCCCTAGTTCCCTGTCTTGCATTATTGCAGCTTTTTGAAATTCCATTTGACAAAACAGTGTTGTCCAATTGTAGAAGCATCCCATAAATGATGCTTTAAGTACTAAAACAAAACCTTGTATTCATCTCGGTAACTGTACAGGATAAGTGCAGAAACCCTGCAGAGGGAAGGAAAAAAGAATTTTAGTATTTTGAAACTGCAGGTTTGAATGCTGCAATTCCTATGACAAATCCTCAGAATAAGACAGCAGCAAAGATTTAGCAGAAAATCAGTAAGTTTTACTTTGTTTGGCTGTGACTGCAATTTTCCCCTCATCCTCTTTCCACTGATCTTGCCTGTTCAGTTTTCACTCCAGTGATCTGAAGGCTTAGGGCTAAGTAGTGCTCAGGCCCCAGATGGGATAGGAAGATAGGGAGGGAGTGTACTACATTCACACCCAGCATTGCATGGAGTATTATTGGGGTTCTGTTGCTCACAGCCTTGAAGTCCCATGAAGAAAAGAAATGCTTCACTTGATAATGTAGCTGTCTTAGTAAACAGCGAACCTGGAGCAATTTTGGTGCATTTGAGAAAAGGGAACCAGCTTTAGTCTTACTGAAAGGTTAAATAGCACTTTCAAGTGGAACAAAGGCGTAAGTACCGAGGTCTCAAGTAGACCAATACATGCAGCATTTAAGAATTTGAGATTTAAAACTGGACATAGTGGATGTGTCCACACTATCTGTATCAGCTTGCCAGAGTCCAACAGGCAGACTATGAGGTGAACATAATTGTTTTTATGCTTACAAATCAGAAATGGGCTTTACTGTACATGTTGGGAAAGCAGACTTTATGTTTGCATGAAAGTGGGCACTCTCCCACCTGTCCCTGACTGCCATGGTATTATTTCAAAGCAGGAGGAGTTAAATGTATTCATGAGTTTTAAAGGACAAGCTGAGTCTCTCTCATCAGAAAAGAGGGCTTTTATGTAGCAGCATAGATGTAGATATTATACATACATCTATATTTACATATATTGAAGTATATGTACTATATATAGCAGGATATCTGACTCTGCATAATTGTCTGTTATTCATTTCTATTAACAAAGCAAGTGAGATAAAAGTGGCAATATATCCTAGAGCTTCTTGAAAAGACTTAGAAAAATGAAGAATTTACATTTTATCAGTAAGTGAGGGTTAGTGACCAGTCGTATACCTTTGAAGGAACTATACACATTTCCTGAGTGTTTCTTTTGGCCTCAGAGAGAGGGGAAAGTGAAAGACAAGTTAGGAGCACCTTATCTTCTAGTCTGAATATAGAAAAAAATGGAAAAAAAATCTAGTTTATGTACCCATAAGAGTTTTAACAAATTTACCTCTTTTCCATTTTGAGACTGTAAATTTCATCACAAATTGCTTGTAAATATGAAGATCTCTGCTTGGGCCATCGTGACATCAGTTGTCTCACAGTAGCATCAAAGGCTTGTCTATCTCCATCAAGCTAAGGAAAAAAATTGACAAGCAACTATGCTAGTCTGTACTCTTGTGAAGGAAATACTTCTAGTAGGATGCAGCCTTCTGAATATTGTGTAATGTCAATGCTCTAGTTAAACAGCTTTCAAACATGATAAATGTCAACAACATGTGCAACTTAATTCCTAAAAAAATTAATTTAGTGATCACTTTCTTAACACATTTCAGCACAAGCAATGAAAAGGGCTGTGTCAGCTTGGCAGTGCTGGAGAGAATACAGTAACTGTGATGTAATGGTGATCAAAAGTGAATGATGTAAGCTGATCATGTACATATGTATTTAATTTTTTTTTTAAGTAAAAGGTGATAAACTATCTCCATGATTCATACAGACTGGATCAACAAAGTATTTTGAAAATGTTTTTTTGAAATGTTTCACTGGGTTTTAGTTACCAGACCAGCACTGCTTCAGAGCAGCAGATTAAAGGTATGAAAGTAATAAATGCACATCCAGTAGATGCCATTCTTGAGTTTGGGTTTTTAGAGGGTGGAGAGCATTCATCTCTCTCAAGCCAGTGCTGTCGTTGGAGAAAAGAAGAAAGCTTTGTCTTTGGTGTTGTCATCTTTCATGCGCCATTGACCAGCTCCTGAGTTGCTAAAGGTGTCAATATAATAAAAACCCTTTTATGTCTTGGCTTTACTAAGGGATGTTTCAGCTACTGTACTTGAAACAATTGCTTTTGTATTTTGGGTTCTCCTTCATTAAGGGCTTCAAGGAACACCTTTGTTGAAACTGCTATTAATGCTTATTGGTTTCTGAGAAAGAGCGGATAAGATTTAATTTTAGATAACTATTCTTGGGGGAAAAAACCTCAGAGCTTTGGATTAGGACTTTCTAATGTTGTCTTGTGTAACTTGGACATTTCACAAAAAGTTTCTTGGTCAAGCTTCCTGGGTAAAAAAATGCTTTTTAAAACCTAATTCAATAATTAGGTTTAAGTTTTAAACCTAATTCAAACTTGAAAGAAAAATCTAGAATGGGTGAATTTTACACTTCACTTCATTGGGAACAGAATTTATCATCTATTGTGTTCAGTTAGAGTTCTAACAACGTTACTTAATTGCTTACCTCTAATGATAAGAAGTGTATCACAGTTGCTTTTGGCAGATCAACCTGTAAAAAGATCAAGAAATCAATACTTAACCGTTCTCTCTAATCTATTTGCCATTAGAGATGAGCTATACTGAAGAGAGCCAGATCTTTTGATTTCCAGAGAAGCATTCATGCTGCTAAAATGGGGAACTTATTTTAAAATTATGAAAACCTTTTTAACCATTCTTGACAGATTCCATTATGGAAAGTTGCACATAGGTGCAGGCAAACAGGCAGTTTATTTCCTGAGAAGCATACACCATTTCAAAGTCCTTTGTGACATGGTCAGTGAAGTCTAAAAGCCACATACAAACAAGAGCCACGTTTGCTTAAATGGAAGTGCAAATCTAGCAGGAACAAGTTATTACATCTACCACAATAGCTGGTGTAATTACAGCTTAGGAGCTTACAACTAAATGCTTGTTATATTCTATTCCATGCAGCTGTCCCATACACACAATTTGAGACAGTTTTCAAGTATCAGAGAAACAGACCAGGGGTCTTACTTAACCTGAAGTTTGACTCATTTGGTTATCACTAAAGTGAGGCAATTAGCAGTGGTTTGCTCAGATAGGAACAGCATCATCCACTGCAATTAAGGATTCAGAATTAGTTCAGGCTTCTGCCAAATACTTACTGCTAAAATCTCAATCTCACTTGTTTTTTGTTGCAGGCTAGAAATGAATGCCTGAAGTCTTGTTTGCACCTGGGAACAAAAGATGGGCAAAAGTAAAATATACAGCTTGTGAGACACAGGTTGGGAACCCTGATTTCATATTGCATAGGTGAGAACAAAATACGCTGCTTCCAACAAGATGTAGAACTACATCATACTGAAACAAATATTTAATATAATTTTCAGTAAAAATTTGACAATAATCCTTGATGAGCAGAGAGGAAGGAGACTGGAGCTGAGACACTCTTGACTCAGTGGTACACACTTGACAATACTGGTTCTAAAGCAGACAGAACAACACGGATGCTTGCAGAGCTAGTGAAAACTGCCCTCTGTTTCTGGGTGTTAGAGAACTTTCAAAGGAACATGAGAACCTCTGACTGGATGCAGGGAATCACCTCCAGCTAAAGGAGGAGGATGGCTTTTGAAAGCCAAACCAAAATAAGGGTCATGCCTTGTAACACCTTTTATCAGAGCAAGCTAGTGGTCCTGCAAAGGGAGCGCTTTACAAACATAGTTGCAGGCTTGCATTATTTCTAGCTTGGAAAAGTTGCTTTTACATGTTCAAAACCTGAAAACAGTGAGTCTGTTTAGCTCAGAGAGTAACATCCATTTCTTTATTTGGGTTCTGAGAACTATTAAGTGGGGAGATTTTTTTTTGTTGCACATCCAAGTTTGGACTGAAAAGGGGATAAAATGACAGTTCTGTTTTACCATGTACTGTAAATATCTTGAGGCTAATAATGCTAAACAAGAAAATTCTGACATTTATTTCTAGCATCACTGAATGTTTTCTACATTACCATAATATCAAGTTTTAGGCAGGTTGTAGGGGTTTTTGTTATTGTTTTGGTTTGGGGTTATTTTGTGGGGGTTTTTTTAATCCACAACTTTTTCTTAGGCCTTTAGTTTGAGACAACTTACTGAAATAAAACACAAAAGTACCTTTTACAAACATACTACAAATTAAAAGTATGATGACCTTGCACCTTTGTGCTGGTTTTGTCTGGGGCAGAGTTAGCTTTTATCACTGTGGCTGTTATGGGGCTATGTTTTGGATTTTTGCTGAACACAGGATTGATAACAGATGTTTTTGTTATTGCTGAGCAGTTAATCACTAATAAAGGTAAGTAAGGAAGCAACAGATGGCAAGACTATTAGCCACAGATTTAGGGATCAAACAATATTGTACTAAAGTCACAGGAATTTTCCAACATCTTCCCCCACAGCTGCACAGACTACTTCTTTTAAAACAATATACTTTGTTTGATAACAGAGCCAAAGCCTTTTCTGCTTTTTGTACAGCCACGCTGGTGGGGTGGCATGGGAGGGGACACAGCCAGGGCAGGTGACCCCAGCTGACCAAAGGGACATTCCAGACCATGTGGCATCATGCTCAGGATATAAAGTTGGGGGAAGAAGGGAGGACATTTGGAGTGATGGTGTTTGCCTTCCCGTTCACCATTCCAGGTGATGGGGCCCTGCTTCCCTGGGGATGGCTGAACACCTGCCTGCCCATGGGCAGCACTGAATTCATTCCTTGTCTTGCTTTGCTGGTGTGCACAGCTTTTGCTTTCCCTATTACACTGTCTTTGTCTCAACCCAGGAGTTTTCTGGCTTTTACCCTTCTGATTCTCTCCCTGATCCACTGGTGGGGGAATGGAGTGAGTGAGTGGCTGCGGGCTGGGGTTAAACCATGACAACCATGACACACTTCAGCATTCAGGGAGGAAGAAAAACAAAGTTCCAGAACCAACAGCTCCTAGAAAAGTAAGATTTCTAGTATGCATGCACAATGATAGCTGATGTCACAGATAATCCCTAAAATCCAAACTATTAGAAAGGGTGGTCTTTGCCTTCAACCACTTGTGTTGTTCCTAGTCTAATTTATGAATAAAGAACAAACAGGATGAATCTGTTTAAGTTAGGTGATAATGAAGCATGAATTCTACCACTCCTTAACTTCTAAGGATCACTTCTGAATACTTTTTTGATGTGTGTGTACCTGAATTTCTTGACGCCGCCTGGCACTGGCAGACAATTTTTCAGGGGCTATAACACTAACGTTAGGCACTGCAAGAGTTCCATGTGATTCAAACACACCTGAAATGCAAACACATCGTTTTAGTTCACAGTGTTTCTGTACACAACAAGTATCAAGAAACAGAAAATACACAAACACTATGCTAAAATCATTGTAGTACAGGGATTAAAAAACTGCTGAAAACCTCCAAAATCTGACAGGATAGTGAGATGTGCACATAGATTCTCACTCATGACTTTGAAGGACTGCTTGTTAAGACTAAGAAATTTGGTATTTTACATCACTGTTCCCTGAAACTAAGAAAAGATGCCAAATTACTTTCATAATTTCACAAAGGAATGCAGTGCACCTAATATCAAAAAAAGCCATTACAAGAATGAGGTGACTGTTTAATGCTCAGTCCCATAACAGAATCACTGACAAAATGAACAATAAACACCAGCTTCTCCAAATAACAACAATTACCATTTGAAATGGCTTATTTTGAAATCCAAATTTCCACTTCTGGTAGTCACACACACACACACAACCAACCCACCAAGTTAAACATGGCCTCTTTCCCTCCCTATGATGCAAAGCGTGTCTGTGTGAAGTGTTTCTTGAAGAATCACCACCACCACATACTGTATCAGTGCTCAATAAAACAAGATGCAAAAATGCCAAACTTTAGCCACACAGTAAGCACTTAATATTATTCTTTAGGTACAAACTTATCAGAATAAGGAATGCAAATCCACAGCTAGAAATGTAAAGGCCTTTTCATTTGGTCTCAATACTCTAACAATCACAGATCAAGTTATTTTTCATCAAGATGACACTTAAATTTCTCCTCAGCTAGGAAATTTGGCAAATTTTGGCTTTCCCAGCCTCTTGGATTACTGCATCAATGAATGCTTGTATGGAGAATATTCTGCCCATTGGTCTGAGCACCTAGTTTGGAGGAAAAGTCTGTTTAAAATCAGTTGGAACAATATCTGAGATTAGGAGGCAGTGCCTCTAATCAGAGCTCTGCTATAAAACGTTTTCTTACTTTGCCTTTGGTACTATTCTCCTAAAAACCAGTTTTTGAGCAGAAAGAGGAACAGTTACTTTGTATGTTCTGTAACTAGATATTAAATACCTGAAATATTAGTAAATGATCCTTTTTGATTTGGTATTGAAAGATTATCTGCGGTTTCTCTAAAAATAAACAAAGACAGTTAAGGAATATACAATTATAAAGAAGTACTGTAATAAGACAGTAGTTTCAGATTATCATAGATACTTAAAATTAATTCCAACAGATAAAGAAGTCTGCAGATAGTCCCCAGCACACATTTATTATTCATGAATCAATTTATTCATGAGCTGTCATGAAACCATACAGAATTACATTTAAAATCAGGTCCAGAAGCAATGCTCCCTATGGATACAAAAAACGTCCTCCCTATCATACAAGAGTGATTTATAGCCTAACACAAAAATATATTGTTAGAATATTCTCTCTGAATTATTAATTTAATCTGCTTCTCACAGATTTCTGTGACACAATACTAAAGTATAAAAGTCGTATTTATACTTAAAGAGCACACATATTCAAAGAAGTCTTCAATAATTAGTTTGGATACCTTTACTTTCCACATTCAGAAATTCATTAAAAGAGAAATTTGCCAGGGCTATTACTATCAGCTATTGCATTTCTTTGTTTAGTGGTACCATGCAAGGGTTTTTCTATTCTGCTTTTATGATTTAGAAATAAGGTAACTTTTTGAAAGAATTATTTTCTTTCACAGCTTCTAGCAGATCTGTCACAAAGCACCTGAGGATCGGGTTAGTTGCAAAATAAAATACTAAGATTGGCTGAGGCCAGAAAAAGGAGAATGAGAGGTGAATAACAGGAGACATCAACTGCTTGTATAAACTACTGCTTGATTTCAGCATTTCCAAGCTTAATGATGTCCTTTATTGTTAAGTCTAGTCAGAAAATCTGGATGGCAAATCTGTTAAGATTCTGAATTCTACTTTGTGTGACTAATGCATGTCTATTCCTGCTGTCAGTGCACACATACAAATACATCTGGATGCATGCATAATTACAGACTTATGGAGGCTATGTGCAAGTGACAGCTGCAGTGCTTGAGCAGTGCATTTCTGCACTAACTACTCCTGTGATTTCTGTACTAACTTCCACTGGTGACAGTAAATAGTAATTTCAACGAGGCCAGGATGAAGGGGTTTTCCTGTGTACCTCAAGTCTTTGTCAGGTGTTCCTTTCACTTGTGCCACCAGAGCATACAGAAGTGCAAGAGTTACACCTTCATTTCATCATACCAATACTGCCTCAGAATGGAAAGGATTTGCTGCTTTAATTCTTTGATTACACAGCACACAAATGAAATGGACTTCTGCTCAAGTAACAGGAACTTGCAGGCAGCCAGACAAACAGAACTGCTGTTCTAGCAGCTTTGGGGTAACTGTGTGACCTTTTAATTTATGAAGCACTATGGAGGTGTGAATGTAGCAGCAGCTAGGGAAATCAGTTTCTTTCTTAATCTCAATACCATTCTATAACAAAACCTTTTGCTTTCTTTTCCCCTAAACAGAAATTCAGCAATTTCTTTACCAAATAAAATTAAGGTTTAACTCAGTATATACAAACATATATGCACTTCTGATTTAGACAATCCACATTATTGACACGTTATACTGCTTACCTACTGCATCTTTCGTCACCGATTTTCATTTTCAGTTTCTGGATCAGGTGATCTACTAAGTCAGACTCCAAAATCCTTTTCTCTGTCTGCCTGTCTTTCTCAAAGGATTTCACCTATGATGCAGTTCAATGGGTCTTAAGATTGTTGATTCTTAAAATGGCATACAAATAAACTTATCAAACTTAATCAAAACCAAACTATTTCACCCATTAAAGGTGAAAGAGTCAGGTAGGAAGCTATTATCATTACCAATCAATCACTGTCAATTAAACCTTTGATCAGATTTTTTTCTGCCAACTACTAATTTATTCTGCATTCCCAAAGCAAGCTTGGCTCCCTGCATCTAACGTGATAATTAAGTTCTAAACAATGGTTTATAATTTTAAGTATCATATTATTAATATTTTTATTCAAATAATTATATTAGAATAAGGCTTGCCTTTCAATTTGCAAGATTTAACTCAAACATTCAAAACCTAGGAATCTGCACCATCTTTATTGGCAAGAGGTTAATCAGCAACAACACCATTCACCTCATTAACATCTCCTTTATTGGTTTTGCTTCAATAAAGCCATATTTAAAAGAACACTCTACAATAGGCTTGTAGAGGATTTTGAAATATCACTTTGTCATCACCAAGGTTTACTTATTCTTGCAATTATTGTTGTTACAGTAACAGAGTGAATAAGAAAAATATTTCAGAAAGGCATATTGGCTGTTTGTGCCATATGCTGTCAAATGGTTAGTATTTTTTTCAGTCAAAAAATGAATCTTTGTTCAAAAAATAATGATCTTTTCTCTAATGATCCAGAACATTTTAAAATTTTCAACTTCAAAAAACCAAGGGTACCAGAACCACAGGCTGCAAGAGTACAGAAGAAGAACAGAGTACATTCATATTGTGACAAAGTTCAGTCTTTGCATCCTAACCAGTTTATAGAGATGAAGAGTGTGGTTCTGACTGTTGGAACTACACTGATTTTTTTAGATTTACATTTGAGTTGTATTTGTTTTGTAACATGCAAAGATTGCTAAGTCAACAAATTAATTTTGTAGATTTAAGGAAGTCAGAGACAAAAGAAACCTTTTTCCACGCTAAACCATTGATGGCACTGTCAAGCAATGTTTGCAATAGTTTTTGGACTTTCCTAGAGGGAAGGAGGTCTGTGAATAACAGCGTTATACAGGGACAAAAACCGTTTAAAGTGTTGAAATTGTTCAGAATAACATTGCTACAACTTAACAACCAAAACTGTATTTACCTCAACTCCACTTACTTAAGTATAATTTACATTGTATTAATAATGACATAAAAGAAAAAAAGTACAACAAAGTACAAATCTGAAACACTATAAAGCATCCCCTGGTCCCATGCTTACTTTCACATGACTTCCTTCTTTCTCTGACACCAGAGCCACATATGTAATCCCAGAGCACCTGCAGTATTCCTGCAGTTCTTCCTGGGACTAAAGTGACAACAAAAGAAGGGGAATGAGACATTAATTTGACATCTTATAAAATGACCAATTAAGTAATCAATCAGTCTCCTGTCTTTAATAAAGTAACTTGATATACAACAGTCACACAACTTCAGAGAGAGAAAAGCTTTATTACCAACTTGAGCAGATGAAACTTCATTATGCATGCATTTATCCACCCAACATGCTAAGTATTATGAGCCTCCACGGCAATAAAACCAGAAAAATACCCCAAAAAAGGTATGGTTTCAGTCTGCACTAAACTGGAGAACAATAATACAGTTAACACATGGAGATAAGAAATTCTACCTGGGACCAGTCATACATTATTTCAGCTGGAATTCCTGCAGTCCAGAATTTCTGAACAATGTTGATAGCTCTACCCATTGACATCTGACCAACACTTACAACCAGCAGGTCACACGAGCTGACAGAAACCTGAAGGAAAAGTAAAATCAAGGAGACAATATTAGTCACAAGACCACCTTTCCCCCTTCATAAGGTAGCTAAAGTTACAAAGATGGACAAATATTCCAACATTTGCCAAAATGCATCACCCTAAAAAGCAAAGAAGGTATTAGATCCACCTGTTTTGAGAGCTACAAGCCATCTAAGTCTGTCTGAAAGTCACTGAAGCTCAATCTTCCATGCAAAGCACCTCCACAGCCTCAGCCTGCCAAGCATCCCTGCCTACCCTGTTCCTTCCTTCCCACTCTCCTTGCCAAGGGTAATTTATTCTTATAGAGAAAAGAGAATAAAATACACATTTCACAACCAAGTGATGATGTGTGACATTGTACAAAGTAGTCAATATTTCTAAAGTTTCTTTCCATCTCTATCTTCTATACTTTGATAAAGGGAGAAGTAGTAGGGGAAAAATAACACTAAATATCTACAGTTGTACTCTTCCATCTGAAAGAATACATAGGCTGAGAAAAACATCCCACTAAATTAAAAATAAAATGGTGTAAGCCTGAAGATCCTGTCTTCCCTTAATTGTCATTTACTAAATAGTTCTACGTAGAGAAACACAAAAGAAAACAGGTCATCTTGATGTCTGCCTTCTATTTCAGTACAGTATTATTTTGGAACATATCTGAATATCTTATTTTTTGTCCATCTCTAGCCTACAATTAGGTTATTGAACTGTCAGAAGTAAACAAATTTCCCACTTCCCAAAAAAGACTTACAGAATCCTCCACGCTGGAAACAGCAGCAGTTATTTTATCTATAGCTATGCTGACTCCAACAGCTGAAGGAACTGGTCCTACTGTCTGTGGCCCTCTAAACTGTGGAATCTCAAGACAAGAAAAAACCAGAATGGAAGACCAGTTAGTTATCTAGGCAAAATGGGTTAGAAAAAAAATCAAAGTTTACTAGAAGAGATAAGCACATACCAGATGATCATATCTGCCTCCTGCAGCAAGAATTTCAGGCACAGTTCTTTGTCTTCTTTTGATGTATGCTATAAACTGAAAGATAATACCATTGTGCTGCTGTATTTTGTAAACCAATCCCAGATTTATAGAGATCTGTAAAATAAAAACGAATATGTGCACATATATATTTAATTTCCTGTCAGCAGCATGGATTTAAAACATGGTTTTCACATAAGGAAGAGATATGGGAACATTCCTTATCTCCAAAAATTTAAAATACAGTGAAAAATAAGGAAATTAAAGGTGCTTTAATCTTACAGCATCTCAAGAAACCATGTAGCACAAAACCCAAACAGCAAGCTTCAAGGAAGGTGGAGTCCTTTAGCAGTCATTACATTTCTGTCCTTTAAAAATATTTACAGTTTGTTTCAAAATTTATTAAATCCCCTCTTTTATGCTCTACGTAATGCCTTCAGTCTTGGGTGGAGAAAGGAAAAAAGTCCAAGTGTCATTAGATAAGTTAGGCCAGAGCCTTCTGACTGGAAGAGGTCTTATTTTTAAAATGCATCTTTAATAAAGAAAACAAAAGGGAAAAAAAGGAAGAAGTATCAATTCAGTATTATTTGCCATCAAGACACTTGCATGTGTTTTTTCTGTTGTAAAATATCTTTATTTCCTGGCATATTACAATGCACAGCAGCCCTGTAATTCCATTAATTTATTAGCAGAGCATTTTACAAACCTGAAGTTTTATTCCCAGTTGCTTTAACAGACAAATGATTTCCTCTAAATCCTTCATGCCATGCTTCAACAGCTGAGTGACACTTGGCTTTTGTTTTATCATTGTGTTTAGAAAGGGAAATACATTACTTGCTTCTCCCTTCTGCTCAATGAATTTATAGAGTCGAGAAAGCTAAAAACAAAAAATAAAATTATAAGCATACATAGCAACACATACAACATTTATAATAGGTCCCATCTGAAAACAAGAAAAATATCTGACTTTCTAATTGTGGGAGTAAGCTGTGTCTTTTTGTTTGTTTTGGCTAGCAGGCTGTTTTTACATAGTGGAGTTGAGGAAAATAATAATAATAGACGCAAGTCTTCAACTACCCAGAAGTTAACTTCAACTCTACGCACATTCAACGTTTGCAGAGAAGTTTTTTTAAAAGTTTCTCTCAGTTTTCTTTATTAAATATCTCTCTGTAGTATTCCATTTACCCTTTATTAGTTTTATTACCCCACATGTTTAGAGAACAAGCTGCAATACTGACTTTCAGAGTGAACAGAGAATAAAGTCAGACCACTTGCAAAGGGATTGACCTGAACAGCACATGTAACAGGTTATTTTTCTTCCTCTGGCTGATTAAATTACAAAGAAAATAAAATATTACTGTCTTATGGCAAATTACAGGGAAATTAGCACTGAATTAAGATCACTTACACTAGCTGATGTGAGAGAAAGATTACAGAACTTGGCTTCTACTTCTCTTTTAGTTAGCTTTTCAGTCTGCAAGAAAAACAGATTAAAACAACATTTGATTGTGTTTAATGCGTTACTGTAATTATTCAAATTAATTTCACTTATATTCTGTGCTTATAAAGTATAAAAGACCTTACTGATATTAAAATACACTTAAATTTAATTTTTAAATGTTTTTATTGACTAGCCTGTCAGTTCTTGATTAGACAGCTGAATAATTCTCTCATAAATACAAATTCAAGAATCATCTTAAACCATCCCAAATCCAGAAGTAACAAGAAAGTAATTAATCTACATTTACAGCCCAAAGCCAACCTTTTTATGTATCAAGAGTATACTCCTGGTTAGAGATAGCCCCACAAAATAGAATATTCTACAGAGATGATTACAGAGGATAGGTTAGTAACTAATGCCTTACCACAGCATCATAGAGAATGATGTAGACTTGATTGAGTTTGTCCTCTGGTATCCCACAGTGCAGAAGTATAGCTTTCAGTAAGGCAGTGTGGTTCAGATAAATACTGTAATTTCTTTCCTAGCAAAGCATAAATAAAAAAAAAGGAAGAAAGAATGAAAAAGCCAAGTTTTACTTGCATTCTGTTTTCTTAAAAAAAACCTAACCCCCACAAAACAAAGAGGCTTCCAATACATTTAATAATAATAATAGGTCAAAATTAACTTCAAACCATTTCTTTCACTACCTTACCTTTCATTTCTAACTACAGAATGGCAAGTCTTGTCCCATTCTACAGTAATCACTTGTCTGACAGAAGAAAGACATTATTTCAATGGTACTATAAAGGATTCAGTTCTTTCCTTTGCACATAAACTTATGCTTCATTTTAAGTTTACCTAGGAAACACATCTTTTATCACAGTGTTCTCTAAGTGACTACAGATTAAATGTGAAAATAGTTCTGTACTGGTTAAAGTTAAAGGAAGTATCCTTTTACAACACATCAAACTAAATATTGAGTTACATTAAAATTTTGGGTGGAAAAGAGGGGAAAGGGGCTGATTATAGAGAATCTACCTGTAGCACTGAAAATTCTTGAATGATTTCTGAAATTGCATAAATGGTTTCTGCTATAGGCAAAAAGCTATTTCCAGTAGATGTAATGATGTCAAATGCACATTCTAGGAGTTCTTTGGGATGGCAGCGGTCTAACTTCCGAGGTCTGAAAACTCGCTCTATACAGTATCTAAAGGAAACATTGAACAATGAATCAGCCTCTTCAGAAGTCACTGTCACAGTCAGTGCAAGTATCACCCCTGCATCTCTTACCTTTTCAAGTTTGAGATGTTATTTCTAGCTACAAATCTTGCAAAAGGAATCTGAAAAACAAAATACATGAAAATTGTTGAAACCAAAGAGTTGATTTGACTGAGCTCTGCAACTAGAGGTGAATTATACTGTGTAGTTACACTTGTACTCTCCCAAGGGTAATATAATGCTTAAAACACCTGACATAGCCAGGTAGTATTGATCTAACCATCCTTATGCAAGTCGTAAATGAAAACATTATTTTCACCTATGTTAAAAAAACAAACAAATGCTATTTCTTCAAAATGTGGTCAGGGCTCCAGCTGTCAAGAGGAGGAGTACAGAACTCAGGAGAACAAGAACAGACATTGAAAAATACTTCAGCAGCCAAAAGACATGTAAGCTTAAACCAAATTGTACCGCAGCACCCTCCAAACCCTCTGAAGCTCTGCCTGCAGAGATGATGCTACTTACTCTGAGGTCATAAGGAAGCATTACCAGCATCCCACTGTGATCCATGAAATATGAAGCTTCATTATGTTCATATAGCTTCTTATTTCTGGGCATCAGCAGTGGAGTATGCAGCTTGATGGCTCCTGCACAAAACCAGAAAACACTATTATCTCTCATTTCAGAAGAACACCTGCTTTTTACAAGTTCCTGAACATCCTTGCAGGGCATAATTATGTCAATCCATAAGTGGAAAAATTACATTAAATGTCCTTAATGGACTTTCCTCTTCCATATTTAAAGAAAGAATGTAAAATTTTGTTTTATGCCTATGCTGCATGCTCCTTGGGCTCAGCAGGGAGGCCACAGAAGAGAGAACTGCCAATTCCACAGCCCAGCAGAATCTTTACCTTGCCCTCCCTCTTTAAACACCACCTTTCACAAAAGCAGGCATATGAAACAGACGAGAAACTCTGCAGTTACCAGTAACAAGTACTGTTTTGGTCTAGAGACATTTCCATATAGGACAAACTTTGTTCGGACATGTTGCATCCTCGGTCTCAAAAACATACTAGAAGTGTTTGTGTTTCATTTTTAAAACCTCATGAATACCTTTCTTTTCCTGGCTACATTCTGCAACCATCTATCTGCATGAATCCAATCTTCACTGAAACCTAAATATTAATCATACCACTTATTATTAAAAATAGTTTCCTGTTTTAATACTTGATTGAGAATCACCAGAAAATTTATTTAAGATTAACTCAAATTAGTTGTTTACTCAACATTAACTTTTAAACGAGAAAAGAAGTGCCCCAGATAGAAAGAAATTCTTCTAGCCATTACAGATGTCAGACACAATCTAATGGAAAGAAATAAATATCCAATCCCCATTTTTTTCAAAAAGCATGAAAACATTTCAGTCCTTAAAATTTCCCAAATCTGTCAAGCTTTAAGGAGCAATGGGAGAGGCAAACCCATCCTTGACTTTGTATTTCGCAGCTTCTCACTCTTTTGTATTGCCAAATTTTGGTCATGCTTAATCAGATTATGATTTACTTGGAAAATGCAAAACTTCCATTTCAAAATGCAGTATTTTTATAAAAAATAGTATCATGAACACCTGTAAGACAGCACAATTTATAACATTCCAAGTGTGACAGTGGCTGCATAAATTTCCTTCTCAAAAAATAATTTTAAGTGAATACTCTTAATAATGACTGGATAGATTCCTGGAAAGGAAAATGAGAGACTATTAAATATCATGGCATCAGCTTCGGCTCAGGAAGCTCCTGAACAGCAAAGCATTTCCAAGAACACATCACTGGAAGTACCCCTCCATGCCTGCTTTGTTTCCATGCTCTCCCTTATGCTCTTCCCATTCTGGCTGCCCAAAGAGAGGTTACTGTGCTCCACGGATGCCTGATCTCCCACCACAGAACCAGCCCTGCATTCAGATCCACATTCTGTGTAACAGGCTGCGCCTCTAAAACCTCAAACAGATTTATCAGAACAACCATGTACATTCGAAAATATAATTAAGACTTTCACTCTTCTTTCTGTAGAACATGTAAATAATTCAGATTTTATATTAGCAGCTATTACTGGAATGACAAAATAACAGGAGAAAACATCATAAAAACGTCAAATGATCAACCACTGAACATGTTTTCTGATTTCTCTTACAGAGGTAAATCCATTCCATTCTTTTAAATCCATTCCATCTTTTAAATCCATTCAATCACAAGAAAGGAAATGAATGACTTTTGTAAACACACCCACCGTGTCTTTTAAATATCCGGCTGACAATGTCACATACATGCTGCTGTATCTTGGCTGCCCAAATAGAAAAACTACCCTGAAACCATCACAAATAAAAAGTACATATATAATTCACACGTGATGAACACTCCATGTAGGCAATCAGTCCATGTAATACATATAAACAATATACATTCTGCTATCTCATCCCACTACAAAAAACTGCAATACTTACATAATAAAAATAACTGCAGCTATATGTAGCATTATTGTACTGTGTTACCTTTAATTTCTTTAGATTTAGATAGATACAAGAGCTGATAAACTAAGAAAAATCAAATCAATTAGAAAAAAGCATCCAGGGTCAACACTTTCTGCTGACAACCAGTCAACCATTAATTTGACAGGAATTCAGAGCACAGAAAGTAATCATCTGGACATAAGCTTAAAGCTCTAGCTGCTACAAACACTGCTGGTTTCTTCACTGAAGAATGAGGCTCAAATGGGAAGCAGCTATTGTAACCCACACAGCAGAGACTACAGTTTTAAGTGGGAACCAATGTAAAGGCGAATCTTGAGATAATGCAATTCACTCAGAAATGCTACAGAAATGCTTACCCATATAAGCATATTTTTAAAAAACTCAATACAGGGAGAAGCCAAACCCACGCCTCCCCTGAACACCTACAAACCTTCAGCATATCACTGTCATAAGTATAGTCTATTGCTGGAGATATTCTCTGTGCAAATATCTGACTCATCATGGTCCGGTAGGCCTTGCCATCCACGTTTGCTAAGGTGTGGTGGAGGACTTCATGGAGCTCAGACTCTTCCATTTGGGGTGGTGGAAGATGTTCACTTTTTAACAGCTCCACAGCAGTTGGTCGTGCTGCAGGATCATGGTTCAGGAGCCACGTAATAACCAATCTCTACAAATTAAATCAAAATTTTACAGATTAGAAACATTTTGCAAGGTAACAATATTCGCAACAAACTTGGTAGTTACATCAATTCGATAGCAAACTGTGGGACTCTACAGGGGAAAAACCAGCAGAATCTGAATCTTTGGCATGGACATTATTTGCTTATAAATTATTAATAACTTTTATTATCATCTGAAAAATTTACTAAGCCACACAACTTATTAGAAACGTGCCTCCTGGGATGACAAAATATGTAGTATCCTTTTCCTTTGTTGTTCCATGGTATGCTAACTCACATCTTTTTATCAACAAAATCAAGAGAAAGTCAAGAGGAAAAGCAGAATTGCATGCATGAAATCAAAGATTTGAAAGGCAGAAGTGTCAGAGCAGGAGGAATCTCCCTGGCATATTCCAGCGAAAGGTACAAAATGGAAACGTTTTATGGTACTAGTAACATGCAGATTGCTGTTTTAAAAGCATAACACACTAAAAGTTAATACTAATGGTCAACAAAAGAGTTGATTAGCACAAGGATAAAGCCACCTGGATGGTCCAGGAAAAGATTCCACTGCTCCTTATCACTTCATTACTCTGCCATGGAGGCCTCCAGAACAGCTCTTGGCAGCTCTGTCAAGCTTGGAGCAGCCAATTGAGCTTTTGCACATCTCCTGCTGCTGTGTGACACGTTTCTTTCAAAAAGTTTAAGTAAAAAGTTAAAAAATTTAGCTGCCATTTCTCTGAGCATAAAAAGTTAAAATTGTCTCTCAGAGCTTTAAAGATGTGCCAGTGAATTCTAAATTTGTTCATGACTGTTCTCAGAGAATTTTGTAGGTAAATATATTTCCATGTCATCTTAGAGTATTCTTTTGAGGTTTTATTTCCTTACTTTGTTCTAATATCATGTAATAAGAACTTGGCAGAGAATACTAGGTGGGGAATTAAGTGGGAAATTAAGGGGCAAAAACTATAACTAATGTTTTCTGAGAAGGAATACCTAATAGTTAAAATATATTCAAAATTACCTGCTTTGCATGCTTGACTTCATCAAAGTCCTTAGGAAATACAATTGCAGGCTAACAAAACAAAAACCAAAATCCATATTTGAATTTTAACATGTAGTCCAGATTGCTCTGATTAGTCTTACTTTTAAGTTCTACATATTAAACAGAGAAACAAAGCATTTCCATTGCCCATGAAAAAAAAAACAAACAAAGAAACCAATCCCCACATGGCAAATTAAATTTATTTGAGGAGCTAAAAGGAGGATGAAAGCTTTGATGCTTTGTTCAATGAAAGTACAACCCATAACCACAAGCATTTACCAACTACAAATAGCAACTCATTCCTGAGAAAGGTTTAGGCCTGGTGAGCCTAAGTATACTGAAGAGACGATTCCTTTATCTGATATGTAATAATTAATTTCACAGACAGAACACAGACTGATGGCATTACCATTAGAATCCACAGTGCATTAAAGGAATGTCAGTGCACCAGCTCCAACTGTATTCTTCACCTTTCATTATATGTTTTACAAACCTTGTTTTTGAGCACTCCCTATGGCAACATCTTTGCTATATTTTGCATCCTTTTGCTTCTCTTAACAAATTATTTGATGCATAGAATTAGTATGTTTCATAGCTGTGTACTCACCAGCCTTAGCTGACCAAGAACAAAGATCCTTTCCGAGGCAGTATTCATAGGATGATAACACATTTCAAAGAATATTATACCTAGGCTGAACAGGTCCACTTTCTAAGGAAGAAAAAAATGAAAACTTGTATGTAGTACCTATCAATTCCCTGAAGACAAAAGTAGCAGAGCAAAAAAATCCCAACAAACGTTTAGGTTAAAAAAGCTGAAGAAAAGGCTGGGTTTTTTTCTCTGTCTTTTTTGTGTTTTTAAAGCTTTTTTGTTAGAAGACACAATCCATTAAGATTTGGTAGACTTTAAAGCCTTCTATCATCACAGCACTGCTATGAATAAATGATGGTTGCGCTTGGGTTGTGGTCAGCAGCTGAACAGCAAAGTGAGGAGCAGATGTTCCTCAGGGGTGGGCACTGGGCTGGCACAGTTTAACATCCCTGCTGGTGACACGGACAGTGGCACTGAGAGCAGCCTCAGCAAGGGTGCTGGTGACACTGAGCTGTGTGGTGCATTGACACGCTGGAGGGAAGGGATGCCCTCAAAGGGACCTTGACAGGCTGGAGAGGTGGCTCTGTGGGAACCTCATGGAGATCAACACGGCCAAGTGCAAGGTGCTGCACATGGGTTGGGGCAATCCCAAGCACCAATACAGGCTGGGCAGAGAATGGATTGAGAGGAGGAGCCATGAAAAGAACCTGGGGATGTTGGCTGACAGGACTCTCAACATGATCTGTCAGTACACCCACAGCCCAGAAAGCCAAACATCCTGTGCTGCATCAAAAGCAGTGTGATCAACACGTTTAAGGAGGTGATTCTCTCAATCTGCTCCACTCTCATGCTATCCCACCTGGAGTGCTGCATCAGCTCTGGGCCCCCAACATAAGGAGAACATGGATCTGCTAGAGCAAGTACATGGAACAAGTCCAGAGAGGGCCACAAAGACGATTAAAGGAACGGAGCACCACTCACATGAGGAAAGGCTGAGAGAATTGGAATTGCTTAGCCTGGAGAGAAGGTTCCATGGAGACCTCAGATCAGCCTTTCAGTACCTCAAGGGGACTACAAGAATGCCAGAGAGGGACTTTTTACAAGGCCACTGAGTGACAGGCCAAGGGATAATGGCTTTAAAATGAAAGAGGATAGGTTTAGACCGAATTTTAGGAAAAAATTTACTCCTTACTGTGAGGGTGGAACAGGTTGCTCAGAGAAGTTGTGGATGCCCCATTTCTGGAAGTGGTCAAGGCCAGGTTGGATGGGACTTGAAGCAACCTGGTCTAGAGGAAGGTGTCCCTGCCCATGGCAGGATGTTTGAACTGGAAAAGCTTTGGCGTCCCTTTCAATCTAAAACATTCTATAATTCTATGACTCCCACTTTGAAAACATTTCCTTGCTTTGTCTCTGCATATAAACAGGATTATCTTTGATTCTCTGCATATAAACAGGATTCTCACCTCCCACAATCACAGTCTAGAAATCCAGAACAGCAGTTTACACTATATTACCTGAACTAAATGCATACTATATAAAAGGTAAGATTTCTATCCTATTCATTTACAGAGGTCCTCTATCATTACATGCTTTCAGCTTGAAGTTGCTTGCATCTAGTCATCATCAAGCACAGGCAGAACAATTGACTTGCCCACATCGTTCTATCCTTGGTTTCCTCTTGAAGGAATGTTTAATTCCCCTGACTAGCACAGGAGTTAACAACATGCTGTTCCACACTGAATTCATCTTGTCAAGGAGGAACGGCCCAAATCATACCTGCTACATCTTAGATTCCTTGCTACCTCTTCATTAAGTCTACTCCAATCATACCTGATTGTATGTAGATTTAGTGCTTCCTTGGACCTCTGGGCTGACGTACAGCGCGGTGCCAACCATCCCTGTCAGGTTACCTGGGTGGCAAAAGATGAGAGCACCAGTTTCAAGGTGGTCAGAAAGAAATGCAACATCCTTATCAAGAAAAAGCTCGTTCATGTTCTCTAGGTGGGAGTGCAGTCCTTACTGAGAGAGACCCAGCTGAAAATACCTTGACAAACAGACAGTTCTTACCCTCACAGTTCAAGTATCCGTGTCTGTCTGTGGTAACCAAACCTATCTATTGCTTTACAGACTTGTACTAGGTCAGTACACAAATGTTACAACTGAACTTCACCGCCATTACATTTGTCTTTAAACATACCATGGACTAAGGTTCCCTCAAAATACCATATTCAGACTCTAGCTAAAATCAAACCAATCAACCAAGGACACTGAAGTCCTGAAATTTTCCTATATAGGCAAGAGAACACAAGTGCAGATGGAACAGATATACAGGCTCTCTCTCTACCTCACCATGAGGAAGGCATTGATCTAAGGCAGAAGGCCAGCAAAGGAAGTTAATTGATTCTTAGATAAGAGGCAAAACTGCCAGATTATAATATAGCTACCCAACTTGGGTTATATCTCTTAATAAAGAGAAATTTTATTTTCAAAGAACAAATGGAAATTTTAACAGCCTATACAAGACCACAGAATATAAATGCTTGCTTAAAATAATTTATAACAAGTTGCAGTGTAAACTAACCTGATGGGTCAGACACAGCAGAACCATCCGAGAGATTTTCCTCTTGTTTAGAGACCACCTGAAACCAGCAAAACAGACATATTGTAAATGACACGGGAAATACTTCTGTTGGCTGCTCTTGTCATTTGGGTTGGCACTGCATGGTTTAATTCTAGAACCTTAGAAATTTAAAAGAAATTGATAGCATTCTCAATACATAAACATTGTGGTCATTTAACTTATGTTTTTTGGGTTTTTTTTCAAATTCAAAAACCAAATTCAAGAGTTTTTTCATTCACTTTAAGCTGTACTTACTGCATTTGCTGGATAATCTGTAGCTAAACCAAAATCACCAATTTTCACATGATCATCTGAATCTAAAAAAATGTTCACAGGTTTCAAGTCTCTGTGGATCATTCCCTGTTACAGGAAGAGAATAAAAAAAGACCCACAGAGTGTTAAAGAATAAACATTATTCAAAATAGAAGTCCTTATAATGGGCTAGAAAACCATACTACATACTTTTAATACAGTTGGAGACCTACTGCATTAACCCACTAAAGATCAGTCTTGAAGACAGACTATCATTTGTAGCCCAGAAGCCAGAAACAATTTTCAGTGCTACCAGATATCTAACAGAATGTTTTTAAAAGATGGTCAGATTTTTATGACTAATGGGTAAAATCTGAAGTGGTTTATTATAAAATTCATGTTCATGATAAAATATAATAAACCCCAAGAACCAACTAATAATGGAAAGGGCAAAGAGAGGAACTTGCTAATGCATGCCCCAAGATGAAGAATCCAGAGAGAAAGAGGCGTAACACAGATATTTTGTACAGGCCATGACTATGCTGTTTACAGACCTTCTCATGGATGTAAGCTAACCCATCCAAAATTTCTCGGAAAAGCCTCCAAAGCCGACTGGTGTCTTCACATAACCCTTGGTCAATAGTGTCCCTCAATGTGCTTTTTTCACAATATTCCATCTTCAGTTGTGCATACACAAGGGACAAAGGGAAGAAAGAAGAGTTTTGTTAATAAAAGACACTATCAGAAACTTGTACCTGTACACATATTACTGCCTGGGCTCAGGAGCAAAGAGTATCACCAAAAAAAATTAAAAATCAGCTATTTGGAATTCTCCTGAGAGCTGTCTTTTAGCTACAAACATGCATTCACTTCTGGGTCCTACCTCATTTTCTGGCACAACGGTATGAGCCTGCAGAATAGTATATTCTCTAACATAAGCATTAACAACAACGTGAAACCTGCCAAGCCATAGTATGTGATAAAGCCAAACCACAAAGAATGTCTGGTTTTATTGCACTTGGTGTCTTAACTGCTTTTACTATGAATATACACAATGCACAAAAATAAGCTTATTAAAAACTAAATTCCATCTACTTGTAGCTTCCTTCCAGACAAGCTCTAGCATTAAGTGCATTATAAAAGATTGCACATCACCACAGGACAGTTAGCTATGATATACAGCTACAAATAGTTTCTGCGAGAAGTTGACTAACTCCTAACTCAAAGGAGGTGTCAGTAGAATAGCATGAAGCTGCAACTCTGCAGGAGTTTAATTGTGTGCCTACTGTTAAGAGCCATACAATGGGCTTTACAGATTACTGCTTTCTATTAAAATAAAGTGCATACACAATACTGTGCTTTTGAAGAGAATGAGGAAGTTTTCACATCTGTGAAAGACAACTTTCCCTCAGGAATTCAGCATGGTAGACTTCAACTCCACACTGGGAATTAACACCAATTAACAACCAAACCGAGGAACAGCTGGAGTGTTGGGTATTGAGATGGATATTCTCAACAAATAAGCACAAGGCAAAAGAAGCTTTGAAAGCCACAGACTCAATGGCTGGCTTGTTGGGCTGTTCTATGGTTAGACCAGGAATTGCCAACTTTTAGCTGTACATGACCAACACCATTATCCCATTACACTCTATGGCAATACCAAACTTTGTTCTCTCCAGGCACAAATATGGAGCCTTGGAAATCACAACAAACCACGTGCACTGCACAGTGCCTTCCACCAGCTAAGCCTTCAGAAAACCAGTCTAATGCAAAAACAAGCACTGAACTTATCTGTTTGCATTTTTAAAGGTCACTACTTCTCATGAAAACCAGCAACTAGTATCTGCAGGTTGAAATAAACTGTATCCTTTCATGTGAACACCAGAGCACATTTGTACCTGAATGTACAGATAATGCACTGTCTGAACGACTGCTGTCCTGTCCTCTCCTCCATGGCTGTTCTTTTCATTGCCTTCTTCATTCTTTATCACAACAAAAGTAACAGAACAGTTAGCTAGAGGAAGATGTGCAGACTTTTTTATTACATACTCCTGTTTTTTAATGGCTGGAATACATTGATGAGAACTCAGCTTCTATAGTTTGAAAAAGAGCAAAATAATAGAGTGAAATTTTGTAATACCATTGCATCTAAATAAACTAGAAAAACAGGTGCGGCCAATTCTCAAAGTGAAAATGAATAGCATTTTGCCATTATTAGACACTGAAGGAAAAGAACTCTGGAAGAACTAGATGAATCCTAAATCTCAAGCTGTGTCATATTAAAAAAAAGAGAAAGATAAGATTTGAAACTAGTAGATAGAAAGCTTGCTTGATAAACAATGCAACCCCCACCCTCAACCAACAATTTTGGTATGGTGTGTATACATATACATATATATTTAGAAAAGAATGCACTGCCATATTATTAAATGATATACTGAAAACCTTTTCTTGCCAATGTACATTATAACAGAAAGAGGAAGGAGATGCAGCTTTAAATAAAAGCATGTTACAGATCATCAGGGCTGGCAGTGACATACTGTAAATGCTGTAGAAGAGTGTGAATTAGCTTTCTAGTGACCAGTGCACTGACTGTCCACAGCAAGTGCTGTGACACCATCTTAAAATCAACTAAAACCTTAGTCATTATACTGACTTCCCCTCTCTTTCAGACTGTTAGCAGTATGCATTTTGTGTGCTGTAAAAAGCTGCATATGAGCAAATATATTGGTTAAAAATCATATAAAGGCAGAACAGAATTTCAACTGAGAGATGTAAGACAATGTAATCCATAACTGTTAAATCATAAACACACTGAAGTGTTAAATTTGCAACAACCTGGGTCATGACTAAAAAAACCCCCATATTTAGTTCAATAAACACTTCAGGAAACAGAATCCAGATTAGCTGCATCAGACTGACTTCTATGGGATGCAGCTCACAATGGCACAACACTTACTCTAACAGACAGGTAAGGTTATGTTTCTGTAATTACAGCAGAAGTGAAATAAAAGCTCTTAACTGACCTGTTTACTTGTCAAAGACTATTTTATTTTATTTTCATTTTCACTAACTTTATCTTTACACTTACTGGAGAATGACCTTTACTATTTTCATCTTCATTTTCAAAAATTATTTCGCTTTCAGAATCTGTGGTTGGCCTGTTTAAAAACACAGGAAAAAAAAAAAAACAACCTCAAAAGTTCTGCATACCAAATAATACTTACTAAAGAATTTGGAAATTATTTTGGGGGGGGAAAAAAACCTAAGCTTCTGCTGAAGACTTTCTATAGACTTGGAACAAAAAAGCAAAACAAAACAATACCCAGAAAACCATCCTGCTTGCAAAGAAACACCTTCTTCGACAGTCCAGTTCTAAAAGGGAAGGTATATGTTTGCCATCAGTAAAATTTAATTGCTATATCCAGCAAGCAGAACTGAGATAAATGTATTTAATTGCTTATACAAAAAAATCACTGAGTGAGACAACTGAGCCATACACAGAGGAAGGTATGGAATACAGTAATAAAAACCAAAACAAAAAAGGGCAAGTTTGATATTTTTCAATATTTGTAATATTTCTGTTTTTCTTCATTAAAAAAATTTATTCTCAAGGCTGGAAAAGACAGTCAAACATAAGGTAAGCAGTCATGCATTCTGGCACAAATAAGTAGCTTCAAGAAGTGTACATCAAAAAAATTTCCACATAGATTGACAATCCTTAGCTGGAAAATGTCCTCTTCCTGGCTATGTGACTGCTGGCACATACACTGGTTTTGAACAAGGGGACAGAATAAAAATGCAGCGAACTACTTCTAACAAAAGAAATGAGAATGGTAAGACACAAACTTGGAGAAACTAACTCTGCTCACGCTCCCTATAGTGCCAGTACTGAAGCCTACTTACAAAATTGAATGGGAGAACACGCCATCACCATCATCGTCATCGTCGCTGGACTCCTGATCAGCTCCACTGAATTTGTTGCTGGAGGATCTTTCACACGAAGTGCTCCACTCAACCGAACTGGTCAAACACGGAGGGGGAGCATTAGTTTCCACATCATTTGTCTCCTCAGCGGAAAGGATGAAGAGACCAGCTTTGGGGGGCACTCTCCTTTCGTCAGTCGTTCCAGATGTTGACACGGTGGGAACAGGACTTTCATGTTTTTCTATCCAAGCATTGTAATACCTCACAATATTCTCGTGGTTCAAGCGGGAAAGCAACGTCACTTCCCCCTTAATCCTCCGGAACTGCTTGCTGGTGGGGTTTATGCGAATACGTTTCACAGCATAATAGCAACCATCAAGCTTATTTCTCACCTGAAAAATTCAAATTAATCTAAAGTCAAATGCTTACAAATGCCTTACCAAGCAGAGCCAGAAGAATAATTTTTTTCACAAAACAGGAAGTCTTCCTTTCACCTGGAAAATGACTACAATCCAAATGCAAGGTTCCTGATACTGACAGGCTTCTCCCCAAACTCCCAGCAACCTCTCACAACTTTTCATACTATTCAATTCCAGATAAAAACCTCAACACAGGCACAGCACCAGCAGTCAGTAAATAAAACCATGCAAACATTGAATATATTTTTCTGCTTCAGAGAAAACAAACATATCCTTACAAAGGTTTCCACAGAGGAAACCATTTTTATAACATACCTTGATGACTGCTCCAAAAGCCCCTTTACCAAGTAATTTCAGCTCTTCAAACTCATTGTAGTATCGTGAAAATTGTCTCTGTGTTTCTGTGAAGAATGAAGCACTGGATATCTGACTGCTGGGTACAACTGTCTCCATGCAATCTATACCTCCTGAATCTGCAATGAACACAAAGTTACTGTCACTGGCAATATGGGAGTAAGGTGCTAGGGACTGTCAAATAAGGAGCAATGAGGAGGCTAAACGTAAATAATTTGAAGTGCAACTAAACCCTAAAATACAGAAGTGCTCTGCTGTGTAAAGCTCTAGTGCAAGTGTTAGTCTTAATACTGTTTTTAATTACTAACATGAATTATGCTGGACAACGGAATGATTTTAACAAGAACTTAAGAAGGAAAAGTCTCATAGGAACACCATCTTACAAGGACAGAGTTAAATCTGTATTTACACCATGCAGGAGGTGGATGACTTTACAGGTTTCTTTAAAGCATGGGCTGCTTCTACAGAAGAAAAACAGTAGTCAGTCCACCTCAGCCAGTCTTGCATAGAGAAGGTGAAGATCACACTACCTTTTAAGTTAGTTAATGTAACACATTTGTGCAGTCTTGTGAAGCTGTAGCACAGGTCAATTTTTCTTACTGCAGGCATGAAGTTCACTAGCTTAGCAGAACATAGGAAGTACCAAGTTCCTTACCATCTAGATTTTCTTCAGCTACAGGTATCTTTATTCGTGGAATGTTTATAAAACTATGTTGTAGCAGCTGCTGAGGAGTCCATCTTTCTTTATCTTCCAAGCAAACACACCTGTTAGCAAACCACAGAAAGAACTATTTCATGTCTGACATAAACGTTAGAAGAGTTCTTATTATACCTAAGAAATTATTACCTCCATCATTTAGGTGAGAATCAGAAGCAAGTAGACAGACTAAATGGCTTATCACAGTGATATATAGTTGGTGGCAGAGCACAGAAAAAGAGCACCAAACCTGCTCTCCCAAATCCCAGATTAGCAGCCTGAGCCACGAGATCAACCTTTTCTATAAAAACTACAACTAAAAACACAGGAAGACATATCTATTCTTTAAAACACTGTTAAAATCTTAAAAAAAAATCAAAACAAACAAACAAACCAACCAACGAACCAAACAAAAAAAACCCAAAGACAAAAAGGAACGTGACAAACTTACTTTTCTAGAAAGTCTTGAAAGTCAGCAGGTAGATTGGTAGGCACAGCAACTGGGAATTCCTTGGTTGCTTGGCCCTGGCTGAGCGACAGCAGAAGCAAGCCCAGACGCCACACATCCCCTTTTTTTCCAGGTTTGTAGGGAAGACCATCCTCACTAAAGCGAACCTTGGTTTGCTCAAAAACATCAGCTTTGCAGATGTCAGCTAAGCGCTTGGAAATGCTGTAGTCTGTGACCTTGATGTTTCCTTCAGCATCTACCAGGACACTGGAAGCACAAAGGACCTTGTGCACCACTGAATTACTGTGCAAGTAGTCGAGAGCTGACAAGATCTGGATCACATAATGGCGCAACTGCTCAACTGGAACTGGAGTCTCTTTGTCCAAGTACGTGGAAAGGCTACAACCACTTATGTGCTCCACTAAAATATCCACCACAATTGAGTTGTCCCGTTCTTGGAGGTTCATACATTTGTAATGTACTATGTTTGGGTGATTTAGCTTCGCCAGTGAGTTGAACTCTGTTTCTGCTCCCTGAAGCTGGTAGAGAAACACAACATAACATGGATTTTGTCATATCTTGGGACACATTACTAATAAAATATGGAATATAAACAAAATACTTATAAAATATATGACATTATCATACTTCTCTGAGAAGGAAGTATTGTGCACTGGAGAAAGTAGAGCTTTGATTTTAACAGGTAAGCTTGATTCATTGTTTCTTCAGAATTTCCATATTTTGTTTACACATACTTGCAAACATGCTTTTTATTGTAAAGGAACTCCTGAATACCCCAACACATTAATTTTCTTTCATGCTTAGATACTAGCATTTTCAAGTTCATTGCTATCCTCTTAAGCTTAATATAAACTAGCAGCCTAAAGAAAAGCACTGAACCTCACCTAATCTTTATTAAGCCAAATGCAAAATATAGGTATTACCTGTTTCTTAGACTTCTCAATCTTTTCTATTTCATGAGTTGTAAGAAACTTTCCCATCTTTTTTTGCCAGTGCAGAACCCACTCATATATTAGAACAAAGTCTCCACCGTGAATTTCCAAGGCATTGTAGACAGATTTACCAAGCTGTTCATCTCTGCCTATACACAAGGGGAGAGAAGAGGAACATGGCTTCTTTTGTTTCTAAGGATTTGACAAAAGCTCCTGCAAATGCTAAATCAATACCAGTAAGCCTGTTTTCTAAAGTCAGAAACATAAACCTACTTACAACTAGACAAGACATGTATCTATCTAGTAACTATGGAATATATCAAGCTTGATGAGACTGAATGCTAGGTAACAGCACTCAAATGAAAGCAATCACATGTTGACAAAAACCTGCTGCACATTTTCAAGAATTTCAAGTTTTAAGAAATGAACAACTTTCCTGCTTAGCAAATGCCAAGTTCTACACGTAGTAACACAATTGTTCATCCACAAACTGCAAAATAATAGAATTTTCCATTCTCAAGAGACTTTCAGGCATCCACTTTCATCCATCCACTGAGGAAGTGCTATGCTGAAAATAAACAATGAAAACATCTGATGGTCTGTCCGTGTGGGCACTCCATGGAGGTCTTCCAACTCAATCTTCTGTCATGTCCTGTATGAATGTTTTTGCTAAACCTGCTGGTTTTATGCCATTGCTATCAGCAGCAATGGAAGGAAAGTATCCATTTCCAGGCCTGTGCTTATCAGTGGTTTCACATGTTACTGAAAGCCTACCAAATGCCAGCATTTCAAGTTGCAATTGTAATTTTGCTTACCTAGACATTTTCCTTTATGGACAGTAAGCTGTCCAGCACCACTTGTGCTGAAGTTCAGAACTTCGTGATTTCCAGGGGACTCTTCATTATTACTAACAGAAAGCTGGCGGTCTCGTCTGCAATGTGAAGAGAACATTTTTCTCCAACTCAAAGATAGTATATTTAAAGTCAGGAGTGGAATGAAAACATTAAAACTTGGAAATGTACCAAGTTACCCACAGCACATAGCTTAGTTAAACCATGACAAATGAAGGTGGGGGGGGGAAGGTGGCAGGGGAGAGACCAAAATGAACAGGTCAACATCATGGCACATTAAACAACAAAAAAAAAAAAAAAAAAAAAAAAAGAAAGAAAGAAAAAAGCAAAAACCAACAAATACGTAAATAAATCTAAAAAATCCACATGCAAACTGACGTACTTGGAACGTCCAGCTGAATTTGGTCGGTGTTTATTATTCACTCCATGTTCCAAACAGCTCCCATTGAAACGTGAAGCAGCTCTAGGTCCTGCAGTATCTCTCCTGTGAGAATCTTCTTGATTTGTCAGAGCAGCTATTTCCAAACGTTCCTATAAATCAGGAAAAACACCAAATAAGTGCCGGAGCCACTCCTATCATCAAAATCTGCAAGTACTTAGTTATTACTCTATGAAGTCATGCAGATCATAGAAGAAATATGTTTTCATAATAAATGTATACATGAGGCCAAAGAAGAAGTGCTGAGTTTCAGAAAGGACATTTCAGCACTGTCCATGGCAAGAATGCAAATAAACTGGAAACATTAAATACCAGCTTTTTTCTGTCTGTTTGAAAACATCCACCTTGGTATCAAGATGCTAGTATTTTCCAGAAATAAACCCCAGAAATAATCAAGAACCTATTTTAATTTAGATCTACTAGAAGCCCTGAATAAGCAAAGATGTCCAAGTACTTTTTACAAGTACTGTTACAGTACTGGGAAGAACTTACTGCAATGTTTGTTTGCACATCTGCTTACAAAGAATACCTGTTTGGCAATCTCCTTCTTTTTTCTTTCTTCCCTTTTCTCTTCCTCCCTTCTCTGAATCTCGTTAAGGATTTCACGTTGCTGAAATAAAATTTCAGTTGTTAGAAATGCAATAGTACATGCAATGCAACTGCTAAAATCTTACCCTGCTTTAAAAGTAAAGAAGTTACAATGCTGATTTTTTGGAAGTTTTGAAAGAGGACTTGGAAGATGTCAGAAGAATAAAAAAATAGAAGTCAAATCAGCTCTCCTGAGGACGTTAATAACATCAATTGTATGATACAGGAAAATGGAATTGTAAATTACTTCTACTGCCAGAACCAACAATAAAGTTTCATGCACACACAAAAAAAGACAGGGAGATAAATCCAAGTGACCTTTTAAAAACTGGAGCTATTCTATCCATATTACCCACAGAGTGGAGACTTCACACTACTAGCCCCTGTGAGACTTGGATGAATCCCCTCATTTCTACTGAAGGATATTGGTGGTCTGACATCTCTTTAGGTTAAATTTGTTGCTCTCTAGAGATGCCTTTCACAGTGAATGTTCCAGTCACCCTAGGAGTGAAAGAAGGTATGAATACCTGTCTGCCTGGCTAACACTTCCTAGTTTACAATGGAATGCACTTAACATGTACCTTTGTTTAAGCTTTTGTATAAGGTCCTCTTGATAAGGGATTTTTATAGGATCAAGAATCAACATTTAGGTTTGTTTCAGGCACAAATATTTCCCTGGGTTAAAACCACATCATTAAAACATTACAATTACAGCAGCAGATGGTTCATATAATACACATTGATCAACCCATACTGACAAGTCTGACAAGTTAATAATTCACTAAAACTCACCATTATGCAGAGTGATTTTAAAATCACAATTATGTTATTTTAAGAATATATGGTTATTCATACATTGATTTCTCTTACCTCCTGCTCCTCTCTTCTCTTAACTTCTTGTGCCTTACGCAATTCCTCCTGAGCCAATCTTTCCTGTTCTTTCTGATGATTTTTTAGCATTTCTTCATGAAAAGACTTGGAAGGTGGTTTATTGTACTCACTGAGAAATGACTGTACATGGTCAGCAAGTTCAAATATCATGACCTGAAAGAAAAAAAGGTATAAATGAAATGCAGAGTCAAATGATAGCCAAATGCTACCCACCCCAAAAAGCAACACAGCAGAAGCATGGCTGTCAATTTTGTTATTTATCAGGGAGAATTTATCACATTTCAGTATTATTTTGTCAGAACTATTTATTAATAAATTGTAACAGGAAAAATCCCTGACCACAGTAGCAAAGATGGCAAAAAATACTGAAAAACAGACAACCTAAGCCATCTTATTTTTCTAACAGAAAAGTGAAATTTAAAAATAATTTTCTCATCTTCTTCTAGGCATAATTTTTCTATTCCCACAGATATGGATTTATGTCATATGAGCTACAACAGAACGAATCCTTTGCCCTTATCTATTACTGTACCTACAGCTATGAAATAGTAATTATTTCACTGCTAACCACAAATCCAGCCCTTCCTCTGCAAAGCAGTCTCCCCTTTAGAACTGTAAAGCCACATAAAGTGCTCCATATTCATATAGCTACAACCACTAAAATAAGAACTGCACTGAAAACTCTGCTACATGGCTTGGCAGGTTGGAATCAATTTTCAGTCACTGTTTACTTGAACTATTGATGATCTATTGACCTGTCAGGGCTTAAGCTTTCAGCAGTCTAGTAGCATCCCCTTATGAGTTCAAGCACTCCACAGTGCTAAGAGACCATTTTAGCTCTAAAATTAAAGAACAGTACAGGACAAAGGTGCAGTCAGCAGCACCACTGAGCAGGATTTGCACGTACAGGTGGGAGATAGTACAATTTAATTTGGCTTATCTGCCTGTAACAGGGTGACATTTAGAAGATTCTCAAACACTGAATCCCCTGCTTGAAAGTAAGAATGAAGCCAGGAGGCAATTCAAAATAGAAAGAACACTACAATATGCATAAATCTGACATGTGCAACTAGATTATCTTTCCCAAGTTACTATTCAGAAGGCAAGGCAATCATTGCATGCACATATGTATTAAAAAACCCATCAAAAACAAGAGAAAATTCAATAATTAAAAAAAAACACTGACAGTTTGCTCTTCAGTTTGAATAGGAGGTTGAAGTATTGTCAAACTTTCTGCATCATAGAATACAATTTAATAAGGAATACCTGTCAAAGTATAGAGAAAAGTTATCTCTCTTTTTTCTGCAGGTAAAATAATTCAGGATAGCACTGCATATGCCATTCATACAAAATATGTACCATACATGTAACTCACAACCACATCTACGCTTTGCTGAAGCAAGCATGACTCTTTTTTGGAAAATCAACATTAGGAAAATGTATGACATATTTAGGTCCTTTCAATGAGATCAGAAATCAAACTGGGACTTGGAAGCCCTACAGGCTAATAATTCTTGTGGTCACTTGTGAGCAGACCCAGTATATATTGCATGGTTTTGTGGTTACTTAGAGAATTTAACCCTTGTACCTCCTATGAATTGTCCATAGCACTGTCATTAGGAAAAAACAAACAGCAACCAACAAACCCCTGCTCTAAATTCCAGAATATTTTATTAAACTGCTAATTTCCAAAGATATTGAAAAATCGGAGGAAATTCTTGGTTACTGAACAGAACGTATCTAGCTAAAACAATTATTGTGACAGTATCTGCAGAAACATTGGCAATCAAAATAAAAGTATGGTATTCAAATGGCAAAAAGGCTTGCTGTGGCAGGAGTGAATGACTGATAGCTCCTGCTAAACCTGTAAAGTTGACAGGCTTGGGAAACTGAAAGTAAAATATTACCCCACTTCAGCCTATTACAATGTCCACAGCTGTGTAATACTCACTTATAAAAAGACAAATGGAGCTGCTGAAATGTGTTCACCTGCAACATTTCCAAACATTGATAAGAAACATACCCAACCCCCTGTTTTTACCAAGAATTCTTTGTTTGCTTGTAATTCTTTGAATCATTTCAGCCCTCAACAACAGCAAGGTATTGCTAATACTAAACATACCCAAGGGTGTATAAAATCCCTTAAAATAGATAAAAGGTCTAAGCTTTCCATGTTTCTCCATCTTTCCTTTTTTACCCAGTTACAGGGAAACTCAAGTATCACTACTCCCAAACACAGAAAAAAAAGGGACAGTGGCATGGAGTGACTGTACTAAAAATTGTTGAGCTGGTATTGGAACGAAGGCCTCTTGCCCTCCAGTTCAGCATTAGGTGAACAAGATCACATGGAAGAACTCCCCAGGTAACCACTGTTTGCTTAAACAGATACGGCCTCTTATGATATTCAAATCAATCTGAAAAGTGCAGAAAGCTCTTGGTTTTACAGTCAATATTGCTCTTCATATTGCCAAATAACTCAGAACCTTTAAACCAGGAATAAAGCTTGCAGTATTTATACATGGATTTTGAGAGCATCCATAGTCTGAACTTTCATTAATGAGAAACATTCCTAAGAAAGACAGTCCCTCCTTCCCTAAAAGCAATGCAACTTACACTTCCAATGTAGATGTATTCCACAATATTATACCATATCATTTAGAATTATTTAGGTTCAGAGTATATTTCTCAAGGAAGTGAAAAGCTCTTACCTCTCCACAGCACTGTTTTGCTAATTCAGTTAGTCTGGATTTTAGTTCATTTATTTTCTCATTTGACAAGCCTTTTGAATTTTTTAGCTGTATTTCAGGAACTCTGTGAGACAGCAATAAAACATAAAAAAGTCCTCATTAGAAAAGCTGAGTGTAAAAAGCAACAGATTGTTGATAAAAACTGTGTGTGGAAAAAGGAATGGAGTTCAAAGTCATTTGGCAATTATAGTCAATGCTCAAATAAGCAGAATATAAACATTACATGTACAAGATAAAGTCAGAAATACTGTATTATATTCCCTATCATCAAATTTTCCGGTTGCAGATTACCTCTTAGTAACACTTAAGAGCAGAACTACCAAGAAACCCTGCACACTCTAGTAATTCAGTTCTTAACCACTACCTTTCAGAACAAGCCATTTAAAACATTACTAACATAACATTTAGATGTTTACAATTTATGTATCACCACTATACAGGTAACACAAACTCTAAGAAACAAACGCAAGAAATGAGTATCAGCTATATTTTAAAAATATTTAAAATAAAGTAAACAAGCAAAATGCCTGTAGATGTGTTATTTTAAACACTTTGCTACAGAAGCAGAGAAAAAGGTTATAATTTAATGTTCACTTACGTATCAGGGTAAGTATGAGGACACTTGACCCACAGGTCAACTTTGGCATACACTTCATTAGCACCAGTCAATCCCTGAGGACGCAGAACTAAATTAATTTCAGGAGGCTGTCGTACCTAAAACACAAACCAAAACTTCTGATTGAAAAGCTTTACTTGCTTTTGCTTTAATGAAAACACACAACTCTCAATCTGTATTATAGTAGAATACAGCTTAGACCATCCAAACCATGAAAAAAATACATTAATGTGTTGACATTAAGTAGGAGTGAACAGGTCCACTGACTATCATGGTTTATCCAGTATATTTTTACAATTTCTTCAGACAAGTGTAGTCACAGTCATTAGAAAGATAATTCAGACTGAGCAAAAATGGGGTTCTACAATAAAACTTTTGTTCTGCTTACTGTAAGACAGCAGTAGAAAAAAAATAAATAAACTTAACACAGGTTATTTATATCACAAATTAAAGCATTCATTGTAAGGACAGCATTTTTCTTTAGTGTTTAGATTACTAACTCAGGCATTATTTTCTTTTCCAACATGGCAGCAGACCTTACCAATATACACCTTGCATGGCCAAACCAATGGACAGTATTTGTTTTTCTGTAATTGTTCTTAGTGTTTTGCCATAAACCAGAATTTTAACAAGCATTGCCTTCCCCATCCCTACCCTGTTCAAATCACCCACTCAAAATCAGAATAAAGTAAAATACGCCCATATAAGTATTCCCAACTTTTTCTTTTCAATTAGGTTTAAAAACAAACAACAAAAAACAACAACAAAACAACCCAGCCCTTAGTACATGAAAAACAGGGAGGGAAGTAAGACCACGTGGAATAACAAATACAGCAACAGATGGTAACTATCCCCTTTGCTTTTCTAGCAAGGAGGAGAACATGTCACAGGAAGAGGATATCAGGGATGACCTTCAATACAGAGTGAGCACTTCTGGAAACCCAGCAAATTACTGAGAATGTTCTCATCAATCTTCATAAGAAGAGAAGTCACAAGTTGCTGCAAAAAATTTAAGTTCAAGCCTCTAGCACAAAAGAAAGCAGGGGATATACAGCAGACATTCAAGACAAAAGAATGCAAAAAGAAACAGCAGTAAAAGTGAACGTGTGCAACAGAACAGGGACCATTATCTCCCGATACGGGAAAACAGTATCATGGACACAGCTGGAAAGGAAATATCAATTTGATGGGGACACAAAAGACAAATGGAACAGAGTCGTGAGTACCAGGCCTGAGCATTAACTACCTGTAATTAAAAAAACCCCACACCTATAAAAATGAAAGCAAAACTATTATCATGTAAATAGGCGCACTGTGGCAAAACCCAGCATATAATAACTATGTAAACATTGCCAGGTATACCGATGAGATTAATTAACTGAGCAGGTATGTAATTAGTAGATTAAGGAATGAATTGAGGCATTATTTAAAAGCCTGATAATTACTTTAAATGCAATTTACGAGCACAGCACTGATTATAGAGCGAGCGCTTTTATCTCGAGAATCCATCGCAAAGGTGGCCGGTTGCAGGGCTGAGGGAAGGACCACGGGCGGGCAGCGAGAGCCGCGACACGTCAGGCAAGGAAGGCACCGAGCGGCCCCAGCGAGGCAGTGCCGGCCGCGCCCCCGCCGCCGTCCGGCCCCGCTCCGCTCCGAACCCGCACCGAACCCGCACCGGCCCGGCCCGCTGCGCGCGGACCCCGCTCGCTACCTTCCAGGCCTGGCTCTGCCGCAGGTCCTGGAAGTCCTGCCCGTAAATGGACTCCAGCACCTGGAGCTCGTTCTCCTGCCGCAGCTGGTAACTCTCCGGCGGCTCCGCAGCGAGCTCCGCCGGCAGCTGCCGCCCGCCGCTGGCCCGGGCCATGTCAGCGCTGGCGGCGGGGGCGCGCAGCGGCCATGGCGGGGCCCGCCTGCCGCCCTGGCCCGCAGCCGGAGCGCGGCCCGGCACCGCCTCCGCCGCGGCGGCACGAGGAGGAGGAGCCGCGGGCCGGGCTGCCGGCGCCGCGTGGGGCCCGGCGCTTCGTCCGCAGGAACGGGCCGAGGGGGAACGGAGCCGTACGGATCGCCGAGTGCAAGGCCCTGCTCCGCACGGGACTCCCTACACCAAACAGTGTGGCCAAGAGCACTGTCCAGACTCGGGGAGACTCGGTGCCGCTGCCGCTTCCCTGGGAACCTGCTCCAGACCAACCACCCTCTGAGTGAAGAACCTCTTCTAATGAGCTCCCACACGATAGGCCTCCAGGTATATCTGCATTACAGAGATACACAGCGAAGACAGTCGGATATTGTGTAGATTTTTTTTAAACTCTTTGTTATGACACTTTTGAGAAAGAGTCATAAAAGGGAAAAAAACCCCACGAATTTCAGTATAGATTTCATGTAGAGCTGGGGCAGGGTACATGTTCCCGTGAAAAGTGTAGAAAGGCTCCCACCGACAGCTGCTGTAGTGAGTAATAGCAGGTGGAGGGAGAACAGCCTTTGGTGGAACTGCAAACAAAACAGGGAGGCCGGGTGTCCGTGGTGGGACCTGCCCGAGAGAGGCAGCTGGGGGCTGTCAGAGGAGCAGTGACAACCAGAGAGGAAAATGTGCTTTCCTTCGGTCCCTTCACACGGTAACTACTGAAAAGGCCTGCCACAAGAGGGAGTCTTTAAAGTTTTGGGATCTTCACAAAGAAACCCCAAATAAATTCATACATACAAGCTTATCTATTAAGTGGGTAATTCCCAGCCAACAACAACAACAACAACAAAAAAGTTACAGTAGTTTGCAGGTTGCTACCACGCACCCAGATATAGGAATGTAGTTTTGGTGACTTTGACTTTATTCCCTGACCTTTGGGTACAGAGTTTTTTGTTATAAAGAAACCACTCATTTACACTAATGATTGGTTTCTATAGCCCTCAATTTACTTCTGAAATTGAAAGTTTGTTCCACGCATACTTTATCATTCAGTTGCACTTAAATAGTGTCGTTAGTATCAAAGGGAAACCAAGTGTTAAATTGTAGCACTGTTGTGATGCTGGTCTTTGTTCCTCACCATTCCTGGAATGTGTCTTTAGTGGCAGGGTCTTTCTATCTCATCTGCTTTTTGGTGGAAGTGGTCTGGAAACTGACCAAAGCTGTTTAGTGTTTATCCAGCAACAACAGAGACATCCTTTTGCTCAGTCATCTGTGACGTTGGGCACTGTAACTGACCACTGGAGTTTCTTCTGCTACAGTTGGGTATGCTCATTATCAATTTGTATATAATAAATAAAAAGTTTCCCTGCGTTAAAGACTGGAAATAAAAGCGTCCAGGCCACAGATTCATCTTCTCTCCCACACAAATACACAGCAAGAATGCCTCGGTGATGCAGTAAGTAATTCAGAAATGTCAGCAAAATTTCCTCTAATAGCAATTATGGGTTTGTACTTGCCAAGCATGTGGTGTGGGGAACACAGCCCACCACGTGGGAAATTTCTCCCCTGTTACACTGTATAGCAGTGGGTGGGCCAGATAACAACATGCCTTTTAAAGCTGCCTGGCTTTCCCCTACTTTGTGACTTGGCAAAATTTTAGCCAGTTAAGATGAAGTGCTCTAGACCAGATGTCTACCTCAAACTATTTTTTCCTTTAATTACTTCTATAATGATTCATTGTTTCTAAGCTAGAGTAAAATAACATAATCATAAAAACCTTCTCAGAATTTGTTTTTAAAAGTCTTGTACTCCAGCAGGAGTGTGAAAATTTGATGAGGAAGAGACAACCTTTTTCAGTGCTGTGGCTTTGCTAGCTAACCTTCTGAAAACCTGCATGAACCGAACCAAATTACATTACTGCAGGGAGTCTTCACATGCTCAGCACAGATTTACTGGAATACGATGGAATACACCTGCCTCAAACATGTGCCAGACTGCATCTGGACAGAAGCTTCCCTTCCAAGATTTAAGGCAAAATTTAAAATTCTCTCCCACAACAACATTAAAGTTTAATTCTAGCAAATAAAATTTAAATGATTTGTGAGAATGTGCTTTCACTTCCCCATGTGCATGGTGAGGGGAAGTCAATCTTCCTATGAAGTGCAGGAGGGAGAGAAAAGGTTCTGAGTATTAAGAGTAAGATATTTGGCAGAAAATAAAACCTCTTTCATTCCAGCCAGTCTTCAGAGATCAGAGGGGCTGCATGCAGCTGGGCTTCTTCTGATTATAATCAAATTGGCATGACATGGTCGTGTTCAATGGGAACTTCCATGAGCACAGATTTACAAATAATGTGATTTATTGAAGCAACAGAAATAGTCTGAATAAATGCACAAGCTATGATAGAGTTCTAATGATAACCTTGTGTTAACTTGGGTAATAATAATAATAATAGCAGGTACCCGCTTATCAAGATAGCATCTCCACTTGGATGGAGGGAGAGGAGAGTAGCCTGAGAACTGTCTCTGAGGTCTTTAAGGGTCTTTCTTCTTACATACTGTGCAGTCCTAACACGTCTGCCCTCCTTACATACTGTGCAATCTGATCCCCTCCTACATTACCTATAGCATGGTCTGAGCAGAGCATAGAGTAATACAGTAATTTATGTGGTAGCATGTACTTCATTAAGCTTATTAGCATATGCAGATATGAGCATTTTAATATTTAAATGACTTTTAATCAGACAAAGATTTCTTCTTTGGCCATGGTGTCCTTCAAAGTTCCAGTTGTGCAATTTACTTCTGTTCCATTCCCAATTCAAACCTGGACCATCCTATGACCACAGGGCCAGCTTGGCTTTAGCCAGCTCAATCTTTCTTGACTATGCAGATCTGTGCAAAGACAATGCAGAGGATACACAGCGTAGGCTGTAGATAGTAAGCATTAACTCTTTTCTTGCTCCTTGGTCATCATTTCATACTGATGGAGGAACTGAAGAAAAGGATGGCTGTGTGAGGAACAGCACCTTGCAGGTGACTGGGAGGTGCGGGACTGAGGTCAGACTCTGGTTACAGACATTGGCCACAAGAATGCTGCAGGCAAAAAGGAGGAAGAAGCTTGTTCAGAAAAGGAAAGGTAAGGGGAAAGCATGGTGAAAGCTGCTGATTATTGCCTAGAAAGTGGGGGAAGAAGGGACTAGGTGGACAAAGTGAATGAGTTATGGGTGAGAGGAAAAGGCAGGAGGGTGAGTGAGTCTGAGGCCACAATAAGTGAGTCAGAGATGTGAATTACTAGACAAGTGGCTGGAGCAGTGAACTCCTAGAGGAGTGAGAGGAGGCTGCAAATGGCTGGGCCCAAACACATGGAGGTACAAGCAGAGGCTTGGCCAACAGCCTCCAGGATCTGTGGTGGGATGGGGCAATGGCAGTCCCCTATCCCTGTGGTCAGCAAATGTCTTTGAACCCATGGCACAGCGCCCAGCTCTGTCCTGGATCACTGAAGTTCACATTGCAGGAGACCGGGCGGATGCTACTGAACACATCTCATGGGCCTGGGGTGCCTGAGGAAGCCTTGCTCTGCCGGGGCTGAGCACATGGATAGCTCCTCTTCCCGGGGCACTTCCAGACTGGCAGCCAGTGGCTGAAAAAGCCTTTCTGGCTTAATCTTTAACTAGCACAAGTCTCCAAATTAAAGGCAAATGTGTATGCACTATATGGATGGACATCATCTGTAGAATCAATGCCCTTATTACGACCACTTAAGAGCTTTTCTGGAAAATTATACATTTAGAGAAAAACTCTATTTTAACAAGTAACATGCGTATCTAGAACCCAGCACCGCGTTTTGACAGTCTGTCATCAGAATTAGGGACCTGTTTCAAAACAGCGGTTTAAAAAGCGCCCGCCCGCTCCCACAGCCCCCGAGCGAAATGGCGGCGCCGCCGAGCGCCGCGGCCGCGTTACGTGATGGCGGCGCGCCCGCCCTGGGGAGCGCGGCGGGCCGGCGGCTCCTGCTTCCCCCGGCGCGGGATGGCCGCAGGGTTTGGCGGTGCGGGGCCGCAGCGGCTCGGCGCCCGCGCCGGCATGTGCGAGCACGAAGGAGCAGGGCTGCCGCTGCCGGCCGCGCTCAGCGCGGGGCGCGCAGGGACCGCAGGATCGCTCGAGCGCCCCCCGCCTGGCGGTCCGAAGCCCGGCTCATTTCCCCCGAGGGACGGCGGGAGCGCAGGGGCAGCCCCTGAGCAGTCGCTGGCCTCTGCGGACGCTGTGCGAGGGGCTCCGCGGCGTCCGGCGCCGCGCAGAGCCAGCAGAGAGACGGGAGGGAGCCGTGTCTCGCACGGGCGGAGCGGGCAGGAGCAGAGGAGAGAGCGGGAGCAGGTGTGCCACGGGGAAAGCCGTGCTCTTCCTCTCTCAGGGCTGTGAGCAAAGCCAGAGCCAACGCCGTGAGAGAGTGCCGTGGGGGGACAGTGTTGGTGCCTCCCCAGTTCTGCAGGCCGGTTTTGCTGTGCAGGGAGCCCGTGGCCGTGCGAGCGTGTGCGCGGCGGCCGCGGAGGCAGGATGAGCCGCGGTGCGGGGTGTGATTCTGGGCACCGCGATTCCTTCTCTCTCGCATATTGCGGGAAAACATGCTGAGGACACCTGTGGCGGGGTGAAGCAAAAACTATGGCACAGCTGATCGGAAGCAGAAGCCTGGCTTGTTTTCTGTTTTTGTTTACTGGCTGTCATGACTTACTAGGTGACAACGCGAACAGCCAGCCCTGCTTCTCGGGACACAGGAATGTGGTGAAGATGCCTCCGAGAGGCAGAGACCGGGCTCTATCCTCAGAAGCGTCTGTTTGCCTGTGGGCTCCGTGCGTTCACTAAAGACGAGGGCTGGACAACCTGTGTTATTAGGGGGCAGCAAGGAAGGCGGAACCTCGCCATGGGGTACGACAGGAGCTGGGCTCTGGTGAATGAAAGCGACCGTGCCCCGTCCCCGGCTATCACCGGGGCTCTGGAGACGGGCAGCGCCTCGGCCGGGCAGATGGTGTGGCAGGGCGGCAATGTCAGCGAGGCGGGCGCCGTGAAGAGCGAGCAGCACGGCGAGGAGCAGAGCTACCGGCACTTCACCACCGCCGTGCAGGTTATCATCTTTGTGGGCTCTTTGCTGGGTGAGTGACAGTGGCTGGAGTTCTCGGTTGATTTTATTTTATTTTATTTTTGTTTTAAATCCTTGTGGTCAGGGACTGCGGACCAAAAGGTGCCTGGCCTCACTGGCTGCCTTCGTGACTCTTCTTGCTGCATTTCTGGTCCTCAGGTGTATGATTTAAAGTTCCTTGTAGGTTTTGATGTGTAAAAGGTGTTGCCATAAAATGTATTCGTCATGGATAAGAACTTGTACATTGGATGTATGTATTACTTAGTAACCTTCTCTGCTAGAATTTAAACGGGCAAAATTTACATGGGTTCGTGGCATGTTTATTTTCAGCTGGAATGGGATCTGTTCTCTTTAACATAAACAAGGGTGTGGAGTGTTTTAAAACAAGTTTTGCTGAATTTATGCTTCACTCTGCAGTAATTTGGCATTTGTGTCCCCCAGATTTTGAATAAATCCTTTAGGAGTACTTTATACTGTAAATATGTATAACCATGTGCAATCTTGCTTTACAGTAGGATCATATGTGTTGTCATTTGAATCATATGTGGTTGTAAGGTATTGCTATATAATTTTACGAATGTGTGTACATTTGCTTTCTCGATGCTTACACTAAATTTTGTTAGGAATATGTGCACATTTATTAGCAAAAAAAAAAAAAAAAAAAAAAAGAAAAAAATTCCAAAACAAAAATCCAAGGCAAAATAAACCTTATGGTGAGTCAAGTTAGCACTGTTTGGGAGATAAGTAAGCTGGATTTCAGTAAAATGTCACTACTACCTTAATCATTCACGGCTTTACACACAGGGCTTGATTGAGAAAGCACCCAGCTTTTCTTAAGGGATTTAATCAGGAATTTGCTGATGGTCATTGGCTCATTTTATCAAGAATTTGTTTTGGATCTTTTGGATTTTCCTGATCCTGAGTAATGGTTAAGTCCATTTTTGTGGTCATGGTAATAAATTCTAATATCTATATCCTTTTGGTAACATGTAATATTCCTTAAATAAGTTTTAAGGAGATGATAAGCATAGCCATGGAACAGTGTTGAGTCCCAGTCAATGATGCACTTACTGGCTCTTACTGTAAATCACTGACTTTTTTGGCATCAACTATTCCTCTGTGCAATGGAGATAATCCTCATGGTTCTTGCTTTTTTTTCTTCTTAGCATATATTGTGGGGAAAGGATACTCTTACTATCATAGGTACTCTGTGGTTTTTTGTTTGTTGGGTGGTACCTGGCACAAAACAATAGCCAGCAAACAGTCTCCTAAAATAACAAGACTAGATGAGGAAATTCAGAATTTTAATTCTTTCCTTTTTTTTGGGTTTTGAACCTTACAGAGAATAAATTTGAGTCATATGTCCAGATTTTGTTTCGTGAGTGTGGATCCTCCAAAATTATTTGAAGAAGAAAACAGACATTATCATGTAGTCCTCCTTCAGCAGCTAGGAGTTCTTAAAAACCAACCAACCAACCAACCAAAAAATACCATAGGTACAAATTTTGCAAGATTAATGTAAGTTATGGTTTGGCCCTCCTGCAATTTATTTTCAAGATATGGAGAAAACATTTCAAAATGTCACAAGGGGTTTATTTGCTGATTGGATGGCTGGGAGGCTGATGAAACTTCCAGATCAATAACTTTTCCAGGCCTGTCAAAGAGCTAAACAGGGGAGGAAATAATATACTTTGTTAATTATGAAAGTGCACTAGTCCAATGACAAATGTTAGCAGTGGGCCTTATGCATTTACAGTGATGGAAACCAATCTAAACTATTTTTTTGAAACTAGTACCCTTTGCTACTAGTCTCCCTGTGTCCCTGAAGTGCTAATTTAAAACATTGACGGTACACAGTATCATAACAGCTGAGTCTTTAAAAATGTCTTCCCATATCAACCCAATGAATGTGCTGCTATTTCTTTTTTACTCAATGGAAAGAAAGCCACATCTCATATGTGCCAGGAGTTTTGGATGTTCACACACTGGACAGTATCTCTACATCAGCCAGGGGTAACAACGGGGTATTTGCCTCACACTTAATGCTTCCAGAAACGCTGTTAATTGTCATTTTCTCCTCTGCCATGGTCCTTGGAGCGTGAGTGGCATCCAGCTCTTTTCTCCATCATGTGAGCCCCCCAGTTAAGCTGCAGAACAGCAGTTCTTTGCTCTGGTGAGTCCCAGGTTCCTCTTTGCAGAGGGGCAGCCCTTCAGTAGGCGGATGAGACGGTCCTTCTCCCTAAAGCCTGAGAGGGGGTCACGCCCCTCAGGGGTAGGATGTGTGGGTTTGAATCCTTTCTGCTTTGGGTGGATGTGCAGCTTGTGCATTTCACATCATCAGTGCATGCCCAAGGCACTTTGCTATTGATAAAACAGCATTAATTACCCTTTTAAAGGAAAAAAATTCAGCTTGAAATGGAACAAACCTATATGACTCACCCAGTCTTGATAATGATTGCAGGGGTCTGACATTAGCAGGAGGGTACAGCATGGAGAGGTGCAGGTCCTGCAAGAGGGAAGAATTGCAGTTGGCATTGTGAATTTAATTTAGGTCCCTGCTGCGCACAAGAATGTTTTCAGCTGTGGGAGAGATGCCTGTTATGGTTTTCTTTTCTCTTCTCCCATTTAAGACCTCTGTTTGAGTCCTGTGGGAAGACTTGGGACACTAGGATAAATTCTTGTGTTAGTTCTCACTGTGATATGACAGAACAGTGCTGTTTTGAGTGTTTCATTATATCTGCTGAAGGCAAGGACGAGTCAATTTTTTTTTTCTTTTTCTTTATTTTAAGCTTGGAATGACATAGGGCTCCCTTTCCAAGTGACTAAAGTTTTAATAGCTTTCTTTTTATCAAAGAAGATTCCTGTGATCAGTTTTGCCGTGAATATAGGAGTACAGCAATACTGATCTGCAAGGTGTATTTTTCTCTTGCCATTAGAAGGAATCAGTATGCATAGACTAATTATTACTTCAGCTTTGAAAGAAGAAAGAGAGTGTATCACTTCTGAGTTTTGGTGGGGAGAGGTCGCTAGAGGTGGCTGCAGCCTCTTTCAGTTGAGTGCGAGCAGTAGGGTGAGATCTTGGAAATGAAGAGGGTCTCCAAAGAGCTCTTGGAACCAGTGTGCACAGGGAGCTTTGTTGGAAAGGGAGATAAAAATAATGGGTGAAATGCAGAGGACAATAGCACCTACTCAGGAAAAGGGAAAGGAAGACCAGAAATAAGAGTTTTGAGGCAGATGAGGATGTGGGCTCTCTCTCTGACCATGGTTTCCCCATGGTTTACTTAGTTCTGCACATAAAGTCGCAGCAGATAAGTAGAGGAGCGTATGAGTTGTGTTTTTACTGACAATTTTAACTGAATGCTCATGTCGTGTCAGGTTTAGGTGAGATTACATCCCATTGTAGAATTATATTGCGAAAGTGTTTGGGTTGGAAGGGACCTTAAATGTCATCTCATTCTATCACCCCTGCCATGGGCAGGGATACCCTTAGTTAGAGCAGGCTGCTCAATGCCCCATCCAGCCTAGCCCTGAACACTTCCAGGAACACGGCATCCACAGCTTCCCTGGGCAATCTGTTCCAGTGTCTCACCACCCTCACAGTCTATTCTTCCATATATCTAACTGAAATTTCCTGGTTTGGAGTTTCTGTTCTTTTCATATTTCCAGGGTCTGAGAATCAACATTTGTTCCTGAGACTGGGTATGTTCACAATTTCCATGTTATATAAAACTGAATTTCTTCTTTAAAAAAATAATTATTGTCAGTCGTTTAGGAAAAAAATCCACATGCACAAAATTGATGCAATTTACAATGAGAAAGGAAATGTCTTCAGTGCTGATGTCTACTCCCCAGATTGAATATGCATCTTACTTTCTATGCATTTTTTACTAGCTGTATCCCACATAATCCCAAATCCAGGAAGCTTTCCCAGACATTTTAGATCAGTGCCTTATTTGAGGTTTGGGGAATTAGGCTCTATGTTACTTGCTCTTTCAGCTTCCTAAATCTGTCCTGTACAGAAGGAAATTTAACTGGAAAGGCTGAGGATGCTCTGCTAAAGTTTCAACTCTATTTCAGTGGTTATAGTGCTTTTTGGAAAGTCATGGGTTAGATTGGTTACCTCTTGGTTTCCAGCCATGTTTTGAAGGAAAATTATGTGCTTTGAAAGAGGTGTGCAAAGTGAACCTCTGCTGCCTTCCCAGTGTCCTGTAGGACAGGCTTGCCCCTTTTCATAAGGATTTCCCAGCCTCCCTCTGCCCCTGAAACTGATCTTCTCCTTGTCTTGGTATCTGTGCAGAGAGATGTAAAACAGTATTGCAGCAACTAACTCTTAAAGGCATAGGTCCCTTATGGGGTACAAACCTGAAGTAAGACAGCCTAGGTAAGAAACATTTAGCTAATGTTTACAAACATTTGCCTGATGTTCATAAAGGCAAATGTATGTTAGCATAAGGAATAGAATATCTATTTTTGAATAGCTACCAGTAAAGCTTGCCATAGGCATCTTCTGTAAAGAATGGAGTAAAAAATACTGCAGATCTATGACTCAAGGCTAGACTGAGAGAATTTTTAAAGAATGAGGATCATGTCTGCAAGAGCTCCAGCCAAAATTTATAGCTATGTCCACAAAAAAGGGTAGAGTTACCTGATGGTAAGAAACAAAAAGGTTTGTGGATGGGAATTGTGATGTTTTGTTTCACTGGTATCACACTTATAAGAAGTGTCCTAGATGAAATCTTCTAAACCAGGGACTTTGCATAGATTAATTTAGTTCCTGATTAGCTGAAATAAAGTTTGGCAAAACAAAAAGTGACTGAAAATCAAGTCTAAAAGGAATCATCAGGCAAATGATGCTGTGAGTGGTGGTTGCATGTACTACTAACTGATAGTATTACCATCTTGCAGTACCATAACATTGTAGTAATAGTTTTCCCCTGCAGTTTTGTATGGGTGGTTCTGAGCCTCAGTTAAGTCCAGTCCAGGACGCACCTTGGTAAAGTCAACCTGGAAGAGATGTTATGCTTTTGTTTTTTGTGTGTGTTCAGTTGAACTGCCAAGCAATTCTCTTTGGAAGAAAAATTGAGTTTGAGGAAAGGATGGAGAAGAGGGGTTGTGAGGTTGCTGGGCCCTGTTGCCATGGAGACCTCTCTCCTCCCCGAGCTGCTGCAGAGGCTTTGGCCTGTCTGGCTTCGGCTGGGCCCTTCAGGGAGCGCTGCTGCTGCTGCCTTTCGGAGAGGCTGTGGGAAAACAGCCCTTTACCCGGCCTGGAACCATGAGATGCAGTGCTTTATGCCTGAAATGCATATGCCTGATGCTGTGGGGGTACTGTGTGATGAAGGCTTCCTCAGACATGTATTGGGGGGCTTAACCAATGTCTCTAAAGATCATGTGTGTCAAGGATGTTAAACTGGTGCCTTGTAGACAGCCATTGATCCCATTTATCCTAGAATCACAGAATATCTTGAGTTGGAAGGGACCCACAAGGATCACTGAGTCTGACTCCTGGTCCTACACATGACAGCCCCAAGAATTATACCATGTGCCTGAGAGTATTTTCCAGATGCTTCTTGAGCTCTGCTGCTGTGTCCACCTCCCTGCGGAGTCTGTTCCAGTACCCAGCCACCCACTGGATGAAGAAGCTTTTCCTGATATCCAGTCTGCACCTTCCCTGACAGCTTCAGGCCATTCTCTCAGATCCTGTTGCTGGTGGTCACAGAGAGGAGATCAGTGCCTGCCCCTCTGCCTCCCCTCGTGAGGAAGAGTCAGACTGCTGCTGTTTAGAGAGAAACTGATTCTCACCAGTCATTTTACTGTCTGTACTCCCCTGTGAACACTTTAATGAGAGCTATGAACCACAGCTCTTTAACTAAGTGACTGGATGTCATGATTTGCTTTTCATTGTGAGTTACAGTTGCTGAAACACCTGCTGGTGTGTATCACTTGATTGTTTAGAACTTCAGTGAAAATCTAGATCCGAGATTTTGTATCGATGTCATGGGCAGCAAGTTAATGTTTCAGGCATGAATGAACCCACGCACTTAGCAAGAATTTTAAATAGTGTTAGTTCTGTTACAGATTTCATTTAGTGGGTTGCTATTAGGGAGGTGTCATGAGCTCTTAAATGAGGGGTTTTTTTTTCTATTCTGTTCATCTTTAATTTCTTTTTTCTGTGATGTTGGAAAAAGTACGTTTGCTGCTGAAGAACATTGTTCAAGATCTAGGAAATGGTATACATCTCCACAAGAGGTGCTGGCTGTGCTGCAGAATCCTGTAGGCCAGTAGAGGTGTTCCTGCTACAGCTCCATTTCCTCAGAATGAGCAACAGCAAGGCTGAGCACACATTCCCAAGAGGCACAAGTGCAAACAATACATCTATACCTATTACCCATGAGCAGACACACAGACTGACACAGAAAGAAAATGCAACATTCGGGCAGAAACAAGGTGTATCAGTGGCCTCATCCTCTTCCCCTCTCTGGGGAAGGATGAAAGCCCATTAGTATAAAATATATAAGTATATGGACATATAAGCCAATATGGATCACTCTGTAGCAGCTGGTCCTGGACTTCCAGTCTGCCCAGTAGCTGGCCTGGGATCCTCTTGCCTCCCAGTTGCCTCACAGACAGACACACAGATGTAGATGGCTTTCTCCAGGAGCCGGTCTGGAGCTCCTGGTCCTCTGCTGTCCCCTCTGGTTACCTGGATCACACCTGTGGCCTCACCAGCACTGGCTTCCTGAGCATCTCCTTCTTGCTGGCTGGTCTGGCTTGGTGTTCAGTCGTGATCACACCCTGACACACACGCACACAAATGCTCACTCTCTGTCTCTCCAGGCATTGCCATCTTGATGCATCAGCCCTGATGTCCCATGGTCTTGTCCCAGTTACTGCACTTGGATTCCTGTTTGCTCACAGCTCCATGGAGGAGAGAGCCCCTCACCCATGAGAAGAGTTGGCAATGGAGTTTAATGACAAGGTGGGACAGACTGTGCTGATCAGGTGCAGGGTGTGGCCAGACCAGTGTATGAACTAAATGCCGATTTATAGATGCCTTTTATCTCATTTTCCCTCTGATCTCACGCACTTTTTCTGTCCAAACCACCATGGCTGGATACCTGGAGCTTGGACTGTAAGATAAGTCACCACAGTGGGACCTTGAGATAAGATAAAAGGGATGCTATTGTCCAGGTGTTATCTCAGACCAAGGGGCGTGTTAGAAAAGCTTGGGGAGAAGAATCTATCACTGGTAATGGGCACAAATAATGTTGGATTTACAAGCCTCAAGGACAGCCAACTCAGCAACTGTGCTGAAATCAGCTCAGATTCCCTAAAAGATAATTCTGGCAGGAGCACATTGCAACCACCAACTCACAGCCCACCAGCTCAAAAGAGGAGAAAGAATAAGCACCTCTAAGGCACTTATTAGCCTTAGAGGTGAGGAAATAATTTAGCCAACAGAATAAGAGAACTGTGTAGTCAAATTAATTCCTTTGTTTGCTAGGATGTATAAATAGCAAAATGTTTTGAATGACCTTGGTACCCCCACCACTAAGAAGCCCAGGGTGAAGAAGGACCAACAGAATATCACTGGATCCACAGGTGGTGACTATTTTCTACTTGATTTCTCCACTGCTCCCTCTCTGTTTTCTATTTCTTTCTACCTCACGTACGTTGTTAAATGAAATCCATGTTATCAGCTTTGGCTTATAGTCTCGTTTTCTGGGGAGGTTTTGGGATGGGAGATCCTTTCTCTGAGTAGGATTTTGAGGTTCCCACACTTGCTGTCTCCCTGCTCCTTCATGGAGGTGAATATTTCCTAATATAGGCTACAAGACACTTCTTTTTGATATTTGGTTAAGATGAGACTCTGAGATCATACAGGAGATGTATACTAGTGGGAATATCAATGTGAAGTGCTTTACAGAGAAAAAAAAGGATTTTATATACATCCTGTATATATTTAAGGAAAATTTTCCATATTACCAAATTAATGTTTTATTTTCCTGTTGTACTTGTTTTTGATCCCATCACAGAATTTGTAAATGACTCTAAATAGTCTTGGGTGTCCAGTATGGGAGGTCAATAGCTGGGGCAATAGCTAAATTGGATGCCCCAAGACTTGGGATTTCTCCATGTTATGTTTCCTATACTTGCTGTCTCAATATCCAATGAGGAAAGACTTCTCAAAATGTTTTGACAGTGGGGTAGGTACTGCTAGAAAGTTTGCAAATGGCAGAAATACTAGTGAAACAATTATTGTATTGTACCTTTGTTCATCTCACTGCTGATTAAATGCTCTCCCTGCAGGAAATACAGCCTCTTGTTTTCTGAACAGTACTGTTACATGTAAGCCTTTTTTATTTTTAGCATCTTTAAATTAGATTTAGCTGCTGGAAGCAGGGAGAAGAGCTGGTGCCTTGTAGTCAGCCAGCTTCCACGGAAACATTGCAATAAGGAAAATCTCCTGGACTGAAAGGCTGGCTGAATAGGAAATTGTGTAACCTCTCATGGTAAGGCGTGAGTTTAGCCAGACAATGCAAATGGCATTGTGGTGGTAACAAAAACAGCAGTGAAGCTGGAATGGTGATGGCAGGGAGAGCTCTGATTGTCTTATTCTCTGCTCATGGTCTTGCTGTCATTGGCGATTGCTGGGGATCGCTGTGGACTGCTGCCTTTCAAAATGGTTTATTAGTTAGGATATTCTATGCTGTAATACACATTCCTTTCCATTACAAATAGTCTGGATCCTAGGAAATACAGCCCTTCCTTCTGTTCTGCCAGTTCTCTTGGGATGGGGAAAAAAGCCTCTAGTTGTTTGAGAAACAGAGACTATTTTTAGCCTGCTTTTTTCTACCACCTTTGACTTATTTTCTTGTCTGTCAAAGCAATTCCATACAAAGACTCATCAATTTCTTCCAGAAGACTGATAAAATGCAAAGTGATCTTGCTTCTTGTGTAACCTCTTGTATCTTTGTCCACAAACCTTGTGTCACTTGGCATGTTTCCAGACCCCAGCACACCTTACTTTTGTTGTACCTATATTTTGTATGGTGCAACTAGATAATTTCTTTGATATCATAGAACAAACAAAAAAGTCAGTCATAAAATGGGCTAAAATATATATTCTTCTGCTATTGCCTGAATTAGTTGGAACAAGTGGAAACCACTGAGGTAGGGTGTTTTGTTTTGTTTTTGTTTTTTTTTTTCAGTTTAATAGCTGTAATTTTTTAGGAGTATCTAGAAGAAAAAGAGTTGCCTGATTTGCCTTTTCCATTCGTGATATTAGGCTGTTTATTTCACATTTCTTTTTCAGAGGAGCATTAGCTACAACCCCTTTGGATTGTATCAGTCTGAATTAGGGACTTCTCTGCCCCTGAGCAGGTAATCACATATATTGTGCTCTGGCCAATAACATTGTTTCTTTTTGGAATTTGGCTGGCACATTGAATTTTACATGTTAGTTTTTAAAGATTTTATTAATTTAGCTTGTCTTTTGCTTCAGTGGCTAAGATTGCTGTCCCCCTGCAGGACTCTAGGGTGGTGCCTGTGTAAGGTGCTTAGCAGTAAATTAAGATGTAGTTGCTTGGCAAATGCTCTGAGTAGCCTCACCAAACCCCCACTTACCCAGAGCACATAGCCACCAAAGGAAGCAGGACAGGGCCAAACTCTGACATGTCCATAGCTTTTTTTGAGCCCATATTTTAAAAGACAGAGGCTTATTTTGCCTAGTCCACACAAACATTGATGCATTAATGGAAAATGAGGGCATTGAAAGGAACATCATGTACAGGTCAGCAGAATTATTATTATACTTGCAGAAAAAGCTGCAGAACTCAATAGTCTATTACAGAATGTTCTTTTACTCCACTTATAAAAATTGTTATCTGTTATCCTTATTTTCATCCACTGCAGTTCTCTAGTGTTCATGTAAGATTTGGTTAAGTATTCTATTAAGTATTCAGTATTCTATGTCTGCACTTTAATTTGAAAAAAAGAATAAATTGCCACCACACTAAAATTTCTCTGACTGTAACAAGCCTTTGTAATAGGACAGCAAAGACATCCTTTTTTAAATTTTTTTTAAAAACACAGTCAGTAGAAGAAAAGAGATTCTAAAGTCCAGAGGGCAAAGGAAAGAGTAAAAGAAGCCAGAGTATGTGAAGGTAGCAGAAGGAGCAATGGTTGTGGTGTGCGTAGAGATTCATACAGCTGAAATTGTTCAAAATGATGAGTAAGTTTTGGCTGAGAAGCCATACAGATGGACGGTCTCCATCTGCTGAGTATTGGGCCTGGGATACCCACCCAAAGAATCCTCCTCTGGGCCAGAAGTGACTTCCAAAGGTAACATGGCTCCTTAGGGAATACTGTGATCTTATCTCAATACTCCTCCTATTTGTGGTCTCTCATTGTAGACAGTGGCCAGGTTGTACCTTTGGAAGTTCTAGAAAGAAAATATTCATATACTTCTGATTTTAGAAAACCCCCCCTCCCCACACCCACATTCCCCCTCTCCCTCCTACACATTTCTATCATGTTTCAGTCAACTTATTTTATAATAAATTTTTATTTGAAAAATGATTCCCTACACTGGAAGAGTCTTAATTAGAAAATCCCTGCTGGTTGTTGAGTGCTTTTAGTTATTCTGATTAATCAGACACTACCACTTTGTGGAATAATTCTGCCATGATATGGAAAGTCTTTTAAACAATTTGCTGCTGCTTAGGGGTTCCCTAAGATTGATTATAAACTGAAATCATCACAGAAGCATGCAATAAAAAAAATAATTCTGTACTTTTTTAAACTCTGTTGCAAAACCTGTAAAGAACTGGAATAAAGACTGAAATCTGACTTTAGATATGAAGGTGAGTTGCACAAAATTACCTTGGTCTGTGGAAAAGAAGCAGGCAGACCAAAGAGTTTTTTTACATCTCCTTTTTCCTGTAGCCTTTTTACTGTTTTGGTGCTAAACCTACTGAGTGCAGTCAGAGATTTTTTTTTTTAGATTTGTTGTTTTTGGCATGGTAACTGCTGCGACAGCAGCATGAAATAGCAGTCTCAGACTAGTAGTATGTTAGCTATTTCTCAGGGAGTATGCTTGGGTTTTCCTTGCACAAAGGAAAGCAGGTGCCAGGAAGCTCAGTGCCATGTCTGGAGCAGTGACTGCTCCAGAACTGCTCTGTCCCAGCTGTGTAGACTAGAGGTAGAGTGGAAATATGCTCAAGTGCTTTAAAGCATTTGAAAAAAAGTGGATTTAGAGAAAAAAAAAAAAACACTAATATCTTTGGTAGCCAACAAATACAGCATGAAAATGGTCTTTGAGAATCTTCATGTTTTTAAATGTCATAAAGAATGCTTAGAAATAAAAAAAATTACCCTAAAATTACCCTATATATGTGGACAAAGAGGCAGAGCTGCACATTTCTTTTTCAACAATTGTACTGTTTCTCAGTAATGTCGACATGGTAAAAAAATCAGTTAACATAAGTTAGAATAGAGGAGGGAAATAATTTCAGTGCCAGTTGCATTGGATGACAGTTTTTATATTTTTTCAGAGCAATAGAAATCTGGTAATTGTACTATCAATGTACATCATTCATCTAAATGTGATATTTGAAAGAAATGTAATTTAACCAGACAACGGCTTCTGATTCCTGTGTCAGGCTGTGGAGAGGAACACTGGGGTCTGTCAGTGCTGATCACACTGGGGCAGGACAGGTGATGTAAGGAGTTGGTGGCACAAGAAGCATCTGCTAAAAGCTCGGCTTACGGCCTTTGTTGCAGAGAGAATTAGAAAAGGTGATCAGGACAACACAGAGCAGTTTCTGACTTTGTGTCTCTGGGAGGCTGACACTCTGTTAATATTCCCAGCAGAGCTTGGCCTTGCCATGTGTGGGATGCACACAGGAGGGAAGTCTCTTCCTCTCTCCCTTCCTCCCCCCCCTTTTGTATTCCAAAGAAAAACCCCTGCCTCCTTCTTTTATGGGTTGCATTACTTTGATTTATTAACCTGGTGGAAGGGTAGAGGAAAACTGCCCATCTTCTCTCCATTCTGTTGTCCATGGCAGGGAGAGTCAGACATGACCTGCAAGTGCTGCCTTCCTCTCAGGACTTGTCACAGGCTTGGCGTGTTTGAGGGGGCAGTAAGGTGTAGCTTTATGATCATGTTCCTCTAAGTAAGTATTGGGACAGCCAAATTCACTGCAGTGCTTGCTGCACAGATCAAAAGTGGCTTCAGGTCTCGGTTTTGCATTTTGTTATGGTTTTATCTTTTCTAAGATAAACGTAAATTTATAATGTAAATCTTCTGGTATTTCCTACAGATACACTATCATCTCAGCAAAGGGAAGCTAGTTATGAAATATTTCACTACTACTTCATAAATCAGGCAGCCTCGGATCAGTGGGATGGCAAAAACAGAATATATAAAAATGCTTCCCAATTAAATCTCCTCATTTCCAAAAAATGAAAATAGTCCATTGGTTCATTCCCCAATTCTCTTACTGTATGGCAATATAAAATTTACTTTTAATTTCCATTTTCTTTTCAGAATATCATTATCAAGTTGCATTAGCCTTGAGAGAGTAGTGGCTTGTACTGATGCCTGGAGCAGAAATCACTAGCCATGTGTTTCATCTGGAAGAGCTACTTTTCTTAAAACAAACCAAAGCAAACAAAAAACCAAAACAAACCCACAAACAAAAAATCTAAGCCCTCAGACATGCTGTGAATTAAATGTGAAATAATGGATACACTGTTTAGTCTAACCACTCTGTACTGTCAGATTAAGACTATTATAAATAGGCTATTAATCAGGATTTTAAAGCCAGTAATGTATATACAACTCAAACATTAATAGTTCAAAACTTTTTTTTGATTGATGCATACAATAGATGCTTTCTGAAAAATTTATATAGCCATCGTAGTTTTCAGTTCCATCCCTATTAGCATGTTTTGCCAATAAAGCTTGAAGCAGTAAATTAACTTTCCTGCCCTTAAAATGCCAGTAGTTTTTGATTGATTGCTGTTGGACCAGTGAGGCGTGAACCAGGTTGCTTCTGAATGCACTTCTCATACATTAAAGCTTTTAAAGCAGCTTTACAGTTTGTGTCACTCCTACAGTATTAGCACAGAGAGCCAAGTGGATCATGGATATGGAGCATTCACAGGCTTCTGTGTGCAGAGCAGGGCAAAGGGTTGTCATATGGTTTCCTGTGCAGAATATTTTTCTAGGAAAGCACTGGAGTGTTGCAATCTGATGGTAATAAATACCTTTAAAAAAAAAAAAAAGTGATTTCTTCAACAGAATCCGAAAGAAATCCATATGCTAGTTTGCTAAAGTGAAAGCATCTTATAAGATATTATTCTCTTATTATATAGAAGCAGCTATTTTTCCTGTTGTATTTATATAATTTTTAAAATATGAGAGATTATTACAGTTATGCAATCTTAAATTATTATCACAGTGAAGCCTTCTGTTTGCTTGTATTAAACTTACCCTTGAAGTTTACACAGTGATCCTCATGTGGTGTTCCCCAGTACACATCTAGAAGCAAATTGTTTTGAACAGTTACTGACAATGTGTTGTCTCCCACTGGAAAATCAGAAAAAGTCGAGGTAACCTCTGACAGTGGATTGTGCTGTTCTTTGAGTGTCTCCTCATTAAGCATTACTGATGCTTGTATTGGTACTTCAATAATGGTTTATTACAATGTCTCTTAGGTAAAGAGAATTTCTGGAATACCTTTTTCTTGATAAGTTTTTTGAATAAAATGTCCTAGATTGAATTAACATGAGAAAACCAAGTCATATTCATTTATTTGTATTGAAGATTCATTAATAATATTTTCTCAGTGTAAGCATGGTGATGGTTTGATTTTGGAACTTCAGTGATAACAAGCCTGAGAGTTTGTTAACAAAAGCTGAGAGTAATTTAGTTATATGACATTGTTCACCATATGCACTAATGTTTGGTGGAGTTTTTTAAACTATTCCACTTCTTTATTTTTCAATTCATTTATCATATATTTTTATGTGATTTGCTCATTTCCAGTGCTAGCGTTATGCCTAGTGATTTATTCTAATAAAACAACCCAAACACATTCCAAATCCAAATAATACAACTGTGCTGTTTTATTATGAAGTGATTTTACATTTGTATTTGTGAATGTATTTATTAAGTTCTTTTTGTGGGCATTGTTGATACAAATGGTGAAATAAAAGTGATCTAAAGATTCAAGTAACCTTCATCACAAATGAATCAAGAGGGTATGTTTTGAAAATGCATATAAATGTCTTAAGGGCAAATGTCAAGAGGATGGGGACAGACTCTTTTTAGTGGTGCCCAGTGACAGGAGAAGGGGCACAACTTGAAAACACAGGAAATTCCATGTGAATATGTGGCAAAACTCCTTTACTTCAAGGATGACAGAACACTGGAACAACGTGCCATGAGAGAGTGTGGAGTCTCCTTCTCTGGAGATGTTCTAAACCTGTCTGGATGTGATCCTCTGCAACCTGCTCTGGGTGAACCTGCCTTACCAGGGGGTTGGACTGGATGATCTCCAGAGGTCTCTTCCAACTCCAACCTTTCTGTGAAACAACTGAAATGTTGTCCATATCAAAAATAATGTAAAACTAAATCTTTGATGGCTTCTGAAAGGCTTCATCTGAAAGTTATCAAAACCACTTTGATAAGGAAGAATTTAGTCTTTCATGTGCAACAGCTTAAATTGACCAAGACCAAGAAAAAAAGCAGAACTGGTTTGTACTGCCTGTATCAGATGTAATATTGTTACTGTGGTCTAAGAATTGCTGTCAGAGGTGTCTTTGTTTTATCCATACATGACATTCTTTTAACATTCTTTTAATAAAGCATTCTTGCTTTATTGCTTCTGCTGATGCTTTCACACTTATTTGTTCTGTTTGCATTTCATTCAGACTGATCTTGGTATTTCTGTTGCAGGTCTCCACAGACAAATCCCTAAATGGCTCAGGAAAGGATCTACTACTCTTTCTTGTATTAAGGTCAAAAGTTGAAGTATGCCAAAACCCTTGTAGTTAAATAAACAAGAGCATTTTCTTTGTCTCTGCTATCTTGGAAGATCTTTTAGTTTTGTCATAGTGATTTTTGAGGGACTATTGAAATATGGGATCCTTATCTTGCTCTTCATATTCCATACCCTGAAGGTACAAAGTATTTCCATGTTTGCTTTTAAGGTAACAAGACTAATTATATAGTTATTACTGAAAATATTGCATCCGGGCAATGGCAGTACAACTTGAAGGATTTTTGTGTGTTAAGGACACATTTTAGGCCCTTAATGGAAAAGCTGAAATCACTATAGTTATTTGGAATATGGTTTTGTTGCTACTTTGTCTACTGAAGTCAAGAAAAATTGCTGAATTGTTTTTACTTTTGCTTGTTTCCATGTGGCATAGAGAGATACTAAACATTTTCACCTGCTGACAGTGGGTGACTCAGTCCAAGAGAGGAGCAATTACATAAATGTCTCATCCAAACATTCCCAACCAGTTTGACATGGTGGTTTTTGTAGGAAAGCAAAAGGGAAAAAGTATGTGAGAAATTTAAAATACAAAATATGAAATATAAGTAATGCACGCCTTGGTTTGTAGCAGTAAATGGGTTGTATGTTTAATAAGCAGAGGTCAATCATACAGCAACTAATATCTTGGTTATTTGTGGATTTACTGCCTGTGTTACAACAAGAAATGTTGTTTTTGAGATGGCTGCGGAGAACAGATGCAAGAACCATGGAAAGCTTTGCCAATGAGCATGTATTTGTGTATGTGTGTTGGAAAACACAGCAAGCTGTAAGTGGTTTGATGCACCCACTTGCTGATTTGCCCCAGTCAAGCCACTGCCTGTGTGCTGTGTATCCTCTTTGGTGGGAGAGGTAGGACATGCACATGTGGAGCCTCCCTCTCCTTTCTGCTGGAGGCTGCTGTCCTTTACAGGGTTAGCTGTATGCTGCATGTGTCTTAGGTTCATTAAATTTTTACATGCATATGGCTAATTAATACATAATTTACCTTATCAGGTCATACATGCATATATATAAATATAAATATAAATATAAATATAAATATAAATATAAATATAAATATAAATATAAATATAAATATATATATATATATAATATATATAATATATATATGAAGATAATGAAATATTTTTTTAGTTTCAGAAAATAATGCTAGAAACTAAATTTATGTTATATTGTTCCAGCTTTTTATAATTTTTTCATACGGAAATCAGTTTGGTTTTAATATGCTAAGAGGCCCAAAAATTCCATTTGCCAGCAAAGAGATTCTGTTCAGCTGCATCTATCAGCAAAACACAAGTTTAAAATTATATACTGCAGGCAGATGATTGATGAGGGAGTTTGTGTTATCAGTGCATGATAAGTCATGCACTGCTGCACTAGTGCAATGTAACACACAGCAAAGTGCTGGCAATGTTAGGGTAGCTTTCAGGGTACATTATCTTCTGCTGTGTCCAGCAATTTATGAAGTTCAAATATGCATGTCTAGTTGTATTTCTAACACTAGGGAAGAAAAGCAGATTTAAAGCATAAAATGTTCTCTTGGCCAGTACTGCAGTCATCTGGATTATTGGAAGGTTGAAGAAAAGTTAAAAGCTCTTTCTACACATCAGGGGTGTATTTTGTATTTGGGGTGACTTTTAGGCAGTTTTACAGCTTATCTTACTATCAGAACTATTTTGCTGCTACACGGTGTCCAGACCTAGAATTTAAAAAAAAAAATCATATTCCTAAGGTAAAGAAAAATTTCAATGTTTCTCCGGTTTTTGTATTCTTAATCTGGCTCCATTTACTCCAGTCAATCCTGGGCACTTGCATGTTGGTCTGGAGTCTGAGTCATCAGTCCTAATGAGCTGTATTCCTGTCTTTTTTTAATCGAATGGAAGTGTTGAGTACTGTTTTTTTCAGTGTTTTCTGTGAAGGCATTTGAAGATTGAAAAGTTGAGGCCCATTTCAGTAAGCCCAGTGTTATTCTGGTTTAGCAGTGCTGTCTGACACAGCCTGTGAACTGTGTCTTGCTGGGAGGATTTTGAGCTAAGAAAAGGGAACTCAGTTATAAAAAGTAAAAGAAAGCAGATTAGGAGGGGACAATACAGAAGTCCAATAGCTGAGTTCAGTGGAAGAGTGTAAAAAAATAAGGGAGAAGAAATCTGGGGAGAGTCTCTGTCAACAACTAATTCTGTAGGTGAAATGCTTGATCAAGAAAATATAAAATTATACTTCAGGCCTCTATATATTTTAAGAAAAAACCAAACCAAATCAAACCAAACCCCACTTGCATTCTTTCAGGCCAGAAATGCCACCATCATCTTAACAGTGAAGCACCTTGCCTGCCCAGAGTTATTCCATGGGAGCACTTCTCTTTGATAGATGGGATAAATCTGATTTGGTTCCATACATTCATATTTCTTCACAGAAATGCCACACTTTGATAACTAAACAGAATATTTTTGCATGTGATTTTTTAATAATATATTGATTTAGGATCATAGTGATTTTTTTTATAACTCCTGGTTTCTCAGATGTGTGTCAGAGTCCCCAGATCTTATTTCTTATTCTGAGTATTACTTCAGTGCATTTACAGGGCTGGGAGGAGTGGAGACAACCATTCATTACAGTCAGCTGGCAGGGAGGGAAAAAAGCTTGTTTCTAAATATAATGCAAATTAATCCCACTGCACAGGATGTATCAGGCATATGTAATTCCTGTCTGAAGACATCTGTGTTTGAAAAATGAAAAGCAAACATGCCCAGCTGGTGACCTGGTGAATGGCTGCATGGCAAAACTACATAAAAAATAAATTTTTGTTTCTATTAAACTGGCACTTGGAGAAAGGGAAGCACTAGCAAACTAATGCAGGAATGATGTCAGATCTTTATTGGGTGTACAGAGCATAAAAGTCACAGGACTGTGGGGTAGGTCCAGAAATAGTTTCTGCTCTGTAAAATAGCTGTTGGTGTGATATCTTTCAGCTACAAACTCCTTAATTTCAGCTGTAATGGGGGATGAAAATTGGTGCTAATGTAACACTCTTTTAATCAAGAGTGCAAGATAGCCTCAATTTTCTAAAAAAAAAAAAGATAAAGTCTGTCTTCCAGCTACTAGTAATTACCACAGGCTTTTAAAATTTTGCTCTCTGTTAAGTGTCATTCATTTTAAATTTCATATATATATCATTTTTTCCTCAATAAACAAGCCTGGGAAAAACAGCTACCCAGTAATTTAGTAAAATTAAAATTGTCCAGTTGGTTGTATAGGCTGCATAGATCTCACATATCCACTATAGTGCAATATAGCACAGCAACTAATTTCTTTTATAAGTTTTGTCTGAAAATCTTAAGTGAACAAATAGAAAAGGACTGAATGCAGAAGAAATAATTTTGCATAAGCATGATACTGTTGGATGATGTTGGCATTGCATTCAGGTCTGGCAGCATTTTGTGCCAGGGTGGGTATGAGGGTGAAGGCGGGAGAGAATGAGGTTCTGAGGAGCACAGGTGGTCATCAGGTGGAGTGTGGAAGGTGGGAAGTTGCTCCTGTCAGCTGTGGATGGTGCAGCAGCTTACAGCCCAGGCCAAATGCCACAGCTGCTCTAAACCATGGTTTTCTTCGCAGCCTCCCAAGGGCAAAGCTGTCAGCCTCCTCCTGGATCTGCCCTTGGCGTGTCGCGCAGAAATGCCAGGGCTCCTGCAGGTTCCTCCTAAACGAACCTTGTCAGGGACTAGGGCTGGCTTTCTGATAAGCATCTGCGATGTGAGAAGCCACATCTTTGTGACTTTACATCCTTAATGGCACCAACACACCTGCCTGTGAATTGCAGATGCTTGTGGGAAGCTAGACAAAAAGGTGCATTTGAAGAGCCATGTCTGCACTTACATTAGGGGGTTACCAACAAAAGTGACCGCAGGCTCTCTGCAAACAAAGAGGTACAAAGAGGCAGTTAGCAGTGTTATTTAAAAACAAATCCTAAAACTTGCTTGTTTCCTGTGTTAAGGCTGCTATTTCCAGTTAGATTCAGTGGTCAGGGTTGCTCAAGTAAATCACCCTGCTGCTTGACACAGTCCTCTCATGACAATACAGATTCAATCCAGCCCTTTTTTGATTACTTTATAAAACAAAGGGACAATAGCTATTCCTCTTGTGCCAAAGATGCTGAAAACAGACAGATTGTCCATTCAGGAAGATTACTGGCTTCACTTGCATTCCAGGCCTTGTGGTGTTTCACTGGCAGCATCAGATTGGCTCTCTGAGGCACAAAGCCTTGTGTAAACTGGCCAGGGGTTTCACTAGATATGATCCTTTGTTGGCAAAGGAGATTCAGGATCCCAGACTTCTGCTAATGATTTCACATATGTTGATGATGTGGGCATCCAATATTTTTATCTCTTCTATATCTGTTCCTTGTATTTCCTTTCTCTGTACAATTGGTCAAAAAATTGCTCCCTATGTCATGGGGAAATCTTGTGGACATCATGTAAAATCCTTGGTTTAAAAACTTTGGTTACATTTTTGTACTAAGGCTGGTCCCTTAGGCACTGTAATTTAAAAAGTTGCTAACTTTGAAAAGACTTTATATTCCTGTTATGTACTGTACTTGTTAGGACAGTACATCTGAACACTCTTTTGTCAGTTTTTCAATTTCCTAGCTTAGGTTTGAAAGCTACACTTTGCTGCCATATTTTCCTGACATGGGAACAATCCATGGTTCTGAAGTTGCAGATGCAATATTCTCTAAACTTTTTTTCTTCCAAGGTCTTGAAGCGTTTCAGATTCTTTGAGGAGATTGGTTTTAAAACAGAGGCCAGGAATTCAGGCAAGTCAAGTGTACTTTTACAAAATAAGTAGTTTTGGAGGTTTGGTTGTTTTCTTGACGGGCTGAAATGGTCTTGATGGCTGTTGAAGGACCATAGTTTATCAAAAGGGAGAAAATGATTGTTCCTGTCTAGAAATTCTTTCAGTTTAGTGGGATAGCAAATACAAAAGGTGGGGTAGGAAAAAGTGGCAAGGGGTATGAAGAACTGGAAGATTACCAGTGCAATGCTTTTTTACCTTCTTTCAAATAAGGTAATACAAGTGGCAATACAAGACCATTAGCAGGATGAAGTTACTTTAGAATCTCACTACAGACAATAAACATCAAATACTAGGGACAACAGTAAGAAAAAATTCACAATGGAAATACATTAGTGGTAAATGTACATAGTTATTTTGACATCAAAAATCATATCATATAAGTTATGTTTGCTGTAAGTACAATTTAAAATTTCCTCATATATGTTTTCTACTTTTGCTCTACCTTCAGAGCAAGTCAGAACAGCAGCTGCCCATGGATTATGTAGGCAGGTTGTGGCCTTGGATAATCCTAAGTGGTGCTGCAACAAAACCCAGTGACATACCTGTTCCTGCAAGGAAATCTTTGTTCATGTCCTGAGACTAAGCTGCTATGAACTAGCTCCTTCCATAAAACCTGGTAACTATACATTGCTAGGAACAGAAACCACATAGACAAGTATCACACTTTAAATGAAAGGGCTTCCAATATATATTAAATCAATGCTGAAACACTCTGCAGGGAACTGCCCCATGCTGGGCAAATTCCTGCTTTGTGTTGTTCATTGGACTTGATAAATCTCTTACATAATTATACTTCTGAATCAATAGTTAGGATGAAAGTAGGTATGTGTGAATGAGAATTCTAAGAATAGGAGTGAGAAACATCTTAAAATTAGGGAGTTCATCTGTTTTTCGAAGGGAAAAGAAGGTTTGGCATACAGCAAACCTTGTTCCAAGGTAGTTCATTTGCAGCAGACACTTCATTTTGGATATAAAACATTTGGTTGCACATATGCACAAACTGAAATTGAAAGACATATACTAAAATGACAAATTAAATACTTTCCCACCATTTTTAACTGAACTGCAATTATTATTTTAACACCAATTTTTGAAGTTTGTAGCAAAAATGTTACAAAAGGTTGGATTTGGTTTCAGGAGGTTTACTTTTTGTTTTAGTTTTATGGTCTTCTTTAATCTATAAAAGTTATTCCATCAGTCTCATGGCTACACTTCCTCAAACTAATATAAAAAGACTTATAAAGACTTTTAAAGAATTGCAAGAATTTATCCATGCTTGAGCAGGGTTTGGCCAACATGATCTTCAGAGGTCCCTTAGGTCCCTTCCAGCGCCAACCATTCTGTAATTCTGTGATAAATTTATACTTTTCTTCAAGCTGTGTAAGCCAAAATGTATCCTGATATATCCATATTCTTTCTGAAAATGAATAGGTAAATATACATATTAATAAGATGAGTGTTTGATAGCTACCTATCATGAATGCCAAAAATGTTTCCAATTAACAATTTTTTTGGAGTGTGGTTTGTCAGAGAAAGGTCTGTGAAAAATAAAATACTCAAAATACTTTGAAAAACTCAAAATACTCAAAATACTTCCTCAAAATACTTTGAAAAACAATAATAAATAGTATTGGAGAGTTGGGAATTTAGTCACTCTGGTGTTTCAACACAAGAATTTCTCCCATTCATCATGTTCACAGAAACTGTGACTTTTTCAGTTAGTTTTTAATGAACTATTTTAATGGCTAAAGCCTAGTTGCTAACCTTTTTTTGTGGCTTCCTGATTTGTTTTTCCATAAGGAAGGCTGCCAGCTCCTTCCCCGTGACAATGCAGGGAGTGTGGGTGGCTCTCTTCTAGGAAGGATGGCTGGGTTCCTGGAACCCTGCTCGGGAGGGAGGTGAGCAAGCAGAGCATGTCAGGTTGTGAGGAGGAGGAGGATTATGCTGGAGAGTGGACTGTGTTTTGATTCAGTTGTGTGCTGATTAAAGTTAACAAAAATGTAGGATGGATGTTATACCCAGCTAATGGATTGAGTTCCATGAATTAGTAGATAAAGAACAGTATTTATTTATTTATTTTTTTAGACTGTGTGGCAAATGCATTTCTTCAAATAGCTGCCTCTGGTTTCTATGGTGATCTTACTTCTGCTTGTTAAAGGTATTTTTATGACTCTTTCACATTATTTGAAGTAGTGCTAAAAGCTAGTACTTCAGGACTATCTCAGCTGTTGACGCCTGCATTTGGCAGTGAAATTCAAGGAGTACAAATTGGAAGAAGAGCAAAAGTAATTTTTGCTGCTCTGAATCAGACTAATGTACTCTGATAACATTTCATGGTCAGAAAATGTTACTGTTTGTAGATTCAGTGAACTTGGACCACAATAAAGGCTAGAAGGACTTTGGGGCAGCATGCTGCAGTGAACCACTCTATTTACTTCCTCAGTGTACTTCTGTGCAATTTAATGTACAATGTAGCTGCCTATCTATGATGTTTCTCAATTAAAAAAAGAAGTAGGGAATGACTGGAAACCATCATCTTTTCAATCTCATACAATAGAGTTGGTATGTAGTACATGGAGATTTACTGAATGTTGATAGTTATGATAACTAATAACAGGATAAAATTAACTCTGACTTGGAAGGCTTTAAACATGTTTCTAATGTGAAAGGAGTTGCTTCTCAGGCAGTGATTACCTTTAGTATTTCACGTTTCGTTTTAACTTGGACAATTGGTCAAAGGCACAGATGAGCTGCTTACAGGGAGCAGCTGAGGACACTTGGTGAGCTTGGAGAAGGCAGAGGGGTGACCCCATTTCAGCCCACACCTTCCTCAGGGGGGGCAGCAGAAGGGGAGGCGGTGATCTCCTTTCTCTGGTGACCAGAAATGTGACATGAGGAAATGGAATCAAGCTGGAATCAATCAGATGAGACATTCGGAAGAGGTTCTTCATTGAGAGGGTGATTGGTCACTGGAACAGGCTCCCCAGAGAAGCGGTCACAGCACCAACCCTGACAGGGTTCAGCGAGTCTCTGCATGATGCTCTCAGTCAGAGGCTTTAGTTGTAGGTAGTCTTGAGGGAGTCAGTGAACCTCACTGGGCCCCTTCCAGCTTCAGCTATTCTATCCTAAGCTTGATTTTTCTGTGCTGCTCAGTCAGTCTGTGTACTGAGGACGTTGTCAAATAATGTCAGGTGTTGTAAGGGTTTTATGTAGACATGGCTCACTCTCTGAGAAGACCAAATATATGCTTTTCCTTTTTAAATTAAAAACACTTCATCTTTCTACATTAGTGGTGGAACCTGGCAATATGGGATATGCTTTGTGACATGTGATTGTTTATCTCATGTTCCTGACAGTATTGACTTACAGAAAATTGCAAGATGCTGCATTTTCCAGTTGTTTGATCACTCCCATTTTTCTTGGATGCTTCTCAGCTAACCAGTACAAACTCCATGGGAAGCTTGGATCCAAGATTATGTTGCTCTAGATCAGTTATCCAGCAGAAACCCTTCTGAAACTAAGCTATGGTAGAAAATGACAGCCTTGCCCACTCTGAGGATGTGCAACACACCAGTACACTCGTAACCTAAGGAGAATAAATTTTTCCCAGGTTCATCAGTGAATGACTAATACATGGAGAGTGGAAAAGAGCCTCTAGACATTGTGGAAAGATTCAGAGCACAATTGGTATTCAGAGCACAATTCTTTATTGAATTCCCTTGTTGCCTGGAGCAGTGTTATCCCTCTCCATGGAAAGAAGTTGCCGGGGAAAACTGAGGAACAATGAAATGTGAAATGTTTGTAGTTTTTTCCAAACTTCTTATATTTCATGCCATGCAAAGTTTTTGGTGTAATTCTTCTTCTGCTTTGGGATGTATGGAGGGAAATACTTGATTTGAAGGCATCAGCACAAAGATCTACCAGTCTATACTAAAGCTGATCTGTTCATTACAGCAGGTTAATAGATAAATCATAGTTACAAATGAAAAAATAATGTTTCCCTGAGGGATATTCCCTGACTATTTTTCCAGTGTTCCCAGTGGACACTTCTGTCTGCTTATCCTTTTTTGCCTTTCAGGCTCTGATTTTATTTTATCTGCTTAGAGTTCCTCCTTGTCTTTGAACCAATACTTTTTTATACTTCATTTTTCCCATTTAGGATCAGTCAGAACAGAACGAATTTCATTTCCTTGTAACTCTCTGATGTATCAATGACAATTTGACATAATTTGCAGAAGTAATTCAACAGCTGAGTCTCTAATTCAATACGGAGTCTTACATGAAGCTCCTCTTCAGGACCCTGAAGAGAAGCTTAGTAGTTCTCTTGAGGCTTCTGAAGTATTAATGAAAACATTTCTGAATTCTTTTAGTTTTCCATTCTTCATTTATATTAATTCTAATGAAGGTGAAACTTGCTTGGGAATTAATGTTATACAATCAAAGCAATTGAAACTAGATGAAAGATCTGAATTCATTTTAAACAAACAAAAATACACAAAAAAGCCTGTTTTCTCCCCTCTCCAGGGCATTGTAAAAATATATTATTACTGTTAGAAGTACTTTCTAATAGCTGGAGAGTTGGAGATATTTTTGAAAGCAAGTGGTTTGATTGACTATCTCCTAGCAACTTAGAAAGCTTTAAATACAAATGATTGCATACTGCCTGAGGAATACATTGTCAAGCCCAGAGCACCTGCCAAAACCAGGTGACGATTGCTTTCTTTAAAATACATCAGGTATTTTGTCAATATTTTGTCAGCATCAAAAGGAATTTGCATAAGACACATGACACAACATATAGAAAATTGAATCCCAAATGACATTCACAGACTGAAATAGGAGGCGTGTGAGGTAGATTTTAAAGTTCATATCGCATGCTTCAGTTGAAACAGTGCTATTTCATCAAGAAGCAGAAGTAGACTCTTTGCTAGTTCTTGGAACTTGCCACTTGGTGTACCCATTGGCCATGTGAACAGGAATATGGTCTTGCTGGTATTTTACATGGACAGCCATTGGAATACTCTACTTAGCACATAAAAGCTTGGGAGTTTTTGTTGATTGGAGGAGAAATCAAGACAAAGAATGGTAAAGTCAACAGAGAGAAGTTTTGGTGAACTGCAGCTGCTTTTTCATATCTCAATCAACAGCTTAAGATGCTGTTTTCTCTCATTATGTCTATTTGTAGGTAACCTACAAAAACGCTAACAAATCTGCCACATAAATCAATTACACTTCAACTCAAAAGAACTGGTAAGTGTCAACAATGCAGAGTATCCACAGTGTGGCTGTTGATATGGTCTGCAGTAAGAACAGTTTAACTTTGCCTGGAGGTGGGAAGCTAAACTCTGCCCGCTGTCCGGCTGCAGAGAATAAACGGAGTTGTCTTGTCGAGCAGTGTTTGTATGCTGGTAGCTGTGCTTTGACCTAGTGGTACTGCACAGTAGAACTCTGGGAGAAACAAAATAAAGGAGAAAAAGAATGTCTGTGAAGTCAGGGCTGGAAAGCTGGGACCAGGTTACATGGTGATGTTCCATGAGCGTGCCCCACTCGCTCAGCTGTGCTAGCAGAGATCTTGCCTCCACAGAGCAGAGGGCTGAAGCACCTGATCTAGACAGGCTAAAGTAGTTGGGTTGTTAAGCCTGGAGAAGAAAAGGCTCCAGGGAGACCTCACTGCAGCCTTCCAGTACTTCAAGGGGCCTGCAAGAGAGCTGGCTGGAAAGGGATTTTTTACAAGGGCATGTAGTGATAGGACATGGGGAAATGGCTTTAAGCTGAAAGAGGGCAGGTTTAGATTAGATATTAACAAGAAATTCTTTACTGTGAGGGTAGTGAGGTACTGGAACAGGTTCCCCACAGACACTGTGGATGTCCCATCCCTGGATATGTTCAAGGCCAGGTTAAACAGGACTTTGAGCAACCCGGTCTAATGGAAGTTGTCCCTGCCCATGGCAGGAGGATGGGAACAAGATGAACTTTCAGGTCCCTTCCAACCCAAACTATTCTATGATTCTGTGATCTTTCTAAACATAGATTTTTAAAGGAGAGAGAAAATCCTTTGAGTTTTATGGTATCTTGACATACATTAGAAGGGGCCCATGCTGTAAGAACAGATCAGTTAATTTACTCTTGTGCTGTTGCTATGTGAGATAGAATCATAGGGAAATTTGTGGAGAACTTATGTATATCCTCTGATATTTCTTTCTGAGATTTGGATGGAATGCATTAATAAGGGAAAAATACTGTCATGGCTAATCCTGTTTTTTTTTCCCTGAACTTCTGCTTCACTGCTATCCACCCACCCTATTTGAAATAAATGTGTAGAGCTTGAATATCTGAATCAGCAGGTTGCATTCTGTCTGTCCTTCTGTGAAGTTATGTGCAGCAAGTCTTTTTTTTTTTCTGTTCTGCTTGTCCTATTTGTTTTGTTGTTATGTACATAGAGAATGTCTTGGGGCAGTGGAGGGAAGGTAGATTTCTTCTGGATGTGGCTTTACACAGGCCTGTCTTGCCATTGAAGTGGTCAATGAAAAGAAAAGCAAGCTGCTGTAATCCACTTACAAACAGATTAAAAATGCATACTTATATTTATATTTTAATTGTATCTGTATTTACTTGGTGTAAATTTGTAATATGTAAATTTTTAATAGTGTAAAATTTTATCTTTAAAAAAGAATTCTTTACTATTTATTAAAATATGAACACTTTAGCCAGTTTCTGTATTTGAATACTCAGGAATATAGGAATCAACATAAGTATCTAAAAATATGGTTTAGATAGTTTTCTTAGGCATTTGCCTCTGAAATCCCCTAATCCATTCATTACCAGAAGCTGGGAGGGGATAGCTGGGGTGTAATATGTTTTCAGCCTTCTGATTCATGAAGCCACTAGCCCTTACAGACTTCCTAATTTGAGCAGCATCATGATCCAAATCAGTGATACCTGCAAACTCCAAACAATGATTTCCATTTGTAGTACTAGGTAAAATTCAAATCTGTTAAGATTATTATTACTGGGGCCTGGGGTTGGTTGTTTGTTTGCCTGTTTTCCTTTTTTTATGCCTCCTGTCTCTACTCACAGGTAACGTCATGGTGCTGTGGTCCACGTGCAGAACGTCGCTGCTGAAATCGGTAACAAACCGCTTCATCAAGAATTTGGCCTGCTCGGGGATCTGTGCCAGCCTAGTCTGTGTGCCTTTCGACATTGCCCTTAGTGCCAGTCCACACTGCTGCTGGTGGATCTATACGATGCTCTTCTGCAGAATTGCCAAGTTTCTGCACAAGGTCTTCTGCTCGGTGACCATCCTTAGTTTTCCAGCCATCGCTCTTGACAGGTAATGGGGAAAATTTGCCATGATCCTGGATTTTTCTTTCTTCTTTCTCCCTTTGTCTTGGTAAATGTAATTAACTATATGTAATGCACACCAATGTTGCAACTGCAACAGCATATCAGTTGAAAACTTGTGATCTGCCTCACAAAATCACAAACTCCTACTGCTTATATTGATAAGTGTGAAAAGTTAGGTCTGTCATGAAAACTCTGTGAGCTTAAAAGTGCACAGCAGCACTACAGTTGTAAGCAAACAATCAATGTCTGAAATTTGAAGTGCATGTCAGAGATGCACTTTATTTTTTTAAATGCACACAGAATGTTCAGTGTTCAGCAATGCTTTTGCTCAGGGCTTGCCAACCACAGCTTGTGCAAAGCAAAACATCATTGTACTTCCAACAGATGTAATGTAATTGCGTGTAATTTATTAACATGTACACAAATTACATTTTAATACATGTAATGTAATAACATGTAATTTGTGTGAACAGCTTTTTCCAAATATCCAGAAAAAATCTGTTATAATGCAACTTCTAAAACTATGAGTCTGGCCTTTGAATGTGATACATGCCTCCATAATGTCTTTTGAAATTTTGAGTGTGTGCAACATACACTCTAGTTTACAAGTGAGTTAATTCTGAAATTTTCAAAATAATATTCATATGTATCAGCCAAAGTGATGTATTGAAAGAAATTTTCACCACCAAAAATGTGATCTTGACATTTAAATAGTCTGGTTTTTTTTGTAAAGGCAGACCTTTGGGATTTTATTTTTTGGTGGGTGGTTTTGTTGTTTTGTTTTTTTTTTTCCTTTTCCCTTTCATAAACAGGTAGTCAGTTGGCAACCCAGTTAGGAATTTGGACCACCATTATGCTCAGGTGATGGAGAGGTTTCTCATAAGCAGTTTGGCCATAAAAATAATTATAATTTTTTTTTTGTTTGACAGATACTACTCTGTTTTATATCCTCTGGAAAGAAAAATATCTGATGCAAAATCCCGAGACCTGGTTATCTATATCTGGGCCCATGCAATAGTAGCCAGCATTCCAGTATTTGCTGTGACCAATGTGTCTGATATTTATGCCATGTCCACTTGCTCTGAATCTTGGAGCTACTCCCTTGGCCACCTGATATATGTCATCATCTATAATATCACCACTGTGATTGTGCCAGTGGCTGTGGTATTTCTCTTTATGATTCTCATTCGCAGAGCGCTGAGTGCCAGCCAGAAGAAAAAAGTGATCATAGCTGCATTAAGGACCCCTCAGAATACAGTTTCTATCCCATATGCCTCCCAGCGAGAAGCCGAGCTCCACCTCATGCTGCTTTCCATGGTTATGATATTTATCCTCTGCAGCGTCCCCTATGTGACTCTGGTGATTTACCGCACCATACTCAACATTTCAGATATTTCAGTCTTCTTGCTCCTCACTGCTATTTGGCTGCCCAAGGTCTCTTTGCTGGCCAACCCTTTGTTGTTTTTAACTGTTAACAGATCGGTGCGGAAGTGCTTAGTGGGGACAGTAGTGCAGCTGCACCGGAGGTTCAGCAGGAGAAACACTGTCAGCTCGGGTGGTATTGCAGATGATAATCTGGAGCCCAGTGTCCATTCAGGAAGCCAGCTTCTGGAGATGTTTCATATTGGGCAACAGCAAATCTTCAAGCCGATGGAAGATGAGGAGAATGAGACCAAATCCATTGGCTCTGGTGACTTTCAAAGGAAAGAAATTCCTAGCACCAGTTTGGAGCTCGGACAGACTTTGGTTCACAGGTTTGTACCACAGATGATTGCAGACTCTGCAGCTCAGGTGGCCCCAGCTGTGCCCACAGAAGCTGATGCAGTAAATGACAAATATTCCATGCAGTTTGGTTTTGGACCCTTTGAGCTGCCTCCACAGTGGCTCTCAGAAAACCGGAACAATAAGAAGCGACTCCTGCCTCCTTTGGGGAATACCCCTGAAGAGCTAATCCAGACAAAACAGCCCAAGTGTAAAGCAGAAAGAAAAGTCAGCAGAAACAATAAAGTCAGTATTTTTCCCAAAGTGGATTCTTAGTAAGAGCAGGAGCTTTAAGTGACAGAGGAATGTCACTTTCTATTACATTTTTGATCCCATGGATCTTTATTATGTTGAAATTTGTTACAGCCTGATTTTTTTTGCCAAATATAAGTTAAAATGAACAAACAAAAGAAAAACATATATATACGTGTTCCTTATTAATATGAACTACTTAATCAAAATAATATATCAAATATATATGGAAATTTGTAGTTTGATCTCTGAAATCCCTACAATGATACCTTGTTATTAACTTTCAAAAGTACATATGAATTTGGGAACTATTTTAATGTCTTAATTATGGGAATGCAGCAGTTGGTTTTTTGGGAAATGTTTTGTTGTATTAAAATGGACTGGGCATCAAAGAAACTTTACAGGAAAGGCTGTAGAGAGCAGAAGACATGCAGCACGGTAAGTCCTACTCTCCTACACATAGACACAGCAAGATTCTGCACATTTCATGAATGAAGTAGGATGGACTATTAAGTGCATTTGTTTTCTGTTACGCACATTTATTTGATCAGTGTTAAAACTTGATGGATTTTTTTGCACAAATTAGTTACCAAGCATCTGACAAACATCTAAAATATTTCAAAACCTAGCCACTGGTTTTTGTCTTAAAACATCCACAAAGCCAAGAATATCCAAATCATCATGCATGTTAAACCTGAGAAAGACCTCTTTTTATAAAGATCCCACATATATTCTTGTAGATTTAAGTAAAAACTGGATTGGAGACCATGCAGGACAAATTCTGACTCCAATAAACAAATATGTATGTGCTAAGAATCCTGTGATAAAGGGCATATACAAATGTCCTTAAAGTGTAATGTGTGTATTAGGTAACTAAGGGATAAACCTTGAAATAAACTTAGCTGATGGTGCACTCTGCTGTTTTCTTATGGGAAAGCAAGCAAATGAAAGAAATGGGTGTGAAATACTAGTGGCCTTTCTCTGAGTGTGGCAGTCTCAGTTTCTGAGTCTCTCACACAGAGAGAGAGACTCACAGAGAGGGATTCTGAGTGTTTCAGTGACAGTGGAACTGTTGGGTGAAGAAGCTGGCAACAGACCTAAAAATGCAAAGGTTTATTAATGCTGTTGCTCAATATTGCCAGAAGTAGAGAAGTTTTCCTTCTATCTGCACAGATACAGATACCAACCCTCCTGCTCCACTCATCGTGCAGAGCAGATCATGCAATGTATGAACCCAAGACTTTCAGATCTGGTGCCTAATTCCTGAGTGAGCCAGTCACGCCAGTCCTGGTACCAGCTCGGCAGCCTTTCTGTGAGAGTGCAGGCATTGTGCTGCAGCTTGCCCGTCCACGTAATCACAGACATATTGTCTCATTTATGCTGAATGTGAACTTTAAACTCTACCTGTCTGTTAGGTGACCTAAAACTATTGCAACCCTGACATTTTAGTTCTCGTTCCGTTTCAAGCAGTCTTTCATTTGCACTCACTGTTGTCTCTGTGGGTAGTTTCTGAAAAGCACAATCTCGTAACACCTGTTTGCTCCTTGTGGTTTTCCTGTACTTCAGCCCTTTGCTGCATGCTGAACCTTTATCTGTGATTACTGTCTGTTTGTGAAAGTAGTTTTCTTTAAAGCATACTTTAAAAGGACAAGGTGAAGAATCTTGACAAGTTCAAAGAAACTTACTAAATCCAACCATTTAATCTTAAAAGTAAGAAGAAATTCTGCTAAAGCAGAGTGTACCTTTTCTTCCTTCAACATGATTGAAGGAAGTCACCAGCTTCTGATGGCTCCAAGGTTGTGGATTTCTACAAGTCATTAATAGCAAATGTTTTAATAAAAATGTATTTAAAGTGTATAAATTACTGTGTAAAATGTGTTTTTCTCCATTTCCTCTTTGGTTTCAGTGCATTTCATTTCTTGCTAGTTCAAGAGCTTATCAGTTTGGGAGTGAGGAACAGTCTTCAGGGGGTCCAGATGGGTGCCCTTCTTAAATACAGAGACGAAAAGACATACATAGCTTGCTTGAAATCAGACAGAAGAAAGATTCCAGGAAAAAAATGGTCCTTTTGTGGCAGAGGTGGAGAATTACTACAGCATGCATTTTTTTTTAAAGTGCCAATAAAAAGTAATTTAATGAAGTGTGTTTTTCTAAAATTGGTGAAAGAAGAGATGCCATTGAGAAAATCTTGAAAACCTAAACGTCAAAGTAGGAGTTGTAGTTTCCTTATCAATTTTGGCTAGGTTTAACATTCATGTCTTGCTTACATATAGGTACTGCTCAAAATCTCTGTGATTTCTAAATGTGGATAAATGTTTACTCAGATCTGAACTCCTTTGAAGAAAGCAAACTTGTTTTTGTCCTTTTCAACTCTCATGTTGAATGAAACACCAGTGATAAACTTAAAGCACTAAATTGTATATAATTTCCTGTAAAGGAAAGGGTTTGTGGATGGCTTTTACTGTTGAAACAAAAATATTTCTTTCTTTCAAAAAGAATACCTGTAAACACTTGATTGTACTTTTTTTAGCAGATTATATCCAAAGACACTGAAATCCTTCACCAAGAAATTATCTACAGTAGTTTTTCATACCTCAAGAATTACCTGAGAATGTTCTTAGTTCATCTTTTAGCAATTAATCCATGTGGAAAATATCCACAAAAGCACATATTTTTATAGAAAAAACCCCAACCTGTGTAAAAACCAACCTGTTTAATCTGTGTAAAATTCACAGACCAGCCTGTATGCTAGAATTGCCATCCAAAAATTCAGAAAATTCTTTATGTAAGATGGAATATTTGACTTGTTTCATTTTTAACTCCTTTTAAGACAGTAGTAGCTTTGAGTCATTACTTCCGCTGCTTGGATTGTTGTTTAAATTATTGACCTGGTCAAAATGTTTTCCACTGTCCAATTTGAAAAAAAAAATCAAGCCTTGTTATAACATCACAATAAAGTTACACAGAAGCGAGTTAAGGGGATTTTTCTGGGGTCTTTTTTACATAATCACTTTTTCCTTTGCAAGACAGGAGTCTGATTATTGCCCTAACCTTTAGAGAAATTAATACAATGAATATTAGCTGTGGTTGTCCTAACCTGAGTACTGGAACTGTTACAGTCTGCCTTAGAAATATTACCTATGGTAAATAAAAAGTACTTCAGGTGAGTACAGAGAAAGATATAAAAAATAATCAAAGGTAAATAACTAATGACTGTTAAAAAATCGTGATTTTTTTTTTTCTCCAACATCTTTGAGACAATGAAATTAAAGTGTTTTGGCTACCTATTTGTTTATTGAAAGGTTTTTCAGAATAGGAGTGAGAAGGTAAGCAATAGTAATTGGGAACAAGTTCCCTGTATGTCCTCTGTTGTTTGTGTCTCTTTTGATTGGATCAGGAAGAAAAGGATAAATAAATTCTGTTACTATGACAACTGTGTTCTGAGTATCAAGACAGCTTGTCTAAATGTGATTTCATCATGTTATAACCTATTTTTTAGGATGAAAAGCACATCTTGGAGTGTTTTTCTTCCTGTCCACTTTCTAGACAAAAAGAGTTTTTTCCATTACAATTTTTTTTTTTAATAAAAAAATTGTTATACTTCAAGGAACTATGTAGTTTATCTTGGAACAAAATTGACCTGTTTTGCTGTTCCTGGAAAAGCAAATAAAGAAAGTTCATCCTGGATTCGGCTTTTCTAGTTCAAGCTTCAGTACACCTGACACCTATAAGAACATTTGAAATTCTGGAATATTTAATGTTATTAATAAAGTTCAGTCCTTATTGGAGAGGAAGACTCTTATGACCTGATTTACAGGATTTGAGGTGAGCTCTATGAACGTCTTCATCTCTGGGTCTCCCAGGACACATAGCAGATGATAAGATCAACTGTGGTTTGAGATATCCCTGCTCAGCCATTATTACTCACTCTCCTCATTGGAAACCTTCACTGGTTCCACATGGACAAACAGCAGCAAGAAGCCCATTCCTGCCCCAATTTCAAAGGAGTTTTATGTCCATTTGTAAGCAGATCCAGAGCCAGGTGGTCTCCTCTCAAAGGCTCTTGTGAGGTTGTAGTCAGTCTGTAATAGGAAAGTTGATAACAAGACAAATTCTGCCAGCTGTTCAGCATATGCATTATACTGTAGAAAAACAATAAATATTGGGGCAGTTACACCTAGCTGCTCGCCATACCTCGCTATGCATAGTGAATGTAATTCCTAATAGCCCCATCTTTTAGTTTAGCCAGTTTGGAACGATACTGTCCATTCCACTGTTTTCTCATGGTCATTACTGGCCCATGTAAACTTGCACATGTAAACATGCATTCTTCTAGATGTTTTTTTTTTTGTTGTTTTTTTTGGGTTTTTTTTGTTTTTTTTTTTTGTTTTTTTTTTTTTTTGTTTTGTTTTGTTTTTTTTTTGGTTTTTTTTTTTTTTGGTTTTTTTTTTGTTTTTTTTTTTTTTTTCCTTCAGATCATGATCTGCACCATCTGGAAAGCACCACAGGTTCCAAACACCACTATGGTATTGCTTTAGCAATCAGAAGACGTTAAAATTTTAATATACCAGAGCCCAGAGCTCAGCATGCTTAGGGAGGAGGTAAAACTACACAGGATTTCCCAGTGCATTTTCTGTTTGTCTTCAGTTCTTAACTGGGAACCACATTGCATTGTGACTACACTAAATACCAGGAAAAATGGTTCTCTTAGTGGCACATGTGACAGTAAAATGCAATATACTCTAATCATCAACCAAAGCTCTACTGCAGACCTCAATACATAACACCACTAGCTAAATAAGATTTATTTCGGCACAAAAATTTGTCAGTCAAAACCTTCATTTAAACGAGATGCACTTAGTTTCTTCAGAGGAAACTGTTTCTTGTGAATTTTGACTGCCAATGAAAACCTGACTAACACGCGTGGGTATCAAAGGAAGCAGTGGGAGCCTGGAGTTGTCTCTGCCGCTTTTTAAGTTAATCCGACCATGGGAATTAATCCTCACACTTTGTTTAAATGCAGGAAAGATAAAAAGGGATGGGATCAGGAAGGCAATCGCGCTCCCCTTATTAATAACGAATTCCTTTTTGGCAGCGAGCATTCACGTAAAAACAGTGACAACAGTAACAATCTGAAGTTTCACCGGGTATATTGAAAAGCGATTCCACTGTCCCCGTGCGCTAGCGCGGCACAGTGAGCGCAGAGGCCCAGCCCGGGCACGGAGAGAGCGCCGCTAACTCCCGGCACGGCGCTCGGTGCCACACGGCTGCGGCACGGGGGGCTCGGAGCAGGAGGCGCAACACGGGAGGGCAGAGCTCCAGCGGGGCACAGGGGGAGCTCGGCCACGTCTGGAGCCCCGCGAACGGAGCGGGAGCGGAGCGGGGCCAGAGGGGAACCGGAGCGGGGCCAGAGGGGAACCGGAGCGGGAGCGGAGCGGGAGCGGAGCGGGACCAGAGGGGAACCGGAGCGGGAGCGGAGGGGAACCGGAGCGGGACCAGAGGAGAACCGGAGCGGGACCAGAGGGGAACCGGACCGGGCGCGAGCGGGACCAGCCGGCCGCCGACGGGACAGCCGCAGCTATCGCGAGACTTCGCGGCCTGGTCGTCACGGCAACGGCAGCGGCGCCCACGCTGCTGCCCTCCCGCGGTGAGGACGGGGCCCCTGCCCCGCTGCCTGCCTCACTGCCTCCCTTCCTCCCTGCCTGCCTCACTGCCTCCCTTCCTCCCTGCCTGCCTCACTGCCTGCCTCCCTGCCTTCCTCCCTGCCTGCCTCACTGCCTGCCTGCCCCGCTGCCTTCCTCTCTGCCTCCCTGCCCCGCTGCCTGCCTGCCTCACTGCCTCTGTGCTTGCCTGCCTCACTGCCTGCCTCCCTGCTTGCCTGCCCCGCTGCCTTCCTGCCTGCCTGCCTCAGTGCCTGCCTCCCTGCCTGCCTGCCTCTGCCCCGCTGCCTGCCTCCCTGCCTTCCTGCCTGCCTCCCTGCCCTGCTGCCTTCCTGCTTGCCTGCCTCGCTGCCTTCCTGCCTGCCTCTCTGCCCCGCTGCCTTCCTGCCTGCCTGCCTCACTGCTTGCCTCCCTGCCTCTCTGCCCCCGCTGCCTGCCTCCCTGCCTTCCTGCCTGCCTCCCTGCCCTGCTGCCTTCCTGCTTGCCTGCCTCGCTGCCTGCCTGCCTCTGCCCCGCTGCCTCCCTGCTTGCCTGCCTCGCTGCTGGCCTCGCTGCCCCGCTGCCTGCCTGCTTGCCTGCCTCACTGCCTTCCTGCCTTCCTCCCTGCCCCGCTGCCTGCCTGCTTGCCTGCCTGCTTCTCTGCCTCCCTGCCTGCCTCCCTGCCTGCCTCTCTGCCCCGCTGCCTTCCTGCCTTCCTGCTCTCCTGCTTGCCTGCCTGCTTGCCTGCCTCTGCCCCGCTGCCTTCCTGCTTGCCTGCCTCCCTGCCTGCCTCCCTGCCTTTCTCTCTGCCTCGCTGCCTTCCTCCTTCGCTTCCTGCCTGCCTCCTTCCCTTCCTCTCTGCTTTCTTTCTTCCCTCCCTCCCTCCCTGCCTGCCTGCCTCCCTGCCTCCTTCTCTCCCTGCCTCCCTTATACTGAAATAAAGACTTGCATTCATTTGAGCCCTCTGAGAATTTCCAGCACGCGTCATGATGCGCTGAGACGTCGATTTCCTGCGAATTCACACAGTTTTGTTGTTGTTTTCTTTTTCAGAGAAACGTGTGTGTCTGTAGTTTAAACTGCAGCCATGATAATTCCTCTGTTCTGAGGTTATTTGTAAGATGTGTGCTATTCAAAGTGTCTTTGATAATAAGCACGTTTGAATGCTTCGGTTGGCTTGATATAAATGTATATTTGTATGTATATTAAAAAGAAAAGCGCATACTTGAGTGGCAAGCCAGTCTGAACTGGAAAAACCTTGCAATATGGAGTTGCTAGAAAGCATTTGAAATTTACCTGTATATCTGAAATATAGCAGGGCTTGTAGTTCTTTATTATTCAACTGTTCATTTGAAAGGTTGTTTTTGCTGGATTTTCCCCCAGTTTTAGGTAACAGTGGATATTACAAGTAGGAGCTTGGATGAAATTTCAAGGCCTGCATCTAGCTCGACCTAATCGTAGATCTTTAAATACATCTATGGAGTTAACAACACCAGAACCATGTTTGCAAGAGGTAATTTTTCTCTCCTTCAGCAGGTTAAAATCTCCATGCCTAATTCTTTGTAGTAGAATGCTAAAGAAGTAGTCTGCTTTTTTAGTACCCTAGCCTGACAACCCCATATCTGACAGTCTGGGGAACGATGAGTTGGAGAATCAATATGAAATCTAAGTAAAAGAGCTCTTTACTAGCATCAGAACCAGACCTGAAAATTGTTCTGTTATTTAAGAAGTACTCTGCAGTGTTGTACAGAATTGTTGTTGTTCTTTGTGATAGCATGTGAGTATTGTGGTTATCTTCTTCACCCGAAACATCCCTGTTTTCATGGTGGCAATAATTTGCATTTTATAGGTAGATTCACCCATCAGTTTGGCTGATGGTTACCAGAGTGGCAGTCTGGAAGATGGCTGTCCAGCAGAAAACAAAGGTGATGACAGAGATAAATCTGATGTCCCGGAAGGAAGAAGTGCTCAGCAAACAGTGGAGAGCATGACCATCTCTCTTCACAAGTGTCTATGGAATCCAATCAAGTTGTCAGGTGGGAATGACTAAAACTTTCTTGTATTGTGTCTAGACCAAATATCAAGTTTTTATAGTTTGGGTAAAATTCTGCTGATTGAGGGAATAGAGGTTGCAAATAGGCGAAATTCTGGAAAAGAAGATGTCAAAATCCATACCTTCATTTTTCTTCACTATTTGAAATCCATCTTTGAAAGAAATGTGTTATTCCTCTTGTACAGTACAATAAATGTCTTGTGGCACCATAAACTGTGATCTGGCTTAAAAGATAATTAAAACTCATGTGTGTGTGTTCCATGGAATCATGTTAGAAAGTGTTTTCATTAAGATGTTTTTATCAAACTTTTCAGAGTAATTGTGATCATTTGTTAGAAACATTGTATCCTAATAGTGGTCCACCTGTCCTAAAACCTGGAATTTATGGTTATAAATTACAGTATTTAACAAATGAACAATGTGAATACTAATAAAGTACTTTCAATGTAAGTATGCAGTGTATAACTTTAGTTGAAGCACTTGCAGAAGGGTTTCATGGCATTCTTCTGTCATTCTATAAATGGTAATGGATTAATGTTCTGGGCTGTCCAACTGTTTACAAATAGAGATGCAAATGCCAGTGAGTGAAGCAGATGTTTCGACACCGTCTTGAAATTTAGTTAAGATTTCATGACAGAATTGGGGTCAAAAGAAATCCCTTGATTCCTGCTCCTGTTTTTAACATGAGTTCTGTTGTGCTACTATATGCTATTTTTAAAATTAATTCATTGCAAGGGCTCTGTGGTGATCCCTAATTGAGAAAAATGTATCTGGTTTATTGTGAAAGGCTTTTCCCTGTGTTTTTCAGGATGTACCTCTACTTCAGATTCTCGAGATGAAAACACTGAAGCACATATGTTGAAATTCTGTGAACCTACCCCGGGACAACCAAGTAATGCAAAGTCAGATACTACTTCACAAACTTTGAAATCCTGTGAAATTTCCCCAGAAAAAACAGGTAATGCAAAATCAGATAGTACTTTTCAAGTGTATAAAATGAGCAGTGCAATAAAACCTTTTCCTTTTCTTATTAATGCTTCTGAGTTTGTAATGGTCATATATTTGTATGTATATTATGTATATATACTGCAAATTGAATGTGTATATGAATTGTGCTTTTCAAGAGGTATTGGATGAATTCTTTATTTAGAGATTGCTTTATTAATGGATATTAATTTTCTTTAATGCTATAGTAGAATTTGACTTTTCTGTAGATTCAATCAGTTTAATAAGGCAGAATTCAGTGGTTATCATATCCAGTGCAGCAGTGTTGGTCACCAAACATGACATTAATATCTACAGAACAGAAATTTAATAGAACTCAGCCTAAAGCTTCACTCAGTAGTTTAAGGTTTATATCAATCTGCTGAGTTCAGGCCAGTTGAAATAAGTGCTCTTTGTTTTACCATCTGTCCTTTGGTCCATCCGTCATCTGTAGCTCACTTAGATTTTTATAGCTCTCCCCTTGTTGTATCTCTGATCTTTTTATGGCATAAAGTAGACCAATGCATCACAGTAAATGGTTGGGTCAATGGCTGTGTAAAGTGTTTGACCTCAAAAGATTAGAAAATGAAATAGAGTGTTGCAGGGTTCCAAAATTTGTAAATCTGTGGGGTTAGGGGCGATGCTACAAGTGTTTCCTCTACTCTTGATGTGGAAGCCAGAAAAGAGGACAGAACATGAGGATGCTATAGGAAGGGGATAAGGTAAAAGTTATAATTACAATCTGCATATTTAGGGAAAAAAAAGGAGACAGTGTAGAAATCTACTTTAATTAAGTAATGGTAGTTTCCATAATGTTTTACAGTTTTTCATTTTTATAGCAATATTTTTCCAGAACCAGTATCGGAATCTGTTTTTGCTAAGACACAAGACTGAAACTTCTCTAATATTTAAAGGCAGAGATATTAGAGGCTCTCTTAACCCTCCTTCAAAAGTCTCTCTTTTGAATTATTAATTTCAAAATGTATTCTACAAGTCAGGCTGAAAAAATTGTTTTATATTTTCAAAGTCAGTGATTTTTTTGCTGATACTGTGGAGATATTGTCACTCCGTCATTATAAATATGAATCAAATTACTTGCCCAAAATAGGTGACTTTTCCTCTCTCACACCTCCATATCCAACTGACACAGCTCAGAGTTTGATTCAGCACTCTTTTGCAAAGACTTCTGTATTTTTCCCTGCTCCAAACAGGTTTAGAAATTAACATGTATTTCAGAATATTGTATTCTTGTCTATGGGTGTTGCCAAATTACTTGAACTGCTTTTTAGTGTTTGTTTGTTTTTTTGACATGCTTCAAGCCAACATTAATTTTAAATATTTTCTCCAGCAGACTCTTCCGACTTGGAATGTTCTGAAGACATGGACATAAGTGCTCGGATTCAAGCAGCTGTAAAGAAAATGAATAAACTTGACACCATACTTGAAAAACAGTGTTTAAAGGAAAAAGCAGTTAAAAAGCAAGGCAGAGAAATCAGGGCAATGCTCTGGGAAGAACTTCAGGTTAGAAGTGTTCTGCTTATTTTGTGACTGATATATCTTAGAGTACTGTCTTAGAGAATTATCATATTTCAGAGAAGCCTTATTATCAAATAACTAACAGTTGGCTAACTAAAATTAAGAAATGGATCTTAAAAAGTAAGATTGGATAGTTTTTAATACATTGGCTAGGCAGGCTTTGAAAGAAGGAGATGGTCCTTAAAAATTGATAAGACAAATTGCCAAATACAGAGCTGTCTGGGTGTAGTTTATTAGCATAGTTATGCATGAGTTCTCTGCTTGCAGGGAGAGTAAGGTGTGTCAGGAGGTAACAGCAGTGAACCCAGGCTGAAAAGCATTTATTCTGCTCAAGGGGGATCCTTCCTAGGCCCAGCTGTTTCAGTACTGTTTGTTGTTGAAGAAATTAAAGATGTTGCCTGAAGAAGACATAAGAATGCTACAATACAAATTCCTTTACCCTATCCCTGTGCTGGCTTCTAGCAGTTAAATGCCTTGAAACAAGTTAGTATTTCCTCTGCTTTACATGAATAGAAATGTGAGTTGCTAAAAAATATGATTGGTTTGACTGCATTTCATAATTTCACTGGATTTGGATTTGGAGCCACACAGACGTTACAGAATTCTTTGTCTGGTGAAGGCGTCTCCACATAAAAGACAGTGTGTAACAGAGACTTTAAAGTTTCACCATACTTTTGTCATAATTCAGGAGATATTCAAATAGCCTCAAGAAGAAAATGAATTGAGAAGAGTAATTTTTAATAGGGTCTGAAGTTCATTAGATCTGATAAGCAGACAATGTATTTCCCTTTAAAGAATTTACTTTAAATACATGACTGTATCTCTGCATACACAGTTTATTTTTTTTGAATAGTGTATCAGAACCACAGGAAGCAATGAGGAGGTGGAAAACACAAACCAGTTTTTGGCTGTGTTATCACCATGGCATAATACAGCTGGTAAGTAAAGAGAAACAGAATTGTGATACATCCTATCATTTTTCTTTTTTGAGAGATAATAGGGATGTGGGATCTGAATGGTTATTGCTGAGCAAAAATCTCAGCTTGAATATTGGAAGTACATGCATAATAACGGTAGCAGTGTGTGGTTAAAATATTTAAACACAACTTACTATTTACAATGTAACCTGCTTTTATTTCTGTGCTAAAGTTTGGGTTACTAAGGGAAGGAAACAATTTGATAGGGGTGATATTTAGGCAGCCTCCAGTAGATGTCAGGGTATATTAAAATAACAGTAGACAAACATGGCTATATAACTGCTAACTCCTTTATCTCAAAAGTAACTCCTGCAGAGACCATGTGCATCATGTGGTTTCTGGTGTACTGCACTGACAAAACTGCATAGTTTAGATTTATTGCTTTCCTCCAGCTTGATCTTTATATTTTCTGTATCATGGTAGAGCCTTACTTTTCAGGTCTTATTTATTTAATTAAACAAATGTCTTAATGGCTGCCCTGGTTGATACTGAAATGGAATACATTTAATATATTTTTGCTTTTCAGAACTTGGATTTGATAGAGTTCATTAAGTAAATTATATATGAGAGCTATTATAGTTTTTAATGTAGCTATGAAATCAAGCACAAGTTCGGGTACAAAATCATTAATAATTTAAGTATTCCAAGCCTTTCAGCCACAACAAAACCTTCTGACACACTCTCAGCAGAAATGTAAATCAGGGGTTAATTAAACAGCCCTAAATTCCTTACCCTGTGCTCTGTTTAACAAAATCATTTGTTCAGTTGAGTCCATTACACTGCATTATTAATGGTTATTGTATGTTTTTTTCACATGAAATCACCTGTAATTAGTTTGGTTCTTTGGAATATGAGTCCTTTTCTGTAAGTGCTAAGTGTATAGACCGTGACTTACTGCCCTAGCTGGTATTTCCAGTTGGCTCATATGAATACTTCGATTGATTTGTTTTTTTGAGTAACTGAAACAACTAGGATGCTTGAATGCTGTTTTTCTAGACTATGCCCTTGACCTAAGCTGCTTGTATGTCTAATAATTCATGCACAGGCAGACACCAGCTGTGAAAACCTGGATGCCTTACTCTCATTCAGAGTTTTAGATGACTTGCCACGTGGTGTCTGCAGAGGCATTTGAGCTTTAGGGCCTTGGGCTGTGTTTCTGAGAATGTGAATTGTCTTCCATGGGCAGTAGTTGTTAAGAACATGAATACAGCCATAAGAAACTGCATAAATATGACTCACACTTTCCCCCTTCTTCATTTCTTGATAAATACAGTGCTTATGTCATTTATCCAAGTGAATTTCTTTACTTTCCAATTGTATGATACACATGATGCTAGATCTTCTATAAATACATTTCAATTAAATTTTACTGGAAAAAATTCCTTACAGATCTCTCCCATGCTAAAGAGGATGAAATATGCACTTCAGTATTTCACACATACATGAATCCTGAGGATGATAATTGCCATAAAGCCCAAGAAAACCAGGGTAAGCTTTATTAATGGTAGAGTTTGTATTTTTAGCAATGGCAAAACGACATATGCAATGGGTGGGTAATGAAGACTCAGCCTTTTTGGCAAGGCCAGTGAAATGTGAAAAAGGAAAGTTACTTACTGGAAGAGTGACAGGTCTTACCTTTTTTGCAAATGAAGGAAGAGAACAGCTATGTGACTTATCTAAGACATTTTACTCAACATGCTAAGAAAATTTTTTAGTGTTGGGTTTATAAAGCCATTTTTCTTTCATTTCAAAAGGAAGAGGTGGGTAACTGATATATTGTAAAATGTGTCATTGATTCTTCATGGCAATTCTTTAAAAACTTTGCTGTTACTCTAAGGTATCTTAGTTTTATTAGTAGGCTTATATTCAAGAAACTATGTGGAAATGACAAGTGGTGCTGAATCTGACTGCAACTGTTCTGTATTTTCTGGTTTTCAGCAGAAATTGTTTGGATTTTTGTCAAACATAAATCTTCAGGCAACTTATTTTATATTTTGCTATCCTGATTGTTGTAAAGTCTGCATTGCTTTTATGAAATAAGTACTTTCTGGCAAAACTCACACACGTGCTGATTCTTTTAGGGACCATGTGTTATCATGCATTGTACAGACATTTCAAATGCTGTTAGTGGTGTAGTGTGTCCTGTCATGTCAAAATAAATGGAATTGTGCTTGTATGCCTCTGTTATTTTCCTATTTGAAATTCAAATTTGTGTGGTTAGTAACTTTTCACATGTGTTGTGATATAAGAATAATAGCTTCACCTGCCATTGCTATCAGCTGCAATTGTTTATTTCTTTGTCAGCTACCATTCTGTGTAAACAGAAGGAATCTATCTGCCTGGTGACTGGCTGAGATGACAAAGATGTGACATAAGTGTATTCCTTAAGGCTGAAGCATCAATGGCAGCAATATCTCTGCAGTTTGTAGAATGTGACTGCCTGTTTTAATTTTTGAACATGGAACTCAGCTCCTTTGTCATTTTAGCACTTGTCTTAGTTACCCAGTGTGTGACCTTATCATTGTGGGCTGGAGCTTTTAATTTCTCTGTCTTTCTACCATGTATTTTCATTCCTCCCTTAAAGTAAAGCTTGACCCTCAGCTTCTCTCTCCAGAATTCCTGAGTTGTGCTGGAGAGCCCTTGGCATAACAATGGCAGGTTTCATTACCAGCATTTAATACAGCACTGACTTCTGGAGCTTCCAGTGCAGGCATGGTTGGGAGTTGCTGTCACTTGCACTATTTTGAGATGTTCTGCACATTCCTGCTTTGGGAATGCATGAAGTAGAGATCACTTACAGCTTGTGAGCAATATATATTGCTTTAAATGACTTTTACTATTTTTGCTGGAGGCTTTTCATGTGGTGTCTGAATAGCTAAGAATTACTGGTTTTGTTGCTTTTGGATTTCTTTTGTTGCTTTGGATTTTCTTCTTTTATGTCATAGCTGTCATAAAGGCAGACCAAGAACAAGAGGAGCTTGTGAAGAAGAATGTGTGCACTAGTTTTATGCTGTTACTTCATCAGTCTCATCAAGATTTATACCAAATCTTTGAAATATGTGCCAAATCTACCAAAATGCATATGGAAAATTTCTTTAGCTGCAATCTCTCATTTAATTACCCTTGGCAGTCTTCAGTGTATTCTTTGTCTCAGTGATCCATGTCTGTCCCTTCTTTCTTCAATGTTCTGAGATGTTCTGTGTGATAGCTCCCTCTCAAAAATGCTGTTCTACAGTCAGGTGGAAGATATAGTTTAGCAGTAAGGCATATCTTGCATGTTATGTTGGCGTTTGATGTGTTCTGCTGCTTTCAGGATGCAACTTTATATCAATGTCATCTTTATATTGATGCTTACATTCCTGTATGATCCATTTCCTTGACACATGATGTTGCATGGTAATGGTAAATTTTGTAGGGAAATAACCCACCCATTTTTCAAATTTCTGCTTTCCATAAAAGCAAAAAGTACCATGCCTGCTTTTGAAACAGTTCTTGAGATTTAGAAGTTGATTATATTTGCTTAGACTTGTTATTTAATGTGACAAATATTTGCTGTTTGTAAAGGAATTGTTATTTTAAGCATGGTGAAAGTCTCTGAAAAACAGAATCATGCCCTTTTTTTTGGTCATGGATAGAAACCTATTGTTGTTTGAAAATCATGTGTGTGTTTAATAGATTTACAGCTCTATGATGAGTTTTAGTTTTTAACAATATTTGTTTTATAAGCTGTGTTATAATAATATCAACTATATCATCTGTTTTTCAGCTGTTTTATTTAGAAAAATGTACTTGATATGTCTCCAGATAGTTCTGTGGTTTTCAAAAGAATTATTGTCTGGTTTTGTAATGATGAGAAAACTGCAATGATGAGAGGGTTTAAAGGAATGCTGTGGCTTTTAAGGCCACCATGTTTAACATTTTTGAGGTCTGAAATCCAGAAGTATTTTAGCCTTTGTAACTTTGAGTGATTTCATATTATAAAAAGTTGAAAATGAAATTAGATTTTGGCAATAGTATGTTTTCAATACAATAATGCATAATATTATTTACACAAATAATGAAAGCATCATACAAAAAGTTTGCTTATTGACTCTATATATTTGCTAAAGGTTTGAGTGGGATTGATGTTATTACAGTTCTTGTAGAATCAAAATAGGAATGATTTTAATGTAGCAACTTTTCTTCCTCAAACATCAGATTATCCAAGTGAATTAGAAACAGAAAAACCAGCAGAAAAAGCACATAGCAAAAATAAAACCAGCCAGCATTTCCTTAAAAAGAACATTGAGGTAAGCATTGAAGCATAAAATCAATAACATTTAAAAAATGTTAGCTAGAAATCAGCCAATAAGTACTTTTGGAGACAGTTTTCTCTTAAAATCAGGAACTTTAGAAGCTAATTAGGCATAAATGAAGAAATTACCTTTCTGTTAAAACTGCTATTTATGGCAGAGTACTGTTTTAGGTAGTTCTCAACTTGGATGCATATTGGTTAGGATAATACTGCCTCTATACATTTGATAAATGATACTGGAAACTGAATTGTTGTGTTTGTGCCTGGACATAGTTTTTTTTAAGGGCAATATCCTAAGACTTTTTAAAAATTTATTTACTGTTAAATAAACTTAACTTTATTTTGTGTTAACCTGATGCATAAATAAGGGATAGATGTACATGTGTTCATGTGTAGACTGGATGGGACCATGTTTTGTCAGAAAATGCATCCCTTGATTTTCTGCTTCTTTTTTTCCAGTGAGGACCTAGTAGGAATCATGATTTTTCATCCAGTGAAAAATATTTGCCTCCCCACTATGTCAAAGACTAAGATAAGATTATAAATTTATTATATGTAGGCTATATTTTTCTGTCAGAGTGATAATTTGTATTGTTGAAATGAACAAGATTTGGCTGTTAATTTCATAGAGTTTAAAAGCTTGTTTTGGAGGTGTTTGAGTTAGTGGAGTTCTTAAGCATGGGTTTCTTTCTTGTTGTAAATATTTCAGCTAGCAAGGGATTCAGGAAACCAATTTGTTATGCTTGAGGGAGAAAGGAAAAGGTTAACTGAGCTACTGAAAGATACAGAAGATGGAACTGAATTGCAAGATCTTGAGGTATGACAAATTTAGTCTGAACTGTTCTGTTGTATTTGGCTTATTTTTGCAGTAAATCTAAATTTGATCTTAGTTCTACCGTGAAATACCCTACTGAGATATAACAGAAAATATGGATAGATCCTGTGGAATTTGTCTCCAAAAATGAATCATCTTTTTTTTTTGTTAATTTTACTAACATCAGAACCTAAAAGAAAGGTTAGGCACAGGAGGAGGGAAACATAGAACAACACTTGGAGAAAATTACCTTTTTTTTTTTTTCATAAAATGTAAAGTTCTGGAGTATCAGTCTGAATGGTTAGTGCTGTAGTCTCAGGGAGGAAGGCCAGCAACTACTTGCAAAAACCTCTGAACAACAATTTTTTGACAACTGATAAGTGGACTTCAAGATGCAATAATTGGGGAAATACACATTTATGAAGCTTCTGTGTCCATTTAGAAAGATAATGTGACATCTTTTTGTGGCTTCCAATTCAGTCTGCCTTAAAAGTACATAAAGTCTGCTTAAACATTAGATATCTATGCTTTAACATAATATTGTTAAACAGTGCACAGTCTACATACTTCAGTAAATAGCAGGAGCTGAAGTGAATAAAAATCATCCTCATGGAGAGTAACAAAGAGTATTTGATTGTCCCATCAATCACTGTTTCTAGGAGATGGTCTTCAGTTTGATAAATGTCATCATTTAAAGATCTGAAGATGTTTTAAACTACCTTCTGTTAGTAAACATAGCCTTCTGACCTAGGGAATAGTGGCTTTTAAAAAATAATTTATTTTATTGATTGCAAAAGCCTTCTCTCAAAACGTGTAGTTACCAGGTTTTCTTTCTCTTTAAGCTAGTGTCTGTCATAGAATTTAGAGGCATTTATACAGACTAACTAATGCAAATTCCAACTAACAGTATGTACTTTTTTTTGCTTCAATTCTCAAGGCATCAAGACAATGGAAAAGTGTAACATTTGTCCCCATTTTGTATTTGGCACATGTCACTATCATGTTGGTGTGTATCTACAGAGATTTCACTGTTAATATTAGATGTGAAGTAGATCATATTACAGGACACGTGTGTTGCTGTATGTTCTTGATACCATGGACAAGAATGGCAATTTGTGGTTACTCTAGTCTGTACTAGATCATTTCTTTAGAGAAAAAAGCTCTTAACTCCCCTATCAAAGTAGAGTGAAAGAAAGGATAATAGTTACTTAGACCTGTCTAGTCTAGTGATGGATTCTTCCTCTCCCACATTTGAATTTTTTTTATGGGTGAGGCATTTCCTGTGGCTACTTTATAACAAAAATCATGAGGAAATTATCAGCTAATGAGTAATCTAGACAACTTCAAGCTGGCCCAGGTAACTATCCAGCTAGTGACCTCTTTCATCTTATTTTATTCTGACTTTTAAGAAGCTGTGCTATCACATTGGCTGGAGTTATGTTTTGGAGGCTGTCAGTCCAGGCAGATCTGGTTATGTTGTATGAATTCCTTTGTATTGTGTAATGTGAATTAGATAACCTCATTTGACTTGTACTGCTATATATGCCAAATATCCAAACAGCACTTCTCACTTTTTGAAAGAATGTTTTATGAGTGTTTAAAATATTTTAGAAGTACACATATTCATGCTAATTTAATTGTAAAAGCTGAAGCTGCAGGGTTATAATTGTTTCAGATGTTCCACAGAAAGCACTGACCGTGCTGTTATAAAAGTTATTGTTCTGAGTTAACACACAGGAAACATTGACAGGACAGAAGCTTATTTTCCAAGCAAAGCTATCATGAAAATACAAAAGAGAATGTGTGAGTCCATTTCATCATGGAGTAAAATGACTGCTGGTGTAATTTGGATATTTGGAGTATGGGATACAGACCCTGAGCTGTAGCTAATGAGCTCAGTTACACCTTATCAGACTCCTGTAGAGTCATTCCTGTGTTTTTGCGCTGTGATTTTCATTCTCTGATTAGGAGGTTGTTAACCTGACATAAATGTAGTACCATGCTGGATACTTATGTTTTTGTGGTCACTGTCTCACCTGAGCAGATGTTTCCACAAAGCTGGCAAGCATCTGAGACATTTGTGAGTGACTGTGTTGGAGTCAGCTCAGGTGTGGTCAGGCTCATTAGTTGTCTCTCATCATACTTGTATGAGAAAGCATTAGAACTGATTTTGTTTCACAAATAAGATTACTCTTGACTCTCTTTTTTTCTTTCTCTTTTTTTTTTTTTTCCATTTATAATGAAGATAATTTATGACAGGTGTTTGGGGTATGCCTCTTTTTTCTTTTTGCAACTAATATGTTTTAGGGTAATGGGGATGAACCACAAATGACCTCATAGCAGTGGCATTGTAATTGGAAGCTGGTATTTCCTCCTCTTGTATGGATGCAACTGCTTGAATAGCCAGAGGACTAATTTGGAGACAAATGGTGGACATGAATTTCTTGCAAGATAGATAATGGAGTCTTAGGGCAAGGTCCTGTTCTGGTAGGAAAAAGAAAGGAAACCAGCAATACACTGATGTCCTTCCACACAACCTTCCTCTTCTAAGCTCCTATCTAGTGTTTCACTCTGCTGTGGTCAGGACACAGAGATGCAATCTGCTGCTCTGGTACCCAGGGGGTGGGTTGTGCAGACTGCTTCCCTGAGTGGAGGCAGGGGGTGCCCAGCTGCTGTGGGGAGCCTGCATCTCTCTGTGGCTTGGCTTAGTGGCCCAGCTCACTCACAATATGTATGTACTAGGAGTATATATTCATGTGCATTATTCAGGTGCTAACTGCTATCAAGAGAAAAAAGTCACGTAAATCATGATCAGGAAAAGAACTCTCTGCTTTGTGTCTCTCCCAGGGTTTCTGTGATAACACACAGGGGCTCTGGAAGGATGGCAGCTACTGACCTCAGAGCAGTTCCTTTGATTTCCTGTGAATGCCTTGTTTTCTTCTTTGGTGGTACCTTGCAAACATCACATTACATCTCAAACCATCCATTTGAGATTTGGCTCCAGGTGGTTTCTGCTGTAGTATTAACCTCTGCAGTTTCATTCCAAACCAAGTTTTGGTTAGGCTTTTTCACTTTTTGAGTCCTTTATCAGATGGAAAGTGGTTGTCCATTTAAGTTGCTCCTTGGTTATATTTAAAAGTGATGAATGTATGAACGTCTCTACTTGTTGTGTCCATAGCGGCTCTTGAGTGTACTAGGAACATGAATATTTGGGAGATTTTAGCTGTATACTGAGATGGATGAAAATGTACATTTTATTATTAAGTAGGGTTTATGTGAATAATAAATTCACTTGGTATGCAACTGCCCTTAAAGTCTGTTTCCTTTGCAAATGAATCTCAAGTATTTTCTGTGCCTCCATCAGGAGAATGTACCTATCTGGCAGGCACCAGGAGAAGGGTACACACCTGAACTGATGGAATTTCATCTTCTGAATGAGATAGACAATAAGCTTCGCCTGCTGCTCTCTGATGGGGAGTTTCCTGCTCTTTCCAGCTCTAGCTCAAAATGTCCAAGCCAGATATATCAGGTAGGTTACAGATCTCTTTTATTTCATTTGATATTTTATTTGAAGTGTATTTTGAGATCAATACTGCGTACAGCTGTATTTGTATCTTTTGCATTTTTCTTTAGGATCCTCTATTTGTTCATAAAGTCTATGTGTTAAGGAGTGAAGTGAGAAATTTTAGCTGTAGAAAACAATGGAAAAATAATTTGTTGTTATTTTGAGTCATAGGTAATTCAAGAACTGACTTGTTTTTAAGAGTTTTTGATTTCACACTTCCAAGATACAGAAAATGGTAACTCATACATTTTATCTGCATGAGGGTGGTATTTTTCAGCATAGAAACAAAATATCATGATAGTTTACCTTTGGGAATTAAAATTAGGTTTCTTCTTATCTCAGGATACCAAAAGTGCCTGTTCACTTATGATTTGAAGGATAAGGCAATGACTGATAAGTATGTTAAAGACTGTAGGAGATGGATTGAAATTGTATGTCCCTTGTTTTTAGTGGCCTTTGTCTTTTTGCCTTGCCAGTAATATTGAGATTTGAAGATTAAGAATCAAGGTCTCAGCCTTGAGAAGTGATTGTTTGACTTTTGTACTTAGAAGACTACAATTTATCCCATGCCCTAGTACTGTTGCCTCTACTATAATGAGGTTTAAAATAAAACCCCCTGATTCTTATTTTTCATTTATTTGAGCAAGCTTATATACTTCTGTAATGTTTTCCTCTTATGGCCAGAACTGATGTATCAGAGAATATGTGTAAAAATGTTCATTCGCAAAACTTTTTTCAGTTACCAGTGTATGAGAAACATCTCTTTAAGAGGCAAAAATACCTGTGGGTTTGGTTTTTTTCTCCTTTTGTAAGGGCACTTTAATGTCATTTTTATTGGCTTCTTTCTGAACATGAGGTTTTGTTTTACCTCTAGCAGTATTTTCTGTAGCTCAGTTCCAGAGGAGTCAAATTTTCCCGTTGATCATTTACCAGCTGGGATCTGATGTGTGAAAAAGCACCTCCCTCTTGTTGGTAATCACATAACCCCTGCAGTTGTTACCCTGAGCTTCCCAGTGATTGCCTGATCTTGTGTTCAGTGTTGTCAGACATCACCTTGAAGTTAATGTGACTTGCCTGTGATAATGAATGCTCTGTCTGGAAATGTTTGTCCAAGTTATTGTTGTTGCTTCCTTTCAGGTAATAGCCCAGAAGTATTTGAACAGAAATCTGCATTTAGGTGTATGCTAATCAAAGAGTAATGTATTATCTTTTTTGAGTAATTTTAAACCTAACAACCAAAACCAGATAGCTAATTCCTTGTTACCTTTCATTAGTGAAAAGCAGTTCCCTTCAGTTTTGTTTTGAAGCATGTAAAAAGCTTTCAGACGTTGTAGTTCTATGTTTAATTTAGAATTAGCTTAGAGTTGGATATGATGAAGTGCACATTCTTTTCTTCCAATAATATGTTTAGAAAAAGTTGTTTACAGATACAGTTTTTTGTATATTGTAGCTGAGAAATTTACTGTTGAATGTTGAATTGTGAAGGTTGTTTTCTTTCCAATTAGTCATGCTACTTGGAATTATTTTCCTTGTGTGTCTATTAAAATTTCTCGAGCTGCTTCTGAAAGTAAGAATGAATAGAGAACTTTTTTATTCTATGGGTGCTCATGTCCCTTTGGGTTGAATTCATTATCAAGTTAGGGGAAGGTTTTTTGCTTAGGCTTTTTACCTTTGCCACTATTGGATTTTTCTATAGAATCTATGGTTTGCAAGAGAAAGCTCTGGGTTTTTTTTCTGATTACCGCATAACTTTGCACTTTTGCCAATACTTTTCATTCTCAATGAACTGAATTATGTGTAAGTACTGAAACCTGACTGTATTTGGGACTGATAGAAACTTCAGAATCTAGTCCAAACCTATCGAAGGATGTGAGAATGTGTAACCCAAATCTTTAACAAAGGTTGGGCAATTAACTCCAACTTACAGAGAGAGGGTTTTTCCTGGTTTACCACGATACCTAGTAAACAAAAGATGTTGTCATTTTTGGCTCAATTTTTTCCTTTTCCTTCTGGCTTAATTCTGATCCCAGTATGGTTAAGAGGATCAAACTTTGAACCAGTCATTCAGTCACCCCTATTCTCAGAGTGCTTTTATTGTTGTAGTCAAAATTAAGTATCCAGGTGTTAGATCTGGAGACTAAGAAATTCCTCTTAAAATGCAAAGGGTAAGAATTTTTTTGTTGAACTATGATTTGCCTGATATTTAGCTATTGTATTTGAAAATATACATAATGAAAAATATTCATTTGCAGAATTTGACATTGATGTGTTATTCTAAGCATTTCACTATTTTCTTAGTAGAAATCAGAAGAGCCGTCATCTGTCTATGAAGCAATATAAAGTTACATGGTTAACTTCTATCAATAATTTTCTCAGGAGCCTCTGGTTTATGCAAGCAGAAGCCTAGAAACAATTCCAGGTGAGAGGGTTCTGCGGGACAATAAGGAAAAACGAGATCAACAGAATCGTCTGAAAGAAATAGATTATCAGCTGGAATCCCTAGCAAGAAGTCTTGTAAGTTTCCTATTTTTTTCATATTTTTCTTCCCTTATTCTGAGAACTTTGGAATTTATCATTCCTTGTGTCTTTAAATAAAATCAAGTTTTTAAGCTTTATGTAAATTTCTGAAGGAATCCCCAAAGAAATATGCAGGCAAAAGCCCCAAATAATTATTGTTAGTCTGAGAAATCTTTTTTTTTTCAGTTGTAATGCATACTTTCTTTGACTTTGAAGTATCCTATAATAAAAGTCATTATTGTCCTCTTTTCTTCCTCAGAGATGCATAGCATAAACAATAATATATAAATGCATCCTTAAAGGAATTTTAGTAGCTCATGTACTTCAGTGTTCTTTGACGGACCAAGTCTGATGAGAATATTGTATACACTAAGTTATTGTGGTAATCTTTCTTTATTATCACTAAATTGAAAGAAAAATAGCATTTTTATGTCTGTGCATTGTAGAAATTTGTTTCCTGTGTGAAGCTGATTTTAGTTTTTCACTTAGTAAGAAGAACATAAATATCTAAGTTTGTTGTGACTCTCCAAAGATCCGTGTAGCCTACCTTTTTCTCTTGGAGGTCTTTATTCAGCAGTAGGCTTACTCTTCGCAATAATTAGATTTAGGAAGAGTATTGTTCCTGTTATCTTTTATCACACTCAAAAAGGGATCTCCAGTGCAGATCAAAAGCTTTGTGATTCAGGTGGCAGCATAACCACAGTGGTATAATCTCAATTACTTACAACACCTTTGCTGTAGTTGCAAAAGCTCCAGCCACTCATCATAAGCAAGGTTTATTCTGGCAGTGCTGGAGTGGACCTGAATATGGGAACAAAGACTTTGGACGAGGAAACAGTGATTGTTTTAGAGGCTGTTCACCTGGGTGTGTATGACTAGAATAAGGAAGCATATTTAATTCTTATTTATTCACAGTTCCAAAACAATAGTAGAACTTCTTTTTTAGTGCACTGTTATGTTGTATTAAACACTTAAAAGAGAGAGACAAATAAATAGGGGAAATCTGTGAGCTTTAGTATGTTGAGTAGGGTAATCAGATAAAGTAAGTCTGCATATTGTAATATTTTTCAGCTCATTGACCTTTATATCACATTTTGTCACTACTGACCTTACTCATGAGGCAAGCACAATCTGAGGAAGTGTGTCTGGGGATTGTGTGATAGTCTACAGCAGGCCTGGGAAATGCAGTGGGCTGTTGACTCATTCAAATATTTTGTTTATAAATGGGTCAGTTCCAAAACTTGTTTGGGTTATAGCAGTTTTGTTTGGTATCAGATTACATGCAGACTCTTGCAATGTACCACCCATTTTTCCTTGACTGGATTGTGTGTATTTAAAACTCTAAATTGATGGACTGTAATGCCAGTTTACACTGTTTAAAAATACAGAATGTCACCTGCACCAATGTGTAGCATTGCTGCCTGCATTGCAGCACCTGGCAGGGCTTCTTTGGGGGACACACTGTCTTCTGATCATTGCTGCTCTGTAGCATGACTGAGATCACGGCATGTGGATGTCAAATATGTGAGTAGTAGGTCCTCTGTGAGATACTTCAGTTGCCAGTGAGGGTAAAGAAGTGTTCAGGTCTGAGTGCAAGTAGGGTTTTCCTTCTAACAGTAAAGTTAAATATATAGAAAGGATGCAATTTCTTGAGTGAAAAAAGAGCTGCCTTTAAAAAAGAGTGCTTTTTTTCTCTTTTTAACAAAACACACATAAATGAATTTTTTTCCCCTTAGATCAGATAACTTATGCGCAGTTTTGTTTGGACCTTGTTTCTATACCAAAGTAATGTTTTGGCAAATCTGGTCTCTGCCAAGACACTGCATGATGAAAAACTAAGCTGAAAGCTTGGGTTGAGGAAGGGAGACTGCATGTTTCCAGAATAATTTATGATTTCTGGAAATACTGGTTTTTATTCAATAGGTGGCACTCTTTGCTGTATGTCAGAAGAGGAATGCCTGGGCACGGTTCTAGGGCATCTTTTGACTGGTAATAAAGTTGTCATTTCTGCTTCATAAAATGCAGGTTCTGAGAGATTTACCTCTCACTTGTGGCAAGAGTCCAAGTGTGCAGCTTTTAGCATTGTTATTTTTCTTTTTTAAATTGTGCATTTAAAATCCATGTTTTTAAAATTCACATTGCATTTCAATTTCTCCTTTACTCTTTCCTAAACCCCTGTAATTTGCTATGTAAAATTATAAACAAATTCTCTGCTCTGAGGAGAGGAGGTGATTTGCCACCAGCTAGGAGTGGTGTTTCTGAATGCTTGGTTGTACTTGATAGTTGTACAATACAGTATTTTACAAACATAGTATCTGAGAGAACTTACATTAAAATATATTTTGAAAAGTCCTTTGGACAAAATATTTTAGGTTTTCCCTTCCTAGGTGGAAATTATGAATAGTTTATCTAATTTATCTAAACAGAATTTAGCTCTGTGTTAGGACTTTGCTTGCAGTAGCTATAAAGGTAAATCTATTAGCTTTTTTTGGTGTGTATGGTAGAATGCTGTATTTTTTAACTACTGTAAAATTGATTATTTAAATTTATTTGTATAATGGTAATGACCTTCTCTTCAAGGGGAATAAATCATATTCTGGAGGAGGCTGTTTGGTAGGTGCTGGCTTCTGGAATGATAATATTTATGGATTCCTCCACTACAGTTAACCTCATATATGCTGTAAGACTTCATGGTCTCAGCTAAGTCTGGGAGTAAACTCACAAAACAAAGCCAGAAGATAAAACTTTAATCTAGTTTGCATTTGATATAAACACAAAGAATCTACTAAATATTAGACTTGAATTAGTGAAACTAAGGGCTTTGGAATCTGAGTTCCTCTTTTCCTTTAAAAAAAATTGTCCCTAGTGAATTAATATACCAAAGAACGCATTGTTGAAATGCATTGTGCAATTTCAATCCAACTGAAATGTATCTGTACCGTGGTATCTGGGCCCTTGCTGAATTTCTTTTAGGTTTCAGTTTGACCTTAGTTCACTTGTTCTTCATTTGAAACCATGTCTGACTCTCTCCGCATTCTTTCATCTTTCAGTTTCCTGGAAACCACTGAGCTTATCTTTGTTTTGTGGATTGCATTGTTAACTGCTGCTTCAAAAAAATACCCAGTTCAGCTGCCAAATGCGTGTTGCTGAGCATTAATGAAAAGAATTTTATATAGAAAGAATAATAAATGTAGTTATTTTTCAATCGTGGCTTTGTCTGCTTGGCCATTTGTGATAATCCAGTGGCATGTTTGATGATGTGTTGAATTTCTTCATGGCAGACAGTAGATTGAAATGCACATCAAAGCAAGCTATTATGTAAGATAGCTTCACCTTTGGTGCCTATAATGTGTGGATTTCTAATGTATTATACTGGAAGCTGATTAATTCCTGCCATTAGTCTACCTACACATTTCTTTTTGGTTTTGGTTAAATATATGAAATCAGAAATACTTTGAATGCATATTGAATATATATGCATGTAATAGCGTGTATGCACACACATAAGTATAGATGCTAATTACCTACTTGGCACTGATACTGATACCTACTTGAAAAAAAGGTGTCCTCTTACTTCTAGTAGGTACTTCTAAAGCAAAAGCTAGATATAGTTACTGAAGTCTTAAATTTAAATTTATCAGATGTCTGTACACCTCTAGGAATCATTTTTTTCCAAGTACATGCAATCTCATGGCCATATGCATTGTTTGATTGCTAATAATTAAGGGGTTTTTTAATGCAAAGTACTATTAGGAAAATATACGTTTGGTTATCGGAATAGCTAAAATTTGCAGAAAGGTTTGCAGCTGGGGAGGATGATGAAGAACAAAAATAATAAATGTGATGATGCTTTCAGGAGCTTTGATTACCTGTAGGAACTTATTCCAAAAAGCATGATTCTTATCATTTTGATGCAAAATAAAGTATATATGTGGGAAAATCTCAGAATAAAATTAATTATTGCTTGGTCCTGAGAAGGTCTTACTGTTCATCAGGGTGATGATGGGGTTTGTTACACATAGTCTTGTTCTAGTTTTAGCCCTGGTGCTGAATGAATTCAGTGTACCTGATCCTGAGTCTGTATTAGGCAGCTTCCAGAAAAGAAGAATAATTTCTTCCTAACCACGGTCATAGTTCCTTTCTTTCCTTCTAAAGGGAAGAAGAGAGTAACATAAAGACCTACCACATATCTGGAAAGTAATTTATCAACCAGACGATGCTGTAATAGGTTATTGTATCACAGTCTCTCCAGAAATTAACTGCTAACACTTTTGATCGCAGAAACCCATCCATATTTTAACTATTCTGTGCATAGTCATTGTAGACTATAGCAGATAAATAGCAAATGTCTTTATATTAATTTATATGGTATCATGTGGTGTCTGGTTTCTAAATAAGCATGTTTTTGTCCATAAAAGTAGAAATTGCTTAATAGAACATTTTCATACGACACTGCACCAAATAAAAGGAAAAAGGACACTCTATCTAAATAAAGTTGAGATATGCCACTCTCTATGTTATTTCTTCAAAAAGTATCAACCAGGTACTAAAGTTGCTTTTCAAGCTGTTGTGGAGCTTTAAGCAAATCTTGTTTATTCAGGTTTTACAAGACTTCATTCTAATTATGTGATTGTACAGAGTTGTTTCGGGGTGAAATGTGGTAGCATTTCCACCTGGGAAAATAGATGTGTGAAAATCTTATTTTCTTCATTTGACAGCTACTACACACTAGAAGAGAGCATTAAAATTAATAGTAGATTGACAAAATGTAAACATTTCACTCATGATTTAAATAAATTTAAAGTGTATTGATTGTTTTCCACTGTACTGTGGATAAGAATGAAGTGAATAAGTGAAGCTGCTTAAAGGATTTGTAAAAAATATTTTAAAACTACATGTTGCATTAACATTCAATAAGACTAAATAATTTTTGTACACATGTTGAATTTTAAAAGCTAAATTACATTAAAATATTGATCAGTTAAACCCTTAAAAATGGTTCTAGTTTATATGAAAAATAAAGATAATATTTATGTAAATGACTATTAAATTGAACTGCATCCATATGATGGTCATAAGTATTACTGCCAGTTGCATCATAAGTATTAGTTACAGTTGATTCTGGATATCAGAAATAATTGCTGGAATTTGCTACCTGTAGTGGGACCTGTTTTAAATAGAATGGATTTCTAGGTGAGAATGATCAAATTTTCTGTCAATTCAATGTGCTGATCCTCCCTCTCCCAAAATGTAACTTCCAGTTAAGACAAGAACTCTGCTGTTTTACAACTATGCTATATTGTAGTGTTTGCAATCATAAAATAACAAGGTAACTTTGATTGCTCACTCATCTCTAAATTCATGTAGCATTACTTATTGTTTGATCTCCTCCCATTTTGTGTCTCTAACATGGCTTAAGTGCAACTACACTGCTTTCTTTTGTTTATTTAACACCATCAAACAAATTATTATTGGAAATGTGCTTTTTCTTAGACAGTGAAGGACTCCATGAAAATTGACTTGCTTCTGTGCTCTTGTGTTATTCAGTATATCTTTGTCACATTGCTGTCCTTTCTGACTTCAACAGTGTTGCTGTATTTGTCTATTACTTTTTTACTATGTCATCAATTTTTCTGCCTCCTGACCTCTCTCATAATCTCCAACCTGGGTTCCATATATCCACTCGTAATGCTCTTTTTCATTCCTTCTAAACTCCCCTTTCAACCTGTTATGCTTAGTTCATGGCTGAGATAAATACATGCCTTCAAAGCAGGATGGTGCCCTTCATCCAATGGTTATATTTGTAAAAAATTGCTCATTGCAGTGCTCATGACTGAAGCCTTCTGGTTAAAGACAGTCAAGCGTTTGAAGCACTGGAGTTTTGGTGTTTTCCAGGTACTTGCCTGTGTACACGTACCTTTTGTATGGATGTACTTAACAAGTTGATTTGAGCTTTTCATTTCTCCTATCTCTTCCCTGTTTGTACACGTAGCATCACATTTCAGTACAATAACTGTGGTTTCTAGCTGTGGTAATGTTGAAGTAATGCTTTAAATTCTGTGGTTAGTACACCGTACAGTTTTCATGATTGGCGTGTGCATGTCCCTCTGAGGCAAGGAGAAGGTATTTACCTGTTGTCACACATCTCTGCTGGCAAATGCAGGACTGCCTCATTCCTTGCTGGAAGTTAGCACTGTTCTTAATCTCTGTAGGAAAGAGGAATTACTTTTGTTGGCCTGCTTGCGCTCTGTACTCTAAGTGAAATAGTCAGGAAAAAGCCCGTTTCTCTGCAAATTTTGTTGGGGAAGGCTGTTTCTACTTGTCCCCAGGATGTCCCATTCAGATGAGAAATTAAAAACAACAGGGCTCCTGTGGATGAGACTTTTTGCAATGTGTACTTAGGTGTAATTTATCCTTTGTGAGTGAGCATCTTAATCTTTTGAAAAGTAGCATATAAATGAATCTCTCCATCTTATAGTTGGTGGCTGTGTGATTTTGAGTCTGTGATAAATGTCAACATAGAAAATTTTGGCTGTAAATTTATCTTATACCTGTGTGTGCCTGTATGTCTCCATGTACAAACTCTGTAGCAGAGCTTTGGTTTTATTCTTGAGACACTTTATCTTACCAGGCCAGGATGGAAGTGTAATCATACAGCATCCCTAAGAGTGAAAGATATAAAGCACATAGCAGATGCACAGATTGGAGATACTCCTGTAAACTACACCAGACTAGAACCCCACGTGGAGTTCCTAGGCCAAAACCTTCTTAAATGTCCTACTGATATGTGACTTCTAGAAATATTTTTAATATTGCTGTTGGCATGTTTATTTCAGTTTAAGTTATATAATATTTTATGTATTTTCATCTGTGAAAGGCAGTAGTGGTAAAAGAAACGTTATTTTCAGTATGATTCCCAAGAATATAAAAATCCCATTGAATTTATAGATAAGAGGGATACTGCAATGAATGTTTTAAAACAAACCGATAGCATACTGTGATAAATCTGATAATCACAGTTTTATGACAACGCTTAGTTGAAAACTTGAAGTATTTCCAACAGAATTTTGGCTTCTAGAAGGAGTTTCCTGTGATGAAAACAGCAGTATTCCTAGCATGAATGTAGTAACTTTATTTTCAGAAACAGGGTAGTCTTGTTTAGAGAGTCAAACAAAGTTGGTTGGAGAAAAGCTTTGGAAGTTTTTTCTCATGTATCTAAATAGTCTAATTATACATAATATTTTTTAGTTGTGCTGCACAGCACAGGTCAGTATCAAAAAATACTTAGGAGGCTGGGATGTCCTCTTTCCAGAAAATCTGCACTTAAAGTATTCCCTCTCATTAGAGCTAAGGGCATTTAAACTTTAGATGGAAAAAATGGGCAAATGCCGACATTCTGCTCCTGAGTATCTGCACTGGTTGCCAGTTTGGCAGGGTTGGGCACCTCGTGGCTTGTCTCATGCTTAAGTCTGTTTTTTGATGCTGGACTGAGCATTCCTTTGTCTATGGCCTGTGTTTGGTACACATGCTCAGAGCGTGCCAGTACACCCAAGCAGCCATAGGTACAAAATGTGTTATCAGGCACGATCAAAATTCTGCCTTTTTTCTTTCAGAGACGTAACCTGGCTTAGAGGACACCCCCACTTACTCAACCTAAACAATTTCATCTCAGTGGCTTTATCTCCATTTTGCTTCAGGCAAGAGAGTGACCTAACCCTACATAGAAATATTTTTCTAAGATTTAGAGGAGGAAGGACATCATCTGTCCCATGGTGCTATTATGATATTCATTAAGGAAGAAAGTATTCAGGGCCAAACCAGCATCAAATAGAGGCCAGGACCATATTTCTCTGGCCTGGTGATGGGTGGAATGTTGAGCACTGGTTGTATCTCTCATGCAAAATTCATGAACAGGTTGTTGGACTAGGAACTTCCTTTTTTTTGATGACAGTCTCATCATTGATCTAGATTAATGGTTTCTAACACCATGATTTTTTTTTCAGGGCTGTGATGAAGCTTTTTCATACTTGCTTATGTCCTAGCCATTGAAGTCTCTCCTCATAAAAAGTGAAATTAGGCTGAGACTTAGAAATGGCTTTCTGGGCATGTACTTTTGTAACTATGCAGGGCAAGTGTAGTTGTCATCACACAAATTGATTGTGTCCTTGTAAGAAGCATGGCCACATACTTTGTGAAAAATCCTAACCTTTAACACAGTCCTGCAGTTCCTAAAGAAGCAGGTTTGTAGGATCATCTCCTTGGCTCATTTTTATGCTGTCTGGTTTGGTTTTGGTTTTGATTTCCCCTCAGAGCAGGGTGCTAATAACAGCAAGGGTGCAGGTTTCATCCCTGTACAAGCCATTCACTTGGTCATCCTTGTGGGTCCCTTCCAACTCAGAATATTCTGTGTGATTTGCCTCCTTATTTCTGCTTTGAGATTCTGAGAAGTGTACATTGGTACATAATACTGCATGGTAATGACCACTTTTTATATGCTCTGTACAACTTATTTATGGAGAAATGCTTTCTATATGGGGTTTTGCCTTTACTTTCAACTTTCAGGTAGTACCAAAAGAAGTCCATTGTAATAAGTTGACATTGGAAGACAGAAGATACTGACTGGACTTTGTAAGAAATGCTTCTTAATAAGACCCATTTTTATTTTTGTATTCTGTCAGTTATGTTTAGGTTTATTTGAATTCCTTCTGTAGAAGAGGTTTCACATTTCTAAATGATTCCTTCAAGAGTATTTGCGCTGTATCTTCATAGGTTCTCTTTCCCTACCTCTTCATTATTATTTAAAGAGTGAATCAATTGTGTAGTTAGTTACATTTCCCAAATGCAAAACCCAGTCAAAATTAAACACACTTCCATACTCAAAATCATCTCCCATTGTATATCCTCTATCACTGCTCTGTTTTTTAAGAACACTTCCCTATTCCTTATGTGGTTGTCTTAATTTTCTGACATGCTTAGACCTCCCCATTCCATTCTGGTGGAATCCAGTCATTATTCATATCATATAGTCTTTTCTGCCTGGACCATTGATATTCTTTGTTTTAAACAGTGTATTTTTCTTTTGACTGCATTAATCTTCCCTAGTGCCTCAATGCAAAATGTAATTATACTGTGGTATGCATATATGTTGAACACTAAACAATATTTGTTGCTAAGAAGAGTATTTAAATGTTCTGAATGCTTTCACTTTTTGAGATGTTAGTGGAAAAGAAGATTAAAACTGAATAACTGCTTCTACAAACATGGGCATGTGGTTGTAGCAGTTCTCTTTTTCTTCCTAGCTGTTTTTCTTTCTGTAAATCAAAGCCTTCCTTCAAAGAAATACCAAGGAAGAGTGGTGTCTCTCAGCAGGGAGTCTGCATTCTGCAGGAAACAAACATTTTGTGCCTGTCCTCTGCTATTGGCTTAAATGTAATAGAAGCCTATTAAGAATGTGCTGGAAGCTTCTGGTTTGTGAGGAGCAGTCTACAGAGCCTTTTTTTTGTTGGAGCCATGTATATTACTTTCTCAGTGTAATTGCATATAAATATAACACAATGCTACAGTTTTTTGATTTTTTATGTATTTAACAGGTGTATGTAATTGAGGAAGGTATTAGAGTTGTTTATGGTTAGAATTTCATTCATATACAATATCTTGTACTTATTTTTTGTTTAGGGTTATTGATTGAGGAAATAAAACTCAATGTAAGTACTAACAAGTGTTTTTATTGCTAGTATTTTTAGAGACAAAGCTAGAAAGCAATAGTGAGGTAAGTGACTTAAAGTGATAGCAATAACCAGCTAAGAATTTTTTATTTAGTAAAGGAGCGAAAAAATGGTGATCTTTTTGGTATTGTATGCAAAGGAAGGCATTGTAAACTATATTTGTGGGAGAAATTTTAAGTATAGTGTAATGGTGGTCCTTCTCAGAAAGGCATGTCTGTGAACTTATATAAAACTAATCATAAACTTGAATTATGTTAATTCAAGAAATGACAAAATTAGTAACTATATAGGACTATATAGTTATAGAGACTATGCACTTATTTGTGGAGAAAGATTAGAGATAGTAACCATGCATACATTATTCAGACTCTGTGAGTGAAACACTTAGACTGTAACCTGTAAATATTACAGGTATGAAGTATGGAGATAAATTAGGGATGTCTGGTGAATTCATGCCAACAGTCATTATGCAAACAATACATTATGCCTTTCTACCTGAATGGTACAAAAATGGAATTTTCAGTGTTTGAAATTACTGTATGAGTAACTTTGTTTTTTCAGTCTCTATCTTATTGCCTAGTGATTTCAGTTACTTTATAAGTGTATCAGTGTATCTCCCTTTTTAATCAATCCACCTGTCGAGCACTCTCTGACTGGGGAAGTGTGAACACCATCCTGCAGTACAAGTTCCAGTACAGAATGGCCTTTTAACTTGTCTTTGTATTCTTTATTTTCAATTATCTGTATTTCTTATCTGTCAGTTTGCTTTTTAAATGTTTATAGTACAATAGTTTTAGTTATTTTATGAAATTTTTGTGCTGTCACTAGGAGTTTCAGGTGCAATATATGTAAGCTAAAAGCTAAAGCATACTGTTGGAAACAGAATTAGTAATGTAAGCAGGAAAATCAGCTGCAGATTTAGATTCCTTATGTTAATGACATGTTTTTATTTTCATAAAAATGAATAAGGACAAATTAGATTATATCTGTTTTATTGTTGCATGCTAAAGAAATTTCCTTTTTTTTCCTAAATGCAAGTGTTGCTTAATAAGAGGATGATCATAGTAGGAGAAGTAATATCTGTATCTTGCTTGTTTTTATACCAGGGGTTCATAACAGCATTTAGCTACAGAGTAAAGTGAGTGGACAAACCTTTTAATTAACCTCCATCATGATGCATCATGCCCTCTTCATTAAATAGCTGTAACAGGGAGAAAAGCCAGTTGTTTCTAATAATTTTCGAGTGCTTTTGTGGTTTGTATACTTCAGTGTTCTGAAGGTCGGATAGAACTACCAGACCATAAAATCCAGCCAGCGAGAGATCTGGAGCTAAGAGAGCTCAAGGATTTATTAAGTGATGTGAAACTCTATTGTTTTGTGCGTGTGTTACATAATTGCTGTCAGTGCGGGGCTGTTAAAATTCCCTGCTAGTAATAACACGAATACCATTTTATAGCTTCAAGAGGAGATAAAAGAAGTTTCTTAGTCAGCACTTCAACAATATCACAGCACATGTCAGTTTTATTATTCTGGGGCCTTCAGTTTTGGCAGATGCTCTCCATTCTGGCCGTGGTGTGGCAATTACCATATAAATTAAGCAGTGAAATAAGCTGAGTGCAGCCTTATCCCTGCTGCCTGTAACCAGGTTGCAAGTATCACAGTGTGAAACAGGCATAATTCAGGCTGATTAAATTTAGAAGGCCACATTTTGAAATCCTGGACCTTTATCCCAATTCGAGTCAATTTTAAAAGTAAATTGAAGCCATTTAGTTGCTGTGCAAACAGAGGGATCATTCTTTCTCTGCAAGGTACTCTCCATAATAGCATTCCAGGAATTAGTTCAATCCATCCTGGTTTGATTCATAGCCACTAATTATATTTCAGCATGCATTCTAACGCTTCAAATTATATGTGTCCCTACTTTAATGAGTTGTAACTAGTCCTTAAATGGGGAGCTTTGCACTTTTCATTTATATCTAACAGGCTTTACTTAGGATTTTATGGGATTAAGCTACTATGGAAAATCTAGGAAAGTAAGCTGAAATTAAAGGTTTTGTTTTATTTTGTTTTGTGCTTCCCCCCCCCCCCCCCCCCCAATACAATTAATTCTGCTCATTTGGGAAGCTTTGGAAATTGTTAAATCAAGAGTCCAAATGCAAATTTTTCAGATTGTAGTGGTAAACCAGATATTTTTCTCCATGTGATAAGTAACCTCATGTGTCAATACTGGGCAAAAAAAATAAAGATTATGTGAGCGACTGATGCTTTTTAAAATCAGAAAAATTGTGTTGGAAAATAAAAGCCTCAAAAGAAAAATAGTCTATTACATAATTTTTTCCTGGTGTTGCACTACAGAAATCAAAGCATTTTAGAGAACTGGATATGTTATGAATGGTGTAGTGGACACAAGAAAACATGGCCAGGGTTTCAGTGGGCTAGTGACAAAGCTGATGATGTAACTGCAGTCTTTTGATTTAGATTTTTCTTTTAAATTCAGTGTTATGGAAAGAACAAGAGCAGAAACTTATGCCATCAGTGTTAGGCTACAGTTAATTGTCTTTTGCTTTACTGGACTATTTTTTCCTACATTAAAATGTGATTCCACAAAATTGCTGCATTAGAGATAACCTCTGATCTTTTAATAGGATGGAAAGTAAAATTTGCTTACTTTCCACCTCCGAGGGATAATGTGCAAGAGATTTAAGGTAATGAATTTATAAGACATATCTTTGCATTCAAAAGTTTCTGAAATTCCTATCTTCTCAATTTACAAGTACTTTTGGAATAAAAACTGTTTTCCCTGTTTTGTTGATTTTCTTCAAGTAGAGCAGATGGATTTCCTTTTACATTCTTGACATGAAACTGGCAGTGTAAACAGTGAGACAAAACTGAAATAATAGGAATTTTAATCTTTATATATCAGAATTGTATTTAACCATTGTAGAAATAAACACTAGTGCCAGAACCAATTCCAGCTCAGCTCATTTTATTATTCCTACTTCAAGTCCTGTTTGGTGTAAGGTAATTCTTTTTTCTGCTCTGGTATGTTGTTTGGTTGGGATCCATTTCCTCTTTTCCTCTTGTCCTTCAGCAAGCCTTTTTCAGTAGCTGATTGACTAATTTTTCTAACTGACAATTTAGATAGTTTCATGCAGCACTTCAGTGGCCTTTAGAAACAAAGGTGGTACATAAAAATAAGCTCTTATTTGAATAGCTGGATTTTGAATTACTAAGGACTGTTAAACACTGAGGTAATCTTTCTATGACCATATTGAATACATTTTGATAGAGTTAAAGAAGAGGCATCTCCAACCTACCAGATGGATGACACATGACATTTAATGACTTTTTCTCTTTTGAAGAATCCTATTTCTTTCTTTCTCATTTTTGTAAACCTTTTCTGAAGATAGTATTAGGTAGATCATTTAAATAAAACCTACATTTTCTCTATGTGTATCTACTCTATGCATTGTTATTAATTCTTGCTATATAATTACCTTCATTAGGGCTCTTCTGTGTGCATTTTCTTAAAAGATTATATCAATTAAGACCTGCCATAATCCCACAAATTTTGAGAAATCACAGAGTAATATGACTGGCTGCAGAGATCTGTTTGGCAGAATAATTTTAATGTTGAATGCTGAAGTTACTACTTGGTTTTGATACTCAGAACTTTCAGTAAATCCTTGGTTTGGTAAGACCTTCATGGGAGTAGTTTCTGTGCTTGACAGATGTCATGTGAGAACACAGGTAACACTGGGTAAAACCAGTAATTGATGCTGAGAATGTGGGAAGGAAAGAGCTTGGTTAATCAGTAGAGATGTGTTAAAGTTTGATAAACTGTTGAGCTTGCTTCATAAGCAAATACATACAACGAAACAACTCCAAGCTACTAATTATATTATACTACATGACTTATTATCTGGATTTTTGCCAGATAGAAAATGATTAGGCCAAATCTTACTTGTATTTTCACAGTTGACCTCCCAGTAATCCCACAGAGGAAGAAAAAAACCCCAAAAAACAAACCCAAAACTCAACCAAAACCCATGGGAAGTAATATTTTGTAGGGAAAAATGTGCTTAAGTGTTGTCAAATTTCATATTGCTTCTTGAAAAATTTAATTCCACTTCCAACCTTTACTCTTATTTGTTCACAACTTTACCTATTACGTTACAAAAAATAGTTTTAAATAAAAGTAAAATGCTTCTTTTATGTAGGTATCTAAGACATTGGTAGCACCTGTCACAGTAACTCCACATACTGGATTATGTATTTGCATGGAGCTTTTGACCCTTTAGCTTTTCCTTCTCTACTGTCTCTCAGGCTTCCTGTTTGTATTCTGTTTGCAATTATTTGTAGTAGGTTTTTTTGAGTTTCAGAGTGTATCAGTGGACTAACCATGTTAAGCAGGGCAATGTAGATCACAGCTGTTCCTCTTATGTTTAGCCAATTTTGAATGTGGAGTTTACTTTTATAAATTCCGTTGAGAAGGCAGATAACAGAAAACAAAATGCCCTGTAAGAACAACATATTTTAATGTACAGTTTTAATTCTGATTAATAATTTTCTCTCATTTTGTTTTTGGAACACAGCATGCAGCAAACACTTTCTAATTCAATTTTTTCTTAATCTTCTCAATTTAAAACCATTTCTATGGTTTACCTCCCAGTTATGTGTTTGAAACTATAAACTGCCAGGTCATTTGCAGATTTGTTAACTGCAAATAAATATAAAGTTTAAGTACGGTGAAAATAAGTAGTGTTGTGTATTTTTGGTACAGGATACCAGAATCTCACGCAGAAATGTTATTTATGTTCTGGTGAAAGCTAGAGAGAGCAGTCAAGTTGTCTTAATTAATCTCCATGTATCATTAAGCCTTACTAGGTTGTTTTTTTTCACTAAAAGGGAAAAATTGTTGCCTGAAAAAAGCCTACACTCTTCTTTTAAAGGTGTCCAAATGTGATGTGGACAAAAGGAAACAAACTAAACAAGGTAAAGATGGGAATGACTTTCAGCTCTCTGATACAACAGAACTGCTGATGTCCTTAACAGAAGTTTTAGAAGCGTGTAAAAGCTAATAAAGTAACACAGTATAGGAACAATACAATATGCAAGACTGAAAATCCTGTTTTTGAGGGATTTATGGTATAGCAAGTTAAATTTTGAATTTAGTGATTTTAACAATCTGTCTGGCTTGAACTAGCTAAACGTTCTCTGTAGGAGAACACTTAAAGTAGTCTAATTAATCATTAATACAGTTTAGGGAAATGAATGCCCCCTGCAATGAGTTTGCTCTGTCTGCATAGCAGCCAGTGGTCAGCCACAGCTGAAAATTGCAAATGATTTCTGCTCTGAAGAAAAGCATTCAATTTCTGGATATTTGTAATTGCAAGAAAATACAAAGAAAAAAAATGAAGGTACACAAGATTTGAAGTGAAATTGTATGGATGTACTCTGAATCATTCTTGCATAGCTGTCTAACTCAAAATGCCTGAAGACAATTAACATGTATTTCAGCTTCATGGACTATTAAGTATTACTTTTGCCTCCAAAAATGCAGTCTTGAAATAATTTAACAATAATTTAAGAAATGCTCTATTTCTGTTAGTTATAACATCATAATTTTGGAAGCTGGTGGAAGTTTTCAGCCTTTTGAATTTCTTTTTGTTAAGAAAGGGGAACTCTGCCCAAAATTCTGTGTGCTGCCAGATCCTTCACAGATTGCCTGTGTACAAGGTTTTAACTGTAGATGCAGTTAGGCAGGTGTCAGGTAAATTCAGAGAGGGAGGTTACTTGTAGAAGTTAAATTTTAAGTCCAATATTAATTTTTTTTTAGGTAACTAAGATTTTTTTCCCCTAGAATAATCTGATAATTCATATTCTGTTTGATCACTGCATCTCTGTCAGATAAGATACATATAAGAACTTAAATCATTGCAAGACCAGTCACTTTAGAAACTCTTGATATTATATAAACACGTGTACACTGCAAGAAAGGCTACATCCAGCTAAATGAAATCCACTTAGTCCTGCATGTGCATTCAAGTGCTCTCTCTGAATGCTGTTTGTACTTGGGTGTCAGCTTGCCTCAAACATATTTAATAAAGCCCCTCATTCAGTTTCTTAGGTTGTGCTTGAAATGTTTACGGAGTCTGCTGAGGTCTCAAGTCAGTTTAAGGTTCTCAGCTAAAGCTGGTCATAATCTATGCTCATGGTTGCCATTAGTAAAATTGAAAAGTCTGTTATGCTGGTTTTTACTAGTTTACCTTCTGAAAAAGTAGACAGATGTCTTTTCATTTTGAGCAGAATACTGTTATTCTATATTTTGAGTACAGGATGGGTATTATAGCTTGGAAAAAATAAGAAGTCTTTCATTCTCAGCCCCATCTAGTTTCAAGGAATGTCATTTATGTGGTAATTTCTTTCAGCATTTATTTCCTGTCCTAAATCTTGAATGAATCAAATGGAATATATTACCTGTGGCATAGATTTTAAAATAGTATCATCTTGGCTATCTCTTTGCATGGAGGGAGAATATCCTGATACTGTGCTGCTTCTTAGGCTTTCGTACAACTCTCTAAGTTAGTTATTCAGAATTATTGCTTCTTTTGAACATTTTATTTAGCTATGAATATACATGCATGATAGTCTTTACAGGTAAACTAGGCAGTTGTGTAATGAGCCATAACATTTATGGCTTTTGGAATGGTTTATCATAAATGTTCAAGAGCCACATTCTTTGTTATGTTTTTGTAATGTGATAGAGAAAAAGCAGAATACATATTTAAAGAAGAATATTCAAAATTGAATTAATTTTCTTTAACGCATTACTTTTCTTCCTTTTTGTAGATACTTTGTGTTTTAGTACAGAAGCCTTAACAAAGAATTCTGGAATAGGAAACTGGTGATAATAGAAACAGTGGTCTTGTATCTCAGACTTCTCTAGTGAACTGATAGTGTACAAGTTGTTCAAAACATTTATCTAATCACAAATATTTTCACTTAACCTAGTGACATAGTTCTGAGCATAGAACTGTTAAAACTATTACTATATAGACAATGCTAGAAATAGTTTTCATCTTGAGTTACCATATTTATTTTTCCATTCTGACAGATTTATCAGGAGTGTTCATATAAAAAATGAAATTGTAGAAAATGTCTTAGGCTTATTTTCTGTGAAAGTGGGATGCATACACATAACAAATGTGTTACTCTTACATTATAGTTTATAACAGCAGGGTGATAGTTTGGCTTAGGGTGTCCAAAATGTCAGTAGCTTATCTCTAACTGTTGGCATCCTTTAATAATGATTATGCTTTATTGGCATATACCTGCACAACCATCTTTAATAAAATGGGAAACCTTGCAATAAGGGGGGTTTTGTTAGTGTGACAAGTAGACTAAACAGTAAAGGTGATTAAGTGTCAGAATTCATATTGGATTTCAAAGTGTCTTACTTCAGACATGCTATTGAGTTCTCTTCCATATCATACATGAAAGACATATAATAATACTGCTAGACATAACCATCTCCTCACTTTTGGTTTCCATTTTTTTCCCTCTCCAGAACCAACATAGTAGTTCTGTTTAAAATATGAGGTCAATATTTGTGTATTTAGATGCTTCTATGATGGTGAAGTTTCATAGATGTTTTAACTATATACTTGCATATATACTTACATCAAGGGGTAAATTGAGCAGCCTTGTCATAATTAGGTGCACATACTTAAGGGCATTGAAGTATGAAAAGAGGAGTCTACTTATTTAATATTTTATGATCTTTTCAATCTGTCTTCACTACTTAAATTCGTATCATAAATGTCTGATCATACAGGTCCCTGCTTGTAACATGAATTAAAAGAACTATCTATGAGTTAGGGTTTTTTTAGGTTTTAAGGGGTTTTTTTTTGTGTTTATTTAGGATGAGGCCTGTAATTTGCATTACTGGAAATTATGGAAGTGGCAAAAAATTAATGTAACTCATTATTCTGGCCTATACCTGTGAGATGGTTTTAAAAAATAATTCAACAAAATGTCTAGACCATTTCAGAGATTTTATAACATAGCAAAAATGCGTGTTTTTAGGATAAAAGTGCAATTTTCTGGTAAGAGGAATGCTTTTTTGCATTTTCTTTATGGCAATAACACCTATGAACTTCCTCCAGCTACACTAAAAAGTGGCCAGAAATATTATGATAGTCCTATCTGTGAAGTTTACTTCTATGTGATTTTTAAATTCTTGCTAGATGAGGTTTATACATGTGTATTTAGTTGTGTATGCTTGCTTAGGTGCTGCCTTGCCAAGTCAAGCCATAGAAACCAGGGCTAAATTTTCAAAACACTGTGGCATCAGTAAAGTCTGCACAGTGCACATAGGCTGTGTACAGAGTCATTTTCTCATGCAAATTATTCTTTGCATATCTAGTTGCTGCTTTTACCATAGTAACGTGGAGATTTGCTTTCACAATAGGAAAGTGCCCATTGTGTGCACATAATAAATTAGATGCATGACTCTAATCATGTGAAAAGAGTTTTTTGCATGACCAGATGAGACATTGCAAGGTAACTATTACGCCTTGAGATGACTGGCTGTGAAAAGAAAGAAAGGACAGATATTCCTTTTTTCCATCTTGGTAGTTGTCTCTTATATTTAATCATTTTGTAGAATCGGTTTTAAAAACTTTGTTTTGTCTCTTTACTGCTCAGGAAATATTAATCTTCTATTATGTAAATCATATCATTGTTTAAGCAATGGTTGATATGCACGAATTTTGTATAAAGGAATAAAGCTTTTTTGCTATGTTATACGGTTTGGCTGGATGTGGTTTCTACCTACACTCTTTAAATGTACAATTACTGATCTACTTAAAGACCAACTATTTTGTACTTTTATGGGAAACAGATGGAATGTCTGGAATTCCACTTACGAAAAGGAATCTGTATCCTGCTGAGTAATAGCAAGACGGTTGTCTTTTTTTCCTAGCTGCAGATGTAAAATTCAATAGCCAAAGGCATGCAAAATATTGAAGGTGATTTATGGTTAAGATTTAATATTGTTCCTTAAATTACATAGCTATATGGAGTATATCTGGCTGCAGGATTAATTTCAAGAGACGTAGCTTAATCTTTTATTAGAGAAATATATTTCTTAAAGGAAAAATAAAAGTAATAGGTTTAAGTGTTTCAGTTGTTCATATTATTTGTATTTTTTATTTCATGTATTTGGTTGCTGTTTGTAAGCATTCATTACATGCATGTGTACTTCCTATGACTTTACCAAGTTTAAACACATACAGCAACTAAAACTGCAATGCATCACTGAATTTTTGCTTATGTTGATGACTGCAGAAACAGGAGATGCTCAGAAACTTGAAAGATATAGCTTTATGTATTATTAAGAAATTTAAATGTGTTATTCTTAAGACTTTAATATCAGCCACTTCTGACAAGAGCAATGAATGAAAATGTTACTTCACTTCCATCAATAACTGTAATACAGATAAGCAGTGCATGTATAATCTTCTTTTATGGGCTGGACATGTATAATTATTTTAAGAAGGTGATAATTTGCATTTACCCAGAAAAATTACTGACATTTTTTTTCATTGATAACGTTTTGTAATTATTTGCTAGTTATCAGCCTTTTTTCTGGCTGGAAAAGTATTGTAATAAGATGAGGACATTAGAAATAATAAATGTAAAGAACCTCAAGCCATTATTCAGTTTGAAGCAGATATGTGGGGATAAAATAGCAATTACCCTCTTTTTTTACTTGTGTGGGTTTTGGATAATATGAACTACGTGACTGCATTCCTCAGATTTGAAGATTTCAGCAAATCATTGTTATTTTTATAATAAATTAAGTCTTAATTTTCTTCTTCAATAAGATACTTGGATTAGCAGGTGGAGAAATGTCACCAGTTTCTGTCTTAAAAATTTTTAATTGAACATTATTTTTTTGCTAACAGAAATCCAATTTTAAATTTGAAGTCCTACATAAAGACTTCTGAGCACTTGTTTGTGGCAAATAGAGGCAAAAGAAATGACTGGCAAGTTGTGTTTTTGACCACTCTTCAGCAGTGCACCATATAAATATACAATTCATAAAGGTATTTTTTAGAATTTAGAAAAGCAACTTAGAATTTGGATAAGCCCAAGAATCTTCACTCTCATTTTTTCTGCAACCCTCTGGTTGTTAAAACCACAGTGCTAATCTGTTATGGACATCTAGTAATTGGAAGAATTCCACATGTCTAGGAAACAGAATTTACAGCTCCTTTTTTTTCATGTTGGGAGAACTCATTGTTGCAAACATTCAGAGTAGAAGTGTGGGAGAACAATATTTAAGTTGTGCCAGTTGTATGTTTGAAGTCAAACACTTCATGCCTCTGAAGAAGTAGCAGTGAGATGTATGCGCTGTTTCAAAGGGGGAAATATGATTTTGGAGCCTGGAGATTTTTTGGTGTAGTGAAAGCACAGCTCATGCTGAAGTAATTGGAATTCAGTTTCCTAACTAGGTTTCATAAATCTCATCTTATAGGGTTAAAATACTTTGGGACTAAGTCATTTAGACCCCTATATACAGATCAGAAGGTGGGTACCTGCCTGTACCTGCCTGTTTACCAGTTTGCCTCTTTTTTCTAGTTTAATTTATCCTCTTTTGATTGCTTCCATAGATTTTGGGATTTGACTTTTTAGAGTATTTAAAGGAAGTAAGTTTGTTTTACTGTTTTATTTCTGCCTTTAAACAGTGAGTATATTACCATGTCCATAAGTCGTGCTCAGTAAATTAATGTGCTTTAATTCCAGAAAGAGGAGCACTTTGTAGGTTCCCTTAAATAAAGGACAAGACTTTTGGAGAGAATGCTGTGATATGGGGGGGGGGACGGACCTGCAAACAATCCACCACATTTTCCTTTGACACATTCTCTGTGGCTGAGGACACACCTTTGCTGAACATTTTAGAAGTATGAAATGTCTATAAGGATGTTAGAAATGACACAGTTATACTAGTGTCTCTGCTTATAAAATACTACTTTATCATGTTGAAAGCATTGTGGTACTAGCCAGAGTGAAAGGTAATATAGCCATTGTAATATAGCCAGAATACGAATCCATCTCCACCCACTTGTCATGTTATTTCTTGTTCTGTGTAGAGCACACCAGTAACAAGAGGCTAAAAGCATTTATTTGGAGGAGGTGAACTGTTAAGGGAACATACAGCATTCGTACTGTTTTCTGAAAATTTGGGTTTTGCTGTTTGTTTTTAGCATGAGATGCCTTTTTAGTGTGTGCTTTTTTCCTCTAGTGATTTCAGGTAGTAATGTAGCAGGGCAGTTGATCGGATGTTTGGAGGTGTGGCTGATTCATTGCTCTTGATAGAATTTTGAGGCAAATCAACTGTTTTGATGAAGCAGAAAATTATCTATTTTTCTTACTTCTTGTTTCTCAAATTTTGATTGTGTTGTATTTCCCACATGTACTTCTGCTTGCCTTTTCTGGTGTCATAGTCCTTTTTGCTTCCTTTCTTTCCCTGTTTTTCCCATAATAGAGATGGCCCCTTTTGGGTTGTTATTGAATCATTATGATCACTGCAACCTGCTCATCCCTTCATTGCTTACAAAGTCTTTCTGCCTTTAGTGCTGTCTCATGCTTTGTGTTTTCTTCTTTAGTTTATGTAGCTTCCTTCTTTGGCCTCTGCATGTTCCTTCTGTTTTGTGTCCTGCAAGAAATTTCTGATTATTTAGTCACTGTAGAAATAGCTCTTTGTCAAGAAAACGGAGAGGGGAGTATAAGAATCTCTTTTAAGATCTTTTTCTACTTTTGTTGAAGAGAAGAAGGTAGAATGGGAAGTTCTTTTCCCTACTCTCAGTACCTTTTTGGAAGCACTTTTTTCCCCTACTAAGGAAAGTGTGTAAAGCTTTTAAATTCAGGAAACTTTTAGTTGCTGTAAGTAAGACTGGATTCAAAACCAGGTGGCAGAGATGAATAAACAATGTCTGTTAACAGTGCTGTGTTGAATTCTACATCACAATACCTACCCTGATGAGATGCCTTTCTTCATACTGAAATAAGAATTTAAGTAGTGTGCAGTGGATCACTGGAAAATGCTTTAAGAAATATTTTTTAAAAAAGGTATAGCTATTGTTTTGGTATCTTTGTCTGTTTCTTTGTTGTCTAAATTCAAACTGTTTTTAATCCTTCAACCCCTGTTGTTTCTTGCATTATTGCCCTCAATGCACCACACATTGTTATTTCTGCCCAAGTTCCCTTCAATGAGACGGGGTTGATCCATTGTCCCTTCTAACCTCATACTGTGGGGAACTGTTGAGAGTGTGAACTACAGAGATATATTTTTGTATTTGGAGTACCACTATGATTATTAATATAGCTGTATTTTTTCTTGTTCTCTTCACTCTTTATTGCTATGAGCATGTAATTGGGTACTGAATTTGGTATTTGTCCTGAATACTTGCCTCTCTAGAATATGTGACTCCAGGGGAGGAAAATTCTTCTACTGTGACATCAATTAATGGTATTGTGTTGTATAGTAGGCATGAATGGCAGAAACCCAGCCAGTCAGAGGAGGCATGTAACTTCAGGTTCTTTTGTTGTAATATTCAGAGTTGGTTTAAGCTGGATACAAAGCTTTGACTAGTGCATAAAATCCCATCACTTTGAAAAATTTAAACATACGTTAGCTACTGACTGATGTTGGGAGGGAGATATGGATGATTTCTTGAGATTTTTAGTCATGAGATTCGTAGCACGGATAATGATTTCCATAGAATGGGATGAAAATGGGAAGAATTATTTACATAGGGGTTTATAAAGTACAGTGTATTCTGGTTCAAGTTTGAAGGTGATGCCAGACTGGGGAAGGGCAGAGAGGGTGATGCAGCTCTCAGCCCAATGCACTTTAGAGCAGGGCTGCTGTCCAGAGAAACTTGAGCAAGCTGGGGCAATGGGCCAACAGACACTTGGTGAAATTCAGCAAGGGTAAAAGCAAAGCCTTCACCTGGGAAAGAGACCTGCCAACAGCAGTTCTGGGGACCCATGGGCTGGAAAGCAGTTCCATTGCAAAGTGCTTGGGGTTCCTGGTGGACTGGGGGGCCTAGCTGCATGGGAGCCAGCAATGTGCCTTGGCAGCAGAGCAAGCCAGCAGCACCTTGGACAATATTTACAGGACAGAGGCTCCATATGGTTGCTTATATTCTGTTGTTTATTATTGATCCTAATTTCCTAAAATATTTTTGTATTTGTAAACAATGAGCCCATAGTCTGCTGCCGTTTCTGTTACTGTCCTTTTTACAGATTTTCGCTTCTTCGACTTTGGGCAATTTTCCTTTCTTTTTGAGGGCAAACTTGTATATATGTGAAATGTGCTGCTTCATCTCAGCATGTTGACTGGAAGCTGGGAATTCTTCTCATGAAATTATTGCCCTTCTCACATAAATAATTCCTATTATTCTAAGTGTCTGTATCTTAAATGAAGAGAAAAAGATGTGTTTACATGATGTTAGTCCATTGTGGTGGAGATTTTGTGTTTTGAAAAGAAAAAGCTTCATGTTTGCATGCTTGTCCATCTCTTAATAAGTAGCTGCTGAGGAATGCTGCAAGGCTCTGCCAGTGCTTTTTATAAGCATGAAGGATTGTACAGGTATTTAAAATCTGTAGTAGGCATTCTCCAATTATAATCAACTCCTACTTTATTTAAACTCAAATCAAACTTGCTAGTTGACCACCTAGTGAGTATCAGCCTGGAGCATTATGAAGGTGGGAACATATCTAGCAAGTGGGAGCCAAGTTATATAGGACTGGCTTTCCTCATATTACTACATTCATATGTTTATCAACGTATTTTAAATATAAAGATTTACCCCTCTCAATTTTTAAATAGTGACAAGCCCTACTGACCTCTGTCTTGCTTAGGCTTAATGCCTGTCGCTTTTAAATTACTTTTACTGTCACCTACAACGTTTAAGACAAATCCAAACCAACGAGTAAATGTAACCCTTCACAGATGTTAGCACGTTTATAGCATAGTTGTTTTAATAAAGCACAGTAACAGCTTTGTTTCAGGAAATGTGGGCAAATATCTCTTCCAGCAGAAAATGTGGGAAGAATTTAAGGAGAAAGAATATTGGGGCACTTTAGGTGGTAAAAGTAAAACCTATATGCTTAAATTGCTGAGGCATCTCTCTAGCACATTTATTTAATCCCCCAGTTTTAGATCTAATTCCTGTTGGGGCTGGTTGTCCTATAGAACTCCCATATGTCTCTAGGACAGGAGGAAAGTAGGGCTTTTTTATTCAAAAAGCCACCTAAGTTGTGAAATAGAAGTTAATCAGATCTCTCTTGTACAAATTTGGAGTGGGATCTGGTTCCGCTTTTACAGCATGCATGATTGCTGCCCAACAAGGCTATGGAGCAGCTCATGAGTGTGATCACAGCACATACAGGACAACAAGGCATCAGACCCAGCCAGCTGGGGTTTGGAAAGCCAGGTTCTGCCTGGTCAGCCCCTGCTGGCTGGGTCTGATCCCTTGTGACCAGGTGACCCCCGTGGTGGATGAGGGAAGGGCTGTGGATGTAGCCCGGCTCCAGGCCATGGTCTCTCCTGGAAAAGCTGGCAGCCCATGGCTTGGACAGAACCCTCTTTGCTGGGTTAAGAACAGGCCCAGAGAGAGTGGTGGTGAGCAGTGCTACATCCAGTGGGCAGCCAGGCACCCGTGGTGCCCCCTCATGATCAGTGTTGGGCTGGGACCTGTTTAATATCTTTATTGATGATCTGGATGAGGGTTTTGAGTCTACCGTTAGCAAATATGCAGATAACACCAAGCTGAGTTAAAGTATTGATCTATTGGAGGGCAGTAGTTCTCTGCAGAGGAGCAGACGGGCTGGGACCAGCAGCATGAGGTTCAGCAGGCCCAAGTGCCAGGCCCTGCAGTGCCCCGTGCAGTGCTGCAGGCTGGGCAGCAGTGGCTGGACGGGCTGGGACCAGCAGCATGAGGTTCAGCAGGCCCAAGTGCCAGGCCCTGCAGTGCCCCGTGCAGTGCTGCAGGCTGGGCAGCAGTGGCTGGACGGGCTGGGACCAGCAGCATGAGGTTCAGCAGGCCCAAGTGCCAGGCCCTGCAGTGCCCCGTGCAGTGCTGCAGGCTGGGCAGCAGTGGCTGGAAAGCTGCCCAGTGCCAAGGAATCTGGGCGTGCTGGTCAGCAGCTGGCTGAACACCATCCAGCATGTGCCCAAGCAGGCCAGCAGCATTCCAGCCTGTGCCAGGAATGGCGTGGCCAGCAGGAGCAGGGAAAGGATTCTCCCGCTTTACTCAGCACTGGTGAGGGCACACCTTGAGTGCTGTGTCCGGGTCTGGGCCCTTCCGTTCGGGGGGACATGGAGGTGCTGGAGTGTGTCTGAGGAAGGGCAGCAAAGAGATGGGGTACTATTAATGGGGTACAGCCTTTCCCAAGTCAGGCCAAAGAATCAGAAAAGTAAATGCGTCAAAAATTTAGAGAAATCTTGAGTTATTGAATGAATTACTAAGGTCTGAAGGGAAAATTGGATTAATTCAAAATAGCAGATCACCACAGATCAATGAATGTATGCAGACTTTTATAAGCAGTTAACAAAGCAATCTAGGATTTGGTGGTATGACAAAATGTTTAATTACCCAGATATCCTTTGAGAAAGGTATAATAGAGTAAGTTTAACAAGCATTCACTAGTGACTTTTTTCCTTTTAGCGATGTCATAGTGTTTTGGTTTTTCTTTCTTTAGAAGGAAAATGAAAGCAACTTGCTGGAAAGTTTCTATAGATGTAGTTTTAAAGAGTGAGAAACCAGCTAAAAATGGCTAAGTGAAAGGCAACTTGATTGATGTGACAGTGCAATGATGGTACTCACAATGTTTAGTAAAGAAAACAAAATAGAAAAGGTGGATGTCAAGAAGCAGACTCTGAGAACTAATAGGACTAAACTTCTCAAGGGAATAAGGATTGAAAGAAAGCTTTTTAAAAAAACAACAAACCTCCCACCCCCCCAACTTTCAAACTCTTTTTAAAAGTGAAAGGTCAGATGTGAAGGTAATCCAGTTGCAAAAGAAGGCTTGGAACTAAAATGTTGATTTCAAACACATTAAGACAGTATATTAAAAGGGAAAATAATATTGTATTCATAAGATAATGTGGATAAACATAGCAGAAAAATACCAGGTTAGAGAGAGAATTTTATGAAGGCTAACGCTGATAGGCTCGAAAATCAAGTATGTCAAGAAAGGAACATTGTATGTTAGAAAATCCTAATACTAAAAGGAGGAACAAACCTGTTTTAAGTCATGCTAGGGACAAAGTTCTTCATTTTAATTTTTTTTTGGTATCACATTTTGCTAAAAAGTTGTATACAAGTGTTAAACGTACTATTTCTAATATCAGTGAACTAGCATCTCTATCCATAACAAAAAAATTCCCCCAAAAGTAAGATAGAGTCTCCATGCAGACTGAGTATTTTCAAATATCTGGTTGATAATCAAACTTAAATTACTGCAAGAAGAAATCTCAGAATTGTTATTAGTCAAAATTAAAAATGGCCACAAGAGTGGTTACTGAGAGACTGCAAATGGAAAAAAGCACTTATTTTTTAAAAATAAGGGAAAAATAACAAGGATGAAACAGCAAACAGATTTGTCAAGAAAAGGGGATCACAAAAAAGAACTTCCTGTGCCACTATGGCTTTAGATAGAAGCAGTAGATTGAAATTGGATTCAAATCAATTTATATGTGCAGGCTAGAAACATTAAATGTTCACTAGGGAAAAGTCAGTGAAACTTGACTGTGACAGGATTTCTCTTTGGCTCAGTTTTATTTTGAATTTTCATATGACCTGGAAATTGAAATTAACAGTATGCTTATTAATTTTTTGGTAGCATGAAGTTGACAGAAATGTCAGTATCTTAAAAAAATTAGTGTTGTATACAAATGGTCCAAAAATAGTTAGGATGCAGTTCATCAAGGTGCTGATTAGAAACGACGGCACAAATACAAAGGACAATACCTGTTTTGGTGGAAGGCTTCTCAGGTCTATGGCAGAACTGCCTGAGTCATGTTAGACCATCAACCATCATATCTGTGCAGGTTTGTTAGGTCTCAGTTAGAATCCCATGTTCTGTTATGCAAACCTTAGTGAAAGAGCAGTGGACTCTTTAGTGAGAGAGCAAAGAAGAGCATCAAACCATGTCGGGATGCCTAGATCACAGACCTAGAAAATAACTACACCAATATGGAAAGACCTGGGGTGAGTTGGAATGAATGAGAGAACTCTTGGGAGAATGTGGTAGCAGTCTTTAAGTATGCACTTCTGCAAAGTGGAATGAAGGAAATGGTTTCTGTAGTGAAAAGTCAAAAGAGAAATTGTGCTTCATTTGAAGAACAACAACAACCATAAAAAAAAATCCAGATGAGCTATTAAGAAAACAGTAAATAACTTGGTATTTTAAGTAACCTATACCCACTAGGGGCGTGAAAACAGATTAGACAAAAGCTGAATTGGAAAGGGCACGAGCATAGTTTAATACTTCTAGAGGGCTTGGAATAGGAGATTTTTCATAGCTTCTTCTAGGTAATTTTTCATGTTTCTTTTCAAAATGTCTAATTTTCTATATAGGCGAGAGGACATGTCAGAGAATTTTATAGAAGAGCTAGATGCAGTGACAGACAGCAGTAATAGGGAAATGCAGTCCTCAAAAGAATTGGTTATTGCAGGACCTAGAGTGTATATATTGAATAAGACATTATGGGGAGGGTGCAGTTTCCCTAGATTATCAATACATCTGTACCTGTGAAATGCTGAATACAAACCATGTTTCATCTGAAGGTAGTCCAGTAACATTCATCTGTGAAATGCCTGTAAAACATCCTCAGTTAGTAAAGAAGAGAATTAAGATAAGCATTCAGTCATGAAAAGAAGATTGATCAAGAGGTACTGTGTAGTGTAATTTATTTTTGTATTTTCGTGTATTGACATTGTCAAGCAAATTTTTTCTTTGATATATTTCATATTTTACTTCATTGTTAATTCTGTTCATTTGAAAGCATTAACTATGGATTTGATTCTTTGAACAGTCATGAAGCTTTAATAAAAGCTAAAAATGCTTTGCATCTCTAAGTTATGCAGTATTAACTTAATCTGAGACCTGGAATTGTTTTCAAAATGTGAACACCTTGTTGTTATAGAGTGAATCACTTAGGAAAAAATGTAACTCTGGTACAGAAGAGTATTTCCCCAAACATTAAAGTCAATTTTGGTCTATCCATGCACAGCTTTAGACTCAGACATTTATTTTATATATTTGACAAAGAAGAGTTGTATGCTAAAAAGTTCTTGGTAAATGTTTGACTTGCCAACAAATTCCAGTGTAAAACTCAGATGAATTTAATCCATTCTTTCATACTTGTCTGGGCTTTTTTGAACCTTTGTGTTGTTAGCTGTTGTATGAAACCCAGCAATTGGCTGATGATTTTAGCTTTTTTACAGCCATGAAGTAAATAGTGACTTTAGCAAGCCCAGAAGATGATGTTCATGAACAATGTGTTGTTAAACCGTTATGATGATTTACCGAGACTCTTAAAGGAAAATTAATTAACTTGGTGTTAGAAGCTGAAATGTGAGATAGAGAGTCTTCCTTGTAGTTATTGATGGTGGCACATATTGTTTGAGTTTTCTAAGAAGGAGCGTTAAAATCTTGTGCTGGTTAGGAGTATTAAATTCCTGGCATTGTGTGAATGTTTTTCAGACACTCCCTTGTAAGTATTTAGGGTTATTGAAGTTTAACTAGACTCAGAATGCAATTGGTGGAAACTAGCTCACAAATCATGCTTCGTAAGCATTATTTTCATATCTTTTCCTTCAGAAAAAAACCAAGAGGGGTACAAACTGGAATACAAGACATTCCTTTTAAACACAAGAGGGAAAAATCCCAAGCCTTTGAGAGTGCTCAAACACTAGTATTGGTGACAAAGGGGTTGTGGAGTCTTCTTCCCCAAAGAGAGTCGGAAACTGACTGGACACAGCCTGATCAACATAGTGTAGTTGATTCTGCTTTAGGCAGAGTTTTTGGACTAGGCAATCTCCAGAGGCCCCTTCCAATCTCAGTTATGATATGATCCTGTGATTCTATATTTCATGACATGAGTTTGTGTCTTTGAAGAAGTCTAAGTATTTGATGCCTACTCATACTAGTTTCTTTCAACCTAATGATTTTTCTTTTTTATTATTTTATTGGATATAGTGTATTGGTTGACTGTCTCATTCTGAAAAAAACAGACAAAACTAGTAATTTTAATGTTTATGAAGAAAGGAGGAAATCCATTAAAAGCATAAATATGAAGTTTTTTGTTACCATGTGTATGAGCACCATGCTTCACATGTTATAACTACAAATTACATGATAGTAGCCCTTGACTTTTGGCAAGGTTGGGATAAAGTACACGTATGAAAATTTAGAGTGGAATTTTACTTAGATATATTTATCTTGTTTTTGGAAAATACCCTGGGTAAAGGTGCTAGAGGATATAGATGAACTCTAAAGGTCTTATGATTTACAGGAAGAAAATCCTCTGAAGCAGGGAAATGCGAACAAGTATTTAATACTGCATCACAAGAATTTCAGTTATATTTAGATGCTAAGGAGAGTGATGAGTAGGAGAATTAAACTGTAGTGGACTACCCTGAAGTGGTTTTGAAGCACCTTGCCCCAGAGCAACCCTTTGAACAAGCCAACATTAAAAAAGGAAAAGAATTTTTTTTTTTAATCCTTTGCCCTTTATGTTCTGTGGGCTGTGAGTTCCTTGGTACTATTAAAAGATGCATCAGATAATCTCACATCTGGATTGTGTCTGTGGCTTTACTCAAATTCCTTGTAGTTATATGACAAGAACATTGAAATATGCAGATGTAAAGAATATATCAGTATGCCTTGGCTTTACCTTGTGATATTTTCTATTGTTTGAAATATTCATATGCTTGAAATGTAATTTTCTCATCAGGTAGTGCTGTAGAATGTCCTAGCTAATCCCCTTCAGAGATTCCCCTTCAGCTGGTCCCCTTTGGCACTCATCTTTAGCAATGGTCTTAGTGTGTTTAGTAATGCTGTAACTTCAATTCCAGTTCAGTACTGTTATAGTGGCAGACACAGTGTGCAGTAGGTGCTGTGTGGATAGTTGGCTGTGTAGGATATATAGCAGTCAGGATTAAATGGCAATAAAGGAGTCACTGAGCTGCACTAATAAACCAGCCGTGATTACAGTCTGTGCCAATGCACAGGCAGAGATTACAAGATGTGTGCTGATGAATAGACCATAGACTTTCTGCTTATGGTATTTTTCTTTGTGTGAGGTAAGTGAAGAGAAAATGGTGGTGTAAGAGTATGGTCCTAAATTACATGAAATATGTAATGAAGGCAGTATAATTGAGGAAGTTGAATTAAACATTCCTTCAGTTTTGTGAGGTCACCTCTTGTTTTTAGTTCTGTTCATCAATGTTTTCCTCATTTCAATATTTTATAGTAATCTTACTGTTTCATGGTTGTCAATAAAACACTTTGCTTTACTGTTCAAATAAACTAAAATTTAATCACTTGAAGTGTCATGCTGTGTCTAATTTCAGAAGAAATATGGAATGCAATTTGCTCTTCATTGTTGGACTTTTTTTGTGCTTGCTTTTCTCAAATTCTAATTTTTTTTTTTGCTGTAATCTCAGTTTTGTGATCACTTGTATGAACAAAGACACAACGTTGTTCTAAAAGATTTGTAGGTCTGATTTCTCATTTTTAGCATATACAATATCGCATAGTTTGCCCATATTAGTATTCTTTCGTGCATCATATAATATATTTTATTCAAGGAATTCAGAGTCCTCCAGTCAAGCTTTCGACCAAACCATTTTGTCCCTTTAATAGTAATTTTTTCAAATAAATTAAAGTGAGATACAGTAAATGGCTAAGCAGAAAAAATTATATAGTAAAACCAGGAATAGAAATTGCATTGTAAGCAAAATTTATCCTTTTATGGGTACAGTATCTTTGGTCTTTATTTCCTTCATGATAGTATATAGAACTTCTAGTAGCGCTTGAAGTTTATCTCCTCTGGTTTACTTTACAGCAGCTTCAGAATAGCCACAGGTGTTTGTTAAATTTAGGATCAGGTTCAATTTGTTTTAGAATAAGATGTATCACTGGTTCCTTGACTGCATAGCTGTTCCTGTCTCAGGATCTGTTGGCCCCTTTTCTGCAGTGCTGTAACTTCAGGCAGGTGTCTTTATGCTGTGGCTGTGACCAGATGTAGGCACAAAGAGCTTGGCAAGGCTTTCGCTCCTCTTTGTCACACCATTGCTCTTTTTGCAAGGCCAATACATTACTGGCCCCTCTCAGCTGTCCAGAAGCCACAAGATTTTCTCTTGGTAAAACTCTCAACCAAGTACTGCTCATCTGTTATAAAGAGGCCCCATTTGGAGAAGGAAAGCTGTCATTTTATGTCTTATGTCATTATATTTGGTTTTTATTACCAAATATCCACCACTTCTTGTTTTCTTTTTTTTCCCAGAGTAGCCTTTTAAACATTTTAGTGTGAACTTTTTTCCTGTGTCATGGGAAGAATAAATCTTAAGTTTCTCATTATAGAAATTGTTAGAATTCTTTGATGAGTCTTGTAAAAAATATTCCTGAATATTTTTAAAAGATTGACTTTTTTCCATATGGTTTGTTTCATGAGCATATGGGTCTGCTTTGTGGTTTTGGAAGATACAATGATCCAGATTTTTTTTTTTTTTTTTGCATGTCCTAGAGTCAAATATTGGGATTTTACAAAATTCTTTAATTACATATTGCAGAGTAGAAATTTGCATTCCACACATTCACTTCGCTTACTAATTTATTCTTAATACTTTATTATTTTGTACAGGTGTCATTTGCAGCTTTTTCCTGTGTCCACCCCAATATTTCTGGTTTTGCGAATAAGCCAGTAAATGTTTTATTAACTCATTAGGGTGCACAGTGGGTATGTGCATACATACTTGCACATCCTTACCCCATTCCACATGCACAGTATGTGGAAAAAATCAAGAGAGAGAAAGAGTCAAATCACTGATTCTTTTTCATTACTGAGCCTTCCTTTTTTTATTTTTTCAACAAGATGTGAATTTCTATCCTAGGAACATGGTGAAAGTCAGGTAGGTGCAGTGGCTTAGCACATTCTGCCCTCCCACCTTGGGCAAGTCAGTTAAAGCTGTGTTGAGTGAATGTATGTTAATTCCTGGGCTTTCTCTGCCGTTCAGGGTGAGGATTATGTGGGTTTAGAATAATATTCAGAGCAGCCAGTTTACTGAGCTGGGAACAGCCTAAGGCTAACTAATAAGAGGAAAAAAAGCCTGAACTCAGAACCCAAATGTCTGTGGACTCACCCTTTCTGGAGTCTGTTTTTTTTTAATGTGGGCTCCAGTCAGGTGCCTTTGTCTTCTTAAGATCTAAAACCTAGAGGAATTTTTTAAAGCTAGGCACTTTTAAAACATTTTTGTCTCAAACAAGGAGGAGCTCTTCTAATTACTCAATTTATCTCATGGTTCAAACATTCACTTGGCAATGGGGGAACTAAATTTAGTTCTTTGTAAGCCTACTGTTTCAAACTAAAAGTGTGGTCCTCTCAGAGAAACCTATCCATCCTTGGCAGAATGCTGTAGAGTAGATTGGTGCATTACTGTGCATGGCTGTTGATGAAACTGCTCTGCCATGTGAGAAAGCCAAGCCAAAGAGGGTGTGCCTGAAAAGGTGCAAGATGCTGTGGCACAGTGCTTAGCCCTTCCAGCTCTGAGCAGGGAGGCTGAAGTGCCTTAATCCTCTTTCCAAGAGAGACTTGGGGATAAAATACAAAAGTACCTATGTCATGTCCCTTGCCTTGTTATTTTCTCCATATTCCATTTTATGGCTTTTCACTATGGTGCCTGACAGCCTATAACTCCCAGTAGCCAATATTAAACTGGCTCACATAAAGCTACCAATGACTCACCCATGTAAGGAATATTTTTCCAATAATGCATAAAATAAAACATAGACTGTGTCAAATGCATCAAGTGCATTTAAATAATTCCTGTGTGAGGTGGTGCTTAGTACAGTAAGGGGATACATGTGTGAATAGATTCCATAAGGCAAGAACAAGCTGTTGGTGTCTCCTGCCAGGCAGACCAGTGAGATCCGCAACAATTCATTCTTAAAATTCCAGAAGGAATGAATTTCTGATGTCTCTGGAAAGGATACAATATCATTGTGTGGCTCAGATCCCTAATGTGTCTTTCTTAATTAAAACTCATTCATTTCAGGAATTAAATATAGCTCTCAAATTGTGCCAGCCAGGCTGGTGTACATACATGTAATCACATTGTGAAGGCTATACTAATACACAGCTTCATCATTCCAGATTGTGGCTGTAGCCAGCCTTGGTATTTACATATACTTTTATGTCTGAAACAACCTGTTAGATGGTTATGTATGTTTTTCTTTTTGCCATTAGCATAAAAAAAATCAGAAATATGGACCTTCCATCTCTTCTGATTTCCTTTTATTGCATCTTATGCAACATAATCATGCTGGAAACTGCAGCTGCTCTATGTTTTCAGAGATGTATATCTTTCTAAGGATATATATTATACTTACCTTATTTTTGATATAGAAACTATTTTTCAATCTGGTCCTTGTTACATTTCATTTGAATAATTTGAATAATCCTGGAAGTCTTTTAAAAGTTTGAAATTTTAATAAGCCTAATGGAAAATCATGTTAACCTAAGAAGTGAGTGTCCTTAGTTAAAGAAGTTAGAATTTTTAAATATTTGTCATTCAATCTAAGTTCTGATTTTTTGTTTCAAAAAATATGATCAGTTCTTTTCTCAATGTTTTTTTAAAAGGAACTCTCTATCTGAATTAACCTAATGAATAAGTAGTTTTCTCCTAACTGCCTGGAAGAAGCAAATAAAGCGCTTGACTCTGTCACTGCCTAGTGATTCAGTAGCTGTGATTCCACATAACTGAGAGTAATATAGTGTCCTCTAAAACCAACAATGTCACCATTAATTCATCAGAAACACAGCTGTGAACTTTGGTTATTCTTTTTTACCAAAGCAACTGGGCAAAAACATTCCAATGTGCAGTAAAGAAAGTTCCAAGCAACTGGGGTGCACAGTGCTTTGTGTTTAAGCCATTGACCTTGTAATGTGATCACACAGACTTTTTGTAAATTAATCTTTCAGATCTTATGAGTGACATGTGAACTTTGACTTTATGGGCAAAAGACAGACTCCAGCTTCAGCAGAGTCACCTGTATCCCAAATGCATGATAAATTTACATAACTTTCTTTTGAAAAACATGAGCCTCTCGGTGCTTTCATGTCTTTTACTAGGGGAAGCATTATACTGTTTTTTTCCTTTTTGTGCTGTGGTGTACATCATTGAGTATAAATGGGATTGTCAAAAGCTTAATTTAAAAATATATTTTTTATCCTATTGCAAGTATACATTTCAAACTGCAAAATATAAACTTTTCTCTGAGTTACATGCATCTGTATCATTTTACATTTTTGTAATTTGTTTGTTGTTTCTAGAATTGTTTTAATTTCTCTAAAAGCAAAATTTCTTAGCATCAATATTTACTCAGCTGTTTTGAATTGCCTTTTACGTATGAGCACATTCTGCACAAAATGGTTGAAAAATTCAAACACTAAAATATTCTTCTATCATCAAAACTTTTTTTTTTTTAAACCACGAGTCTTTTTACTATAAAGCCTTCTACATGAGTGTAACTATTTTTTCTCCCTGGTGCAGGAAAGCTGGTATGCTTATGCTTAGAAATGCTGTTTGGTCTGTCTGATTTCCTGTACCTCTGTCACTTGGCTTGTGGCCTGCTCCTTGGTGACGAGGAGGAAGTACAGGAGCCTGCCCAATATGATTGTGTGACCTGTTGAATGCTGTTGTTGCTTCTAGTTACAGACACACAGCCTTCTCTTACCCACCAGGCATGGATTGGCCAGGAAAAGTGAGTGGAGACAAGGAGAAATGCACTGCAGTGATGTGTGTGTTGTCAAATCGACTGACTGCCTCTCCAAACTGAGTGAAGGGCTTCCTGCTTTTTATCTGTATGCAGATACCTGTGCTTCTGATTACATGAACCAGGAAAATAACAATGAGGAGCTGCAACACTTGGAATGCATGGGCTTTTTCAGTTGTCCTTGCCACAAGACGTAGGGAAGAGAACAAACAAAGATGCTGAAAGTGGTTTTTATTGCTAAGGCCTAGGGAATTGAAAACTATTACAGTTAGTGGCAGAAAGTAGCTGAGGTTTTCTCTCATTGCCTCAGATGGAAAATAGAGGGGTTTGTTCTCTTACCTGTTCTTAAAATGTTTATGCTGTTTCTAGTTTGGCAAAGACATAAAATACATGGGTTTTTGGTTATAATAACATATGAAATTTATCATGCCAGCAGGTATGTAGACAGTACTTTTGCACATTTACTTTGCTAGACAAGCCTGAGAAAAAGTGTGTTTTAATAAATAATCAAAACGGAAGTTTACTTTAACAACTAGACTTTCTGTGCAGTGCCTTTTTTAGTTAGGAAAAAAAAAGTTATAATTTTGCTTTTTTATGTGTCTTCATAAAAACAGCTGCCAAACATCAAGTGGTAACAATACATTAGCACTCATATTATCTTAGTCTCAGCTTTTTTAATGTGATTGTTATGTGGTAAATGAGAATTTTCTGGTAATATATATATGAATGTTTCGAGCTTTAACTCCTACTATTGTAGTTACTGAAAGATTTTGTGCCCCACCCCCTATCCAAAATCAAGAACGGGTGCAGGAAGGCTTGAAACTCCAAATAAAATGTTTTGCCTGGGGCAATATTGTTCATCACATTCTTCCTAAAGGCTTTTGGGTTTTCCTTTTGAATGGAAATACAAGAGCCAGATGCAGTTACCTCATTTCAAAATACCCTTCCATTCTTCAGTAAAGAAAAAGCTTCTTATTATTCTCTTCCTTTCTAAAAAATGTTATTTCAGCGCTCCATAAAATACATGCCCACTTTGACAAACACAGCTACAACCTGATGTTCCCTGTAGAAACTTTGCACTTGCCTTATGGCAACACCCCCACCAAAAGAACTGATGAAGCATTTTGTTTCTCTGGCCTCTCACAAGCAGAGACAGAGATGTGGCACAACTATCCACACCCTTAGTCATTTATCTATGCTTATGTACAGGGATCTTTCCCTTAAAGACAATGACAGTTTCATAGATTTTAGATGGGATCTTCCTTTATGGCAGTAATTATCCATGCCATGAATTGAAAAGTACAGAAACATTTCAGAAGCAGTGAATGGGTACTTGATTTTTTCTTTTTTTAAAGACACTTCATAGTCCTGAGACTGTGAGGTAGGATTCCATATTTGCGATTCACAGAGCTACAAAGATTGACAACTTCTCTTCTTTATTCCTATAAGTTGTGTAATTTTTGGTACTGTTAATGTTCTAGATTTTAGCAGTGTAACTAGTGTGATACATTATGGGTCTTGTTATTTAAAGGTAGATAATAGATTTGCAATTCTATATTTCAACATATTTCTTCACCACAAGTTTCTGAAAAGTAGTATATTGCTTTTTCTGTGACTTGCCAAATTTATTTTTTAATATTGATTTCTACTTCTTCCCATTTATTCTCTTTTGGTTGAGTAGCCTTTTAAATGTTTTGTCAGAAAGGCTTCAGTTTAAAAAGAAATTAGTAAGCAAAATCTTAACTGTTCTGTCCTTAAATTTTATCTGGGTCGAATTACAATTCCCAGTGCTGGTGTCTCTCTGCTGCCTGTGAGGACCTTGGGGAGCTACAGCTGACATTAGCACTTGGCCAGGGCTCTTGGTTTAGGTGGCGTTAATGTGAAACAAAGAGAGGATGTCAAAAACTCTATAAGAAAACCACATGCATAAAATAGAATTTGATCAACCTTAAGTTGAATAACTGAGATTGTACCCTACCTATATTCCTTCACTGGAGAACTCTGTGGGTTTCTCTATCTCCTTATTCTACACATAGCAACCTTCCTTCAAATAATTCTTCTGCTGTCAGAAGAGAATATTTACGCCTTCAAAATACGTACTGCAGGTCAGACTTACAATATACATTATCGTGTTACTCAGAAAAAGTCAGTATTTAGAGGTGCCTGTTGCTATTGATGCACAAAGCCAACCAGTTAAAAGATATCCCTGAAGAGTATCAGAAAACTGGGTCTGAAGCTTCTGTCTGTGGTTGCTTTAGATGAGTCTTTATGGCCTGCTGCTCCTTGGGCCAGTCCTTTCCATATTTTGTGAGACTAAAGTGCTCTTAATTGCATAGGTCATCTAGTTCATGTGTTTGTGGCTTCTCTGTTTTCACAGCATTGCAGAAGGACAGAATGGTTGGGTTGGAAGGGATTTGAACCTCATCTAGTTCCACCTGCCCTGCCGTGGCTCGGGATCCTCCACTAGGCCAGGCTGCTCAGAGCCTCATCTAATTGGCCTTGAACACTTCTGTTCTTAAACATTTTCTGTTCCTCCAGCAGATTATAGACCTGTAAGCATTCCTAAAATCTCTGGATAGCTCAGTGCAGTTTAAAAGATGCTGTATGTGAGGGTGATCCCATTATGCTACACTATTCCTCGGAAAAAAATATTAAGCCAATATGACCAAAAAAAAAAAAAAAAGAGAATAAAAAGAAATGAGGTTTTGTAACAGAAAACAGCTGCAGCCACATCAAGGCATTTTTGTCTACTCTACTGGCTTTACTGAAAATTAAAGCCACAACTTAATATTCAAGGAAGAGATTTCTATGGAATGAAATCTGTTAAATGCTTAATAACAAACAGTTAGAAACACAAAATGGGATATTTAGGAAACTGGTTTTGAATGCTAAATACTCTAGATTGCAGAAGTTCTGCTTCTTCAGGAGAGGCTAGAAAATGAGAGGCTTATTCTGAGTAATGGATTGTAAATACCATTTCAGGAATTTGTGTCTTATGTTTTCACACACCGTCAGTGTGTTTAGTTAAAACCAGCTTGCTTCAAATATAAGAACTCTTGAAACTGTACGAAATCAAGTGCTTTAAAAACAGGGAGCTATCCATTTGTTGAGAAAGGTTATAGAAATAAAAATTTTTAAAGTGGCTCATATATGGAAAAATACTTGGACTTTTTTTCTATCTGCAAACACAGTAGATTAGAAGAGATAAGTTTTGAACTAATCTTCAGTTAAAGAACTGAATTCCTGCAAAACATCTGTTGACAACCTTGGAGTAGATGGATTTTCAAATTCAAAGTGATTTAAATCAGACACTTTTCTCATAGTTCAGTGTTTAAATGAAGGGGAATTTACATCATTATTTATGCAGCTTTAAAAATTCTTAAACTTTGAAATTACATTCTCTAAGGAACACTCAACTCTTATTGTTTAGTGACTAGTAGGATATCCAGTTAAACAGGCTCTTTATATCAAGTCAGTATCTCTTTGCCCTAGTCAGGAAAATATACTCTGTGCACATTTAATTACACGATTTAATATATATTTATTTAGAATTTTAGTTCTTATCTTCAGTTAAAGATGCTGAATAAAATTGCTTCCTTCCTTAAATCCTGTTTACTTGAAATTTGTGCCCTGCTGCTAATGATGGAAACTGGAGTAAAATTGAATGGCAGAACAATGTTGAAACTTCACAAAAGAAAATTTTTATTATACAATATATACCAAAGTAAAATGTGCTATACAACTGATGTTTGGACCTTAGGGGGAATGGTACAATATAACATGATGCATAAGTCTTATATTAACTCCAAAATTACAGAAAAAGCCATCATACTAATGGAAATACATATTTTGATGAGTTATATTTAATATTTTAATTGTTTAGGTTGAATCCAATACTGCTTAGGGTCTAAATGTTAAAAATACCCTATCGGTTCAGATAATGAAAATGGAGCTTCAAAGTCATATGTACTTAATTGAGGAAAATGATGATGCAGAGTAATTTTCAGTTACTTGAAAAATGCTTATTTTTTATTACAAGGTGTGCTTGATAGAAATGTTACAAACTTCAGGCCTGCGTGACATTTGCAGGTTCTGTTTCCTAAAGTTACCTTCCTAAAACTTGGTGGGGACATACTAATTTAGATTTTAGTGCCCATGGGTGAGAACCTGGTAATATGTAAGCACATATAAAACGTTATGCAACCTGTAGATCAAAACCTACCATGAAATGAAGTTAAAATTGAAAATTAGGGTAACAAGTACAACTTGTAGCAATTCAGAAATACAGCTTTTTGGGTCTTTAAAAATGATGGAATCATTTCCGTAGGGTTCTAAGAAATAATTCCTGCTTACAAACCTCTTCATTATACCCTCCTATAGTACCATGAAATCTCCGCAGCTGTAAGCAACGTTGCTTGGTGTCTGTAGTGTCAAATGAAAAAGAAATTATTGCATAAGGTCTTTGTGCTTCCTTTTTTTCTTTTTCCCTCCAACTTCTGTTACCTCTAGCAGCCAGTTGCTTTCTCTTTCTAAAGTTTACAGTGTGGCATAGCTGGTGAAACACTCTTTTCCTTTATTGGCACATTCAAGCCACAAGCAATTGACTTGATATTTTTGAGAAAGGCAAAATTTAAACAAGTGTCACACCTCTTTGTAATGACTAAAATAGGCATGTTTATGACAAGTTCTTGGAGGCAAAACTGATTTAATTGTTTTTACCTCTATAACCTATGGGCTACCTTTAAAAAACTGCTGCAACTATCATGGCTTGTCTCCACAGTTTTCACCTACTTTGCTACTCTAAATAATATCAAAATTCTATGAACTCATGTCTCCTTTTGATTTGTGTTAAAATTTCTCTTTGTCAGAGAAAAAAGGGAAAAAATTCTGTTTTTTTTTTTTCAATTTCTTAATGAAGTTCATTTTCTCTTCTGAAATTCTGATTTTTTTTTTTTTTTAGTGGAGATTTTATTTTATTACACAAGGCATTTTATTCCAATGTATAATCACTTTGATGTTGAGTTTCTGGTGGCTCATAATGTTACAAGTTGAATTTTCTTTTCAGACAGTGATGTTACCGGATGCCCAATAATCTCCTCCTCTTTTTATCTGGTGCTTCTGTTTTTTGCCAAGATACTTCTGTCCTTTCTGTGTTTTGGCTCTTAGCAGCTACCAAAAATTGACTAGTAGACCTGTTTCTTTTGCCCTCACACAGACAGAAACAGTGGAAAAAATAAGAGAAGGGAAAATTTAACTAACAGAAGTAAATACAGCAGAAGGAGGGAAAAACAGAAGCAGGAGATTTTCTCCTATGGCTTAGGAATGCTGCTCATTCTTGGAGATGTATGTCATTGCTGAAACACTACAGAAGTCCCCAAGCCCACTAGACATAAGCACAGAACTGCCAGATGGTAAATCATGATTGTAAGGAGCTCTTAATTTCTGGATCCATGATTCAGCTTTCAGTCTCAATTTTTAACACCCTCAAAACCATGCACATTACTGGCCTCTCCAAAAACACGCTCATTGAGTTGTGAGCATGTTTCTGGTCTACTCCCTTTAATATTTTCTGCCATTACATTCTGAACTGACCCCTCTGAAGCAGCTGTACGGAGGAAAGATTAACTTTTTTCTTTTACATTCATTGAGCTTTTTCTTTTAACACAGTGTTTATAAAACAAACAAGCAACTACTAGAAGCAGTAAAGTGACTTATGCTGAACACTTAATTTCTTTGTGAAAGCAGATGTGTGGGTCTCTGTACTGGGTTTGGCTGGGATGTTGATGTTTTCTCAGCAGCCTACAGGGTGCTGTGTGTTGGATTTGTGACCCAGAAGTGCTGATAACTCACCCATGTTTCAGCTCTTGCTGAGCAGCCTTTGCACAGCACCAGGGCCTTCTGTGGTTCTGTCTGCCCTCCCAGTGAGCAGTCTGGTGATGTGCAGCACCCAAACTAACCAAAGAGACATTCCATGCCAATGCATATAATCTTATGCACAGTAACAAAAAGGGAAAAGAGAAGGTTCTACAAAGTTAATAATTTTTTGGCTGGGTGTTGGTCTACCCATGGGAGATGCTGAGTGATTGCCTTTGTATTGCTTGTTTTGTTGTTATTCTCTCTCTTTGCTTGTTAAACAGTTTTTAATCTCGATCCACAAGTTTTATTGCTTTTATTCTTCCTTTAGTCTTTTTGCTCTTTCTGTCCTCTTACCCTGCCCCACTGGGAAGTAAGCAAGCCTCTCGGTGGTGCTTAGTTACCTGCTGGAGTTAATCTACAGTGGGCAGATTACATTAATTTAAATCAGTTTACAAGTTATGGACACCAAACTGACTCCTGTGGTGCAAAAGAACATGTCTGGAAATTATAAGAAGCTTTTCCACAATGGCATGATGTGTGTGGTTTGTATGCAGCGTATTAATAATATTTCACAGTTGCACTGGCCAGTACTGTTTGTAGACAAATACATGATGCTTGGTGTGATGCAGAAAAGTGAGACCTTGGAGCCCATGGTCCACATTGAGTTATGTGGACATAGAAGGCAAGGACTAGGAAAATTGCCTTTTCAAAGCAGAATAGAGCTGTTTGAGAAACTGTCAATAAGTTATTGAATAACTAAAACTTACAAAACTTCCCTGGGCTGATCTGTCGAAAATCTGAACTTTGTCTCAATAGATCAGTATTCTCTTAAAATGGAGTCATTTTATCAGGAAGAAAGCAGTTACCTCAGAATTGACTGTTGCAGTCTCACACACTAGTAAAAACGTCAGCAAATTAGGCATCAAAATAAATTATTTCAAACAAATACACTATCATGTGAACTACTGAGTGCAGCACTTTCAGACTAAGGAACAAAATTTCCATGCTTATAGATGTGCCAGCTACATGAGTCCTTAAACATCCTTCTGACTTAGTAGTGCTTGCGCACTTACTGTGTGTAATTTTTTTTTTATTATTTACTATAATTAGAAATAATCCTGACATGTTAGCTTTCTCCCCGTGGTAAAATCTGATATGGGCTTTCAGTGATAGTCTGGTTTTGTTACTGTACAGATGTAGAAAGAAAGCCTAAAGATTTGAACTTGAAAACTTGTAGTCACAGCAGGGCTATCCGCAGCAAAGGACAAGTTTGCATTCCTACCACATGCAGTAAGGTTTTCTCTATAGACTCCTGTCACGGAGGAATTCAGCAAGGAACAAGAAATCTTCAGTCAGAGGAGGGCCACAAGTGTGTGAAAAGCTAACCACACATAAACAGTAAAGGTCATTAGCAGGCTCCTAAACTCCTGGCTAGGAATTAGTTTTTTGGATCATTAACGGTAAAAAGCCTAGGAAATGAATAGGACTCAGTGTCCTATTAAAAATTAGCCAGAACAATTAAAAGGTTTTCTAGTTTTTAATGGAAACCAGACCTGATACCTCATTTTCCCTTGTCTAGTGGGCTGTTTCTGCATTTTGAATGACACTCATTTTATGTCCTTGTGTTTTTAAAAAAATGTCTTGAAGTATTTATCCTGTATAGGAGTTGTAAATTATTTACAATAAGGGGAATGAAAGCTTGGGAGATGTAGAATCGAGTGTCTCCCTGAGCCTGTGTTTCTGATTTCAAGTCATGGCTCTGAACTGTCACTGGTTGTGACTGGATTTTTTCTGATGTGTGCAAATACATACTCTGCAGACTCCTAATACAGTTGTTGTATTATGCAATTCCATGAGTTCAAATGCTCATTTGGTTGCAAATGCACAGCCTTTTTTGCTGTGAGATGTCTTTCCCAACGGTGTTTCCCTAAACTCTGTTTCCTGATTTTAACAGCAGCCTTTCTGCTTTCATTTCAATGTAAATTCCTGGCTGCTGAGTGGATGACTGGTGGCTATCTTCTCCACTGTGTATTTTTTCCTTAAGCCTACAGTCATCTCTTAAGTTTGGCAAAAGAAAATAACAGTGTGCCTTTAGTATTTTAAAACGTCATTTTTGGAGAGGTTTATGAAATACTTTCTGTATCTTTACATGCATGTCTTACAAAAAAGCCAAAGGGAGAAAAAGAGAAAGAGAAAGAGTGAGAAAGAAAAAGGAAGGAACAAAGAAATGTTTTACACTGTCTGCTTTGGCTGCAGGCCTGCCACTCTGGAGAAAAACAAGCTCACTAGTTCCCAAACTTTTTAACTCCAAAGTTATTATATTCATTTCCCTCCCCAGATGCCTTAGGCTCTAAATCTTACCTCTCTGGTAATAATCAAGATAATCTATGAATACAAGCCATATGATTTTCCTGAAAGATAAAAAAAATAAGAAAAAAAATTGGATGAGGGAAAATGGACTGCAGATAAATGGGATGGGGATGGGGGAAATAAAAGGACGAAAGAAAGGCAGGACAAGATGATCTTCCTCCCAATGTTAATTTTATACTGATCATTCACTTGCTTCATATACATAATTCCTTTCTGCAGTGAATTGTCCTGTCATTAACATAAAATTAGCTCCAAATGATCTTGGCCAGGAGGTTTGAAATATGTTAGTATAGAACCACACACTGAAAACCATATGGGAATCCATGTGGGTTTCCAGATGTGAGCATCTTCTGTGTTACAAATATAGTAATGTTTACACAGTATAATCTGCTCTGTGGAAATACTCTCGATGCAGCTGTGCTTCCAGTAGTGCTCTCTTATGCTGTGCTCTTCCTGTGTGGATGCTCTTGCTTCTTACAGTGAGTCCATTCTGATAATCGCTGCTTGGAAGTAAATGTTACACTGCAATTAAAATACTTTTTCAAGAAATTGAAGGACTTCAGCATGGGCTAGTAGTTTAGATCAAAAGTGAAAATTTGAAACATTTCATGTTTCATTTTTGATTCATCATAGTGTTTTGCTACTAATTTTTTCCCCTGAGTTATTTTTTATCAGTGAGTACTTTCTACACTAGGATTAAAATTTAGAAGACTAAGTAAAGTTTGAAGATGTTGTAATATCTTGCATGTTTTCTATGTAAGCACTTAAGCTTGAGGTTTGATTTCAGTTAATATTATCAAAAATACATAAATTGATACCAAGATTACTTGAAATCTCAATATAATTCCCTGATGATGTGTTCATTTAAATAAAGATCTGTACCCATAATAGTAGCCTGTTGATGCTCTTTTTCTTTCTCTCTCTTAACATCTTAATTTCTTTAATGCAGTTGCAGTTTTATGTGCAAGAAAGAAACTTGGAGTATCTTTGGAAAGGAAATTGATGTCTGCAGGAGAAGACTATTGGGTTAAATAACTCTATAGAGCTGAGCTTGTGCACATCAGTTAGTGCCTGAACTGTGCAGTATTTTGTCTGTAGCAGTAATTATTAGCTATTTATAATGTTTGAATATGCAAGTACAGAATGGTGACTGAAGGTAACTTAAAATGTCATTCTTGTTCACTTTTTAGTGTCATCTTGTAATTTTAATAGCCACAAGTTTTTCAAAGAAATATTCTTTCCTTCCTGACTGGAAACTGTCCTCACTGATGAACATGAGTAATCAGTTTTGAGGTGAAATCCACCCACCCTGTGGTACCTTGGCTGTAGCCAAGTCATGTCATATATATCAAACAGGATAGTATGACTCCTGTAGTTCAATCAGAGACCTTCAGGGAAAAAAATATCAGCTAAACACCTGATATTGTTCTCACCTCTGAAATGACAGTATCTCCATCCTCTAGCACAATGTAAAGTAAATTCTTGGTAGAAGTCATTACACAATGAATAAAATTTTTGTTTTACATCAATCACTGTAGCTTAAGGGCTCATTAATGTGTCAGGTGATCCTTTGTGTCTTGGAGGTTGTGTAAAACTGAGATTTTGATTGTAGTAAGCATTTTTCTCTATTAAATGTTGCATAGTGTTTCCAACCTTTTAAATACATATTATGATATCTTCTAAGCTCCTATTTCATGGGCAAATATATTACACATATCTAAAAATATTCCTGTCTTTACCATTATAATCTTTAAACTGCCAGGGAAAATTGTGCTACTTTGTTTTTAGGAGCATTAAGGATTGTAAAAGCTGGAAGTAACTCCCTATTGCTAACCTCTTTAAGCAAAATATCCTTTGCTGTTCTTCACCATAACCAACTAATATCAGTCATTACCTTTAGCATCAAATTTTAAGAAATGCCCTGTGTGATAAAAATGATGGGAGTGTGCCAGTCTCTGAATAGGAAATTAACTGAAAAGATGCATCAGTGAGCTATGCAAGCAGTGGCAGCTTGAAGGAAGCACTGAAACTGTCCTACAGAAGACAGAGCTTTCTTGTGTCCTTGCCATGGCAGGAAAGTGATGTGCTTTGTGTCACATGGTTGAGAGAGAGGGACCAGGTGGCATTTCCAGCATGAGAGGCTGGGAATATTTCAGTCAGCATGTGACATCTTTGTGGGCTGGTGCTGTCCAAAACCATTCCTAGCCCCAGCTGCATTGCCCCAACAGTGCTTTAGGAATGTGCTGTTTTGCTTTCAAAAACTGAAATCTTAAAGAGTGTCTGTGTGTGTGTGTCTGTAGGTATTCATAGCAAACCAACAAATATGAAAAAGTGCATGCTCTGGTAATTAAAAACCAGTCAGATCTCATGGAAGACTATGCAAAATCAGGGGCCTCTCAGTGCCTTGTGGACATCAGGCTTCTTTCCTAACTTTCATCACAGAATCTATCTAGAACCTACTGAGGATGCTGCATAAATTTTGTGATTATGGAGATGTATATTTAAATTCAGTTTGAATTGAAAGACATTGATATTTGTTTAAGGATTCTGCCAGTGTATCTCTCAAGCTGTTTTATGGCACTGCTTTTCATTAATTATATTTTGACAGAAGAAATTCTCGCCTTTTTTTTTTCAGACTGAAGAACAAATGAGCCTCTCTGAAGAGCAGCTTAAGACCCTTCTGGAAGAATGTATGCAGCCTCAGAGAACAATGAGTAACGTTACCATGCCACAGTCTCAGGAATCTCTTTCTTTTGGATTAAGTCCCCCTTGTTACACAAGTCAAGACTCCACTCTTCACTCCACATCTAGTCTTTCCAAAATGTTAGTTGAAGACCATATTGTAGGGATGTTAATGGCTCAGGAAAAGGCTGGACTCGAAGACAAAAGCTTATGTGTTAATGCAGAGAGCAAAATCCCTGGCTACTATACCAGCAAAGCATTGGCTGGTAGTCACTTATCAAAGGATTCACTGGCCCAAACAGAGGAACCTGATGACCTAGAAGGTTTACAGAAGGTGGAAGATAAGAGTATTACTGAAGGTTACTTTATGTCAAGAGCACTCAACACAAAAAGATTGAAGAAACCTTCTTTCTTGGGTGAACCATTATATTGCATCAGCAGGAACAATGAGCCGTGCACAGAGGCTGACATTCTCAGCATACCACTGCAAACCAAAGGAGGTGAGACTCTTAACAGCCCTTTAGAATAGGCTTTTGATTGTAATGAAAAAACCTAAGCAGGTTCTCACCAAAGGTATGCACCAATACACACTGATTATTACGGTGGGACAAGAATGTTCTTTTAGAAAACATAAAACTGTGCCAAAAATAATATGCACAAAATAACAGAATGTTTATTAAAATTCTTACCCTGAAATAATTGACTAGGATTTTTATGAAATATATCACTGATGTTGATTAATTCTGTCAGCTGGAAAACAGTGTTGAAAACACATATGGATTACCTTTTTGGTAGTAGAAAGTCATGTTCATTGTTCTGTGGAGAGCAAATATTCTCACAGTAGCTGGTACAAAAATCCACACGAGAATCCAAGTGGTTCATGAAAGTTTTTAATAAGGTAAACTTGGTCATATAGAAACAAACATGACCTGGCTGTATGAAAGATAATAAACTGCTTTTAGGGAGTTCAAATTTACACACATAAGATAACAAAATTAATAGTACTGAACAATTACTTTTAATTTGGGAAAAGAAAGAATAGACTTTAACCAGCAAAAAAAAACCAAAACCAACTCTGTGTCTGGTATTATAAAACACTTGTGGAAATGTCTCTTGTTTTTCTATGTTCTTTACTCATATGTAATTACATAGTGATATTGTAATCTAAATCTATATTTAGATTTTTAACCTAGGACTAATTCTCTTCCTGGAAGGCCCAATGTTCAAATAAGCCAGATTTTACGCAGGTAAACATTTTATTTTTTTCATAAAAGTTTTGACAGTATGAAATTTGTGATTCTAGTGCTAGAATCTCATCTTACTAGAAATCAATACATTTTGCTATGTTTGTTGATTGGTCTTTGTTGCACTGGTTATCTGTTCTGGATTTAAAGAAACTGTTTTTTCACAAACATCAGTAATTAAGAAGAACATTCTAATATCCCTCTACTATGTTAATTTCATAATTATAATCACAACACTTTCTTTGATTTTTTGTACTTAATCTTTCTACAATGATGGGAATTTTAATATTTTTCAAAGTGATTCTGCCTGTCAGAATGCAGGAGTCTTGGTATTGTTGATTTTACACTGCCGGACAAGGCTGATATCCGTACTTACCTGCACTACTTTCCCCTTAGGAGATTCAAGTGCTACTTCTGCATGAAGAAAATAGAAATGGTACCCGTAGAAAAGGTTGGGTGGTTTTGGTTTGGCTTTTTTTTTCCTGGCAGGTTTTTTTGTACCAGCTACTGTGAGAATATTTGCTCTCCACAGAACAATGAACATTTATCACATAATAATTTAATATCTTTGAGTCAAAATCATGTGTGTCATACTCTGAAATACCCTGTAATGGGGTATTTCGATTACCTGTTTTCACTAGAGACTGAAACAGATGATGAGTAATGTTTAATCCTGTAGAGCTCAAATCTGTATGGTTAATAAGCATCCTGGTTTTATGATGTTTTTGCATACAAATTCTTTTTTTGAGAGGGGAAGAAGTATTCTGAATTTTCAGTCCCTGGTTTTTTTTTTTTTCATTTTTTACTAAAGCTAATTAATTTGTTTCCTACAAAGGTGACTCAGTTCTGTCTGAAGCAGTTGGTTCTGGACATAGGCCAAAGGGTGTGTTATTTATTGAATTTGTAAACTTGCTTAACGTATTCCGTAGACAATTTGCTTGTTAGTTCAGACATGATTAAATGTGCTAATTGTATTGTGAAATAGAGATCCCAGTGCAATCCAGTTTAAGGCAAATACATCTGCAGATGAAGGTATGAGAAGTGTCAGGTGTTATTTTAATTTGTAAGAGATATTTGCATAGTTGCATTTTGTTATTTTCTTTATTCTAAAGGACATTTAAATATGTATGCATAATCTTCTGTAAGTAGTTTGATTTTTTTGCCCACTGTACATACAGTTTAAATTCTTTGTTGTGCTGGCTAAGCAAATAAAATAGTGTGAAACTGGTGTAGCACAATTTCAGTTTTGCATTCCTTAAGGTACTGTACTCTGTGATATAGATTTACTGTAATACATTAAATTATATATATTTTCAGGAAAGCGTAATTATTAGGATAATGCATATGCATGTATATATATGAAGGAAACTCTCATGTGCCTTCAAAGATAAGTGATGCCTACTTCTTGAAAGAAGCACTAATCTATACTCAGCTCGTATGTATGTAAGCATAGATGATGTTTACTGAAGTAAACAGAATCCAGACTTGCCCACGTGCAGATATGAAAAGGCTGTTATTTCTCACAGTTGCATGAGCCAGTAAATTATTATTTCCAGCTCTACTTTGAGGGATATATTAAGTTTTAAGTAGAATGAACCATTTTTATATTTTGCTCTTGAAAATAATGTTGTTGTTACAGCAGCTCAGCACCCTTTCCTTTTCTCTTTTTCAGATCATATGAACATTGAAATTTGAGGGGAGGAGTGACTATATGCTTCTCTGCACAACTGTTTTCTGAAAGTGTAGCTAAATCTCTGTCAGTGATATTGCACTGAGACAGTATCATATCAAGCAACCTGATGGGAATAAATTATTATCATTGAAAATGTTCCATGAGTTGATTTTTTTTCTTTAGAGATAATTATTATTGTCATTGTAATATATTATTGCATTTTGGTTTGAAAACAAACTCTTGCATTTCATTAAATTTCCTGGGAGTGTTCTGTCTTATAAAGAAATGTACACAGATATTGTGTAGCTGTGTGTGTGATGAGACATATATGTGTTTGTTAAAAAATAAAAACAAAACCAAAAAGCCAACCAAAACTTTAGTATTTACTGATGGGGCTTTATTAGAGAGGGTGTGAAATATATATATTAATTTCATTTTTCTTCACACACACACGCAGCGTCTAGCTTTTTCATAGTTAGCCAAATCGTGTCCTGTGTTATCTCCGTGCGGATTGCTGGGGCTTGCAGCCTGTCTGACTCAGGGTTCTGACTCAGGGAAGCATCCCTTGCTGAGGTTTTGCCCCGGGGCTCTGTTGGCTGCAGCCCTGGTTTGCCCTAGGCTGGAGTTGCTCAAGTGCTCTGCTGGCTCAGGGGATCAGCACCGGCCTGCTCAGGGCTGCCTGGTTCTCCTCTGGGAAAGCTGCTACCCACGCAGCAAACATTCATGTCTTGGAGCTAAGAAATGCAGCTGAATGAAGAGGGATGCAGGCCCTGGTGAAGGCTTGGGGGGAGTAAAAGTGGAGGCCGTCAGAAGTTTGCCCTGGCAGCTCCTGGGTTGTGAGACCGTGTAGTGATGGTTTGGGTTTGAGAGAATACTAACAATTCATTACAGGTTTTTGATTGTCTAGTCTTTAACTAGTATTTTTTCCCGATTTTTGGCTTATTTACTCAGCTGACGGTCGGTTTCCCATTTCATGTGCTCCAATGTCAGTATAAGAAAACATTATTAAAAAAACATGGTTAATTTTTAAAAGTTTTTTGAGTGGGGACAGATACTCTAGCAAAGAAGACTCAACAGATTTCCCCATTGACAAGCTCTCGTGTGACTTCTTGACCTAAAAGGACAAATTGTTTCTCAGATCCTATACCTATAGTCCTTTAACATTCACCACAAAAAGATGTATGGATAGTACATTAACTATACGTGGGCTGTTATTGCATAGGGTTTACTTGATCTAATATGAATGTTTAAATAAATGCACATATCGGCCCAGATTTTAATCCAGTTTACAGACTCGCCAGTAGGATTGGATGCACACCTCTGGGGAAGCTGTAATTGTGTGGATATAACAGAGATCAGTATGTAATCAATTTGCTTTCAGTTAAAAATCTGAATGGAACATTATATTTGCAACAAGCCTTTGCTATTTCTTTTTTTACTTTCTGATATTTTTACTTGTTCTCCAACAGCAATAACAAACCTTTGCATAGTGCATATTCTGCATAGGATTGCTGTAAGCACATTTCATGGAACTTTTCAAATCTCACCTGCATGTATTTCTTACCATAAAAATATTAAGCCTCTGTCATAATTTTTTTAGCATAAATATAATTAAAGCGATACTGACAAGTGTTTTCAAGAGTATTTTCTGTGCCTGTATGATATTCATTCAGAGCTGTCTGCTGGCTCTAATCTTTCCATAGTCCAGTTATTTTCACATGGAACTTGTGTTTTATAAAGACCTTCTCAAAAACAGTGTTTCAAGTGCTTGGGCACTTGAAGAAATCTAAATTCTGTTTAAAGATTGTATGTATAATATCTAGAGAACATTAAGAAAAATACAAAATAATTCCTTATTTTCTTGTTTTATTTTCTTATCTTGAATCTCTTGCTGCTATAAAAAAGCTTTTGCTAGCACCCTTAAGGAAGGGTAACTGTTGCTAACAAAGATCTACAACATTCCTGAAGCCACACATCTTTTTATTTGCATCTGGTATTTCAGGGGTAAGCAGTTTGGGTGGATATTGGCTTGAAATGTGTATTCCAACAGGAGGTCTGTGACCTGACTTTTAGTGGTGGGGAGTGCTGAGCACCCTGCACCAGCTGGCTTGCTGTTCCAGAGCTGTGTTGGGTCAGTACCCAAAGGTCAGAGACTATAAAAAATTAGTGACCTAAGATTTATCTGTGCTTGGTTTCTACTGCATTATATGAAAAGGTTTTTTTGGAATATTTTATTTCTTGCTTGATGTTACAGGTGAAGTATCAATTCAACCCCTCCTTTCTTTTTGTATTCTGTTTTAAGTAAAACTGTTGGAAAAAAAATTATTTGGAAAAATATGGTACTGGTGAGAGGTAGACGATAACAGGGATATTATATAAAATATAGTGACAAGGCCATTTGCTAAAACATCACCAATACCAGAGTAAAAAGAAAGTTGAGCCCAAGGGGATCCATGGGTTTTTCTCTGTTTTTCCAGTGACTCTGTGTTGTGACCTGCAATAACCCCTCCACTTGAATTCCAGCTGCAATGGAATGTGGCAGCTTCTCCTCAGGGAGTGATGCAGCAGTGATGATTAAGATATTTAAATTAATTTTCTTTTGCAGCCTAACTTGGGATTTAGAAACAGGTTTTTTGAAATACATAGCTTCATTCAACATAAGTTGTATTTGGCAAAAAATTCTGATAACTAACTTCTTTAATGTCCTCTCTAGCTCCTTTAATCCAAAACATAGCAGAGCACAGGACACTGATTTTTAAAGTTATCCTTCTAATTTTTGGGCTTTGAGGTGTTTGAGGAGCAAGAAGTTTCATGTGTACATGTAAATTTATGCTTGTAAAATGCTTGTAAATTTATGCTTGTACCCTACATGTAAAGTTTGCTCTCCTTTTTTCACACAATGATTTTACAGCACAGATAGATGCTTTGTTCCAAAAACTTAATTGGTGAAGGCAACACAGCCACCAAGAAAAGATCCTGGTGTGATTCATCTAATTGCTGAGCAATACAGGACCAGATCATTCTGTCTTTGTCACTGAGACCCCTCAGTGACACGCATGCAGCGCTGGTGTTTGTGGTGGCCAGTGCTCAGCTGCTGATACTGATTTTCTTCAGTGGGTATGTTTTGATGCTGTCATGGTTTGCTCTCCTAAATGGCAAAGTGCATCCTTTTTTTTCTTCTGAAAAAAGAAGAATTTAATTTAATTTTTCTTCTGGAAAATTAAGGCGGTTCAATCAATTTCATTTACATTATGTATGTATATTTATATATATATATGTATGTATAAATTGTATGTATTAATTGAATATGTAATTATTGAATATGTATTATGTTATGCTTCTTAAAAAGGCTTTCTAAGCACAGTTTTTAAAAAGATCCCCTCTCTCTTGCTTTTTACATGAGAGTTTTCACTTCCAAGCATGCTTCCTCCCCCACTCATGAAGAGAGAGCCTCCCCTCTGGGAGTCTCACCATGTGAAGAACAGACATGAGACAAGGTGGTTTGGCAGATACTCAGGAAGCTGACAAGTTAGGAGGGTTTCAGAAAGTAAGGAAAAATAGTAATTGATTTTTTCTTTAATTTAATTTAATTTTCAACAGATGTGCTTGCTTATTGAGAAATAATTGCTCCTTTATTTGTAGTGAGATTTAAAGGTCAGAAAAACTGTTTCCTTTTCAAATAGAATAGAGGCAGCTGAATACTACTAATGCCATAACCTACATTTATCCAATTATACGTTTCATTGAGAGATTGGCTAGAATCCAGATGCAGTAGTTGGAATAAAAGGCTCCCTGTCATTTATGTCTACGTGAAATAGTTCACTGCTTGCAATTGAATCTGCAATACCTCTTATGCTTAAAAAACCCCAGTAAACCGGAATATTCTGGAGTGTGCAGTAACTTGCAGAGTGTTAAAGTGCTTTGCAGGCAGGTATTCTGTGTTCAGAACATTTTTCCCCTAAAAATCTGCTGTTTTCTTGTGGAAATACTGATCTGTGCCATTGTTTTTTATTGTTTGCTTTGTGTATTTGGTATGCATAGTTTTGGTGGGAAGGGCACTGCCAGAGGCATTCTACCCTAATTTTACAATAGCAATAAAATGGCCTCTCCATACACATTTTGTGAGCAGAGCCATCAAGGGACAAGGACAGAGAGTCTCTGCAGCTCTCAGTTTAGCCTTGTATGTTTTGTCTAGGGTAGCAGTTCTTCACTTTGAAAGCAGGTGAGAAATAAAAGACAAATGATGTCTGGGCTTCCTGGGATTTGTTTACATTTGAAAATTCAAGTTTCTCTATGATACTTGTCTAATTTTATGGATGTCCTGTGGAAGATTTTTTTCTTTAAGACTTCTGCTTGCCAAGCACTTTTTAAAATGAGTTCTCACCCTCTTGTCGTAACTCTGCTTAAATATTCATACAACTTTGTGCACCAGTTTTTTCTCTTTGGAAAAGGTGAGAAATAAGAATGAGAACTTCCCTTGTGGATACTTTAAGATGCTTACTTCTGCAATCTCAACAGTCCTTTCCAAAATGAATTTATGTTGAAAATCTACTGCTTACTGTGGACTTCCCTGCAAAAAACATACCAATATCAGTAAAAAATGCACTATTGTCATTAAGATGCAGATCTTTGTACACTTATCTCAGTCTTTATCTCCATAGCTTATGAATACCTACTGGTTAAACTACTACTTCTGTTGAATATATGTTCAATGGAAATGACCACTTTAAAACTGAAGAAGCCCATTTGCATGGGCTCTGAGAAGACCATGTTGTGGAAGGAAAACATTATGTTCTCTACAATAGCAAGAAATTAAAAGATTACTTATGCAGAAATAGTTGGCCAACACCAAGTAATTCTAGAAGTGGCATGCATTGGTTGGTACACTTACAAGTTCCACTGATGGGAGGTTGGGGACAGCAAATTTCCCTGTGAAACGTGGCCACCTGCCATGTTCTTGTGTTTAGTTCTTGTTTAGTAGTTTCTTTGGGCAAGTAAAGGCCTAACTTATCTCAACTACAGCTTTTTTTGTGTCCTACTGTATTCACACCCACCAAGCAGCAAGTGGGTGGGCTTAGGCTATGGGTTAACACAAAGCATATGGCTTGCCTTTTTTATTCTAATGAGAAGAAAAGCTATCAAAAAATGCATTAAATGCATTAAATTAGCATGAAAGTTTGGCATGGCTCAGACAAGATCATTGGAATGGGCTGCCAAGGCAGCAGCAGTTCTCTGTTACAAACTTTTGGTTAGACCTACATATATTCATATATAGATGTGTCCAGATAGAGATACATGCTCAGAAAACTGTTGGTTTTAAGGTATCTCCTTCTTCCTGCAAGTAAATGAAGGGATTTCTCCAGGTTGGAAACGTCTTTGGTTTTTTTGGAGGCCAGAAGAGTTAAGAGACCAAACCTGCAGGACAAATGGTAGTCCAGGTAAGATCAGATGGGTTACACTGACAGGGCACTCCCACTACCCCATCTCAGTCCAGGCAAGTCAAGCAGACAGTCCTGTAACTGATGAGAGCAGAAATTCCTGGCCCTTCCTAACAGGCCAGGAGTTCTTTGTTCTCCTCGTTCTCAGTGGGAAAAAATTCAAATATACAGGACTGCCCTCAAAAGAGTAGTGACATAGAACAGGAGCCTTCATCCTCAGGATAAGAAAATGTAAAGATTAATTTTCTACACCTGCAGGATGCCCTCACTACACTTGTCATGTGGGTACTCCTGTTAGAGCACCTGCCTTTGCTAAGGGGTGCACAAAACAAGCTGCTGCTGCAGGCAGAGATCGAGGAGCCAATCTTGACCATTCTTAGTTTCAGCAGCATGTCCTAGGAGCTGACTGGGTGCCCTGGCATCGGCCCTTTGGCCACACTCGCAGTTTCAGCTGTGAGTCTGCTGCACCAGCCCCTGCAAAAGGCCAAAATGCTGCCTCGTTTCATGGGGAAGGGGCAGCCTGGCTGGGCATGGGTGCAGTCACTCACAGGCTGTTCTGGCTCCCGCCTGCCCCAAGGGCAGCAGGGCTTGGCAGTCCTAAAGGGAAGCCCTCAGAACCCAAGGTGCCAGCTGCCCGGGTGTGACTGGAGCACAGCCTGCAGGTGAGCCAGAGGTTACACACAGGGTAACAGCTCAGGGGCACGCCCTCAGCATCGCTGCGATGCAGAGTGCAGAGAAAATCTGCATGGAAGCCAGATTTGACACAAATAATACATCAGTGATCCAGAGATGCATTACAAAACATTAATGAAACCAGAGAACAAAGGTATAAATATAAATGTCCTTGGTGGTTTATTGTTCTTTGTATGTAAGAAGCTTTATTGTACAACTTACACAACTTTAGAATGGAAAAACGGTTAAAAATGTTTACAAAAAAAGCATGTTCTTAGAAAATTATGCTAGCAAAACCACTGGGAGGAGGGAAGCAAAAAAATCTTCAGTGTGCAAACTTTTTATAAAAATAGAAATACTAACTCTACAGGTAGCATTTCATGATAAATTATTTAAATAGCCTATCTACAAAATTATGTGATTAACTATTACAAAGGCAATGAGAAAAATAATTTATAAAAATACAAGCAATGGTATACAAGATGACAGGAAAAAATATAATACAACATCAGAAATTGTATTTGACTTTTTTTTTCCAATGCCATTTCCTTTCTGGGAATACATTTTCTGCAAAGAAATTTTTACTATGTACAGCATTAACTTTTTAGTACTACAGTAGCTTTAAAGTTTGTTAGACATTTGAACTCTGCTTGCTCCAAAGGTTTTTCTCAGTCACACAACAATGAGGTAATATTTGTACGTAAAACTTTCACCATGTTCGTTTCTTTTTGTTTTTTTCAAAAGACAAGGAAATATTATAGGTATAAGGATGCTGCCCCTTCTGTTGGGGAAAACAGTCTTTTAATGTACACATCAAGGCCTTTCCCTCTTTTGCAAGGAGCTCCTGCCATTGTCTAGTCTGTGATGAATTCCTTCTTTTGCAGCTGCTCCTGGCTCTGGTTGGGCCCACTGAGCACAGGTAAAGCATCTCAGACATTGCCCAGCACCAGAGAGCATTAGGAGGGTGAATGGCATTCCCTCGTCCCTGGTGCTACGGATGGGACAGAAACTGCTGCTATCTAAAAGGATTTGAATTTTAGCACGGCAGAACAGTTGCCTGACAGGTTACCAACTGCCTTGCACAAAGAAAGGAAAAGCCAGCATTGAGCTCAGACTGAGAAAAACAAACATCCCATTGCCCACACCCTCACTCTTCCTTGTGTCTCAAAGACTTTATGGGAAAATTGCTCTTTGTAACAAATACATCACCACTATCTGCTCCAGACAAGACTTTTTTTTCTCAACTAAACCCTCTCTAGTTTCAGTATAGAACAGAGACAATAAATAATCTGTATTTACAATCTTACAGTCATGAAGACTTGTAACAATGATTAGGTGGATAGTCTTGACGCATTTCTTGTTGTTTTTATCAATAATCCCTCAGTCATTATAACATCAAGAATAGGCAAAAATAAATATTTTACAATTTTATCTACAGGCCCCTTTTCCTCCCCTCTAAAGAAGCGAGGGGTTTAAAACATCTATGGCATGTAGAAAAGGAATGTTTTCATTACATTATTTTTGTGCCTCTTTAACCATAAAAAGTGAAGCATGTGCTGGTTTCCTGAAGGACAGCACAGTGCTAGCTGAGATGGTGGTGCTTTCTGGCACCATATCTGAAAGAACACATTTGAAGGTAAGCAAGGCCAGCATCTAGATCAGGCAAAAACAGAATCTAATCATAAATCCCAGTTCCCCCAAAGCTGGTGTGATCCAGTGTACCAGTTTTTTATCCTCTTTCCCTCCTGCCATAATAAAAATCAGTTTTAGGATATCTGTTTTGTCCTGTGTAGTTCAGGAGCTGATCTAGCTCACCAAAACCAGAGCAAGGCTATGTTTTATCTGAAAGGTATGACATAGAAAACAATTTCTCCAAGTTAAATGGATGTAAACCAAAGTAGCACAGCCCTCCTTAAAAAATTCTCTACCCCATAAAGAAAGACCTAGAGTTCCCCCTCCCACCCAAACTCCCTCTTCCCCACACAATGAAAGGTCTTCAGTTTAAGTAGTCCACAGCACATCCAAAGATGTTCTTTTACAAAATGCTACTCCATGGGACCTCCAGTTAGAGAGGCAGTGACACTGCACTGTGATAAACAGCAAACAAATGTCTTTCCTACTGAAAGAAGTGTGCTTGTTCAGTGACGACAATTCTCATTTGCAAGACACGTTTGTTTCCTTCCACTTCAGCAGAGGTCAGATACCAAGCATGTTCTCACTTTCATTCTCTCAAAAGCATTCTCTTGAGGCAGGTCATGTGTTTCGAGTCCACATTTATGCAGAAAGAAGAAAGGAAGGAATAATATAATGGTCCCAGGATTTGTAAGGCTAAACTTTTCAAAAGGTGCAATTACCAGCATTTTTAAATAGTCTCTGAATCCAACAATCTTGTGATTACGAATCTGTGAAAAAAGGAAAATGTATGTTTAAATATTTCTGTGTATTACGCATGATTATATCCTAGTCATTAATGCCCAGAGACATTTGTAGAGAAAACTGAAAGTACTTTCAATTAGGTACTTCCTTGAGTTAGACTTCATAATCTAATCTATGTAACTATTACATAATAAAGTGACTATTTCAGAAGACTAAGACAGCTGATACTAGTTGTATACACTTACCTCCACTAAACTTCAAGACTGCAGTATATGGACAACCTTCTACTTTGCTTACTTTTAAGAAAATCAGCTTTTTACTTGCTCAAGTCAATATGTTGCTTTTCTACCTTAGATTTTGTCAGATGTGCTCATTCATTCAAATCAGCACTTCAAAGAAGAGTCAAAATGTATTTAATTTCTGGAACTCAACATGAATTTCTGATACTTTGAAATAACACAAAGAAATATACTTAGATTTTATATATTTAAAATTTTAACTGTGAAGAGTTTGTCAAGGTGCCCTGTTCCTGCCTGCAGAACTCATTTGAACCAGAACCACAAAAGATCACAGTTCAACTTTCCCTCTTGGCTCTTATGTCTTATGTTCTTGAACCAATTAATTTATATAGGATCTCTTAAATGCAATGTCATCCTTACCTCTGCATTCATATTTAAGGTCTGAGAAGAACACCATTTCTTGAGAGAAGACAAATAATCCTAGCCGACCACCAGCATAGGTTTTATCGTAGATTGGTCCTGAGTCTGCCATGATTTTCTTCCCTTCATACATTACAACCCTACAAAGAGACAACAGCTCAGCCATCTTTGACAAGGTGCTGTGAGGCTTATTTTCACAGGCATCCACTTTTCCCGTGATATTTAACCCAGATAAAAGGATGGTACTCACCTGATGTAGCCGGTCTTTGGTCTGTGGCTAAGTCGCCATCTGTATGCAGTGAAGTCCTTCCAGCCTATGTGACGAGGATCATGCCACAGAGTTCTCACCTGTGAAAGAATGCTTTTTGTCAACCAAAGGCCAGAGATAACAAAGCAATTATTTTGACATGAAGGTGTCTTATTATTAAAGGCTGCAAATAAGTCATTAGGCTCTGTAGTAGCCTCGAGATAGAAATAATAGAAATCAACTGCATTTAAATTTACTTTTAAAATATGTAAATGGAAAGCTACGACTATTCCACTAACAATTGATTCACTGCTGCTGGGAAGCCTGTCTGCAGCAAGCAATCTTGTTAATTGTATATAATATTTTACTTGATTAGGAAAAATTATGAAGTTACTGGTATTTGGCAAGAAGTCTACATGATCAGCATGTGCAGGCCCCCTCTAAGTGTTTAATTTTCTGGAAGAACAGCCTGCCTTATGCAGAAGAGTGTGTTATTACACTGAAGTGCTCACGTTATCAAGTTAAGAGTACTTCAGCATGTAGTAAGTGCCACTCTTACCTGGCCAGGAGTGTTTCCTGTGTGCCACAGAGCATTACGAAGGTGTTCTCCTGGACCAGTGGTGGAATTCACAACTTTGATGGAGAGACCTGAATAGCCTTGGGCTTTGGTTGGGGTGGAGTCCCAGTAAGACTGGGTGATCTGCTTCCACATGACAACATAGAAACGACTGCTAGATTGGTAGCCAAATACAAAGCCAGCATAATCATCATCCCTTTCTGTATTGATAAAGAAGGTACCACTGAAGTCCACAGCATTGAATTCATCAAAACCTATGAGGACATCAAAGAATACAGTTTTAGGAGCTACTTTTTTAGAATTCTTAAGTAACTCCTTAACAGTTACTTAGGTCCTCCTCCTCTCCCCCACCCTGACTAAAAAGCAACAAAACCACTCCTCACCCTCACTAACAAACAAACAAACAAAAAAATCAAACCATCCCAAACAACAGTGCCTGTTAAATTTTTCCCCTTACCGACTGCAAGGCCAGGGTCACAGTTGACTGTCTGAACCAGTTCTTTACCCTGGTGACGAACAACCCAGTTTGGATCATTTTGGGATGTTCCTTTGGGATCCAGGGGAATCATCTGAAATTTTCGGAAATCGGTCTCGCTAATTTCCACATTTTCAGGGCAGATATCATCAATGTCTGGCACACTGTCCTGGTCAAAGTCATCTTTACAAGCATCTCCACGTCCATCACCTGTAGGATAAAAGTAATTTTACTGTTTTATTACCACCAGTGTTTGTTTCTGAGTCATATAGCTTGGAGTTGAGTCTGACTTGCAGATCTCTGACTGCCCAGGACAGAAGCCACAGCAGTGACTGTATAAATGCCCTTTCACTCCAGCCTGATAGTGACTTAGGAGTAAGTTGGATATGTGGTCACTTTTACATTGATCTTTACTCCTGAGAAGCACTATAACAGCATTCTGGGTTTTTTTCTGGCACAGACATTCTGGTTTTTTGTTACTTAGTTTTGTCCAACATTAAACAGTGTGAAAAAAATACCATCAAACTATTGAAAAAAACTCTTAAAATGTCATTATGATACTGGCTCTTACCATCAGAATCAGCTTGATCTGGGTTGGCAACCAGTCTGCAGTTGTCTTTGTCATCAGGGATACCATCATTGTCATCATCATGGTCACAGGCATCACCTTTTCCATCCTTGTCGTGGTCAGCTTGATTGGCATTGGGCACATAGGGGCAGTTATCAAGGTTATTTTGATGACCATCTTCATCTATGTCCTGGTTGTTGTCACACTGATCACCTATGCGGTCAGAATCAGTGTCTTCCTATCAGAGGAGAAAAAAACCAAAACATTTTAAAAGGCCACTTAAAGAAGGCTGAGATAGGGGTCTCTAAAATAGGAGTTTCAATACATGGAATTAATCAGGATTTCTGCTTGCTTTATCAAGAGCTAAGATGGATATAGTGGATGGATTAATACACAATTAAAACTGCCTGTGCTAACTGGTTTTGTGCTACTTTAGTCCTGTTCTGGTTTCAATTTGAATTCACAGCATCAGAAAGCAGTGTGATCATCAGCTATCTTGTGCCTTTGCCACATGTCTCCTCTGCCACTAGTCTACCATACTGGATGCAGGGTGCTTTATCTCCTGCCTTCCCTGGCAGCAATGTGGTTTCAAAGGCCAATCCAGGGTTGCACTACTCTGTTCTTAGTCAGTAGAGACTGTAACATTAAAACAGTCTGCCAACGCTTAGTGTTACATCCTCTACACCACAGCTCAGTTTTCTCTATCATAAATGCTCTTCATGCCCCCCGATTCATCAGTCAAGACAATTGTTCCTATGATGGTGACAGATTGCATTAACCAACTAGTGTGATTGCTGATCACATGTTTTAGCCAGTCATTTGCATGCTCAGCTCCTGAACTAGGAAAAACAATCCCGTCACCCCTGAGGTTGCCCCACATTTAGCCTAGTAGTCTTGTGAGCACAGGTGGGTGACCCTGGTGTAGACAGAAGCATACCATACACTGTTGGATTAGTTACTAATTCTGGCACTGGAAATCCAATATCTCCACTTCTAGAACTTGATTAGGATAGTGTCTGGAAAGCTATTAGAGTCTAAAAATTTCAAAGTCACAAGGGAAATGATCCTCCTGAAAGCAGCTGCTTCAAAGGATCTTCAAGCAATTCCCTCCCTCAAGTGGGGAAATAGTAAAGCAAGTGACAATGACTAAGACATTTTATATTATCGGTTTAAATCCCTCAAGTAACACTGCTTTTGGGCTACATGGCCACACTACACTACATTCCACTGATTTGAAACTGCTTTTCTAACCCTTCAAACATTCCAGTTGTGTCCCTGAAGCTATTAAACTTAGTCTTTTAACTGACAGGATGCCACAGGCTTAATCTACTTCTGCCTTCAGTTTTTGAATCAGTAAGTTGTCTGAGAGTCTGGATCCCCCTGGATTTTTATGAAGGTGAATTTTACAAGTGTCAGAATACGCCTTTTTCTTAGAGAAAAGCAACTTGTGCTGCCTTCTACTTACTGCTAGAAAAGTTATCTTCTGAAATGTAGTTGGCTTCAAGTTTAGGGACAAAGTTTAAAGAACAGCTTTGTGTCAAAGTGAACACAGCACTACAGGCTATGAAGAGAGTAGTTCCACTACACACATTTTACACAATGTTCTCAAAGTATTTCATATTCTCGCTGTGAGGATCACCAGAACTGACATACCTAAGAAATGTTTAGGTGACAAGCACGTGCACCAGTCTCACAGATCTTCACTACAGATACTTTCAGAAAATACCTAGCAGCTGTTCAGACTCTGAGGGCATGTTATTTGATAAAGGCACCAAATTGGAAAGCAGTAAGAATTGATTTGTGACAAGTCAAATTTCAGGTGTAACCTGTTCAAATGTTTTCTACAACACAACACGCTGTATTTTCTAGCACACTAGTCCTCTACTTATAATTCCAATCCCTTACCTGGTCAGGGTTGTGTTCCAGTGGACAGTTATCACACTGATCTCCAACACCATCCAAGTCTGTATCCCTCTGGTCTACATTGTAGACATACTGGCAGTTGTCCCTTTCATTAAGCACCCCTGTAAAAGGTCATGAATGAAAATCAGACATCTAAATGCTGCAAAGGACTGTATAAAGCCACCACACATTTCTTGATACATTTTTAAAGCATTTTGAGCAGCATTTGAAAGCTTTGAAACATGACTCATCACTAGCTCTGTCACAGACTTCTGCTCCTATTGCCTTGTGAGAGTATGGCTAGAATTGAACTGTGCCAAATTCCAAAGTGAATTTCCATTAGCCCTAACTGTTCCTTCAGTAGCCTTCATGTCCTGAAACCACCACAAGGGAACTTTAGTGCGTCCAGGGATGAAATTTGGTAGGAAATCAGGATTATATTGTGTTCATTTGATTTATGGCTGATTAGAAAACCATCTAAAGGAGTGATCAGAGGCCACCTACCATCTCCATCAATATCTATGGCACATGCATCTCCTTCTCCATTGTTGTCAGTGTCAGTTTGGTCAGGGTTGTGATTGTAGGGACAGTTGTCACAGCGGTCACCAACATCATCCCTGTCGTAGTCATACTGCTGTGGGTTATAGATGAATGGACAGTTGTCCTGCAAAAATGAGAAAAGCCAAGTTTTAAAATGAATCAAATTAAAACTTTAACCAGATTCTGCTTATGCTTGTACTGCTATAAGAAAGAAGAAATAAGAGGTGGGGAAACAGTTAAAACTCAGATGCTACTATCTCAAAACACCCTGTTGCTGGCTCGAGTGTATGAATGGCTGATTGAAAAATGAAAATTCACTTCCAAAGCTCAAACAGCTGCAGAAAGTTTGTCTGCACAGTTATGCATATCTAAGGTTTCTAGGATAGCTGTCAGTGCCAGCAATTTCCTATGGTCCTCTCTTAAGATTAAGGTTAGAAGCTAGACCCCAGCTTTGAGAAGGGGAGTGGGAAAACCACATTCTCAAAGGCTGTTCTTTTCTGTTTCTTACCCGGTCATCAGGAATGCCATCATCATCATCATCACTGTCACAGGCATCACCAATCCCATCCTTATCATAGTCTTCCTGCCCTGAGTTAGGCAGATTAGGGCAGTTATCCTACAAAGAAAGAAGTACACAGAGAGATGTTCACTCCTGGTATTATTACAATATGGATTTGAGCAGGTAAAATCTAATAATTAGGCAAAATTGTAACACCTCAGTCAGGTAGGAGTAACCTTACTGTAATTTTCTCAATTTAAGCTAGTCATTACAGTGATAAGTAATTTTAAAAATAAAGATTGGGCTGTTTTTGAGAATCTTACCCTGCCGCTCTTCCCTTGGAGATTGCTATCAGAACAAAGGTGATATAGGTATGGCCTAAATTAGAATCTCCCTAGAACATTTACAACAATCAGGCTTCATTTTTTTCCCATATCACAAGAATATATAAAGCAATACACCAACAGCAAGGATCTCCCAGCAATGCCTTGACAATGGCATCCCTACACCTCCTCTATCCCTAGGTTATCTGCAGGAGAGAACAGTTTAACAGCTTAGGCTGTTAGAGTGGCAGATGGTAAAAGAGGATAAACTTACCTTTTTACAGTGGTAAGTAGCATTGGCAACACAAACCAGGTTCTCATTTGGCCATCCATCCAAATCTGTATCTTCTCCACAAATGATGCCATTGCCAGCATAGCCTGGTTTACATTCACAGCGATACATGGGGTCACTAAAGTGGCCAAGGTAATTGCATTTGGCATTCTTGTTGCAGTCATGTGTTCCATCTGTGCATGGATTACGTGGCTTGCAGACCTAGAAGACCACAAAAAACTTAAACTGACTGAAAACATTGTTTTATCCCTCACTTTTCCCCCAAAGATTCAAATACATCCTAATCAATCAGGCAAAAAGAAGCCTCCTACATGGCTTTCTTCCAGTCCTCAACTCCAGTACCAGTCTTGGTACTAATTATTTTTCTTGTTCAAACCTTATGTATTATCAAATGGAACCAAGCACTAAGATATGAGGCACATACTTTTGTATCATTAGTGAATACTCCTGAGTTACTCTTAAAATTATGTGTAACCTCTGAACCCTGCATGGCTGAGGAGGATAATGATATTTAAAACTAATTTTGATCTTCAAAATAAATTGATCAATGCTTCTTCTGTTCTGAACCACAGAAGATGGTGTTTTATTAAATGCTCCAAGTCTTTTTTGCCTAGAACGTATAGGTGTTTTCTGTTTTTTAGAAACTTTGTGAGACTTCATAACCCAGAACAAGTCTCAAATTGACAATACCTGTTTGTTACTCATGGCATCCTCAACACTGCGACCAAATGGCTGTGTTCCTGTGAAACGTGGTGGGCAGGGCAGACAGTTGTACCCAGGCTCAGTATTCTCACACCTGTGCACTCCATTGAACACAAAGCAGGCATCGGGAACCTCTTTGCACTGAAATTGAGTTTGAGATAAAGAAGAACAACAGTTAGCATTATGAAACAGTGACTCTGTCCTCCCTTTCCATTTTCTTTCATTCCCTTTCAAGGAGAAAACTACAGTCTTGTTACCTCATCAATGTCTTGGCAGTGAATGCCATCACCATGGTAGCCAGCAGGACAGGCACCACACTTCCAGGAACCGTCAGGGGCACTGGTGCACGCAGCCCCCGCAAAGCAGGGATTAGACAGACACCCATCTGTGAAACAAGCAAGGAGATGTTATGATAAAGGACACTTTACCGTGCTGCTACAGCACCGTATTTGGCTGATATACTGTTCTAAAACTCCAGCACTTGAGCTTTGCAGACCTTACAGTGGTATTTTCAAGATTATCAACAACGGTCAGATGTTTATGGGCAAATGGATGCTCACCAATTGGACAGTCCTGTTTGTTGCAGACCTGAGTCCCTCTAGCTTCACCTACACAAGTCTTCCCACCATACTGAGGCTCGGGATTGTTGCAGAGACGGCTTCGCTTCTGAAGTCCTCCTCCACAAGTCACTGTGCAAGCATCCCACGGAGACCATGGTCCCCAGTTGCCATTAACTAAAGGGAGAAGAAGATAGAAAACATGTATTGCTCCAAATTCATTGCTACAATGAGTTTCTACCTGACTGAGGACTTTACTTTTGTAGGGAGAGCAGGTCAGACATTGTTCTGACACAAATGACAGAATGGACTCCATGGAAGAGGCATAAAAATAGTTTCATCTGAAACTAACCTGTGAGGTTTCATATAGCACACCTCTAATTTTAAAGTGAGAAGAATATTAGAACAAGCTTACTTAGTAACTACTCAGGATGTTCACTAAGCTACCAATTACTAGTTACCACTAGGACACACTTACTTGGGCAAGGATCTTTCTGGCAGGCTTTGTTTTCTCTTGCTTCGCCCTCACACGGTTTGCCATTCAGCTGTGGTACTGGAGAGTTGCAAAGACGAATTCTGGTAATGATGCCCGTGCCACAAGTGACAGAACATGATGACCATGGCGACCAGTGACTCCAGCCACCATCCTGTTTAACTACAAGAGAGATTTCTGTTACTCATAATTTCTGAAGACTTCAGCTGTATAGCACCTAGAACATAGCCAGCACCAGGACCAAAGACTCCATGTGTAATGGATAGCCTCCTGACTGTCACAGATCAAGTTTTGCAACTAGGGAAATTTCATACCTAAACTGGCATCATGTTTCATCCCGGGAGCAGTGCCCAAACATGCCTGTTTACTGCATTAACCATCTGCTCCCCTCCACCTTGTATTAACAAGTCCTTAAAGCTAGAAGCCAAGGATCCATGCCAGTGGCAGAGCTAAATGGTAATCCTTGCTTTTAACATTCTGCCAATAAAAGCAGCTTCTGTTTTACTACCAGCATGAGTAGATTAAGTACTTACATCTCTTATCACACTCCTGAAGGTGGCAAGTCCTGGTCTGCACAGAGGAGCCTTCACAGCGGTTGTTGAGACTGTCACAGGACCGGCCTCTCTGCTGAATCCCATTACCACAGGTGACAGAACACGAGGTCCACTCAGACCAGGGAGACCATCCATCGTCTGCGTAGTCGCTAGCTGCACAGAGTTACAGCTCTGAGCAAGACTCCAGGTAGATGCCTTTCCATAATTTTTCTCCCACCCCTCTCTCCGCAAAAAAGGACACCACTGTCCTCAGAAGCCACATTCATCTTCCTTCTTTGTGTAGGGACATGAACTCAAACATTTCAGTATGTTGCATATTGTAGGAAATATTTGAACATGTATGATGAAAGTGATCAGCCTCAAAGACACATCAGATTAACCTACTTCAGAAGCACGAGGCTCCCCTTGGATATCCAGTTCTGGTATACTGCAGAGCAGCATGGGTCTAGTTAGAGGTGAACAACTGCTGCAGGACTCTGAAAGTAGTAAGTACTTACGCCAGCACCGAGGGCAGCACTCCCCATCAGGCACGGTGGCATTGGAACAAGGCATGAGAGGACAGGACACTTTCCGGCATATAGTGGCAGAGTTCTAGAATGAATTGTGAGGTTTACAGTTACCAAGCAGAATTTAAACAATGTCTGGAGTCTGGGTAAATAACAGGGACCTTTTCTGCAGAACTTTAAGACTCAGTAGCGTACCTAAAGCAGAAACCCTTGTATTTAGAGCTAAAATACAACCCAAGGGGTAGTCCCAGGTATTTTCAGTCAAATTTCATCTTGTTTCCATTCTCACCCATTATTTTTTAGTCAAAAGCAGAAATATTTTGGTTCTGTAGCAGTTTATCAGTAGTAGCTAGCAGATGCTGGCTCAAGTAAATGACTACTATGTGATACCCAAAGTACAAGGTCAGATTTCAAAGAAATGAAAAAAGAACGAGAAGCCAACATTCTTTTCAGTTAATATGGATTTAAGCTGATTATATGGTAAAGATAAAATGAGTTTAGTGGACTCTGCTCAAGTGCTGTGCAATCTATAACTTATAATTATGAGGTTTTTGATCTGTAAGCCAAACAGGCAGGGTAAGAACACCCACCCCCAATCTCAATAGGAGCTACAGGGCACTCTGTAGTTTTGCCTCTTAAAGGTAGCAGCTTGGTCAGAAGAATGCTCTCATGATTACTATTTTAATTTCCCCAAGCAAATTACTAGATTAAGGCAATTGCAGCTGACATTGAGTAAACAGGTTGGTAGGAACAAGGCAAATGCAAAAGTCACAGTACCACTTCCTGACTACAAGACAAAAGACACAGTGAGCTCAAGAAGTAGACACAGAATTTGAGTTGCCTTGTATTGCACATCTACAAATACTTGACTTTTAGTTTCTAAAGAGTGGCACACTTATTAACCCACTGTTTGGTAGACTGGTATCCTAAAACGCTTTTGCTAAGGTATACTTAAATGGAACAAGCAAATAATTTAAAGAAATCCTGAAACTGTACATTTTGTGAATGTTTACAACATTCAGCAGAAGTGAAACAAAAAAGTTAAATATCTTTCCAGGTGATCCAGGGATTTAAACAGCTAAACTGAAATCCAAAAGGTATTGCTGTTCCATATAATCTGCAAAAGCTAATAGGCCACACCTAGAAGCATTTTCTAGATAAATAAAAGCACAAGTTTAAGTGCCTTCACTGAGTACTAGAATGTCGTTTTCTACTAAGTCAGCAGGAGGTTCAGTGAGGACAGAATGTAGATCTAGAAAAGCTGATAGTACCATACTTACATACATTATTTGTTGCGTTGATAATGACTTTTAGTTTACTGATGGACTTATGTAAAGAATACAGGCATTACCCAAATTAAGGAACTAAAACTGTTAATGGCTGTATCAGAGTGATACATATAATTTCAGAGTTTCATATAATTTTCTAGAATACTGCTGTTGAGACAAGGTATGGAAGCTGCCTTTATATCAGAGATCCAGCTGAATGAAATAAACTGAGTAATTCTAAGGCTTTTCTAGTATGCTCAGTTCTGTGTACAATTCACTCTTTCTAACAAACAATGCAGTTTAGAAATATCTGTTAATTCCAGCTTATGAGTTTATATTCAGGTGATTTTTGAACATGAGGAATCTTACCTGGCAAGTACATTCAGTGCAGCTGTCAATAGTCCACTCCTCTTTATTTTTGTGCAAGACTCCATTATGAATGCATGCTCCAGGAGTGATCTGCACTACTTTGGCAATGATTTCATTTTCTTCAGTCTTGGGGGTGAGAAGCAAAAAGAAGATATTTAGGATTTAATACAGAAATACGCCTTTTTGCTGTTTACATAGGCTCTTAAAAGTCAGGTTATAATTAATTCACTAAGTGCTAGTTAATGAAAGGTACCATGAAGCTGACCATCACTTACCACTTTTCGGACTCTGTCTTGAAGTGCTGTAACCATGGACCGTAGCCCTTGCATTTCCACAAACATATTTGTTAGTTCATCACAGGAAAATCCACAGACTGCTTGGATGTCCTTTGTTTTATGGCCAATGTAATTAGTGCGGATAGCTGGGCTGGAACCATTGATGGGGTTGTCCAAAGTAATGATTGCACTAGTGGCTAAGAGAAAAAACCAGACATGAAGTAAATGCATTTTATACCACATGCATTTATCATTCCAGGCTAGCACCTGCTAAACAGCTGCCACCAGATTCATTAGGGTGCCTCCAGAAATATAATCTTATTTCTTATGCAATGTGGATTTGCATGTCAGCATACTTCTGAGTTCTGTTTCAACTTGTCTCTCTAACGTAACGAGAAATCTTATTTTTAATAGGTCATTGGACTCAGAAGATTGTAAACTTACAGCTGGAGCAGCCTTTGTTCCGCAGGATAGTTTCCAGAGTTGTTCCAAACACAAACCGCACGTTCTGCAGCAGACCCTGTGGACAGAGGAAGAATTACAGCGACTTGCAGCAACTGCAAGGGAAAGAAGTACCACCTGCACTTGGAGAGACCGAAGGTCATGCAAGATCTTACAGAGTAATTTCATGACAGACAGACGGAAAAGTGAAACACATTGCTCTGTTCTCCTTAATGAGAACCAGCCCTGCTTCCTAACGATCTTATCCTTGAGCATAAGGACTTGGCGACTGCCCAGGCAGGAAGGAAAAAACCCATGGATTTCTGAATCTCATATAAGAAGCTAAGCAATGAGGCTGCAACTACCTGTCTGGAAGCTTCAGTGCCTTCTTATTGCTGCAGAAAGTTCCATCCCTGCAATTCTAATGCTTTACCCTTCAAACTCCATTAGTAAAGTTTAGCAGATTTAGAGTTCTTTGTTGCTGTTTAGGCTCGTTGAGTAGGTAATGCACCCTCAAAACAGATGACTGAAAATTCTAGGCAAAAACATAAGTGAAAGCCTTACCTGGAAGTTGTCATTGACTCCCCCTTTGGCGATACGGAGCCTGGCACTGCTGGCGAGGTCCCTAGTGAAGATGTTCTGGATGGGGATGTCCAGCTCAGCATTCTCCATTTTCTCACACCCCACATAGAGCTGAGCTCGGTCCTCCTGCACAAACAGGGTGATATTCTTCCAATGTCCTGTAGCTAGCAAGACATCCTCTACTGACACTAACTGCTGCTTGCCATCAGCAGAAAGGCTCAGGTCCAGGGAGCCTGCCTTCCCATTTGATACTAGACTGAAGACATGACCAGAGCCATCTTTCTGTTCCACAGAGAGCAGCGTGCCTCTGCTCTTCTTGGCTTGCCGGAGAGTGGCCAGGAGAATGAAGCCCTTCTCAGCATGGATGGCATCTAATAAGTCTTGGAACTTGGAGTCAGACACAGCAGGGATGCGACTGGCATCCTCAATGCGGTAAGCAGGGCTGGAGGATTCTGGTCCCTTCACCAGGTACACCCCGGGGGCCCGGCGCCCAGCTCCCTTCTTCATGAAGCCGATGAGTTCAAAGAGATCGAAGACGCTGTTATCATCATTCCTGGACTCTGCAGGGAGAGATCCGGATAAGCACCATAAGAAAAGGACAAGAGGCTGAGTAGGTGTAAATCTCCCAGGACTGCTTAACATTTTGGCTCCTGGCGCACATCGTGCAAGGCACAGTGCCTCACATCAGAGCACAGACAGCAGCTCTGATGGTGCAGCAGTCCCCCCAGGAGCTGCTGTGCAGCACTGCATGTGCATTCTTGTACAGGAGCCAGTCGGCGGCACAGGAGTGCCAGGTACCCGCTGACTGACACACAAAGGTAGCAGCCATTCCGGCACCTCATTACACTCCAGCAGCACAGAAACAGACAGCGAAGCCCAGTCTGCAATATTCCTATGCTAGGACATGTCAAAGCGAGCTTGGATAATCTAGCTGAGTGACACTAGCACAGTAGCAGCCTCTCTATGTCACCAAGACGGCAGCACAGTACCCCATTCCTTCTTCAGGCAGCTCCTACATCATGTTCCTCCTTCCCTCTGCTCAGTGCAGAGGTAGACAAGCTACATGCTCGAGATCTGGAGACTGCGTTCCCATTTCGGAAGGCTACACAAATTCCACACCAGAGAGAAGTTTCCTGTTCCCAACTAGCTGATGCTCAAATTAAAACGTTTTTGTTCACTGAGAGCTTTGGAGGTCTTTACTACCGAGCACAACTTCATCTGCCTACACAGGCACCAAAGTTTTTTATTTTTGCCCCCGGTACCAGCACAGAGCTGCCTTACCTGCAGTGCGCTTGGTCTCTGAGCCGCCGAGCACGAGGAGAAGGAGGCAGAGAGCAGTGGCTGGCCCCATGGCAAAGGTCGGTCTGTGAACCAGCCTGGGGACACACACGAGGAAGGTCACCGCGCTGCCGTCGCACCCACGGCCGGCGCCAGCGAGGCTCCCGCAGGCAGGGAGCTGCGCGGCGGGGACGGGGCAGGTGCCCCCGGCCGCCCTGGGACGGGACAGCCAGAGCGACGGGAGCCGCTTCAGCACTCACCTGCGGGAAGAGCGATCCGGGCGGTCGGCGCCGGCCTCTGGGTACCGGCGGCCAATATCCGCGGGGGCCCCGACTGTCCCGGAGCGGGAGCGCGAGCAGCGGCGGGCAGCTGTGGCGGCGCTGCCGGGACTCTGCGGGCGCCGGCCGCCGCGCCCGGCTATAAAGGGATGGCTCGCATTCCTGGGCGCGCGGCGGGCCAATCGGCGGCGGCGGGGCAGGAAGCGGGAGGCGGGAGCCGGGTGGCTCCGGGGCCAGGGACAACTTTCCGCAGGGGCCGGCGGGCGGGGGCGGGCGCGCCCCGCGGGCCGGGGCAGCGGGAGCACGCGGAGCCGCCGCCGCCCGGCCGCGCCGCCAGGGGGCGCTGCTCCCTCGGGGCCTCCCGCGCCGCCCGCGGCCCCCCGCGCGCCCGGCTCCATCGCCTTCCCCGCCGGCAGCGGGCCCGGGCGAGGCCGCCGGGAGCCCTCGTTCCCTCAGGAGCCGTGAACCCTGCCTGGCACCCGCCTGTCCCGCCGCCCGCTCGGCGACCCTGCCCCGCTCTCCGGCCCCGGCCGCAGGGGGGGCGCCTGGCGGGGCCCTGGAGGAGAGGTGCGCCCAGACGCCGCTGCCTCCGGCTGTCCGGAGCGCTGCTGAAAGCATCCTCCGCTTAATTAACGCAATTCACTTAATGAGACCTTCTCTGCCTGCCCACTGGTTCCAATACACAGCACACAGCACACTGGGTTCACAAAAGGGCAATAGCGCGAATTCTCGTCAGCCCTTCCTGCCCAGCCTGGTAGAGCCGGGCCCCGTGAGGGCCGAGAGGACAGGGGACGGCAGGCTGGAGCAGCAGGGACCTGCTGTCTCCTTTCCACTCCTTGTCACTGGGGAAAAGAGTGTGGGGATGACCCTCAAACAACGTGGCCTTAGGAATGAAATGACCATCACTGTAGTGCAGCTGAGACTCTCCCATAGCAGCGTTGTTTAATGAACAAAATGACTAGCACTGCTTCAGCTAGGAATTTCTCATGCAATATGAATTCCAGGTAACAGGAAATCTAAAGGTTAAGAGGTAGGTTCCACATGTCATGTCACATTCTGAATGACTAAAAGCGACTTGAGCGTGTGAAACAGCTTTGAAGTAATCAAATTCCAAAAATGGTTAACTCCTCTGCATTCCCTGGCCTTTGTATGCTTGGCATGTGCTTCCGTGGAAAGTGGAGTGTCAGTGAACGAGAAGGACCTAGTCAGGCAATTGCGTGTGTGGTGAGGAAAAATTGGAGTGAGCAGTGACTGAGTTGGACTCTGAACAGTGTAAAATGCATCAAACAATTGTGCTGGCCAGTGTATGAGGAAGAATTACTGCACTACGAAACGCTCTGGGAAATTCTTGACCCAAAGAATGAGGTGGCTGGAGAATTGTGTATATTAGGGCAAAGCCAAAATTGTTGTTTGCCCTTTTAACTTAGAGTATACCATCTGAAGAAGACCTCTTTACTGTACAGTGATTCACAGAAAAAAACCCTCAACTGTCTCAAGACAAAGAACTGAGAGAGAAGAGAAATGATGGTGATGATGAGAGCTGTGTCAGTAAAAAATTCCTAAAAGATCAGCAAGAGAGAGAGCATGCAAGATACATGGACTGTAACCTGGATAGGTTGAACATTTTATGCTAGTTGAGATCGTTTTTGCCCCTTCTTGCAATCAGTATTCTCAGCATAAAGCTGAATAGCATAGTGAATTCTGTATCATATATCACAGAGTATTTCACTTCTGGACATATAATGGTACAAAAAAGAACAGCTTATCTGTTAACTGTTTGCTGAATAAGGAATTGGTTGGATGGTCACATCCAGTGGGTGGTGGTTAAGGGCTCAGAATCCCGATGGACATGAGCAGGGGTCTGTGCTGGGACCAGTTCTATTTAATGTCTTTTTTCTCAATTACATAGGTGAAGGGATCATCAAGTTTGCAGATGACGCCAAGCTGAGTGGTGCAGCTGACACACTTGAAGGATGGAATATCATCCAGATGGACTGGGACAAGCTCATGAACCAGTTTGTGGAAATCTCATGAGATTAAGCAAGGCCAAGTGCAGGGTGCTGCACCCAGGTCAGGCAATCCCCAATATCAGCACAGGCTGGGGATGAGCAGATTGAGAGCAGCCCTGCCCAGAGGGACCTGGGGGTGCACATGCCCCAGCCATGGGCACTGCCAGCCCAGAGAGCCAAACGTGTCCTGGGCTGCACCCAGAGCAGCGTGGGCAGCAGGGCAGGGAGGGGATTCTGCCCCTCTGCTCTGTGCCCACTGCAGGGCTGCCCCAGCTCTGGGTGCCAGCACAGCAGGGCAGGGAGGGGATTCTGCCCCTCTGCTCTGCTCAGTGCCCACTGCAGGGCTGCCCCAGCTCTGGGTGCCAGCACAGCAGGGCAGGGAGGGGATCCTGCCCCTCTGCTCAGTGCCCACTGCAGGGCTGCCCCAGCTCTGGGTGCCAGCACAGCAGGGCAGGGAGGGGATTCTGCCCCTCTGCTCTGTGCCCACTGCAGGGCTGCCCCAGCTCTGGGTGCCAGCACAGCAGGGACAGGGAGGGGATTCTGCCCCTCTGCTCAGTGCCCACTGCAGGGCTGCCCCAGCTCTGGGTGCCAGCACAGCAGGGCAGGGAGGGGATTCTGCCCCTCTGCTCAGTGCCCACTGCAGGGCTGCCCCAGCTCTGGGTGCCAGCACAGCAGGGACAGGGAGCTGCTGCAGTGACTCCACAGGAGGCCACCGAGATGATGAGAGGGATGGAGCACCTCTCCCGCAAGGAAAGACTTAAATAATTGGGATTGTACAGCCTATAGAAGGCTGTGGATTGATTTTATTGTGGCCTTTCACTACCTGAAGGGAGCCTACAGGAGAGCTGGAGAGGAACTTTTTACAAGGGGTGGGCATGTAGGGGTGGGAAAAGGGGTAGTCCCTCACACTGAAAGAGAGTAGATTTAGATGAAATCCTAGGATGAAATTCTTTATTCCATCTCTGTAAGGCCAGGCTGGATGGGGATCTGAGCAGCTCGGTCTAGTGAGAGGTGTACTTGCCCATGACAGAGGGACAGAAAAGCAATACTGGAGTGTTTTGCCCACCATAATTTCTCCCTCTGAAGGGAATCCAATCCCTGGAAATTGATGTGAGATGGTATTGAATAACATTAGGGCCTGGCCACCCCTCCTTCTGTCTATTGTAAAAAATTAACCCTGTCCTGGCTGAAACTAGGGCAGTGGCCAAAGTCAGATGAGAAGGATCTCACCATTTATGACTTTCTATGGGCTGCCCCTGTTGATGTTTATTGTCCTGACAGTAAAGAATGGTTGCCTACCAAGGGGAGGAGTGCAGATTTACTGCAGGACATAACCCTTTCCCTTTGGGGTGGAATCCAGGACATTGCTGTTCGGCAAATCTGTGCCATGTCTGTGAAAGAGTCATTCTACATAATTTGGAATAAGAAAATACTTTGGTGCATTGCATATGGTCTTGAAAAGAATACCTTGCTTATTGGTTTTCCTTTTTTTTGCAGACATGTTCTGTGTGTTAATCACAGCTGTAATCTGCCTGCATGCACAAGGAAGATTGGGCATTTTTTGTTTTTGAAGTTCTTCCATCAAGATTAGACCTTTTCCCGTACCAAAAAAAGTGTGGGGAATTGCAATGTCTGATTAATTGATAGCTAACTCATTGAGCTGAGCCCTTACCCCTTAAAAAACAGAAATGTTTTCATTTCTTCTAAATTGTAGTGGGTGTGCAGCACATTTGTTTACTAAGAGTCAGATCTGGGGGTTTGCAAAATGTACTACAATTTAAAGAGAAGAATATTCTTTAAAGGGATTACCTGATAAATTTTTTTGCAGGGTTGCATATGCAACCTAGCAATATATATACTGGCAATGCAATGCTAGTAGCATTTTTTTCATCACAAAAAGTGAAGCCATTCAGTAATTTTTAAGCCTTTTCTTTTTCACTCGAGGGACAAAGCATTTCTTTTGAAGAAATATTTAAAATTTGCATCATGTACCAAAAAATACCCCTGAACTCCATTCCTGAAACTAAAACCAAGTGGGTTTCTTTTGTCTGTGAAGGCATAAAGAGGAAAACCCTAGTATTCTGTATCAAAAGGCTTTTTCATGTACTTCCTTTGTAAGCAGCAGAAGGAAAGTAACCGTAGATATAGGCATCTAGTCTCTGCCTCAGTGAAGTATTTCTAGTCAGTGAATCATTAGAGCATGTATTCAAATTCAAGCACATGGTAGAGTTTCCTTGGTTTTCATTAGAATTCTTGTGGACATACTTGTGGACCAGCGTTTTCAGATGTTTTATTCAGCAGAGGTGACCATAAGTACCTGCTTGTACATTTATATACTGGGACCTTTGATCCTCTGAAGTGAAAGAAAGCTGTTCATTTACATCGGTTAGCAATCTGTGTCCCAGTGTGTTTTTGTGAGTTGTAAACAGGCAGCTGCAGAGCTTATATTCCTCACAACATAATCACAGATAAAGTTAAAAAGAGATTTAATTTTTGTTCACCTACCAGAGCATCTCCTGTCTCCATTAACTTCATATTACACAATCAGGCAGGATTGATTATGTGCAAGACAGAACATACATGTTTTGCCACAACATGAAACCTCACTTGAGCAAAATACCATATCATATACAAATCTTTACCCTTTTCTTTCCTTCTTTTAATTAGTCAGAAGCAATCAATTATTTGCAGATCCGATAGAACACTCTTAAAAATGCTGTTAATTACTTAATATTGCATAATATCTTCAAATCATCAGGAAAAAAGGCATTGAAAGATCTGTGCAATACATAGCTGGGTGTTGCTGGCAGTCATGTGGTAGAAAAAACAAATAACTTGTATATTAAAAAAGGACTGTTCTGTCATTACACAACTTGAAAGATATGTGTTTAAAATAACTAAGAGAATTGATGAATAAACAGTAATGTGCTCTTAAGAGGGAAGATTAATTTTGTGCTAGGAAGTGATGTGCCTGGAGTTTCTTAAAGGCCAGTTGCTTAAAATAGAGAAGGGACAGAGAAATATAAAATAGAAGGCCTGGTTGGTAATTTCCGATATCCTCTCTGTGTTATGGCAGTATGTGTAGTTTTCTGCTTTTTTTCTACTTGCACAAAACTGTTCATGCAATCCATCTGTATTACAGTCTGTCTTATGAACTTGGTCCAGAGTTAACAAGATTAGACCAAGGATGAACTTCACAACTGAGCTGTAAAATACAGAATACTGGCATTTAGTCATTCCCTTATTCTGCACAAGTTTCTGCACAGTTTAATGCAGCAGCACATTAGGAAGAACACAGACTGGAAGAGATTCCATTTCATGTTGAAGAAGGAGACTGAATAACAAAATAGTTATTTTCAGGCTTTTATTACAACAATGCCTTGGGGGCAGGGAAGTAAGATGTCTTGCCAAGAGATTATTTTGAGCAAATAAAATGATCTATGAAATTTATGACTAAGACTCCTTGACACGCCCCAGCTGAAACTCCCAAGCAGTCTGCTACTTAGTGGAACTGCAAGCCACATAATGTATGTACATGAGGTGAAAAGTGCATAGAAAGTATGGGTACATATTATGTCTAGCCTTTTCTTTATCCCAGAGGTCATAATAGTTGTATTGAATACTGCAAAGCCTTTCCCATTCCTGTAGATTTTAGATACATCATTAGCCCTGTTGACCAGGTTACACAGTAAAAAATTTTTCACAAGCAGGTTCTTACATGGCTTTATTAGAAGTTATCCTGATTTTGTCCGGGATAGAGTTAATTTTCTTCCTATTATCTGGTGCAGCGCTGTGTTTTGGAATTAGGATGAGAATAATGTTGATAACACATTGCTGTTTTTAGATAGTGTTTATACTGAGCCAAGGACTTTTCAGCTTCTCACCCCACTCTACCAGCTAGTAGTGTGGGGGGCACAAGAAGCTGGAGAGGGATACAGCCAGGACAGCTGACACTAACTGGTCAGAGGAATGGTCCATACTATGGCATCGTGCTGTATGATAAAACTGGGGAATTGGCATGGGAATGGTGTCTCACTGCTTGGAACTGGCTAGGCATCACCATCAGTGAGTGGTGAGAAATTTCATTGGGGATCATTGCATATTTTAATTCTTATAACAGTAATAACAAATAGCAGTGTTATTGTTATTATTTTTCTTTTTCTGTCCTTTTAGTCTTTATCTTAACCCACAGATTTTATTTGTTTTTTTTTCTGCTTCTCTACCCTATCCCACTGATAGGGGTAGTGAGTGTTGTGTGGTGTTAAGGTGTCTGCTGGGTTAATCCATGACATAAGTGCAGCCTGCTGTGACTCGTGCTTTCTAAATTCAAATCACATATAGCATTATATCTATATCAATTACAGTTGTCTCCCAAACTGTGCCACTTTAATTACTTTAACTGTTGGGAATGGGAGGAAATTTTGAGAAAGTTTTCTTAGCAGTTCGCTTGATTCTGTAGCATTGCCAGGTTGCACAGCACGTGGAGTAGAGTAAGCAGTTCTGGAGAGAGTCATGCTGGACTGAAGAAGCCTGATGTGTAGCACATACCTCCCTCTTTCCCCTGGAAAAATAAAACTAATATTTTCCACTACCCAGACACCTTGCTAATCTCTGAAATAAAACCTCTTATAATATCTGAAATAAGACAGTCTGACAGGTCCAGTAACATTAGAGACATCAAATAATTTGATCCTTACTGAGGGATGATTCTAATGGCCCTTTTGAGGCTTCAGACTTGGCCTGCAAAATAGAATGAAAGCACAAGCAGTGCTCTTAACAGTTCAGCCTAGGCATACTTTCACCCAGTATTAGGAAGTTCTCTAGGAAATTACTCTGGGACACATGGGCCTTGAAGTTACAGCCTAGCTTATTCTTTTGGTAGCCTCACTTTGTTAGCAAGCACTTCAACCTAACAAACGTGTTAGTGAAAATAGTTCCTAGGAACTGGGAATGCATACATCAAAATTACTTTGTCTATGATTTGAATGGGGTAGATTTTTTTTTAGCCAAATTTTGTAAGGAGATGAGACATCTGTGATTATGTTCTGTATCTGTTTGGATATGTCTGTGTAACAAAGTGCTCTCTTCCTACCCCCCAAATAACTTTAAAACTGTTTTCAAGCACAGTCAAACACAAATTCAGCAGAAGAGTAGCATTTTAAAGGAAGTTTTACCAGGTCCTATGAAAATTGGCATCTGAGTAAAGAAAGACAACTGAAATTGGGATGGCACTTGGAGAGATCTTGACAAACTTGGGAGGTTGGCCTATGCAGTCTCATGAAGTTCAACAAGGCCAAGTGGAAGGTCCTGTATCGGTTTTAGCACAATCCCAAGCATGAATGTAGGTTGGGCAGAGGACAGATTGAAAGTAACCCTGAGGAGAAGGACTTGGGGGTGTTGATGGTTGAGAAGCTCAGCACGACCCAGCAGTGTGCAGTTGCACCCCAGAGAGCCAATCCCGTCCTGGGCTGCCTCAAAAGAGACACGGTCAGCAGGTTGAGGGAGGAGTTTCTTCGTCTCTGCTCTGCTCTTGAGAGACCCCCCAAAATACTGCATCCAGCCCTGGGACTTCCAGCGGGAGAAGTTTGTGGGCCTGCTGGAGCAAGCCCAGAGAGGGCCATGGAGATGATGCGAGGGCTGAAGCACCACAGGCTGAGAGTTGGAATGCTTGTCCTGGAGAAGAGAAGGCTCCAAGGAGACCTTATAACACCCTTGAGTACTTAAAGAGAGCTTAAAGAGGCTCAAATACAGCAGACAATTTCCAATTGCCCAACCTGTTTTTGTAAACCTTTTGTTCAATTTATTTCCACAGCGTCCTCATGCAGCTTGCTTACATCTGTCTTCTTGTAGAGTTGCTTTCACAGAACAGTTTTCTGTATTGGAAATTACTCTGATTTCTTCTTGTTCTTACTTCAGGAGGCATAGAGATTGGTTGCTGTCCCCTTACAAGCAATCTTGCACACATGAAAGCCTCCTATCATGTCTTTCCTCAGTCTTCTAGACTAAACAAAGCCAATTTCTTCAATCTCTCTTCATAGTTCATATTTTCTGAACCTCTTCATCTCCACTTTGGACTTTTTCCAGCTTTTCTTTAGCTCTTATGAGAAGCATGGTTATAAAAACTCTCATGCAATGCAATTCTTCATCTAAAGCCCTAATAAGACTTAGGGAAAAAATTTAGTCTCTTAAGTATAGAGTATTTCTGGTACATGTACTGGCATGACAGTGGTCTTCTCTTTCTTTCCTTGAATTTTTGTTTTGCGAAGTTTCGTATCATTAATTTTTATGCTGCCTGCTGTGATTTAATACAGGCCTCCAGTCCTGTCAATATTTTTTGTTTTCTTGCCAGTTATTTTTGCATTGTATTTAACTTCTTGTTCATATATACAGGAGCTGGTCTTCACTGTGATGAATTTCAACTTATTTTTTTGTGTACAAGACTGTTTATAAGGTAGAGAAGTTTGCATCTTAACATGGTTTTAGCCAAGTTTGCTAAGGTCAGTGAAGACCAAGAATCTGATATAACTGCACAGAGCAAGTCAGCAAGTCTTGGAGGTTACTGTCAGTATTAGAGCATTTATTACAGAAGTACTCAAGAATATTCTTTAAATATTTGTAGACTTATATTATTCAATTGCAGGGGTGGAAAACAGAGGCATAAAGGAAGGCCGTGACAGTAAGATTTTTAAAAAATGCCAGTCCAAAATTGGTGTCCCTGCAGAACAGCCTTGGATGTATTAGCCAAGCATAAACGATTTGCTTCCTAAGAATGTCTGATTCCTGCAATGGTAAAGGCATCCAAACTTGAAGGCCGTTTGGAAAATTTCTCCAAAGGAACCTATCTGAAAACATCAAGCCACGGCATAAACAAGGCATAGGCTGGAATGTAATTTGTGTGTCTGTATCTAGGGGTGCATACTATCTTGTGTCTTGGCAAGAGGTCTGCAGTGAGATAGACAGCCTTGCAGCTGTGCCTGTTAGCTCGGGCACAGCCGTGTCTGTGAGCAGAGCTAACGCAGGACTCTCCCCATTGTTCATTTAGACAAACACCGAATCTTTGCTCTCAGTCTTTTCCTCAACAGGTACACAAAGCACTACACTGCCTCACAATGGCAGCCCAATATTTTTTGCTGATAAAATTAAAGATTTGAGGATACCAGCTGCGATTTTCTCTCACAAATTTTTAGCTACCTGTAGTTTCCCAGTGCAGAGTGGTGCCAAATGTACTTATTAAAAGTGTAATTCATCAATGCAGAATCTCCTTTAGATTGCTGACTGCTGCATGCAATTGTGCACATCTAGTATCTTTGAACACATTCTCAGGCATGTACAAATTTAAATTATACCATTCTTAATCCAAAGTACCCGTCCTTTCTGGACACTGTGGATTCTATCTTTCTGCTTTTCTCTTTCATTGCTAAATTACTGATTGAGAAACAACTTTACAAAGTTTATCTCTGAGAAACGGTGAGTTTCAGTGTATCTATTCTCCTCTTATGGCTCTTCCTACAAACATGCTCCATATGATAAAAGTGGCCTAGAAACAAATGCTGGCTTTGTAACTCTGAACAATTATTTTATCATGCTAAAGACAGGATAATGTTCAACATACAGGTGCAAGAACACTGAAACTGCTAGAACATGTTTCAGAGTATGACCAAGAGCCACAAGCCAGGAAAAGGTACAGCCTCCAACTCACTTTTAGAAACATAAATGCATGAAGTATATGCATATTGCATTTAATAATGTATATATCCTCAGGGAGAGATAAATGGTATTTCTGCTTTTAGACAAAAATAGACAAAAAATCAGGAAGATGAAGATGTTAATTTCTGGAGTTCATAACTCTGCATGCAGCTTTTCAGTTCATCATATACTAGAAACTTGCTCCTGTGTTGCTGAATAAATCACTCTATGTTGCTTTGTGTTTGAGGTTTTATTTCTGAGCCAAGTGATACCCCACACAAAATAGCTATTCTATGAACAAGTAGGAAGACATGTTTAATCAGAGCTTTCAGGAGTTAGAAACTAAAAAGGCCGTGGAATGTGGTATGTGGATTGGCACGAAAAAGTAGGCGACTTCCTTTTTTTTTGTTGGAAGGTGTTATTTGAGGTCAGGTAGCCCACGTAGGCTGAAGGGGAAAAAAGAAAAAAAAAAAAAGCATAAATCCAATCCCCGTTGCCTATAATATGTTAAGGAATGGGGTGTTTGTGGAGAAATTCTCCGGGCAGTGCAGGTCATGATTTTGGAGGCAAGCATGTACATATATGAACTTACATGGGAAACAGGACATTCTGCATGGTTTTCTGCACCCCAACATGCCTGACCATAAGGCTGTGAGAGAGGGTTAGCTTTAACAGATTGGAATGTGCCAGTAGTCAGAGGTTACTGTCCCAGTTATGACCATGATTTGGGACCTAGCCCTGAATGAGCTGGCTGCTGTTGACTGCATTATGATCCACCTATTTTTCATGTGTAGTAGATTGGCAGTCAAAACGCTCTTGTTCTTCTTTAAGGACATACTCAATAAGGGGAATATTGAGCCACATCATGTTTTGATGGAGAGGAAACACAAGTTTTCTACATTCAAAAGAGACATTCTGTGTCTTGAACTTCTTCATGTATAAACAAGATACTAGTCTATTAATAGATTAAATAGGACTGTATAACTGAATACATAAAAAAAAAATGCAGAAAGTATACAAAGGTTATGGGGTTTTTAGTTGGCATATCAATTCTAACCACCAAAGGGAAATTCTGGTAGAGTTTAGAATACATGTATTGATATGTTTATGGAGGGAATGCTAGCTAATGTATGGTTATCCAACTGCTTTTAGAATTTGTAGGCTTATTTTGTCTCCTGTAAATGATGCGTTAAGGACACTAGCTTGTAGTTGTTTCATCATGCAAGGATGTTAGCGACACCATGAATATTTTCATTAATTTCCTTTTATAGCTAAAGCAATTTTATAATTGCAAAACTCCTTTTTAATTACCATTGTTAATTCAGTAGTTGGAAGCTCACCCTGCTGAGGAATGTTCGTTTTGTTCTTGATTCTTTGCCTTCCCAGCTTGTATAATTCTGCATAAGCAATTATTAAAATGTAAACTTGTCTAGCAACAAAACAACCACAGAGGTTCCCACATAAAGATGAGTAACTGTAGAGGCAATTAGGAAGTGAAAAATTTGAACTTTAAAGGGAAAAAGGAAAGGAAGAGAACATTTATAAGTACACTTGGCTGGAGTACAAAGGATGAACAGCCTTCCTACCTGGGCCTTGTCCTTCACTTGCTTTGGTTGCCCTGTAGAATCCAAATCAGTTTTTCATTCCTCAGATCACCCATCAATGAGGTCCACAGCACAAATGGTAGGATAGCTGTGAAATACATACAGCATATCAAAGGTGCAATACTGTTATGAATTCAGAACATTAAAAAAAAATCTCTGTCAAATAATACATTGCTTAGATAGATTTCACCAGACTTCAATTTATCCATTTCAGTCAGAAGCCAGCAGGATATAGGAGATAATGTGTTGTACTAGTTCGCTAGAAAAGTGCTTCAAAAATAATTTAAGGAAATGCACAAGGAAAATGTAGTGATTTTTTCCTAATGGATAGGTTTTGCCCTTCTGTTAGAGCTGTATTGTTACTCTTTTCTGGTCCATTCATCCCTGCAGTCCTAGACTCAATTTATTGAAACTATGAAGAAATACATGTTTTCTCAGGATTTGCAACCAAACAGAATACATTCCCAAGAGTTACAAAGAGGTTTCACTTCTAAAATGTTCAAATAAATCTCCAGTCATAAGAATGCATAACCAAAATACCATAAAGGCCATTTTACTAAAGGAAAACATCAAAACTGAAGTTTTGTGTAGTGGAGATTCTTCACAGTGGTGAGAGTTGGCACATGCAATGGTATTAGGAAAGGAAAATAAGCATGCACAGTATAAAGTATTTAGAATGACTAGGCTTTTAATTTTGTTTGTAATTTCAAAGATTAGCTAATCTTCACACAGAGAGGGAAAGAAAAGTCATCTTTTTTTTATTAAATTATTTTGGGAAAAACAACTACTTTAAACTTTCTTCCTTTCTGTGCCTGAGTACAAATAAATGCCTGGCTGTAAAGGTAGCCTGGGAATGGTACAAGTACAGCATGTACTTACAGGGTGTGCATGGTAAAAATGCACTTTATGAACTGTCTATAGGTACAGCATTAATTTAATGAATACTGTCAGCTAGAGTGTTAAGTGCAATCTGCTTACTGAAACATTTGGAATCTGTGCTGCTGAGAATGTGACCTAAAAATGTTGCTTTTAAACTTTTATATAACCTCATCTTGACCTGGCTGCATTTCAGCTGAAGTTTTCAACAGTCAGTAACTTACACTGTTTCATGTGAGCAGCAGGGAAGACTTCAGACTGAGGGACAGCAAGTTGAGAAATTAATTGTCTAAAAAAGGGAGGAGGAAAATGATGGAATGAAGAAAACATGAGAACAGAATTGCTGTGAAACTTGGTGACGATGACAATAAGATTATTCTTATTGTTTGGTTTTACCCTGTGCCCCATAAAACTTTAATCCAGTCATGTGGGGAAAGGAAAGTAGATTACTGTACAAATTATTCATGCAAAAGAACATACACCAGAACACACTTTTTTAGCAAAAGTGTTTGGGATCAGCACTCGGGATGTGCAGAATAGGAACAAATATTTGGTTTGTAAAGAAATACTAAATAATCCTCTTGAGATGGGAGGAGAATCACTGTTAGAATGAGTGTCATATCATCTGAAGAGTAGTGGTTACTTGTGTGTTGCAATGGCCAGAAAAATGAACAGTTGCTCTGTTGCTGGAGAACAATACTGGTAATTTTTCCTCTGATGGTGGTCTTCTAAATTTTTTTTTTTTCTCTTGTCTGGTTTAGAATTTGGTACTGTCTCTGATAATTTGTTTGAGGGATAAATGTATCTGCAAAGATCGAGACTCTGCAGTCATATGAAATCATTAACAGGTTTTTTCTACAAAAACCCTCAACCAACCCAGATTTTCATTTTGGCACAAATTCAACCATTAATTGGGTTTTGTTGCCGTTAGTAAATTGAGCAAGATACTATTATGCTTTTTGAGGCAGGGTTATTGTTCCAAATAAAAGTCTGTTTTGAAGTTCTATTTGGGTCAGAAGTTGGTAACCATTCAAAGGAGATGGGAACACATAAAATGAGGAAAGATTGCAAGAGTAAAAATCTCTAAAATGATTGAAGCATCTCATGTTGACTAGGGGTTTGTCTAAGAGAAACTTTCCCTACAGATGAAACTTTTTCATCTGTACCTTTTGGTAAAAGAAGACTTCAAACATTGGTCAGCCTCAGTTTTTTGGGGGGCATTTTGCTGTAGCATTGATTTACAGCTGTAATCCAGTGACTTTCAAAAGCATAGAGAAACTAAAGGTCAACGTATTTTCTGGAGATGAAAATTTTGGCTCTAAAGTTCTTTTAGGTAGTTTTGGCAAAGGTTCTCCATGGTCTAGAGTGCCACACTTATCTATATGTTATTTGTATTACCTGGATAATAAACTGAGGCCTTTGCTGTGTCTTTTTCAATGTCATTGACCTTGGTTAGCTAGAAATAAACTGAAAAATACACACTGACAAATATTATGATTTATCACTCCATATGACAAGATAAACGACCTTTTATTTTTTTCTTCAGCATGTAGTCTTTGATAGCCTTCTGATGGGATAATCAATGGACAAAATGCCATCTTCACTTAAGTCATCATATTGCCACTGGAAAATCTTGCAGCCAAAGCCCTTCCTAAGTGTTGCTCTCTTAGAAATTTCTAAATGTGTTAACATTAGCAAATGCTTCTTGTAAGTATCTTCTCTTTGTGAATTAAGACAAGATGTCTCGATGTCTTTCCTAGACTGGATTTTAGAGCAGAGGCCCAATGGGACAGTCTGAACCAGATGAGCATTTATTCTTTAAGTGTGTGACAATTACATGAGACTTTTGACACTGAGCAAGGAAACTTGGCTTTTATCCCTATTAAAGAAAGTGATATATTCTGATGAGAGACTCAGATGTAAAGCAACCTCAACTAGGCATTTAGACAGGCAGGGAAGACTGGTGCCAGATCTTACCCTGGTCAAAATTATTTAAATAATTAGGATCACAAAATGCCATGTAAAGTAAAGGTTTTCTTGGTGAGGTACCAAAGATGTCATGGCTGAGATTTCCAGAAAAAGGCAAAATTTAGTCCTGTGGCTTTATTTTCCCCTGTTTTCAGTATATATATAATTTATGGTGGCACTTCTGGAGCCTTAAACTTTCTATATTCTAGAATTCTTCAGGATGTGTGTGTTCTCAAACTCACACATATGCACAACTGCCTACTCACCCTCCTGAAGAATCAATGCAGCATCAGTCTGGCAGGATTACGTTCATTAGATGTTCATTTTTGCTCCTGACCTTTACCCACCCCCTCTCCTTTAATTTTCATTGTGAAGAAACAGCTTTAATTGTGGAATTATTTCTGGATTAGCTGACCTCTTTAGCATATTGTCTATGGGCCTGTTTACCTTGCAAGAATCAGTGAGCCTGATCTGAGTCCCATAACAACGTCACAATGGCCTGGAATGAGCAGTAGGCAGAGAAACTCAGGACTATTAGCCTGGCATAGGGAATGGCAATGGTCAAAGGCTTCTGGCAGCTTATTTGAGCTGGCAAGAGATTGAGACCTGCTGCCAAAAAACCCCGCAGAGACCAATTTCTGAAAAAAATCAGAGCAGCCTGCCTGAGGAAACTACTGTGTCCATCTGTCCTGTGCTAGATACTCAGAATAATTCCAATGGCCACTCCAAGAGGTTTTGAAAAGCTGAAGAAGAACGCTTTCCAAGATGCACTGTCCAGTTTTTGAACCTGGATGGTGGGAGATATGGTCTTCAGCACAACTGAGATCAATGTAAAACTCTTAGGCAAATCCCCTCCTGATCTGCCAGATCCTAGCTCCTGGGCCTGGAGGACCAAACTGAAAATTTATATAATGAATAGTTTTCAATGTGGAGGTCTCAATATGGAGAGGGGTTTATTTTAGGTTTTGATAACAAGTGCAGAAATATATATATATATATATATATGTTTATTTGGCACATTTGTCCCATTTCTTTTCTGGGAGGCTGTTTAAATTTTTAGGCTGAATCATTTCCTGTACTCATTGTGTGGGTCTTTTTTCCTTTTTTTTTTTTTTTTTTTTTTTTAAAAGGCCTACTGCTCAGTCAGGATCTTGCATCTTTCCTCCTTTCTGTCTTTGAATGCTTACTCTGACTGTTGTGATTTGTCAACTAATTTAATGCTAGATTCTAATGTTTAAATTCAGAACCAACTTCCCCCTCAAAATAGTCACTTGCAGTCATGATTAAGAGCCTCATATCAGCCTATTGTTTTTATCTTGGGAAGTGAAAATACTGATTTCTAGCATGGCAGATGGCAATTGTTAGTTATGCACTGAATTTTCTTTTGCTTTTTTCTGTCCAAATGTCAAACAAACCAAATTTATTTCATTTTTTCCCAATGTGGATTTTTTCGGAGAGGCTGTTTGGACTTGCCTTTGACCACAGTACTCCTGGCAGGCTTATAATAGACCTATAAACTCCAGTTGTGAGCAGCTGTTGGATGAAAGCATTAGTTTAAAGAATAGTTTCAGGGTATTAGTAGGAAATTCTTGAAGTCCTCTAACCCGATAGATTTTCACACAGTGGGTTTTGCATCACTGTCACATTTTCTCCTATGATTTCCCCATTTAGTTTATTTGACTATGAATCTTATTAAGATATCTTTGTTTATAATTGTCTTGGAGGCAAGAATGTGGAAGAATTGCAATTCCAGAATGTTTTAAATCCAAATTACATCAGCAAAGAAAAGTCTGGAAAACAAGGAGGAAAATCAACACTGAGGAAGAAAGGAAAACTGTTAACAAGGTGGGCAGGAGGACTGGAATCTCAGAGAGCTTTTGCTGAGCCCTTCCAGTCCGAGCCTGCTCCTCTGGACTTCCTCAACATGACTCTTTGCTAATATGCATGTGTGGAGGAAGGATGAGGAGTATTTAAAGCACAGAGTGGAATTCATCGCTCCCAGCCCCTTGAAATCTCCCACTCATTATTATGAGCTTTTAATCAGGATCTGACTCTATTGCAGGCTCCTGAGTGAACTTCCACTTCTGAACAGAATAGGAAGCTTTACTTTAGGCCAGCACATTGTAGTGAATCACTCCTCCATTTTTTTGCAGCACGCAAAGCAGAACTGTTTGTTCTAGAAATGAGCCTAAACACTGAATGCCGGATTCAAATTCAGCCTTTCCTAAGGTGTTCTTCTCTGATGGATGCACCAAATCCCTTCCTTCATGTCATAACTAGAATCTGTCCCGCTCTGTCTCTGGAAAAGTGATGCTCTTGACTCGCACTGCCATTGTGCCTATCACAGAGAAATTCAAGAGTCAAATTTTGTAAAGTCTTCATTTTTTCCCAAGGAAATGAAAACCACACTTTACCCCTTCCTTCTCTGGCTAAAAAAATGTAATTATGAACTGCTGTCTTAAATTGATTTCAATCCTGTATGAGGGACAGGACTGATTGATTATCAGGCTGGACTTTGGGGCATTTTCAGTTTGCAGGCTAATTGTGAACTAAATTTTACAGTGTTTGCCTTTTCTTTGAGAACAAGCTAAAGCTAGCAATGTGAGTGTGCTAGAAATTTATTGCATCTGGCAGCTTCAAATAGTGATTCTCAGCCAATGTGTTTATGAAAGAAAAAGTTACCAAGTGTATGGTAATAAATAGCATGGTTCAAGTGTTGTCCTTTTTCAAGCAACTGCCACAATATGTGGCATACATGAACAAACCTTAAACTGGTATTAAACTTTTGCAAAAGGTTTGATAGACCTGTCTCTTCTTTCTCTTTCCTGACCTTATGTGTAGCTGGCTTGATTAATTTCTTGTTAATTTATGATTTTGTGCTAACAGCTAGATCATGTATTTTATTTCAGTGAATCTGCTAATTTTGCTTCTTGGCAAAGTAACAGAAAATTTCCCTCAGAATTTCTGAAGAGATAACATTTTTGTGTGACAGGATCAAGGCATGTTGCCCCTTTGAGCCATGTCTACCAGTGGCAGAAATACAATCTGGCCCATCTGTACCAACATATCTCCTGTGCTGATTCTGTGTGCAGGTACCAAAATCAAAGCAAGAGCTTGATTTCCAAACAAAGCTAAAGAAAACTTTCTACAGACCGCATCTCATAAACCTCTGGTGAGTTTTATGCTCATCTTTAAGGCACTTCAGTCAGACTCCAAAGGGAACCAGTGCTTCTCCCTTCAGGCATTTCATTTTCTCCTTGTTTATCAACTCATCAGACTTCAATGATCTTTCAAAAAGTCAAATTTGCACATTCCTTGAGAGTGGGGCTGGGAGAAAGCATTTGCACAGTCTGGTTGTCCTGGTTCCATCCAGGACAGGGTCAGTTTTGGCTGTAGCCAGGAGGGGCCTGGCTGGGACACAGAAGGGTTCTGTACCAGCCCTGGGTACCCCCTTGCCGGGGTGGGGGTCTCTCGTGAGGAGCAGGGCTTTGTTCAGTCAGGTAAGCGAGGCAGAGGGAGCATTTGGGTGGTGCCGGCTCTGAGCTGGAAGGAGCGGTCAGGGTGCTGTGGCTCTGGTCAGGCTCCACACTGAGCGTTTTGCATGACTCCATCACTTTTGTACAATTTTGTTATTAATATTGCTGCTCTTACTATTCATTTTTTTATCCCGTGCCTGTTTCCAGTAAGTTATTCTTATCTCAACCCGTGATCTTTACCTTTTGTGCCTCTAACTCTCCTCCCCATCCTGCCACAGGGCAGCAGCAAGGTTGGGAGAGGCTCAGTGGGACCATTAAAGGGGGGAGTGCCATTTCTAAACCATGACAATAATCCATTTGTAATTTAGTTGCTGAGATGGTATAGGGAGAAGAAATGTTGCAATTGAAAATAACATGTGATAAAATTTATTTTTTAATTTCCTTTCATTTATGCAATGCCAGATATATACATTCCAAATCCTTTGCAAATCACCAGTAACCTAGTATCTACATCAAATACAGCTGAAGGTTTAAATAAATGAGCAATTCTTCTGAAATGCTGCTTGTCATGTTTTTCTTTCTTGCCCAGTTTTGTGGTAACTTTCAGGTTAGATTGCTCACTCAGGAGATTTTTTTTATGTTTCCCAATCTATGGTATGTGTCTGCTTACTTTTAAACAAATGTTAAAGCTGTTAACGATCAGTCAGACGCCAGTGCAAAAGTTCAAGTCCTGAAATGTTAATTTCTTTTTCTCTGTCTATTGTCACTTTAAGTGGACTGAGGAAGTCTATAGTCAATTATTGCTGTTTCTCAGTGAAACTTTAAAAGCCAAAATGCATTCAGCTGCATTGAGTGAGGCTCAGAAGAAATGGTGTCCCGACAGGGTTTTAGATGGAAGCTCTTTTAAAGGTAATTGGCTCCTTGGCTTGTTAAGGTTAAATGTATATACATTGACAAATATGAAATAGGATTGTCATATCCAGAACTGAAAGATGCTTCGTTGTAACAGTACTGAGTATTGGGAAAGATGAACTCATTGTAAAATCTCTGCAATTATAAAAAGTAGAGGAAATTTATTGAAGATTCTAAAAGATTAATTAATGTTATTCCATCCTGATAGATAAAATTTAACATTATATTTTTAGTATCCTGGAGGAAATATTGTTTTTCTTTTTGTGTCAATTCAAAAGGGCTTCTAGAATGCATTAATGCAAATCTTTAGAATGAATTAATACAAGTATTCAATATGTATTTATGAATCTTTGCTCCCCAAAGAGTTTATAAAACTTTTTCCAGACTACAGTCTCTCTGTATGACAGCAACATTTCAATTTCATGGCACAAAATCATCTTTCAACATCACCATAATGCTAATATTTTTATTTTTCTCTGTTTTACGATACTGCATTATATATCTATAAAAAATCAGGCAATGAATTCCCTAAAGCTCAAGAGGTGTCCCTGAATTCTGGTACTCACTTCAACAGGGACAAGCCTTTGGAAAACCAAATGAATGCCACAAAACTGAGCTTTCCTAAAACAGAAATTTTTCAACAAGTCTGATGACTAAAAGAACTTTACTTAAACCTCCTAAAATCCTTCTGCCTGCCAAAAATCCTCCCACCTCAGATTCCCACAAACTTAAAGTAGGAGATAATTTCAAAATTTTCATCTATAAGAAACTTTACTGATTTACTTTAATGTTGCAGAACCAAATACCCTTCCAATGCAAATGAAGGAACATGCAAAAGTAGTTTCTATTAAAACCCACACTAAGTGGATTGTTATGCCTGCTTCCCAGCATGATGCAAAGCCTTACTTACCTCTGGTTTTACTTTTAAAATTCCCAATCCTCTAAAACATGAAAATTCAAGTCCAATTTTTATTATATGCCTAAGACTGAAAATGCATAGGCGTCACTTCACCTTTTAATGCAGTGTGGTTTAAAGCAAAAATAAAATAATTTGCTTTGCCCTCTGAAAATCAGTGATGACCTCCCAGATGACTGATTCACTTAATAACTTTGGGGAACACAAGTATGAAACTAAAATGGAGTAAGAATCCAGTGGGTGCTACCCTATCCTTTGACACTGCTTTAAAACAGTGCTTTTTGTACGGCTAACACAGTTTTCCCTTGGAGTTAAGAGAATTTTTCTTCTGATTTTAAACAAAAGCATGATCTCAATTATTTGGCAAGTCCTTAAAGATGTTATTCTGCACTTAAGAAGAGAGTAATGATTCTGGTGGCTTTTTGGTTTATTTTTTCCCCCACAATTTACCATGACTAGCTCATGAGCACAATCCCTTCATGAAATGTTAAGTCTCAGTAAAATGCATTATCTAATACAAGTGTATAATGGAAAATGTCCTTACTGTGCTACCATCTTCCATACCATCTATCTGCGTCCCTCAGCTTAATAAACCAATTCCTGAATGATTCAAAGATACTTTACAGAAAAGCCTGAGCCATCTTAGAAGAAATGTAAGTGGATAATATCAGAAGTTATTTTGCCTTAATTAGTTGATATATGCTAAAAATTACTTTTAGAAAATTGAGATAAACCCCCCAACTTTGGATTTTCCTTACTATTCAGGTAACATATAATTTCTAAACATGAATAATAATTGTGAATAATTATTATCATAGCATGATTGTGAACAAATGAAGAATCACTAAAATCTGCCTGATAAAGGATACTGGGAAACTTTCCTCCTCTAAAGGATGGAAAAAACCCAGTGCAAGAAGCCCATTCTTTTTGCCTGCTTAGCGCCCCATCATCTGCAGAGCGCGTCAGTGATGTGGGAGCAGCTGACCGTGTCCCATGGTACCCCGTGGAGCTTGGTGGGACTGCAGCCCCAGGCTCTGCTCTTTGCTCCTAGGCTGGCTTGGTGCTCGTTCTCCTGGTGCTCTGCATCAATCCTTGGCCAATTCAGCAGCAACATTACACATGCTCATGAGGAACCTCTGGGCAGCCTTTCTTTCTGGGAAGGATGAGCTGCCTCATGTGGGACCTTGCATGTGGGAGGAGTACACAAAAGAATAGGATGATTCAGAGTCCTTAGAGAACCAAAATATAGCAGCAGACTGACTATTGAGGCTCTGTCTGGGCAAACTGGGTTTGACTCCTGATGTGGCAGTGCAAAACTGCAGCAAACATGTTGATGATCTTCCCATCAGGCTTGCATTTTACTTCCAGCCTTTACGGTGCTAGGAGGCTGCGAGGCTGTTCTGGTTGGAGGGCAGAATATCAGAACAAACAAGCCAAAGCCAAATTTTGGTGCAATCCCATTACCATAGTAGCTGCTTGTTTTTGTGGTAAAAGGTTTGGGTTAGTTGTGTCTTTTTTTTAATAAAGAATATTAAAAAAAAACAAAACCAAACTATATATTTTTAATGAAAAAAAGTAGTAACAGGGCATGTAAATCTTTCCATGTAATGCTTTGATATTTGCAGTTCAACCTCAGCCTGTGTCAGCTCACACTTCCAAGACATGAATATCTATACTATCATGAAGAAGAAGGTAAAGTTACAGATTTCCTTGAGGACATTCAATGTCAGGAGGCTTATATAAAGTTCAGACAGGAATTTCAGGAAAACCCAGCTCTCTTCTGGCCCAGTAAATTCCTACTGGCTCTTGAGTCAAGCTGATCCTTTGTAATGCCTCATATTTCTGAAAAATCTATCAATGAACGATGTCTGCTTCTACCAGCAGTCATTTTCTGTAAAGAACTTCTGTTTGTTGCTTTATGGCCTCGCCATACACATCCCATGTCTAGAGCAGAAGGATTCCTGGAGGGATCCCAGTGCCTGTCCCACAATATATTAACACCAGAAAATCTACATGGCTCCAGCTGAGATGTATGACCTTTAGACTTACTTATAACTGCAGTAACCATTTTGGATGTTCTAATTTTTTCACTGGTGCATATAAAAAATAAGTGCAGATATATTTTTCTATATTTGCCACCATTTCCTCCATTAAATCAGGCAATAGCAGCAGGCAGGTCAACATATCCCTCATTATTTTAATTGGAAGATGTTCATATAAGCCAATAAGCCAAGACACTTTTTTCCTTGCAGTGGATCTAGGCTGCTGCAGTTTTCACTGACACACCCCTTGAATCAGTTGAGAGTAAAACATACAGTGCTAATTCTACGATTTTGCACATGGATTTAATTTTTTGGATTAATATAGAGTATGTGTGGTGTGTGATGTGACTGTTCAGTCTTTTCTGAATTGATAACTCATTTAAGGCAGGAGCTACCTTTTGTATTCCTTGAAGTAGTAAATGTAGGACTAAACCAGCACACTGTGATTCTCAAATTATTAAACATTTAATTAGTTTATAATTTAATATTAGGTTATGCTAGAGCTATTGCTCATAGTGATGCTAGATATTTTAAGGGGTCTAATGAGATCTAGTGGCCTGGCTCAAAATTAATTAAATACTTCCACTCACAAACTAAAAACTGTGAAAAAGCTATGCAAATAATTTAGAAAATAAAAGAGTGACAACCTAGACAATGGTAGAAAAAATATTGGTTTTAGCATGTGATTAAACACTTGATGAAGGAAAATTCCACTGTATTTGTTCTCATTGATTTATTTTGCCTGTTTTAAGCCAAAGAATTGGAGTCCAGGAGTTTTGATGTTTGTTTAAGATCACAGACCTTAGCATTACTAATTCCTTCATGCCATGGGAATGTACCTGCCTGTCAGAGGGGTAATTTTACCTGATGGTGTGAGAGTATTCAGGGTACACATTCTGGGCTGCCTAAGGAATCCTCATCCAGCTCTTTTTTTTGTCCTAAGGCGAGCAGTTGATGCCAGAAGGGAAAGATTCTGGAGAAAAAGAAAACTTCTAACTCAGATGTCTTCTAAAATACTGGATTTCACCCAAGAAGGAGCTTTCAGACCCTTCAGTAGCACCAGCACCATCCCAACATCAGATTTCTAGTTTGTGAAGCAGATGTAGCACAAGGCCAGGAAGGAAGAGCTCAGGGCAGGAGTGTGTTGTGTGGTGTCAGTGAGTTTAATTGTCAGCTCAATGGAGCTCCGCAGGGAGGTCTGCCTGTTCCTGCCTTCTGCCCCAGAGGTTCACTTGCAAGGCATATGGTCAGCCCTGCATGTTCTTAGATGCATTAGGAACTTGGAGAGACATTGAGGTCGTGAATTTGAACTCACTGCATTGTTGTGTTTTTCTGGCAAGTCTTTTTTTCAACTGTCTAAACGATTTCCATCTACAGCAGAATTTAATCCAGACCAGAACAGAGGATCTCAGTCTGCTCATTCTGTGGGAGGGTGCAGATTGGGATGTGGTTCCAGTCTCTCTGGCTTAAGCCCATTTCTTGTCTCTGTTGTGGTTTTATGAGTTGATATAGCAAATATGTGACATTTGGTCTCCTTTTTTCTTCTCTTGGAGTTTTTAGAGTCATAAGAGTTCCCACTGTAGTGTAAGGCAGAAAACAACAGAAGAAGAAGAAGTCTGAATAATAATGGTATTCTCTGCAGAAATCTCCATGCCTGGAGAACAGCAATTATTTGGAACCTCCTAAAGGTTAAGGACATGTTGGATGTACAGACATTTGTGGATCATGAAAAAGTCCCTTTTGAGGAAGAGCAGAGACACAAAGATAATTTTCCCCAGAGGATGCTAACAAGCTATGAAGGCTCCTTCTCTATCTCAGGAATTTCTAAAGGAATAGCATTACTAGGACAAAAATGCAGTCTTATTAAAGATTCTCAGTACAGTAATATGAATGTTCAGACTTCAATTCAGAGAAGTTCTTTCTGATAGTTATTTGGAATCTAATCTAGCTGCCTGAACATCTCTTCTGTTGAGTAGAGTGAAATGGACACTTCCAAAAAGTGTTTCATCTCTGAAATCATGGTGCCTAAAATAGCTGGATGAATACACTTTCTGAGTGGTTCTGTCACTTTCCAGCAGTAATGGAGGTAGCATGGGATAGACACCTGTATTTTAGATTACCTGAACCCCTCCCTGTATTTCTTCCCATTGTGGTGTGAAGAGGCAGTGTCTGAATAACGATGCTGTGGAAGGTGTTAAGTTGACTCCCTTTAATCAAGAGTGGTAGTTAAATGTTTGTGTAGCACTGTATATTCCACTTAAAAAGTTAAGACAGGTTAGCAAACAGTGCCCTAGTATGAAACACACTGTTTCATAAAAATAGCGATCAGATAAAAGTTTCTGTCTGAGCAACAGAAACTTTATCTGACCACTAAAAATTCCTCAGAGCTGTGCAGCCATTGGGAGTGTCATGATTAAAAGCCATGTAACTGAAGACTAATAAGCAGCTTTAGATATCCTAATTTCTAAACCTAACTGCAATACTTGTGGGGTTTTGTTTTGGTTCAAGTGTGTCCCCTTGGTGGATGCTCATAGGTCACAACTTTAGTGCACATCCACAGTGTTGCCTCAATAAACAAGGCACCAATGTAGAGCTCAGGCCTTTGTGCTGGGCCTTTGTGCAGCTTTGGACTGTAAGGAAAAAGAGAAGATGGCTACTGAAGAGACTGATGTTCTTGATTTTTTGTGTGTTTCTTGGTAGTAAGTAACGGGGGAGAATTCATCCCTTCCTTTCACCCCAGAGAATCTGAAATGTAACCAGATTCAACTTTTTCTCTTTTAAAATATTTTTTCCAGAATGCTTTTCTCTGTTGTTCTATTTCCTTCATGACATGTCAGGAGCAATTAAAAAGAAGAGAGATTGGAACAGTTCCTTTTTGGCCAGAGCCAACTTCACTCATGCTACAGTGACCTGGCTCTAATTGATACTTCCTTTGCTGCCAAATATTCTAGATAACCCTCTAAATTCAGCAAAGTGCTATGGTGTGTGCTATAGGCCTCTTTTAGCTTTCTGGTTTCATATTTTACACTATGTTTAAGTTAAGGAAACCATTTTTCCCCCTTCATATTGATTGTGTCTAGTTTTTAGGATAAGGTTTGATTCCTGATGACTCAAACCTTGTTTGAAAGGCAGTGGATAAATATGCACTGATAATTTTGTATTTAGATTTGTGTGTACAGAATTCTGGCCAGACATTCTGCTAGCACTGGCATATAGGAATTGAATAGTTTCTGCTCTGTTTAGGCAGCTAAAGTTTCCTGCTGGTAAATGAAGGAATTTGAGATAGAAAGTAAAATTTCACTGTTAAAACAATTGTGAATGCTTTAAAGTCCCTTTGCAGGTACCACGGGAGGTATCACACATACATAGCTTGTTATATCCAGATGGACAATATTAAGACTGAGAGATAAATATGTCCTGATTTAAAAGGAATAGTTTATTCTAAGTGCAATTAGATAGTTCACCAGTGTCAAGGAAATATTTTCAGATACAAAATATCCCTGTGGGAAAGGTAGGAAATGACATTGACACATTTTTTGTTACCATTTTTTTCCCCTAGGAAATATTTTGCTTTTCCTCCTATCAAGTTGATAGGAAGCCAATAACTTGGCCTTTACCAAGGAGATTGCTTTTGTACACCAGTTTTGTGCGTATGAACAAAATGATATGGCAGAGTCATCAGAGTAGATCTAACCAAATTTTCCTCCATTGGTACATTCAGCACGCTATAGCTGACCTCATCAGAGGTTATAACAACAGCAGATGTGGGCTATTCTTTAAAATGTCCTTTAGTTCAACTTGCTTTTATCCAGAAGCCTAAATGCAGGATCATATGTTGTAAGTTATCTAAAGAGCTCTTGCATTTCAGGTACCATACAGAACTTTCTGTTTGTTACTCAGCACTTTACTATGGAGTACTCAAGAGGAAGGTAAGCTTACGTGAGTTTTGTGCACTCGCCCCTCAAATAATTCCTGAATATTTTTCCTGCCAAGACCGGGACTCAGTGAATAGCAGCATGTGGCATGTTCTGTAGCTGGATCCTGACTGCCTCCTCAGCAGTGCACGTCTGTACATCTCTCAAATGTCATATCTTAGCTGTGTGGTAGCGAGGCAGAATTTCAGGGCAAAAGGAATTACATGCCAGAGTCTGAGGAAAGACAGTAATGCTCTGCTTGCTGTCACTGGGTGTTTCTCAATCTGACATACCTATTTCAGAGGTAGCTTTTTCCCTTTAGAGAATTTCCAGTAGGAAAGCCAAAACAAGACTACAATTATTTTTGTTTTGTTTTACTATTTACACAAGTGTTTCCAATGAAGATGTAATTTCTCAGTCTACAATTTATTGTTTCACCTGCCTTTAAATAAGAATGCCAGCACTTTGCCACTGAGCAGCGAGGTGCTTTGTTTCATTTTAACTCGTACAACATGCTAGCTGTGGTAGTGAAAATCTTTTGTCTTTCTGCAGTAGTACTTTGCCACACCTAGCAGACAGACACACCTATGTGTCCTCTAGGAGCTGTAATTCAGAAAAAGCAGTACTTTTCCCTTAAGTGGCATGAATGGTATAGGCAGATGTTTCTCTCTACACTGAATTTTTACATTTGATGCTGAATCAAAGTGCCTCTTCATGCCCATTTTCACTTTAAAATAAGCTTTATGATAAAGATTTCCATGATGGAAAAGTGAGGGAAGGATGTGATTTGTTTTCATGTCTGGAAGAACATGACTCATGCACAGGTTAGCTGATTTTTGTGTATAACTTCCTTTTACCATATGTTGACACTGTTAGACTTATAATGTTGAATACCTGTTAAGGAAGCCCATAGCTTAGGTGGCTCTCTTGTCTTAATATCTGCTTATCTGCTTTTTTGGTGTATGCATTTTCAAAGCTTTACATAATTTATAATTACCCTTCAATTTTACTGCTAGGAAAATAATTGATAAAAAGAACTTGAATAATATTGCAGAGGAGAAAATATCCAATGTTGTTTCTGACACAAATCTAAATAGCACATACTTTTTCAGTAGCTGATAAAAAAAAGAATTTGGAAAACATAATTATTAGTCAGTAATTTAGTTAGAGCTAGTTTTTATTTTTGTATTAAAAAGATTATAAAATAAAATTTTGTAAAGCAACAAATTCTGATTTTGATTAAGAGGGAACATTTTTTTTTCTTAATTTAGTTTGTACTTTTTAGCTTTCACAGTAGAAAATATTTCTTTAATTTCTCACATAATTTTGAGGAAAATTATCCTTTCCAGGCTTGTGTTTTGAGGGCTCCAAAGAGATTAAAATGTGACCAGAATGTCCATTACAGTGTTTGGATTCCAGATTGGTGCTATGCAATTACTATGCTATCGCCACTTTGCAAAAAGATTTGTTGAAAATTACTCCTGTGTAGTGTTTCCAAGCCACTGGATTTGAGGTTTTCTTATAACATTAAGGATATATCAGCATATGTTACTTAATCTGCAGGAGGGGATTGACACCGTAGCAAAAGTATATAACAATGTAAGAGTATCATCTGAAGTAATTTAAAAAAGAGATCAGGATTTTCTTGTCCACCCTTGAAAGAGAATAGCCAAAGGAAAGGAACACAGTGTAATAACATTTATGTGTCAAAAGTACTCTTGGCATCTGTTTTTTATTGATGAAGATAATATTTATTGCCATCTGGATTTCCTAATTCATTTTTCTGATATTGCTTATCTGGGGTTGCCATAGGACACAAACAGCTGGATTAAATTCCATCACTTGCATCACTCTGACTCATTTATTTTTTCTTATCTATGAAAATTTCTTGTTGTAAATAACATCTCAGTCTATCCCCTTCTGAAGTACTTTGCTCTCTTGCAGAATTCATATGGTCTCTCTCAGTGTTTCTCTTGCTCTTCCCTTCCTCTTTTCTATTCCTGCTTTTTATTTTTATCTCTATCTCTCAGATTCATTCTTCCTTTTCCTCTTTTTCTACTCTGTTTCTTAGGTCAACCAATGCTAAGTAGCTCTATAGATAAATTTTAGCCTCATCCATGGGATCTAAATGTAAGTTTCATATTGGCTGAATGATGTAAGGTGTTAGTTAAAGTTCATTTAATCTTCCCAACTGAGATTTCAGTCTACCTAATTTAGAAATTTTGACCTGATGTCATAGGGACAGGGCCTTATGGCTGATTCTCTGTAGCTGTTTAGCTGCTTTACAATATGTAAACTTTTTATAGTTATGAAGATGCCTAATATATTGGCTGTCTTCAAGCTTTTGTAGTGTGTCTGAAGCCCATTAGTTCTGTATAAGATTGTAGTACCTATATGCAAAAGAATTAATTACAAAAATACAATTTATCAATGTACACCACACTTCTTTGGAAACTGGTAGTTTTTGGTTTTTTGGGTTTTTTTCTTCACAAACTGGACATTTTAGGAGTATCAATTCAGATGTAGCTGGAAGCCTTTCAAAAATGTAGATTCAAATCTGCCTCAGATTTTGGGTGAAACCACAGTGTGGCCATTTTGTGCATATTTATTTGAAAAATGCTATTTTTTCATTGCCAATGTCAAAAGCTAAAAAGGGATTCTTTATTTGTTTTGTGAGAAGGGACTTCTGATCATGAAAATGGTCATTGTTGCACTTTAGAATCTTAGTGTTGCACAGATACTTTGCTTTCAAGTTTTACTCAGGTTTTTTTTTTGTGTTTTTAGTCTTTTAAAGCAGCATGCAGCATATTGCTGCAAACATAAAAGATCTTTAACAACTCAGGACTAATTTCTTAGTATAAAATTGAGCAAAGAGACATTCCTTTAGGCCAGCTACAAAACAGTGAGGAAGAATCTGAATTCAGGGCAGAAATGGTGGTTTGTCTCCCATCCCCACCTGAAGAGGTGCAGCTCTTTTGTGGTCTCTAAAATCCACCTGAAGCCCATCTACCCTTCCTGTGCTGCTCTGTAGGTATGTCTCTGCAAGCGGCCCATGTAGGCATAAATGCACCCATTGCAGATCCAGCAGCTCTGCAAGGTGTTTCTCCACAGGCTGGTTTGGGATCTGCATGTTAGCACAGCACTGTAAGGGCAGCGAGTTAAATTTGTGAACACAGAGGAAGAGGAGGATCCAGGACCTGCTCTGATGCTGCTCAAAGGGCTCAGAGCTGAGGCACACAGGGTGTGGACTAGTTGTGGACAAGGACAGCCTGACTCTGAGTTTCTAGGGAAGATGTGAAGGAGCAGACTGGGCTGACAAACAGATCTAGGAAGATACACCTTGTTGTTGTTGTTGTTATTATTATTATTATTATTATTATTATTATTATTATTATTATTATTATTATTATTATTATTATTGCCCATGAGAACAGATGGCATTTATGCATGCCTATGTAAAGAGATGGAAAAGCGAGCAAGGTAACAGAACCATTGCTGCATCCTAGGTGCAGGCCAAGAAGGATTTCTCTTGGGAAAAAATAAACATAATCATGCTTGCAGGTATCTATTGTAGTAGTCTACTGCATGTATAGAAACATGGTATTACAGCTGAAAAATAAATATTGTCATCAGCTTGGAATAGGAAAGGAAAACAAGAGGACTTGTGAAAATTCAGGCACATTGGTTTGCTGCATCTTAAGCATTGAAGTGTCTTCAGCAAAAGATATCACTGGCCTAGGAAATATTTTCTGCATGGGTTGTGACAATATTTAGTGAACTTGCAAAATCTGTTGAAAATATGGGTCGAGCAACTTGCTGCCATGAATGGAAAATTGGAAGGAGTGTTACAAAGACAGATCAGAGGTGGTTCTATGCAGCTTGGTTGAGCACCCCATTTATACTGCCCTGAATTTTACTCCTTTTTGGGGAAATGGTGCTAGAGAGCATCTCATGAAGCAGGAACTTGAATCACTCTGTCAGGTTTCTCACCAGTGTAAACTTCCCCTTTGTCATGCTCTTGCTGGTTGCTGGTTGCTCATTATTCAGTCATGAATCCCTATAACTTGCAAGATGATTAAGTAGCTCCCTTCAGAATGATGCTTTTATGTGGGCCATTTTGTTCTATTTGGCACTGTGACAGCTGGTGTTGCATGAGAAAAATATGGAAGTGAAAAACTGACATGAAATTAATAATAGTCCTTCCAGTGTGAAATAGCTGGATTGATGTTATGTTGCTAAATGGAATAAACTGAGTTCCAATCTATGGTATACAGTTTTCCCTTGTGTAGACAGTCTACAATATAGAAAACCTTTTCTATTTTGCTGCTTCACTCAGATGTTATTGATACATATCCCATTGAGCATAGGCATGCATGCATTTTGAGAACCCAAGAAACATGCTGAATTGATTTTTCAAGTTGGTTTTGTGTATGTCTCTTGAGGTTTGGGGTTTTTTTGAGTGGTTTTGTGCTAATTGAAAGAGCAGATATTTCTTCTCACTAAAATCTATCAACTTCTAGGCTGGAGAGTAGAGAAAAACATTTACTGACAGTTGTTCATACATGGAGCTGCCCAGGTTCTTTCAAAAAACTAATCTTTCCTCCGAAGATACATACACATAAACAGTGAAAGGAACTGGCCAACTCAGGTGCACTTACCTATTTTTTATTGTCATGGTATATTCTTAGACAAATAGAAATATGTGCTCATCGCTGTGGTTACCATGATGAGGGGATGGTTTCTTATTGGTGAGGGTTACTTTTGGCTGTTTCTGAGAGTCATCAAAGTAAACAGAAAGGTCAATTAATATATGCTCATTTAATAAGTTTACTGTGTAAGGGTACAGCAAAGATTCAGTAATTTGTTAGGACAGATGTACCTTGTAAGCGTCGTAAGCTGAGCAATGGCTACTCTATGCATTGTTCAATGAGACATGTTCTTTATATTTCTCTGACATCCATCCCCACCAACTAGTTTTACTTTGTAACCCTGTCAGTGGTTGTTCTTACTTGAATTGATTTGTTGAGCTTTTTATGTGTTTGTACTGATCCTTGTGTTTTTGGCGCTGCTTAATGAACACACAGAAAGAAAGAAAGAAAGAAAGAAAGAAAGAAAGAAAGAAAGAAAGAAAGAAAGAAAGAAAGAAAGAAAGAAAGAAAGAAAGAAAGAAAGAAAGAAAGAAAGAAAGAAAGAAAGAAAGAAAGAAAGAAAGAAAGAAAGAAAGAAAGAAAGAAAGAAAGAAAGAAAGAAAGAAAGAAAGGAAGGAAGGAAGAACTCATTTTCCTGTAGTATCATTACAGCAGCAGACTTGTGAGACTGTTTTGCTTGCAGCCTCTCATGAAGTCTGGGACAAAGCTGCTGTGAGAATTCCACACTGGGGACAGAGCTCGGATACTCAGGGGAGCTCTGCTGTCACTGCAACATGTCCTTGACATGAGAACAAACATAAGAATTTTACTCAGGAGATTCAGAGACCTGTAATTAACATGTGCTGATGGGCTCCTGTCTGCATAAGGGATATAAACAGGCATCGTAGCATTTACTCAGTTTGGCAGCCAGCAGAAGGAAACATAATATCTTGTTTCGTTAATTTCAAAAAGAGAAAAACATTCTAAGCCCTCCATTCTGCTACACTTAAACTCTGCATTCAGTTTTGAGCGCTGCTTGTCTTTATAGCCTGAGTACAACCCTTAAACTGTACTTGAAAGCATTCTTCTCTAAGCATCAGGTGCACTGAAAGAACAGACAGCAGAAAAGAGGGAAATGCCCCTGAGTAGACTGGCATTATATTTCTTTTAAGCCTTAATTTATGAGAAAACATGTTTCACAAATTAAGCTTGAGGAAAATCAAGCCCTTTTAAAGATCTTGCTAACAGATCTTAGTAAAATAAGCAAAAAGCCTTAACATTTCTCTTTTTTTTACTTATAAAAGTATAATTTGCCATTCTGTATCATGTCACAAAACAAAGACAAATTCGGATATGGAGTTATTGTACACTGAATTTTCCTCTTAATAAAATTTGAGCAGAATTAATTGCAAGGGACTTTCATAATGACAGGCTAAGGACATACTTGACTCATTGTGTGGGCCCTTGATAGAGACTTTTCAGGAGTATTTCTGTGAACTAATTCTGTTTTTTCACAAAAATAGGTGGCATGAAGAAAGGAAATGTGCAGGAATCAATTGTCTGCAAAAATAGCAGCAGAGGATGTTGCAAGTAAGATTTCTTCTCTAGTCTGTGTGTATTGTAACTACCTATGAAGGTTTAGATCTAAGGAGGCAATCACTGACTAAGTCCAACAACAGTCCTTAGCACAACCTGTCTTCTCCTGGGATGCCTAATCTTTTCCCTCTTGCAAATGTGGAAGTCTCCACTTGTCCTTTTTTTAACCCTGTAGTGACTAATTTTAGCTATCTTACCACCAGGCACCCACTGTGGATGAGATACCCTCCTAAGGCAGGCCTGGATACCCTCCTAAGGCAGGCCTGAAATAGGTGGACAGATTTGTGTCTCTCAAATGACTTTTGTTTCTCTCTCTATTGACAAGGAGGAAGACGAGATGACAAACGTGGGCTAATTGGCTCACTTTGAGATAGCAATATCTGTGTGAGATACAACCCCCTTCAGGGACCCAGGCTTTGTGGTGGTATGCATGAATGCTCTATACTTGCAAACTGATCTCTGGCATTTTTTCATCAGCTAATCCTCCTATCAGCACTTTCCACACTGCTTTACTCCTGAGGACAGAGTGGAGAGCCGGTGTCAGCGGAGGGGCATGCGAGTGTGACAGATAAGGCTGAGAGCCTCTTTTCAAGTGGGTCAGTTCCAGACTCACAGGAGTTATTTATTCACTATATAAAACAGTAACAGACTAGCCTAGGTAACAAGGGCAGGGACAAAGAATGTGAGAAAGTGTTGGTGAGAAAGAAGAGTAAAACCCCAGAACCTGATAAACAGAAAACCCCTGGAACAGTAGGAGGACAAACCTACTGTGGAATGTTGCAGGTGGAAGATTTAGCAAATCCTTATAGTCTGAGCTAGAAGTGCCAGCTGAGAAAGGTCAGGCTTTCCATGATGTTAATGGTCCCACTGACATACTTCTTGAAAAAGCTGAATGTGTGCCGTATACTTTATTTATACCAAGAGCTATTTATTCCACTATAAAGACTGATGTTTTCATTAACAACTCTGGTTTTGTTCAAGAGTAAAACTGTCAGAACCAAGGTAACAATGGTAAGTTAAAGCATTTCTGCTGATCCATTATTTTTCTCCAATACTTTTCAGAATTTTTACAACTTCTATATTTAAAGGTGTGCATTAAGTAAAGTAACTAGCCACATCTGGGAGAAATAAGGCTTTCTCACATCCAAATCAAAAGCTTGCTTACTGGCAGAGCTGTTAAAATAATCCAGTTTTAACATGTGTATCCTGAAATAGTATTGAAAAGATCAAATAAATCATTAGCAGCAGCAAGATTTTTATTTTAGTTGTTGTCCAGCAGTAAGAAAAACCTTATAGATGTAGACTTCTTCGTGTTTACCTTAGGATTAGCAAGCTGATCCTGCATGTGAACTACATGTGAGAGTCCCTGTGATGGCAGTGGCAGCTCTGCTCATGGGCGACATGCACAATCTGTTCCCACGTGCAGGCTGCACGGTCTGTAGTGAAGGAGATTTCAAACCAGCAAGGTTATTACCTGGAGAAAAACTGGCATTGCACCAACTCTGCACATCAGTGTCGCTGTTGCAGCAGGAGGCAAAGACCAAAAGGCAATAAATGTGAATCTGTGAGACCTGGGAGAGATGACGGGGTTCAAAAGGGGTTACTGGCTCTCTTACCAGACAGGTATTAAATATAAGGGCAAACTGTTACTGCTTCATTTCTAGTATGGTCTTTATCCATCCCTTACAAGTTTCCTGTACAAAATTGTAAGGAGAAAGTCCTCCATAATGTGAATTACAGGTAAGAATTCAGTCCTATGCTCATGAAGCATCCTGTTCTAGTCACTGGAAGTCAAGCCTGTAAAGGAGGCAAGAGTGCATGTAATCTGCCTTTTAAGAATTTATTATTTCTTTCCCTGAAAATTGATTAAAAATAAAATGAGAATAATGTTCTCTACCACTGGCACAAGCTTTACAAGGCTTCAAAGCAATGGGCTGCTCATAATCTCTAGACATTTCCTGACTGCCTGCAAAGGTCATGTTAGAGTGACTGGGGGAAACTGAAAAAGAGTTATCTGAAGGCTAAATAAGGTGAAGGTTGCTGTGGCTAAAGTTCAAGTTTATTTACGCAGAATAAAAAGGAGAAGTGAAAAGTTTGCTGACTTATTTTCCAAAGCTTTGGTTCATCTAAAAGACAATGAAAATTAAAAATAAAGGGACCGGAATGTACAGTGACATAATAGAAATAGCAGTTAATGATTGTTCCTGGCAACTTGACTTTTTCCTTATTTATCTTATTCTAACCCAGACAGTGATATCTGTAATATTGCTGTTATTTTCTATCTTGAGAAATCTTTGAGGCTGAGGCCTTCTATTTTTTCCCATCTGGAAAAATTGCAAGTATCTTGACATTATGGAAGGAACATAAAATTCCTACAAGCAGTGGAAATAAGGAAGCACAGGTTTATGTAGTTGTACATGTTTTTGTTGACATTTATAACACAGTCCTCAACAACAAAATTATGTATGATTCTTCTGCATTCCTTAGAGTATTCCAGAGAGCTGTGGCAGCACATTGTGGTGACTTGACCTTGGCTGGATGCCAGATGCCCACCAAAGCCACTTTATTGCTACCGTCCCTCAATGGGAGAAGGGAGAGGAAATTTAATGAAAGCCACATGATTTGAGATAAGGGCAGGAGAGATCACTCACAGATTACCATCGTGGGCATGACAGACCTGACCTGGAGAAATTAATCAAATTTATCACCAATGAAAATCAGAGCAGGATAACAAGAAGTAAAACAAATCTTAAAAACATTTTCCTCCCACTCCTCTCTCCTTCCCAGGTATAACTTCATTCCCCTTCTCTACCTTCTCCCACCCAGTGGTGCAGGGAGGCTGGAATGGGAGGTCACAGCCAGTTTACATCCTTCCTTCCTTCCTTCCTTCCTTCCTTCCTTCCTTCCTTCCTTCCTTCCTTCCTTCCTTCCTTCCTTCCTTCCTTCCTTCCTTCCTTCCTTCCTTCCTTCCTTCCTTCCTTCCTTCCTTCCTTCCTTCCTTCCTTCCTTCCTTCCTTCCTTCCTTCCTTCCTTCCTTCCTTCCTTCCTTCCTTCCTTCCTTCCTTCCTTCCTTCCTTCCTTCCTTCCTTCCTTCCTTCCTTCCTTCCTTCCTTCCTTCCTTCCTTCCTTCCTTCCTTCCTTCCTTCCTTCCTTCCTTCCTTCCTTCCTTCCTTCCTTCCTTCCTTCCTTCCTTCCTTCCTTCCCTCCTTCCCTCCTTCCCTCCTTCCCTCCTTCCTTCCTTCCCTCCTTCCCTCCTTCCTTCCTTCCTTTCCTTCCTTTCCTTCCTTTTTACAGAAAAAATATCTGGGGTAGGACAATGGAATGTGTTTTTGAATATGCTTCAGGAGCAAGTACAAATGGAAGGAAATCTCTGATCTTACTTCTTATTTATTTTATTGATAAAAAGCAAGACTCTTTATCTAAAGTATATAAATGTGAAGAAAAAAACCATGGTAGTAAGCACAAGAAATGAATGCGCAGTTCTGCTGAAATTAAGATCTAGTATTTCTTCAAAGTTAAATTAAAAATGAACATGTTGGGGCTTTTTCTTTCTGTGTAGTTCAATGAATTAGCAAGAGCAGGATCAATGATGTCACTGTCATCCAGGATTCTCATCTGGTGTCAGTTTTCACTGGCATGCAGCTTTCAGGAAAGAGAAGGCTATGAAAAAGTGGTGAACAAGGGAATAAATAATTAGAAAGACTCAAAAGTGAGAGGAGCAAATTAAAATGTAGTTGAAAAGAGGAAAAAAGATCAGATGGAGAAAAAACTCAGTTAAAAAGATGGAGCCCCAACAACACTGGTCTGCCAAAGCACCCATGTTTTCTAAAGCTATTTGCATCAACATGCTGAACTTGCATCTTGTCTTGGTTGTCTTAACAGCTTTTTGAGTTGTTTCTGGGGGACTTAGAGGCTTTCTATAAAGCTCAATGGAGCCACCTGTGGGATGGACACTAGCTGAAGACCCTTCCCACATTCTCAAATGTCTGACCACTAGGATTTAATTCTGAGAGGTCATTTTAACAGGAAAGTGTGCTTTGGAATCACCTGGTTCCTCACAGGAAGCTTACTGAAATATTATGTGCATGGGCAGAACTTAAGAAAGAAACAGGTCAGATACATGGGAAGTCTTTATTTCTGTGTGCCCCTGCTTAAACTTGTAGTGTGCTATTGCAAAATCATAGAAGAGAATCAGAGAATAGTCTGAGCTGGAAGGGACCCACAAGGATGGCCGAGTGCAGCTCCTGACCCTGCCCGGGACACCCCAATGTCACACCAGGTGCTGGGAGCAGTGTCCCGCTGCTTGTGAGCTCTGTCAGGCTGGTGCTGTGACCCCTGCCTGGGGAGCCTGTTCCAGCGCCCGACCACCCTCTGGGTGAAGAACTTGTTCCAAAATCCTCCCTAAGCCTTCCCTGACACAGCTTCCTGTCATTGCCTCACAATCACTCATACCATGGTGACAAAGCCCATTTCACTGTAGGGTACATAGTAACAGCAGGCCAGCAAAGAAAATAAACTATCTGGGTGATAAGGCCCCACCTTATGTGTTAAAGGCACGCAGTAACCAAGAATAGGAGTGCTGCACTAAGTGTCAATATCTCCTGTTCCTGACTAAACTTTTGTGGTTGGCTGTTGTGCATGTGCTATGTGTGCAGTGAGAAGCAAGGGAAGGGCTAAGTGGGGAGCCTTGGGGAGCCTTGGGGAGCCTTGGGGAGCATTCTGCTCCTTATCTGGCTGCTGTGATTGCTGGGGGTCAGGAGGGAGGTGGGCCTGCTGGGAGCTGTTGTGGCCGTGCTCTGAGGGATGAGTTACTGCCTCTCCAGCAGGGAGGACAGCCAGTGCTCAGGATAGCCTCTCTCTGGGTGTGCTGCAGTGGACCTAGTGTCCAGGGGAAAGAAGAAGCTTACCCACACTTGGAAGTCTCCAAGAATGTCTGTGTTTTCTGAGGCTGTACCCCACAGCACCATTTCAGTAGGAAAGCTGCAGTGATGCCTTCACTGAGGCACTGCAGTAGCTTTGCTTGTCCCTTGTGTTCCCTGGTTGCAAAAAAATTCAATTTGTTATGTGACTCTCATGATAGGAAGGAGGTAGATTTTTGTGTAAAAGCAAGTTGCAGTCAGCCCAAATGGTTGAACAGATGAGGGAGGCCATGGGACATTTGTCTGGTAGCATGCTGAAGCGGGGCTGCGTGTCTCACTGCAGTAACCAGGGAGCAGCTGTCTGACCTGTTTCTGCTTGTAGGTACAACTGATTCAAGCTCTGCCACGTATCCTGCTAGGGGCTCAGCAGAGATGAAAACAACAGCTATCTACTTTTTGGGTAGATGTATGGGGCAAGAAGTCCCTGTCCTGCCTTGAACTTGGACTTTGGGAGGGACTGAAACAGCAAACCACCTTAGAAGAAAAAGGGAAAATTCTGGTGATAAACTTAAAAGCCTGATGTTGTCTGAGGGTGGACTCCTGTGCGTGTTTGGCTGTGAATCCCCAAATGTATAGCACAGTGTTAGGAGTGGGTACTTGGAATATGAAGAATGCCTCTGGCTTCCTGTATGCATTCCTCCCAATGTGTATCTTAATTGCTGATGGTTTTTCATTTGGGTGTCTTTACATGATCTTTTATAGGCTTGATTTCACAGGAAATAAGCCCACAAAATGTGACCCATAGAGCTGTAATTCCAAGATGCTCTTGTATGATTTGTGGTCCTAGATATTGCACCTCAGCCATGGAGCAGAAAGCAGAATGGCACCATACAGCAGAGAAGCCTTGCTGGCCTTGGAGACAGTGGTTGTCTCACTTTTACTCTAAATGTGTTTCTGTATCTTCCTTCCCTGACAGGCTGCTGTTTGGTCCTCCCAAAGCTGTCTGTTGAGCAGGCTGAACAAGGATGGATCCATCAACCTTTCCTCACTGGTCAAGCGCTTCAGCCACCAACCATCTTGGTACCTCTCTCTTGAACTTCATGAGCTTCATTAGTGTCTTTCATGTCCTGAGGGGCTCAGAACTGAATGCAGGTTCTAGACATGGTCCAACAAGTGCTCTGAGAGGCTGATTGCTTCCCTCGCTGTTCTACCTCTGCACCTGTGAATGCAGCCCAGGGTGCTTCAGGCCTTCACTGCTGTCAGGAGACAATGCTGGCTCATGTGCTGCTTGTCCTCCCTCTCTGTCTACCAGGTACTTCTCAATATCACTGGTTCCCACTCAGTCCCTACCTCCAGCAGTGCAAGAGTTTTTTCTTTCCCAGCTGGAGGTCTTGCCATTTGTTCTCACAGAATTTTGTGAAGTTTCTGTCAGCCCTTTCCCCCAGCCTGCTAAGCTCTCTGTAAGTGGCAGTGCTGCTCTCAAGTCTGTTAACTGGTTTCTGCCAGTTTAATGCCATCTGCAAACACGACTAACCTTCATTCTATTGTGTTCTCCAGACTGTGAGAGGCAGATGTTAAACAGGATGGTCCCAGGACAGACCCCTGCTATTCACCCAGCTAAGCCAACCTCTTGGCCAGTAACGATCCTTCTTTCTGCTTTCCCTTATCCACAAATTTAGTCATTTTATCATAGAACACAATCAGATGGGTCAGACATTATTCACCATGAGACCATCCATGCCTTTGCCTGTTCACAGGCAGAAGTAGTCATGCCTGCCTGAAACACCAACTTCAAATGCCTGAAAGGAGTGTAGGTCAGTTTTATGACAGGAAAGAAACTGCTTTCTGTGTATTTTAAACTGCTCTGTCGCTTCAGTGTTCTAATTATCCTGTGATGATTGGTTCATAAAGTTATAAATATCATGTAGGGAGTTGTTTCAGGCTTATTGCAGATTCAGACAGACAATAATGAACTGGTTACCTGCATTCATAACAGTAAGCCATTTAAAAAACTTTAAAGAAAGTTTGGATTTCAGGGCACAAGGGGAGTCAAGTGCTAAATAACATTTTGCCAGAGTTTTTCTGAAAACAATGGCTTTAAAGTCAGGTTTTAATTTTTTAAATTTTTTTTTCTTTTTTTTTTGCAATTGGAAACAGCTCCTCTTTAACATGTAAAAGATAGTTTTTGTATTTTCAGGGAAGTGGTATGTAAGTGCATGCAAGAGAAAGAGAGGTTTCTTTATACTGTTGCATAACCTGAGAAGCTTGGTAGTTAGACACCCTATTTCTGTTCATAATTAGACTGGAATGTGATGTGCTAACCAGAAAGTAATTATCTTCTACCCAAAGAGTTTTCTGGGAGTTTGAACTGCGCCAAATTACTTTGTCCAGGGCTCTCCTCATTCAGGTACCTGTGGGCAAAATGAAGGAAAGAGTCACTTCACAGTTTTTTTTGAGGTCCTCTTCTCATGCCACTGCAGCCTTTGAAAGTGTGATTCACTAAATATAAGGGAGAATGCAGTGAGAGTCACTGAATGGCATCCAGACAAGGTGGCTCTTGCTTCACAGAAAGTGTACAAACAGAAGTTAATGTCTTTCGGGCCTCATAAAGCATGCCGTAGGAATGCTAAATAGCAGAAACTTTTGGGTTGTGTATGCTAAGTAACCTGTCACATGCCTAAAGCAGCCCTACAGTGTTTTTTTCTCTTTAACTAGTGCTTTATTGAAACTGTCCTTTGCTTTCTGCTTTAGTACTGCCAGCTTGTCTCTTCTTTCCAAGCATCAGATTCTGGCTGCTTTAGTTCATCTGCGCAATGCTGCAGCAACTTTGGTTCCTTGCTCTCAACCTCGGGCTGCCATCTCAAATGGTCCCTTCAGCATCCAGCCTGAAAGAGCCTAGAGGCAAACGTGCTTAACAGTCAGTGGTATTACTTTTAAAAATCCTTTCCAGTAATGCTCTTTCTCCCATGTTTTCTGGAATTTGCATGGCTTCTCAAGATCATGTTGTGTGATCTTTTTCTCCCCCTCCCAGTTCTTTCTTTCCTGCTCAGAAACATGAAGGAAAAGGTGTCCTCATGTACTTTTGTATTGCTGGACTTGTTTACATCACTCTCTGGAGATACAGAGAAAGAAGAAAGACAAAGCAACAGGGACTTGTAAGAACAAATCCCATGTTTACGGCGTTGTAAGAACAAATCTGAACAAACTCCCGAGCGAGACCCAGCTGCGGACAAACTGCAAAAATCCAATAGTTGCAGTGTCAAGAAGCCTTGCTGTGTCAATTCCAGTCTGTCAAGCTGCAATTCTCTCTGGTGCAAATTGCCCTCATTTTTTTGTTAGCATTGCTTTTAGTCAAAATACAGGAGAGAGCTCCTGTGTAGAGCTCCACAGTATTACCTGCCAGTCTTCAGTGGCTGAGGGTTATTTAGCTAGAGGTTTTATTTTATTTCGTATGTACCTATGTATATGTACAACCTTTTAGAAATAAAATGGTTTTAATCAAAATTGAAAGTCTAAGGAGGGGTTTCTTTAAAAAATGAACTTTGAAAACTTTTTGCAATATGATTGATATTGTCATTATTTTAAAAGTGTCTAATTAAAAAAAATAAAAGGGAAAGCTTTGATCTTGGATCATCTTATGAAAACGGCAAAAAATAAGTTAAAAATATTATACATTTTTGACTTTTCATCATTGACTTTCCCGAGGCCTGCTTAAAAATCACCTTTATGAAATCAGCCACAGAAATAAGTCCTAGATTTGAAGAAAAATAAGGTCTTGGCTTTGGTCTGCTGCTACTTGAATCTGAAGATAGTAGTGAGAATCCAAATAATGTGGACATGTTGCTGCTGGAATACTGCACTCATTAGCACTGAACAAAACTCTAACATTTAACTTGAATATACAGCATTTGCAAAAGATGATCAGCAATCTTAATGTTGTTCACACAGATGTAGAGATGACCAAAAAATAAAATCAATAATTCATTTTAAATAATCACAGGTTTTTCTACTCAACAGCTTATTTGTTACCTTTTGTTTCTGAGTTCATTTGTAGTCACGTTTTTTTCTCATTATGGTATTCATATCTGTTTAAATTGGAGAGCAAAATTTTATATTATTTCATTGCAGAAGCATCAGTAAACATAACTTATGTCTTATTAATTGCTTCTCTTTGATCTCCTATTCTTGTAGTAGGTTTTTAAAACAAATAAACTAATACTATCCTTATAAATAGTGAGGCCAGAGCTCTGTGAAACGGTGCTGGCTGTATTATTAGGGTAAATCTGCAACAGCTGTTTTCTCTCTATGTGAAGTTATAGGGTAAGCTGAACTAGCCTTCACCCTGAGATTCTTTCATCTCTGAAATACAACCAGGAAGAGAGGTATTTGGGATGGAAAGAATAGGGACAATAAATAATAATTATTTATTATTACTTGGCAATAATTAATACTTAACAAACAAAAAGCTGTGCAGTAAAACTGTATATGTTTTGATACTTGGAGTTTTGTTACTTTTCCTTCATTGCATTCGACAAACAGCTGAGGATCAGATAGAGGGTTTGGGTTATTGCATTGAAATAAATGATAAATTGAACTGCAGTCTGCACATAGTAGTCTGGAAAGGAAAGCAGGTAATTAGGAGGCAAATGGAGAACTGGTAGGAATCTTGTCTGGAGAGGAAAAAGTGGATTTTGATTTGAGAAATTAACAGTGTGAAGAACCAGTGGTGAAATTACTTTTGTGTGTGTTCTGTTTTCTAGTTCACTTGTGGAATTTGTTGTACCTTGTTCTGATAGGTAAATGTCTCTTTTACAGGTTCCGATTTCCAGTAGGATTTTAATTAGCACAGCAAAATTCCAGTGCAGTATCGCAGTTTTAAAGTCTGTAATTTCTCAGCACTGTTCACTCCTGCTGTGATATCATACTGTAATAAATTGTTGTATAGGTTACTTATTTAATTTCCTTGTCTTTTGAAGTAGATAACAGTTGCATAGTAGATGAATGTTCATCATGGGTTTATTGTTTCTACATTGCCTAGACAGAGCAAACCACTGCAATATATTATTAGAGTGTCATTCTTAACATTTATCAAAGCAGAATATGATTAAATATTGCATTTGTGATGATAATGAGCTAAGTGAAAATTATATACTGTATTACGGACTTTCTTTGTTACAAATTTCAAACTCACAATTTTATTTTTAAGAGTTTTTATAATTGTTTCCTTCTGAAATAATTTGCTTCTCCTGATAGAAATATCCTAAGTTTCCTTGCATCATAATTTTAGATATAACATAGTCAAGAAGAATCATTCAGAGGCACATACTCTGGGACAGCAGATGGAAAAATGTAGTTAAGACATTAAAAAAAAAGCTCTTAGAAACAAAAAACCAAAATTAATAACAACGACAAAAATAGGAAAAAAAAAAAAAGAAAATTCTTTCTCTTGGCCCAGATCCACGGTAATATTTGCCCAGCGTACACAGTGAAGTGTTAGCCTTGTAGGTAATATTTGGTGACATCTTGAGTGCTGGAATGCACTAGTGTGGCACTGCACGGTGACATTCCTTGGCCGGTCACATCCGAGCGGAGGAGCAGCCTGGGACATTGATGAGTTAGGGGGAAAGCATTTATGGGAGCATGCTGCACGTCAGAGGAACTCACAGCCAAGGCTTCTGCATATAAGGCCGTGGTTCCGGTGGAAGCAGAGTGTCTGCAGAGAAAACATCACAAAAAAATAGCTTACTGCTGAATCTTTGAGCATTCCCAGATTACATCTGTACATTTTCCAGCAAACAATTGGCCTACATGTTTCCCTAAAATATGGAGATTCTTTCATTGTGCAGTCATGTGTTGGCTAATAGAAGACTTCCTGTGAAATCTGTAAATCATCAGTATTGAGATAAAAAAAATAAAACTTAAAAAGATTATTTCGGTTGGTGTTTTCCCGAACAGCATATCTCAGTGGAGCACTGATGCATTTATATACAATATTACAGCTGTTGTGCTGGATCAGAAATTGTTAGTGACTGAGGAACTGGTAAGAAAAAAGTTCAACTCAATGGTTTGATGACTGCTTCTAAGTAGCAGCTGCATTTCCTTTTCCTTCACTTTTGTGTTACTTTCCAAATTAACTAGTTAAACCCTGTCTTACTGCAGTGTGACCATCTTAAAGGTTTTTTTCCCTAAAGCTGAGCTACTGAACTGGTGACCTAGCTCTCAGTCTGTTCTCTGCTGGAAGTAATTGCTGCTCTTCATTTCACATCAGGAAGGACAACAGAAGGAAGAATCAGAAGGAGATGACCAAGCAGTGTTTGAACTCCGCTTTTACCCCAGAGGTAAAAGCTGCCTACTTAGAGATGATAAATGCAAGAAGATGTCATGGGGAAACCTTAGTTGTGGCTTGTGGTGCTGCCTCTAGAGAGGATTTCATCCTGCAGTGTTGGTATTCAAGAACCTTTAATTAACAATCAATTAAGTAAGAGATTAGTCATTTAAAACAGAAGAAAATATTAGTTGTGGAGTCCTTTGGATTTAAATGTTTTAGCTGGAGCCAATTGAATGTACTAGCAGTGGAAATAGACTGTGGTAAGTTCTTGGCCACCACATTTGTCACCCCAAATGGCACAGGAATAAGTGTGTTGACAGATGAACCGGTCAGAAATCTTGCTTGTTGGTTTGAAAAATTAAAACCCGTGTGCGTCTATTGCCTGCTGTACGCTGGTCTTTCCACAATGGGTTCAGTAGGAGAGAATGATCTAGCTCTGCAGCTTGGAGGGAGCAGCCAGACTTTAAAGAGGGGAGCCTGGAGGGTGTGCTCCTGTTCTGACCCACTGCTTGCTGTGGGAGGAGAATGCTCACGAGGCTGGAGCTCTGTTTGACAGCGTTCATGTACTGAGACTGAGCAACACTTGCTCTGGGTACTTGGATGCTGTTCTGTGTCAAGGTCTGATCCAGAAAAGAATTTCTGATTAACACAGCTAGAACAGCTAGCATGTATTCAATTTGAATCAGTTTGGGTAGTATTGTGTGTTTAATCAAAGTCATATTTAATTGCTTTTCTGACACAGAGCCTAAAATTTACCATTATATGACAGTAATATTATATAGTGACTAAATAAAGTAAAATTTTCCTCTGGGTAGTGCAGCTGCATTGTTTAAAGGTCTCATGGATATTTTACAATATAACTTTGCTGGGAAATTGCCCTCTTAAGACAGAAATATTACCAAAGATAGAAAAAATATAATTCAATTGATTAATTTAACATGACTTCAAAGACCTTCAGTGTATAAATGTGCAGCAGCTCAGGATGTAGTGTGACCTTGAGCAATAAAAATTTTGACTGATCATTTTAAGTTTTAAAGTATCTCTCTATATCAACCTTGATTTGAGCAAAACCTGCTTCTATCATATAGCTGGGACATGATGAAGAGCTACTTTTCTACTGAAAATTGTGATCTTCAGACTGCATTTATCTTTTGTTCTCTCATACTCTATTCCTACAATTTCTGTGCTTCAGAACAGTAGCCTGTTGAACAGAATCTGCTGATTTGTTCAACAGGTATCTTTGCTTTTTGCATAGTATTGCTAATGTGGAGTTGCTTGATGAAAAGATTCATAGTGGCTTATTGTAATATGGCTTAATAGTAATAAATTAGGTCTTTTTGCTTGCAGCTTTCTTTAGTAGGGTATTTGCTTTATTCAGTTGATAGATATGATAACACGATCTAGTGAATCCCAGGGACCAGATTATTACCGTTGTGATTTTAAAGAAACAAAAATCAAAACCTCTAGAAATCCTGTACCCAAGGCTAAAGTAACATGCAGACAACATGAACTCAAGAAACCTTTGTGTGATAAATAAATAAAACGACGAGACAGTGAATTGTCACAAACATGTTTCCCTTGGTTCTGCTTATTAGGACTGGCTAATGTTAGTCATTAGTGAACAGGAAGAACTTTCCCCATGCGTGGCTGAAGTTGCTGAATATGTTGACTCATGTGTTTAGAATGCATCATGCCGTGACTTATCCATGTTATATATAGATGTATATTTGGGATTCCTTGTGCATGACTAGGCATCAGTTTCCTCTTCAGCTACCTCTTGTAACTGAAGGTTGTATCTATGAAAGGGAATATCCCAATTATTACAGAATCACACACAGTCACTGAATCACCTATCCATCTATTGTCTGTGGGACCTGGACTTGGCTTGTGAATGACAACATCATAAAAAATTTGGGAATAAATGACAAAGATATTTTCAGTAACTTTGCTTTTTTTATGCAAGAGAGTCTTTGGATACAAAGAGCCTTTTCACACTAAGGTTCTCATTCCTTTCCTTCCACTACCTCCTTGCTCCAGTGTGGCTTAGTTCCAACTCATACAGTGAGTAGACTGCAGTTACCTTTTTTATTCTAGTGAGATTGAGTACAAGATTCCAGGATCATCATTATCCTGCATAAGAAAAGCATTTGTGAGACTTTTTGGAGTTACTAGTTTGGTTTTTGAACTTCAGAAAGACTTTGTGTGGTAATATGGTAGTTAAGGATGGCTGGCCTGCTCCACAGCCAGGTGTGGCTATAGATCTGCTTTTTGCTGTGAGATGTTGTGCTCAGTTGCCTGCTCTGAGGTTCCTCACATGCTTGCTGACAGCACACAGCTTGGTCATTGGTACCTTCTCCCTCCACTGACTGTACCAACCTTCTTTGGCTTGACATCATGGCAGATGGTTGTGATGACATCTGAGGTGACTGTGGCTTTTGAATGGCTACTCTTGGCTTTGTATGTCTAGTTTTAGTCTGTTAATTAGCTGTCTATAAATTTTACTGAAAAAGCTTCTGAAGGCATAGACAAATGCCAAAATTCTTGAAGGATTTTTGCAATGCAGAAAAGTCTTTTTTTATCACATAGGAAATTAATGTTTTTGACCAGGGAGGCCATGGATTACACCACTCATTCTTTTGTCTGTGACCTGTAGAAACTGAGGATGTGATAAATAGGTCAAGCTCTTTTCAGTATCTAACTCCTCCTTGTTTCTTGCCCAATAAAAAGTAAAATAGCTGTTTCCCAGAAGTGAAATGTTCTTTAATCATTGCGTGAATGACATTATGACTTCATTGCCTTGTTTAAAATAAATAAATTCCATAAGCAACCCATTAAAGGAGGTAATTAGAAGAGCAGCGCTTTAGCACACTCGCTGGAGAACTCTCAGTCCTCCCCTGCTTGTGGCTCATTGCGGTCAGAGGGATCTGGCCCGCAGATGCTGTGGCACAGAGCTTTGTCAGACAGAGAGCGAGGAGGCCAAGGGAGTCTAGGAAGAGTGACGAAGCAGGATGAGCAGACCAAACACCTTAAAGATGCCTCACACATGCTCTCACCACAGGAGAGTGTGTCAAATGTTCTCGCATGTGCCTTTACAAAACATTGGGTGGAATGGATTATTTGGTGAGACTTCAGGGGAAAATTTTACTCTACAAAAGGATTCTGGAACTTCAATTCTAACTCTCTTTCTTCATTCTTTTTCTCTTCTATGTATTTAATTTTTCCATGTCATTTTAGTTCTTCTGTGTTAAGGGCTTTGACCAAAGGTGATGTGAATATGATTCTTGTGAAAGAATCCAGTCTTTTGAAAAGTAATGAAAGTCATATTTGCTGTGGTGGCAACAGGCCCGGGCTGTGTTTAGTTGAAGTGTTTCTCATTTTGCAATATGAGGGAGAAGTTTTCTTTTTGCCAGGCTTGTTACTAAAACCACATTGATACTGAGGATATATGTTGCCTGCTATCTAAGGGAGCTTAAAAAGTTTATAAAAATGTTGGACTCGTAGGAAACTGCTGTCGTGTTTTTCTTAAATAGGCCCATGAATTTTGTGAAATTGGTGTTTGAAATGCATAAAACAGGAAGAAGGAAGATTTAGTTATCTGAGAAAAGCAGAAAGACGTGTTTTTGCTGTCCTGCATTTTGTATTTAGAATGAATGACAATATATCTGTTTCCCTTCAACCTTCCATCAGTCTGATGACCTAAATGCATATTTAAGAGAAGATTTTAACTTGATCAAGAGAGTTTGTCTCTCCAAATTCAATGGTAGCAAATGTCTAATAGTAATCTGAAGAAAATTTCACTGTCTTCCCTTTTTGGAAAGCAAACCCAACTGTCTGGCATATGCTTAATACATATTTGGGCAATACTGAAAGTGTTGCTGGTGCAGTGTGACGACAGCCAAAAATGCAGTTTGTTATGTCTTGTGAAGCTGAGTTATGGTATACTGTAAAATCAGTCAATTCAAGCAATAAACTGTTTTCTAGTACAATGTTCTTCATGCTTTCTCTTGCATTGTATCCCATAGACGGGATGAGTCCAAGGTCACCTTCAATTCTGGCCACAATTCTGGGCTGTTTTTCCATGACACCCTCCCATTCCCTACCCCACCCCAATGATCTTCCAGCTTCTAGTTTGAGGAGATTAATTTCTTTCACATCTACTGGTCTTATTGCCTTACTGTATTCCTAGCATTCCCCTTGTGTTGTCTCCATGGTCTACAGCAATGATTAAAATATGTATCTAGCAATTATTTAAAATATATCTTTTTATGAGATACCTCCATAAGTGACTAACATATGGGAAGAAAATACATAGGTTAATTCCATTCCTTTCAATAATTTTCCACTCCTTTCCTTAACTTTTGTGTTTCCTGCAAATTTTGGTTCTCCTTCAGGAGACGTTAAAATTATACATTAGCAAAAGTGATTGAGATCTGGATTCCTCTAAACGTTGTCACAGATCATGTGAAGAGAAAATGCCACTGTAAATCCATGGAAGTAGCTCTCCTAAACTAGGAGGGGATTTATTTATTTATTTATTTATTTGTTTGATTTTATATACTTGCAATATCATCACAAAGCATATTTGAAATAAAAAGGCAGTCATTAACCAATTGACATGATCTTTTCTAAACAATAATCTCAGGCGGTAAAGAACAAGCCTACTGCATCACATTTAAGTCTTTCCATTTTCCTGCTTTTTTTTCTCCTTTTTGGGGTAAAAATGAGATCTCCCTGATTGCACTGAAGATCTGGATCTTTTGACAAAACTTAGTTTGGCAGTTTATTTGAAATTTATTAGAAATGAAATTGCATTCACTCCCTCAAAGGAGTTAAACATCTTAAAATAGGTATCTTTTGAATTTGCTTATCTTACCATCCCATAAAAACAAGCACTTTGTCAAAATTTTTAATATGAATTAATACAAACTTTGAGTAGTATTTGTGCAGAAGGTACCTGGAGTCTTCTGCATAGGCACGGTATTACTACTGTCAAATGAGTGGATTGCAATGTAAGTACATCTATTTTAAATAGCTTAAGAATTGTGTTTGTGACTCGAGAGCCAGATAGAGGTTGTAAAATGTCATTATTTCATTGCCATTAGTGATTCAGTGACAGATTATGCACAGTGTCCTCCAGCTATACCTGTCTATACTGTCACTCACTAGCTGAACAAGTAAAGACCTACTTGTAAATTTTCATACAAAATAAGAGATTAAAGGAAACAGGTCACTGTAAATAATAATTTATATTGCATTTAATAAGTTGTCGGAGCAATCATCAAAGAAATGATTTATGGCTTCTGTTTACTTAGTACTTAGTATGCAGAAAGTTTTTGGAGTAGCCAAGCACTACAAAAATCTTCCTCAAGTAATCAATCTAAGAGGAACCCCAGCACTCCCAAGTGAGAACAGCAGCCAGCTCCAGTGGATATAAAGCCAAGTATGTCAGTAGTTGTTTGGCTTTCCTTGGTGTTACAGACTAAGATCGCTGTCCAAAAATCCATGTCAGGTAGATTGCAATTTTTATTCCTATTTTACATATTGTACAAGGCACAACAGTTAACTGATTTACTCCAGGCAGAATTTTAAAAGCCTATCCTAATTTCCAGTTTGAGTGTTCCCATTATGACAGTGTTTCCAGGATCAAATAATAATCTTTGTAATGTGGATACAATTTTGACAAACCCTACAGAAATTTAAAAACTGAGTACTATGCAACTAAATTTCCAGAAATGTAAAGCTTCACTACAGGCTAACTTAGGCCTTAGTTGGTTTTTCTCCTTCATTTAGGATGAGACATTGCTTTTATATTCAAGGTTACACTATGCCACTGACATTAAATGGAAATGATTAGAGTAGTGGAGTTGACAAACCCCTCTCCCTTGTCTATTCCTTGCAAAATTAACAACCACACTGCATACATAGCACCTAGCTGCTTTATCTGTTTTGTAGCATCTGACCAGTTGCTCTCTTTTGAGAATATTCAGGGAAACAAAAAACCTTCACAGGTAATCTGAAATAAAGAAAGACTATTTTGTTTTTTATATTAGAGGGTTTTTTTAAAATATTTTCTTTTTAGAAGCTGTCCAATTAATCTTCCTATCAAATTATCTTTAAACTTGTGGCTTCTTGTTTGCATCCCACTCTGCAAAAGGAATGTAATCTGTTTATATCCTTCTTATTTTTAGAGATGTGAATCTCAACCAGAAACTACTCTATTTTTTTTCCTTATTATTTTCTTCCCCTTTTTTGGCAGTGTGATTTGACCTGAAATGCAAGTAAACGTTATGCTTATTTCATAGCAAAGCCTCTATAAACCAAAGCTGCTCTGTGTGTGGGTGGATGGGAGAAAATGCACTGAAGGAAGCTGCAGTCCAGTGAGGGAGCTAGACAGCTTGGCCAGATGAGCATTTCCCTTTCCCCTGTTTTCTTCAGAGAATTTTGAATGCTCCATCTAAAGCTGAAGCTTTGGCCATCCTCTCTTTTGGCTACCATTTGCTGATGATTTGTTTCTGAGGGCAAATATCTTTCTATTTAATGTGTTTATTCTGCAGAGGTCTGGGAAGGGATGTTTTGATGTGAAGGGAAGCTTATGCAGGATAAGGAAACAGTCTCCTGTGCTGCTTGTCTAATTTTTTTCACTTTTCCTACATTAGTATCTGAAACCAGCTGCTGTCATAGGTCTAAGGGAAAACTTGACTCAATTTCACATTTTTGCAGCTTGAGTTCCATCCACGTACTCAACAGCATTCTGATAGGCAAAGCCTCAAAACAGAATGGAGATTGCTTTGGTTTTCTCATGTACAGTAGTTTCAATCTGTTGGAGGACTAGTACTTAGAGGGACTGTTTGAATAGAGATTGAGGAGCAATATAAGAGGTAGATACCATGTAGATTTAGAAAGAGTCCTTATATAATAGCAGGGGGGCGGTAGATATTGTAGAAATGTGGTAGTTATATAGAATATTTGAATAATATAAGAATGCTTATTATTTTTAGATGTTTATTTAAACATAACCACTTTAGAATTTGCTTCTATAACATGAGTATGTGTTGTGTGTAGAGGTTCAACGTTTAATCACACACAGTAAATTGAAAATACGTAATAATGCAGCTTAGTGTTGTAAGAATCTGTAGGTAATTTCAGATTGGAAAGGATCACAGGTTGTCTCTAGTCCAATCTCTTGCCCAAGCAGGGTTGACTGAGGTCAGTAACCAAATAGCCCAGAGCTTTATCCAAGCTTTCATCTTGAAAACACCTGAGGCTGAAGAGGACACAAAATATCTGAGCAACCTGCTCCAACTGCCCAATTGCCCTTATGGTAAAGGTCTTCCTTATTTCCAGTTAGGACCTCTCTTAGATCAAATGACGCTTCTTTTCCTTCCTCCACGTGCACCATGAAGGGGAAGAGGCAGGCTTTATCTTCCTCATGGCTGTCTCCCTGTTCCAGGTCCTGGCAGGCTGCTCTCAGGTCTGCCCAAAGCTATGTCCTGCCAGGTTGAACACCTCTCATTCCCTCAGCCTTTCCTCACAAGGCAAGTGCTCCAGCCCCCAGCCATCCCAGCAGCTCTGCTGAACTTGCTGCCATTGCACGTCTTTCCTGTATTGGAAGCTCCAAAGTTGTTACCATAAGGAGAACACAAAATAGTAGTACCCTTTATCAGTTCCTTGCTTATCTTTGAATTGTGCTTCTTACTTCTTCTCTGTTGATGCTTGTGTTCTGATGAACAAATTGACTAATGGCAGAACTTTCAGAATTTGAGATACTGTGCATTCTTTTCCCATCTATAGTAGATGTACTAAGAGGAGGGCTGGGCATGAGATCTGTTATTACTCAATGCTTGGTTTAGAAATGCCAATGTTCTGTAACAATGTCCATGACAATAAATAAACAGCTTTACTCGTTTCAGTGTTCTCCCATTGCCAGAAATAGTTTCAGGGGACTCCATAAAGATTTCACCTCTTTCTCTCAATCTGAAGGATTCACACAACTGATCTGTCCTTTGCTTGCAGCTTTTAACAGTAAGGGCATCTTACTGATGTTGTTCATGTCTTGGATACTTAAGTGACCATCTTTTATGGGAAAACTTCTGTGGGAATTGAGTAATGTCTCAACTTTGTTAGCCCATGGATAAGCCTATCCTGAGTCTTTTTATGTGGATCATGCATGGGATGGAGTATATTAGAGCCTAACTGTGGAACTTGGACCAACTTTCTGGTCCTGCTTGGAGTAGGAGACAGCCACTCAAAACTGGCTCATTGAATGCACTTGTGCTCTAGGGAAGATTCCTCTAAAGCCTGAAGCTTCCCTGGGATGTGTAACAAGTGTCTCTACCTCACATTTCCCCACATCAACTTTTTTCTGCTTTCCATCATGTGGTGTCTACATCCAGGTCCATCTTGTTTCTGTTTTGCTGCATTTGCTAAGTTTATTTCATTCTGCCAAAGTAAACACTTTTACACTAGATAGAACTGTGATACTTCAATGACAGAAAAACTGTTAAAATCTGGACCAGCTGTGTTATCCCAGTTGTTTGGAACCTGGGTGTCTTTAGGGGTATCCCATTCTCAGAACAACAGTGTGTTCATAGCTGCAGTTCACAAGTTAGCAGTGCCACTTTCCTCTGCTTAGAATTTTCATTATTTTGGCCATGTTACATGATGCATAAACTCTCATAAAATGAGGGCCTTCATCAGTACTCATGTGGCTGACCTGCCTAACATTGGATGAATCCTTGCCCTTGTCCTTCATGCTGAAAAAGCTTTGTTAAGTGAGAGGGTTTGCTTAACTGCTGTTAGAAGGCTTAAATTTACTTTAACAGTAAACTTTTCTCTTTTGCTGAAAAAAGTTGAAGTGTCTAAAACTTAAAAGATTTAAGAGCAAAAAGAGGTATAGTATTTTGATATAAACAAAATTCATATTACAAAATCTTGCAGGCTCAGGTTTCATAAGAGACTTGGCCTAAAAGAAATTGTTTCCTCAGACCAAATGTAAGCTAATAACTGAGTGTTTTGTTACTGCTGTGACCTTGCTTGACTTGAGCTAATATACTATATTTTAGTTGGGGGTTTTTTGTGATGTAAAAAAAGGGTATGCATGTTTCAGTAATGCTGTCATTCAGAAACATCATGCTTTTATAAGCTATTCCCTATTTTTGGCTAAGGGTTGTGTGGAGGGTGGGTGACACACTAGAACTTGATGATCTACACAGTACATTCTGTTCTTTGAATAAAAACTGCAAAACCCCTTTCACTAAGATTGGTTTGAACCATTTCAATAAGCTATCAACACAGATTAAATAGTAGTATGGATATTCCCTTCTGAACTATCTGCACATGTTAAACTTTGAACTAACAGATTTTAAACACTGCACAATGAAGAAGATCTGAAAGGCTTTTGACTTGGAATCTCCACATGTTCAACATACTTTTATGCACGAATACAATCTAAGATTCTGGAAGTGTTCCTTATAGTCTACTCCATTTATTTTTTTTTCGTGGTGGGGAGATGTTGACTGAGTTAACTGAGATGTTGAAATTACCTGAATTCAGTCTGAAATGGTTAATCTGATATTCTCTGTCCACACTTTGAGCAACACAGTCTACAGTACTAAATACCAACATTTCATCTGACCTTCTTGACAAACTTCAAGGGTAGGAGCAATGACTGTAGACTGCTTTTCCCTAGAGAAGGTCTTTTTTGGCTTGCACCAGTCCAGTAGGAGGTTAGCAATCTGTCATACTAATAGCTTAAGTGATACCTTAAGGAGGCTTGCTTTTCTACTGCCTGCAAAATATGCTTTTCCTGGGACAAAAAGCGTTTTCTACATACACTTCCTATTTTAACCACGTGTTAACGTGATTCTTTAGGAGGTTTAATAATGCTCATGATTTAACTGCACTTCAGTGTTTACAACATGAATGTCAGCCTTTAGAGACAAATTGGAGAAGCAATTCCTGGCTGCTCTCCAGCATAAAACCAAAACTATTTCTGAGAAACTCTTGTTACTATCAGCTAGACTGTCTGGAGTGCTTTCACCCTCAGCTACTGAGGGCAAAATACAGGAAATTTGGTCCAGATACAGCAGAGGAAAAAAAGACCACATGCCCAAGAAATGAAGCAAAGTTTGCTTGAGGATCTTATCCCTTTGTGCTGAAAAAATGAGACTCACAGTTTGTTCATTGAACTAATGAACTAAGAGAAGCACTACGTTCCCATGACTTGTGTAAAGCCCTCTGAGTCTTCAGTTCTCCTTTCTGAGGACCTATTGTTGATCATCTCAGTAAAAAGATAAAAGCAGCACTAACAAAAAATGAAAAAGGAAGATACTAATAGTAACAAGGAGACAAAAGTACAAGTTAACACAGAGGTCTTGTGATTCCTTGCAAAATATGTACATGGTATGCATTTATACATTTAATTATGACTTTCATTTTACATTTCTGATACCAGCAATACTGCAGATGACTTTCAATGTGGATTTCACAAAATCCCTGAATGACAGCTACAAGAATACATAGTATCACACTGTGAAAGAGGAAAGAAAATAAAGACATTTTCAAAGAGCTTTAAAGAGAAGCTTAAAAAGAGCCGATTAAAGACACCTGGCTCTTTCTTGATATAGAGAGAGCTAATCCTAAGCATGCAACAGTCAAAGTAAGACATGATTTACACCCACTTACCTGTACCAGTAATGGAATGGGGATAGGAATAAGGAATAACATTTCACAAAGATAATCAAAATGCTTTCCTTATGTGTTTAGATTTTCTAGAACCTAATCTTGCAAGTATGATTGTGCAAAGGGGCTGATATTGAATTCACTCATCATTTTCATCTTCCTTTGTAGATATGTATAGGAAAAGTTGACTCAATAGGGATTTCAGTTGTTTATATGTCTTGAGACCAAACAACTTGAGACCAAATCTAGAGGTAGGTCCTATGAGATCTAAAGACTGACTGAAAATATAAATTACAGTTCTTCGCTAAATATTGCAGAACCTTGCACTCAGCTGCTTTTGAGTGGGAAATATTTAACAGAAGTACTTTAACTATGATCCTGTTTTTCCTTGAAAATCAAACGTATCTTTGACTCAATCAGACATATCCAAGGCAGCATTAAATGCCTTCTGACATTGCACAAGGATTTTTTTTCAGGAATTAATTTTCTAAAGGATACATTGTGCTTATTTTTTTATCCCACAAATGGAAAGCTTTTGTCTTAGGAGAACAACCTTTTTATTTCCTTTGTGAATAATGGCTTTGGAAACATCCACGTCACCTTGGTATTCAACATTTTTTCAAAAGTTTCTACTTGGCACTTGAGAAAATGAGCTAAATATCTTCCTAATGTAAAGACTGGTATTTGAATTGAGGAGTGGCCTGATGAACAGGACACTAGTTAACTACTGTCTTGTTATTTTACTGTTTATTCAGAATGCTGCAATGAGACTGGCATGGATTCTGTTGATGAAAGAGAGGCCTCACAAAGCATGCTAAAATTAAGACTATCCCATAAACTTTCCATTATAGATCCCAAATTTGTGCATAAATCATGGTTCAAGAATGATAAATTGTTTTTGAAGACCATGAATTTAGGCATTTGTCCATTTTTTTTCGCATTGTTTGCTGAAATTTAAATTTCTTTTTGATCCCCTGTGAAGCAATGAAAAAAATGTTGTGGAGTATGTGTCTAATGTAATTCCCCAAACATTTTGATAGAAGTTGTGACTATTCCGCTTAAGCTGAGGTGACCCAGCCTGTGTTACCTTTCCACTGTACTTGCTAAGCTTTTTGGCCTGGCTCTCCACACATACAAACTGATGCAGGTTAAAATAACCCTGGGCAATAGGGGAGTATGGGAGAGGTTGATTTTCACCCAGGGAACCAATAGGTGCAGTAATCTAAGTGCCCATACTCATGCTGAGGAGGTGATCATCATGCAGATCAGAGTTTGGCTGGGCTGCCAAAACCAGCAGCAGCTATTTGTAGGAGGATGGTCTGCAATCTTGTGGAAACCTGTTAGCTAATGTTTCTGTGCCTCCTCCTATCTTGACATCAGTTGCTGGACTGTCTTCCTGTTTCTTCACAGAAGTTTACTTCTACTCGAAGCCTTCTCCGCACAGCCTTTGGCTTTGGGGGCTCCTGGGGCCCCTGGTGTGACTCTCAGATCAGCACAAGGGATGGTGCTTTGAGGAAGCCGAGGTTCCCGTAAAAGGAACTCGACCCTGTGTGCTGAAACTCAGGCCATGGAACCACCAGGACATCCGGCACAGACTCAGACTCTAAAGTGATGAGCCACACTGAGGAATATGTCAATAAATCTAGAGTGAATGGTCTAAACTGCAATAGCTCCGCTGACCTCACTCATTGCACTAGCCAGCTTTCCAAACAACTGTGTTAAAAAATGTTAATAGCATAATTAAAATCAAAGCACATTGCCAAGAGAAAATCATAGCAGCTTTTTTCTTCTTCCTCTAAAATGCTGGACTCTGAAATTGGATGAAAAATTGAGCACCGTATTTAATTTTAGCACTCTCTGTGGATAAGATTTAATTAAAGCAATCAATTAAATATATACAGCGCTCCGGAGGTCCTGAAATCAGTAGGAGCCAGGGACTGAAGTTTCAGAGATGGTGTTCTGAGGGGCTCTTCAGCTCTGTCCTCTGAGATGGCCATTTCCACCCACATCAGCCCTTTGCTGTAAATACTGGCACACACCTCAGTGCTCTCGGTGCTCTGCAGTTCTCAGAGCTGGACCTGTCTCAAAAGCATTGCTTCAAGTACAAACAGATCTCACAGCGTATTAAGTGTGCTTAGACGTGGCTGTATTCTCAGCCTTCCAATGACTTACCAGAACGTTATACCCAGATCAGCCACGGCGCCTGCCTAGTCCTTGAGAGAGGACACTGAGGAAGCTCCTGATAATGGTTTTTGGAGGGATTTTATGGAAATGTTTTCATAACTTCTTTGTAAAATTAGCCCAAGTGGAATAAAATTTAAAGTAGTCTTTCGTTACCACTTTTCAATAACTCTTCTGTTTGTTTCTGAAAGTGGTGCAATAGCATCAAGGTAGGTCAGGTGGCATTATGTTCACACATACACAAGAGTGCTTTTCCAATGTCCACAGGCATATAGAACTAAAAAGCAAAGAGCCCTTGTTTCATTATCAGTACATGCAACAGACCATGCAGCCTTTTTCTTAATACACAAAGTAATTTAATCTAAATAATTCAAACAATAGTTTAAAAAAATATGCATGGAGTAATTAATGAACCAGACAAGGAAGTTAATATAGAAAATTCCAGATAGCTGCGGTTAGCCGCCAATTATATGATAGCTAAAATAGTACTGAGACTCCCTGCTCTTTTTATAAATTTATGCCTGATTGAATAATAGAGTATACTATGAGAGACATAATGTGTGCACTCTTGAACCACTGTGATCAGATGAAAAATTGAAGGACAAAATGGTATTGATTGACATTTTATTAATAGAATAGCCTAAGACTCTGACTCAAACACACTTGCCTGCAAAAATGGTAGCCTTGCTCTGTTTTGAGGGCTTGCTAGTAGGATTTATGCAGTTGCACACTAAGCACCCATATACACGTTGCTCCTTCGTGCCCCAATGCACCCAGTACATGACCGGGCCTGTATTCCTCGCTCACTTCAGGGGAAAAGAATCACCAATAAATCAAGCCAAGCAGCATTTCCTAATTGTCTCTCCTAGGTGACAAACTGAATTGGCAGTACATACGGCAGATTTGCTATACACTCAGAAAATATGTCAGAAACTAAAAGCAGTCTAGAGGCACAAAAATGCTTTCTCTCCACACCAAAAATATGTTGTTACCTATTAGGATAGTGGCGATCTGCTCTAATCTTCTTAACTAGCTCCTCTTGGTATTGAATTTTTTTAACAGATTTTTCTAATTTGTCTATCCAGGAGGGGTGCTAACAGTGATAGAATAATAAGTATATTTTTGTATACAGTTCAGACTAGTTCAAAGGTCCCTCCAAATGGGCCTGAACAGTCTTATACTTTAGGAGTTTGCATTGTTCAAGACAGTTTAGCAAGAATCTGTGTAAGTGCATCCATGCTACTGGTGAGTATAATTTAGCTTTCTGAAGGAGAAATTCAAAATATTTTAGAGCAGTAGAAATTGAAAACTACAGTGCACATACAGGGTTTTCTTTTTTGCAGTCAAGAAGTCATTTATGTCAGCAACATTTAAATTAAGTATTACCGGTTTCTTAATCAAGACTTTTTGAGCGACATTTTTCTCTGAATATGTGGGCTAAAAAATTCCAGACACCACCTAGGGTGATTAGTAGCAAGGAAAAAAAATCAGTTGGAAGTCACTGAACCAGTAAATGGCATAGAGTGTTTGATTTTAGTTATTGGGATCACCAGCTGTAAAAATGATTGAAAAGAGCCATAATACACTTCATGGTTTATTTTCTTCTTTCTGTGAAAGCATTGAAAGAAAAATATAAGCTGAAATGATGGAACAACCCAAAGAGTGCATCAGATGTACTGGCATGCACGTAACGCTGGGGTGGTGAGTGTCTCTGATTGCACAAAGGGGTGCTCTGCAGACTCCTGTGCCTCTGACTCACAGCAGATACTTTCCAAATGTCTGGGGCTTATTCTCTTAGAAGGAAAAAAAAAAAAAAAAAAAGAAAAAAAAAAGCATTTTCCTTTTATTAGTCCAAAGGAACATTTCACAATAAAAATACTTTTTATTTTTTTAAACCAACTCACACTGGTATTTTAAATGTGTCTCTGAGCTCCTGATTAAGAGCCTAATCCAACGTTTTCCGAAGGAGGGGTCTTAATAAATATATCTACAGAACTATTTCTAGCTCAGAAAATGCAAAATTTTTGAACAGGGTATATTCTTAAAAGGACCCTTATGATTCATTTATGTATATCCTTGTTTTTTACTTTAAAATAGTTCTTGTTGCTTGTCTTTTATACAAGAATCCTTTAGGTGTTGGTTCTTTTCTGTTTACTGTTTTCATTCTTAACTAGGATTTTAAATTACAAGGGGATTACACTAGGAAAAACCTAGTCCCTAAGTAGGAATCTAAAATTTAGTACTTTTATCCATATATAAGTTACTTATTTTAAACAGGATTTTTTAAAACAGGAATTACCTGATATCCCTGTAATGCCAGCATTGCAGAGAGCAACTGAAATTATAGAGAGAAATGGAGATTTAACCCATTAAAAAAATTGCAAGTCTAAATGGACAGTTAGGAACAGTTATTTATGGATGAGTCTTTTTAACACCACTGTAAAGAGAAGATAATTTGGAGTGACACAAGAAGATCTTTAATTTGTTGTTAATGGTGTTATCTTAGTCCTCTACCTCTGTTTTATTCTAGTCAGGGGAGCGGAGCCTTCATCACAGTTTTCTGCTTTCTGTACCCTAAGTTCATCAGAGCTTGGGAACTCCAGTCCAGAGCCTCTATCATCTAATACTGGCAATTTTAGAGATGAAAATGAACAAGCTGTTCTTTTAAATTGAGTGCAAATGGTTTGATGTGAAATTATTATGTCAAAGATAATTTTCCTTCACATAACCACCTATTTCTCTCCAAGTGCTCTGATACTCCATCCCAAGTATTCTAAGTGTATTTTCAGAAAGCAATATGGTTTTGAAAAAACCAGAAAGATATATTTTCCTAAGAAGGATCCATCAACTTGCAGAGTTGAAAACAGAGCATTCCATGCATGACCTCTTATGTCATTGGCTTTGAGTCTTTCTGGACTTAGGATTCCTAAACCTGTGTTGATGCAGTTCTTGCAGTACATTGCTTTGGAGTTTATGTCCATGATCATATTTTCCTCATGGGGTTGTCCCTGGCAAGGTCTGTGGGATGCCTGTTGAGGTAGCTGCAGGTTTTTCAGAGCAGCATTGAAGATGTCAGGGCTCTGCTCAGAGCCTTCCTGCTGCAAGAGCTGGCGCTCCTGTGGAAGTGAAACCATCCTTAGTAGGTGGTATTAAGTGTGTTTATTTCTCAGAGCCAAAAATCTTCTTAACCCCCAAATCATATCAAGTCTGAGATTAAATCAATGCAATCTCCTCACATAAACACTTTGAAACACACCAGGCTGCAGCAATCTGCTCTGCAAACTAAGCTATGTAGCTCTGATTTTCTTATTTAGAAAAATGCACAAAGCTTCCTTTTTTTCCTTTCACTTGGCAAATCTTCCTGGTGAGTTGAGCTTATTTGCTTCAGTTCTATGCAGTGGGTGAGAGAATGCTTAAACATCTTGGGAATTGCTACATAAATCTGCTTTATCTTCATTTCCTCCATCTCAATTCCAGCTAAAAGGCAAATGTAAGAAGTTATACACAAGGGCAATTTCAGGATACATACCCAACATTTGCAATTATTTCTACAAAGGCTTTTAGTTATACACAATATTGTCTAGACAAAATAAAAACCAATTTTCTTTCTCTTTAAACAAAAACAAGCACCTAAATTTTAAAAAGCAGTACGGAGTCTGACCAAAACTAACAAATCTAAGTAATTTCAAGATAAGTTTGATTGAATCAGAGCAACTTTTCTCTGTTCATGCTGGTAGAAAGTACACAAGTGTATAACAAGGCAGACAGAATTGATTTTGACATAAAAGTTTTCAAGCTTTGCTTTTCACTTAAGGTCTCCTTTTTATTTTTCAGAGCTTTTGATATTTGGGGTAAAGGTGTTATGATTAATGGAAAGTAGTTCACATCCAATCAACAGAAGGAATAAGAATTAGTGATTAGTGATTCTAAGAGCTAATGAGGTCTCTATTTGTATATATCCATTATGAAGTATTTCAAATGTCTTCACTTGCTATTTCCTGCATCATTTAGATATTCTATAATTATATGATTCTTAAATTTGACAATATGCCACCAAATGTTTCAAACAATGTGTTACATTCTGTTCAATTTTACTGAAATTTTTCATGGGACCCATGCAGTTCATGAAGGAGGAAAAAGAAGACAATATCTTAATTAGGGGGTAAAAAAAATTGAAGTGGTCTTGATGACGTAACACCTCTTTATATATGAAAAAATTTGATGTGTACTGGTGGTGGCCTCGTTATCTTCTGATCAAAACTAACACATTCAATGTGGAAAATTTGGCTCCAGTATTAGCTAATCCTAGCTTTTGTCCATTTTCTTTAAATGGGTATGTTCTCCAAACAATTTATAGAGCTGACCCACAAAAACTCTTGCATAGACTGTGGTGTGGGACTTCCCTTACGAGTGAAATATTCCAAAGATAGAATAACCATATCCAGCACTCACGTAGTGGAATTACAACCTTGGTGTTGATATAAGCTATCTTTTGTTGATATAAGCTATCTTTTATCCATGGGTGCTCCCACTGCAGAGCTGACTGTGATTATTCTGACCCAAAGATTCCTTTGGGCATTAGCTTTGTCCTTATGCAACCACTCATATATATCTAGCAGGAATAAGCTGGCCACTTGGAAACAAAGGGTATTGGCTGCTCAGGCTGCACTTTTGCCTTGGAACAGTTTGCCAGCACTAACACCATCATGCAGCATACCTCAAGTGAAATTCTGCACCGTGACTTCTCTTACCTACCTTACATTAGTAGCTAAATTGAGTCATGTTTTCAGGGAAGAAATATGTGCAATTTTCCTGATTAATTTTTATCTACGTTTCCCTTTTACCCAGCTGCCATTCACAGAGAAACATTTCTCTTCCCCAAATACAATGGCACTTTAAACTGGGACTGGCTGGCCTGGTTTGGAATGTAAATTAGATTTGAGGTACTAATTTCATAGAGCATAATAATTTTTAGTGAAAAAAATGATTGGAACCTATAGGTGTCCATAGTGACCTGTCTGCCTTCCTGGTGCTGTTTTCTCTGAATAATCATAAAAGAATTGAGTTTGGAATGGACCTTTGGAGATCATCTATCTCAAAGTCCTCTGCTCAGATCAAGGTCAACTTGCACTAAGTTGTTCAGGGTTGTGTCCCTTTTGGTCTCAATATTTTCAAAGTCAGAAGTTTCAATTTGTGGCCATTGCTTTAAGCCCTTCCACTGTGGCTCTGTCTCCTTCACTATCACCATCAGGTATTTACATACACTGTGACAGGATTCTCTCCTAGGTCTGCCCTTTTCCAGCCTGAACAGTCCCATCCCTCAACCACTCCTTGTATGATCAGAGAGATTCTCTAAGTTCTTAGTGATATTTGTGGCCCTTTGTGGTGCTTGCTCCATGTTCCTCTTATCCTGGATGCAGCACACCTGATGTGTGTCACCAGTGCTGGTTGGAGGGGAAGGATCGCTTCCCTCAGGCTGCTGCAGATGCTGCTCCTCCTGCAGCCCTGTTTGCATTCTCTGCTGCAAGGATGCATTGCGCGCTTAGATTCAAAAAATGTTGAACACGAGAAAGGTTAAAATCTTTACTTAGCAAATACATTGCAAATTTTAAAGCCGCTTGTTTTGCTGAAGAGCAAACTGAGGTTCCCAGAAGTTTTACTAGTATCATGTAAATTTCAAGAGCATTAATATGTGATCTTTTGCCAACATAATTATTCATGTCTTAGATTGGCTACTTTGGTGGTTAGCTACCTAACAATCCAACCCTGGAGTCACCAGGATATCTTCTATACATTATATAGATATATATAAAATATAGATAAAAGAAGAGGAGGAGAACTCCAGATGCTCCATGTTGCAGTTTCTTGCAAAAAAGCCAAACCAAAGAAAGGCGAAATCTGCTCTTTATCTGTCATTATCCTTTGTTCTTCTAGGAGACGAGGCCATGGAAGTAAGCATGGTCCTGTGTGCTGTGTGTGTAAGGTTCACAACCATTTAGCAGTAAATCATTAGAGACAGATTTTAATATTATTTACATGCCAGCCCGAATTTTTAATGCCTAACTAGTGCTAAGCAACAGGGCTTTGGTTTTTATTTTGTCTCTTTTGTTTTTCCTTCAGTTTTCCATTTGTAAAATTCAGACAACTCTATGTCCTTACTAAAGGAAAGCAAATCAGAAACTTGGAAAGCATCTTTGAACAGCATAGAGAATCTTTTCTGGTTGCACTTTTTTGACTCCATCTTGTTCTGAAACAAAAACTTTGTCAAATACTGCTTCACTCTAGTGCCAGGATTTAATCTTATTACTTAAAATCTCTGTTGGATTTTACAGACTTTTGTAATTAAAACTGTTCAAAGTTTTCCCTCAGGACAAGGTGAATAGGATCTTTAGGGTTTAATCCATTATTTTTTATTTATATTCCTTAAATCTTTTGAGGGTACTTTGCTTTTAAGTGCATGTTTGTTTTCATACAGAGATAACACAGAAGGTCTTATCTTTAATTATACTTTTATTAGTATGTGTGTTTTACAGTTTTTAATATTTACTACACCTAATTAATTTATCTCATAGTAACCCTTTAACCCATTTTAACTAGTCAGTCTATGTGATAAAGACAGCACTTTATTAGGAAGGAATTAAATTCACCCTCTCATCCTTCCCCTGTTGATTGTCATTGGGAGGATCACTCCTCAGCTCTGGAAAGCCAGGTTGGCTTTTGGACCTTCTTTCAGGTTGTGTGAAGTCCACATGTGAGGGAGCCCTGAAACTGGAGCTCCAAGTGCTTATCCTGCAGCAATTAAAGAGAAGTCAACCTAACTTGGATATGCTGTGGTCTATATTAAATATTTATCTTTCTGATTTTGATTGTTTAAAAATTGTGGGTGTTTTTGATTTAGCTGATATTTACATTGCTTTTCAGAGTGATCTTTGTCAGAAATGCAGGCAAAAAATTTCTCATTATTTTAATTTCTGTGTATTTAGAACTTTCCTCCTAGCTCATTTTACTCCATCTCTTCCCATTGCACTAGTTCTTACACCGTGTGACATTTTTAGAGTATTTTACATCTACTTTTTTTGTTTGTGGACCAATGAATATCTTCATGCTGTGCTGCCTTTGCACTTTGCTGTACTGAGCTAGCAATTTTTCAGGGACATTCTCTCCTCAGTATAAATTTCTATTACATTATGGCTATTTTTTCAGTATGTTTGCTTGGATTGATGGTATATTTTGAAAGAAAGTTACTTCTTTGTGCTGCTACTAAAATTATGATTTTTTTAGTCTTAAAACTTTGGAAAAAATAAATATAACCTGGCCATGTTATTAGATAATTCTTTTTATGGTCACACTGTTATTTGTCAATTTTCATTACACTAAGCAAGCTGAAAGTCATTGCTGAGTTTGTCTCTTTCAGGGCAAGCTAATTAATTTAAAGTACTTTGCTTCCCCTTAGGCAATTTTGCGTAGGGAATTTATGGTTGTAAAATTCCTCACGCTGAGCTATCATTCTGTTCAGTATTCCAAATGTGATTATGTTTTGGACAATCGAAACAAAATGACTAATCAAGTCATATTTTTTTAACGTATCTATCCATGTTAGTATACAAGTAGTAATCCTATAAGGTATTTGCTGCTCCCTTGCTAATTGTTTTAATGAAGGTTGTGCCATACCTGCAAGGCAAAATCGATTTTTTAATTTCTCATGATCCTTAATCTTTCTCTTTTTTTCATCATACTGTGTTGTAGAGCTCTTCAGGATCTAGATATTTTAAAAATGCTTTAAAACTTACTCATTTACCCTAGCTGCTGTTTCTTTGTGCCACAATCTGCAATTTTACATTTACAAGTGCATTGTAACTGGTAAAAATTAATTTCATATTTATGTTATCTCATTTCTACGAGATATCAAATCTTCCAAGATTTATTCCTGAGATTTTAAAAAAAATGCGCTAGACAATATCTGCTTCATTCTCCATCTGGATAAGTATATTTGCTGTATAACATTTTCTCTATATGCTGAAATTACAGGACAGCGATGCTTTCAACAGGACTGAGTTAGCCCAGCTACAGGGTATTAAGAAAGGAAATGTGAACTCATTAAATAACTCAGTAGAGAAAACCTCGCCAGTGGTTTTCACATCCTCCGTCAGTTCAGACTGTGGCAAAGGCTTATAATTTAAAGGTTTCTTTTCCTAAAAGGCTTCAAATCCTCAATGAAAAATAGGCCCAGTGACACCAAGGGCAGTTTGTTTTCATTTCAAGTCATAGGGTTGGAAGGGACTTTAAAGGATGTCTAGCTCAAGCCCCCTGCCATGGACACGGACACCTTCCACTGGGCCAGGCTGCTCAGAGCCCCATTCAATCTGACCTTGAACCCTTCCAGGACTGGGGCATCCACCGCCTCCCTGGGCAATTGATTCCATTCCCTCAGCACCTCAAAGCAAAGAATTTATTCTTTAAAGCTGACCCAAACCTCTCCTCTTTCAGCCTTGCCCTATCACTACATGGCCTTGTAGAAAGCCTCTGCAGCTCTCCTGCAGCCCCCTTTAGGTACTGGAAGGTGCTGTAAGGATGGACAATTTCTAATTCAGCCTGTCTTCATAGGTGAGGTGCTTCATTATTCTGGCCATTTTCATGGCCCTCCTCTGGACCTTCTCCAGCGGGTCCATGTCCTCCTTCTGCTGGGGGCCCCAGAGCTGATGCAGCACTCCAGGTGGGATATCATGAGGGGGAATTAGAAGGAGAGAATTACCTGCTGTCCATGCTCCTTATGGAATATAACTGGCTTTCTGGGCTGCAAGCATACCCTGCCAGGACATGTGGAGATTCTTGTCAATCAGATCCCCCCAGTCCTTCTCCTCAGGGCTGCTCTCAATCCATTCTCTGCCCAGCCTGTATTGGTGCTTGGGATTGCCCCAACCCATGTGCAGCACCTTGCACTTGGCCTTGTTGATCTCCATGAGGTTCACACAGAGCCACCTCTCCAGCCTGTCAAGGTCCCTTTGAGGGCATCCCTTCCCTCCAGCGTGTCAATGCACCACACAGCTCAGTGTCACCAGCACCCTTGCTGAGGCTGCTCTCAGTGCCACTGTCCGTGTCACCAGCAGGGATGTTAAACTGTGCCAGCCCAGTGCCCACCCCTGAGGAACATCTGCTCCTCACTGGAGGACATTCACAGAATCACAGAATCACAGAAATTCAAGGCTGGAAGAGACCTGTAAGATCATCAAGTCCAACCCATGTTCTAACAATTCAACTAGATCATGGCAGCAAGTGCCACATCCAGTCTTTTTTTGAACTCTTCGAGGGATGATGACTCCACCACCTCACTGGGTAGATGATTCCAGTATCTGACCACTCTTTCTGTAAAATACTTCCTTCTTACATGGAGCTGCTGTGGTTCCCTGCGTCTTCTTTTATTCCATTTATAAAAATAGGGATTATGTCATTGTCATTATTTTCTAATGGAACTGAACTCTATCAGAAAACTCTGTTTTCTTCTTAGATTGGAAAACCAGAGCCTTATTGCCATTTACATTTGAATGCCTTTGCATGACTCTAGTGGTCTAAAGGAGAATGGATAGGAAGAAAGGTTCTGGAGATTATAAAGAATATTAATAGTCTATTATGCATCAGCAAACAATTAGAAACATTTTTTTTTGCAAAATGGTCTATCAAAAAGGCATTGATGAAAACAAGAACTCATTTCAGGGCAATGAAAAGTTGAATCAGAATAAGTATGCCTTCAGTGTGCCTAAATAGAGAGAATATAAGTAAAAACAAGGATATTTGGAAAATTATCCAGTTTCATCTTTGAAAAGACACTAGAACATCCACACTTTTAACAAAGTCTAAAAACCTCTCTTTTAGATTGTGTTTGAGAAGGGGAAATCAAACCAAAATATTCATTGATAAATTAGTTAAAAATAATTCTTTTTTGTATTAAAAATGTTTTACATCCAAGGGCTTGGGCTTTTTCATAGACTAAACCTCCTTCTTCTGCACTCACAAAATGGCATCAGAGCTCCCTATTTCTGCAAGACTGAATATTGCTCACTGTCAGCATCAGGCCAGGGTTATTTTCCGAGAGAAATTTTGTATTTGGGGGAAAGTAGAAAGCATTTTTGTGGCATGCTGATGTTTGAAAAACAATGGTTGTTTAGAATTGCTTAGAGGAGTGGAATGTCAGAAGCAGTCTGAGAGAAAATGGGTTTGTTGGCAGGAGACAGGCAAAGTGGCCACAGCCATGTGCTCACTGCAGTTTGTGACATGGCTTTTTGATTTGTGCTGTGCCTAGCACACCTGTGGATTTGGTTGAGGTGCAGCAGTATGGAGCTGTCTCTGTAGGCTGTCCAATTACAAAATGTACACTTTAAATGTTGATTGCCATAGCCAGGAGCCAGATGTTAAATTCCTGTAATATTATCAGCAAATCTAGAAAAATGTCAAACTTTTTGGCTAACAAAAAATTTGAAATCTCAATGAAGTTGATTTGCAGAATGTTTTTTCAACATGTTTTTCTGACTTGCATGATGAAAAGCTGTGGGTTTTGAAATGACTAATATACACGATGGCTCTAGTTTAAAAAGCAGTGGAAGTTCCAGCCTGCCTGATTCTTGGTGGGGCTTCAGTGAATGATCTTATTGGAAATAGATTAGTTCCATAAACCTACATGTGGAGATAGCAGTAATAATATTAACTGCAACCAGATTTCTAAAGTAAAAATCCAACCACAATTGCATCAGAACAGGACTGGACAAGTGTAGTTTGTTTTTCACTTACAAGTTCAAGCAAATCTTCAACTGTTTCAGAAAAATGAGCTTTCAAACCAGAAACACAGCCCATAAAGTGAGACAACTGGGGCACTTTGCTCTCTATTACAGTATTCAAATGGCTTCTTCAGTTAGATAACTGGAACAGTGCTTTGTGTGAAGAGCACAGCTGCTTAAGAAGGGCTTTGCTTTGTTGTTTAATATCAAACATGAGAAAAGCAATCTCATGCAAAATTTCAAAGTATCAGATTTTTTGGGGGTAATTTTTATAACAGAATCATGTCTGCTTATGTTTTCATGTGGAAAATGTGTAGAACTTGGAAGGAAAAAAAGGAGAGCAGTTTTTATTTCTCATAGTTTAAATTTGATTGAATCTCAGACTCAAAAATGTACTCAGGAAATGTGATGATATCTTAGTAGAAGCATGCTTAAGTTTTACTTAAAACAAAAGTAAAAACTGAAAACCCTTTGTTTTTCTGATTGCTCTGCTATGTTATGCATCTGCTATATCATGGTAGATGGATCTAACCATCTTTTGGGATATTCAAGTTTGGTAACTAGCAAGAAACCCAGCTCTGTCAACTTTCCTGTCCCATATCAATGCAATTACTGTGCTCAATGAAACATGATACTGCTGTGGAGAACCAGACTATCATTATCTTGCTTCTCTGATTATCTAGGTTTTCTCACTAGGTGATAAACAGGCATTGTGTGGCACACAGTGAGGAAAAAAGCAAATAATACAATATGAACACTGTAGTGAAGCAAAGCGGTGCTCAGGCTCTTGTATCCCCAGGGGTTGCCTTGGTTCTGAGTCTGTTCAGAACTGACAAAATACAGATTTGGCTCTGCAGAAACCATTTCTGAGATTGCAAACCAACTATGCAGACCTGCTAACACTTCAGTATTACTTTCTTTTAATTTGAATCACATACCTTTCCTTAATTTGATTTCACAGAGTCATAGAGTCATGGAATTGTTAAGGCTGGAAAAGACCTTTAAGAGCATCAAGTCCAACCATCAGCCTAGCACCACCATTCTGGTCACCATAAATTGTGCCCTCAAGTGCCATATCCCCATCTCCTTTCAGATGGTTGCTGATAAAGTCTCCCTGAGCCTCCTTTTCTTCAGGCTAAACGAACCCCTCGGTTCCCTCAGCCCCTTCCCATCACACTTGTGCTCCCAAACCTTTCCCAGCTCTTGTCTGGACCTGCTCCGGCCCCTCAATGTCTGCCTTGTAGTGAGGAGGCCCAGAACTGAGCCCAGCCCTTAATATTTCTAGGCATATTTCCTTAAATTTTGCTAAAAATCAGCTTGGATCAAACCCTCTTTGTCTTTTGAAGGCTTTGGAATCATGGTGATGTCAGTATTTTCACTTCTAGGGTAAAGTTGTTTAAACTGCTTCTTTCCAAAGCAGCTTTGGGAACCTGTAGAAGTGACAGATTATCTTTTATATCACTGCAAAATAATATATATCTTTGCTTTGATGACAACTGCCCAGAACAACAAATTTATAATCCAAGCAGACATACTTAAAAGGCTGCAATCCCACATACATGCCTTCAGAAGCAAATTGATTTTTTCTAAGTGAAACTGTTGTCAGGGACTTAATGGCTATATGGTTCCTTGGAAAATGATACATGACATGGAGAATGTGAAAAACTCTCACAAGTGTAATCCATCTGGTTTTGATCTGAAGTGAAAAGGATGTACAAGTAGACCAGGCAGAAAAGACAGACCTGTTATAAAGTTTGTTCCTGTGCTTTTATATATTCAACAAAGCACATCTCATGCATAGCTTTGAATGATAGCATTTTCAAATAATTTTTCTTCTAACTTAGTAAAAGAAAGCAATAAAAGAACTAAAGAGATTACTGAGAAATTACAAACAAATATATTCTCTACATGTATTATATGTAATCTTAAATGGAAGATTAAGATTGAACACAGCATGTTCAAGTTTGTTTCTATATAACATTTGGCAAGAGGAAAGATATAAGGCTTTCTAAGGAAAGGACTGATTTTCATAGGAAAATTAGTGTCTTTTCCGGAAAAATGTTTTTTTCTTTCCACATGCAGGTACGCAAAAAATCTGACCATCCTTGCAGGTGTTTATTGACACAAGAAAAAAAAATGTTTAATTTTTCATTGAAAGCCCCAGCAGCAATCAGTTTCCTTTTACTCCCTAGCCCCCTAACAGATTCATCCATTGACACTTCAGTATTTCAAAGGCATATAGTGATCCCTTTACATTTATTTAAAATGCAGAATTCTGTTTTGGTGCAATTCTGAGGAAAGGCTTTGCTGAGGATTTAGGCTCCTTTAAGGAGATTTTGGAAATTCTAGGAATGCAAATACCATCTCACCACAAAAGCCATCAGCCATTCCAGTATTTTTCCTCTTTCCCTTTCACCGTTTACTTTTTGAGGCTGAGGTACAGAAGTCACCCAACACTTGAAAAGCAGCTACATTTTTGTTATAATTCAAAGGCCCTGTTCCATCTTTCAATTGCATGAGTGCAAACCTTCTAGTTATTGAAGCCTGAAGGAATCCTCAGAGGGTGAACCAAAGGCTGTGATATCAGGAGGAAGTGCATGGACACAGCTATTTCAGGTAACAGAGGTTTAATTTCTGAAAAGCCTCTGGATAAGTCTTATGCAAATATCTGACATACAGAAACCTGGAAATTCAGCTGCTTCCTGCACACTGCTTTCTCTACAGTCATTTTGTTACCACTTTCTGCTCCTCTCCCACTTTTGAACTTTCAAGGCTCTTTTCCAGTGTACTTGTTAGCTAAAGCTTCTGTGTATGGGAACAAGAAAAAGTTATAGCAGTCTTTAGGTAGTCCTAGGTTGTAGGCAACTTGCTTTCTTCAGCTTGTTATTTTTTCTTGCTTTTAAAATATTTTTTCTTGCTCTGTCTCCTAGAGCTTTCAGAGTCATCAGAGATGTGGTGCATCTTCACACCAGCTGGCCAGAGGAGCTCTGCCTGCTCTGGATTTATGTGCTAAGCCTGAATTGTTTCAAGACCAGAAGAAAAAGGGGTTTTAAAGTATTTAAATTCTTTAAACTTTTGAAAAGCCATCCCAGAATTCAGATTACTTGATTACCAATTGGCCATGCTACATGTTACATTTATCAGATGTGATAATTCTTGTCAAGGTCTGAGGGTACATCTCCTCATTTTTCTCTTTAAACCAGAATTCACTGTGTAGTTGCATCTCCCATGATGAGTTGTAACTATTGTCGCCTATGGCAATCTGATGTTTGTCATACTTCTTGCACCGTGGAAGCAAAACATAGTGCCATAAAAAAGAGAAAGGACCCAATGAAATGATAACTTCTACAAAGCATTTTTAAAAGGCTATTTCTTCTTCTTTAGAGCCAAATTTGACTTTCACAAATTTGCCTTCCTTGGCATTTCACATTAATTTGGCATTGGGAAAAATCCTATCCAGTCCTTGTAGAACTATCCCTATGACAAGGGTTCATGCCCCACTTTTGTTACAAGCATTATAGAACATGTATTTAACTCCAATGCGGTCAGAAACTTTCTGGTTGAATGTGTCATTTTAGAGCTGAAGGTGTTAAACGAATGCACTATGAATAAAAAATGCAGATTAACTCAAAACCAGTGTTATATGTTATATCAACATTGTAGGACACTGCACTGATATATAAATACACAACACTTTGTATACTGTTCTGGCTTCCATAGGTCGTTCTTAAACAAAAATATTGCACTGTGGGAGTGATGTTTACACCAGGTGCAATAATTTCTTTAATAGATGTTTCATTTAATCCACTGAAAATGCTGAAATATTTACTTGGTCTTTTCAAGGCCGATAACCTTAGAATATTTAGAACTTTCATGCACAGGAAATCATACTTGATTTACTGACACCTCTAAACATATTAATCTGTTTTTCTCTTGTTATCACATGAGAGTACAATCCTTTCTTCACATTTATGGTGCACATAAAACCCTATTCCATTTATCATTCTTGACACACATCTGCTTGCACTTCCTTAGAATGAGATGTTTTCAGCTAGAAATAGCTCTTGGCTATAGATATTTTTATTTTTCAGTAAAAGTTAATATTTTTATTTGGGAAATCAATCCCTGTCGTCAAGATTACTTTTTTGTAACTCACTGCAAATCATGATGATGTGCTAAACCCACAGATTCTTTGAATGTCTAGCACAAGTGTCTGTGGTTAAAGGTTACCTATTTTCTATCAAACAGAGGTCACTTAGTTCCTGCAAGTGTTACAAACACTTTGTTAGTATTTGCTTAGAAGCATAACCTTTTCAGCATTGTTTATTTTCTTAACACTTGCATTTGGTCTGTTTGTTTATTTTTTTTCTGGAAAATTGAAAGCTAATATAAGTCACTATTCATGAGCCTTTGAAAGATTAACTTTTCAGCTTTGCACTGTACATTATGGAATGGCACAGTCACTCATCCATCTAAGTCCAAGCACACACATATATGCAGGATGTCTGATGAACACTAAGATACTTGAAAAGTTAGGTAATACCAGAATTAAATTTTAGTTTCCTTATGAGTGGGCACACGCGCACAATTTTTGTCATAGGGAAACAGGTATTTTTCTTCAGAATTTTTCTGTCTCATTCACAGTAAAACTTAACTGATCTTCATTTAACGAGAGTATTATCTTAATTTTTCTCTTACTTTGCAGTTAAATGGATGGCCCCATGTTATTTTAGTGTATGCTATTGAAATTCCCTTCTGTGGTTGTTTTCACAGCGTGCTTCTCCTTATGTCCACAGCTGTGGTCCTGGAATGTCTCATTGGTTTTCACAATATCTCAGTAAGAGTGGAGGAGATTATTATCAGATAAACAAAACTGAAATGTGGAAATGTTAAAATTAGAAGCTTCCACTCTTTATGAGCACAGGGTTTGAGAACATGTACCTTTATTTTCCTACAGGTGAATCTAGTACTCACCTGATGTGGACAGGGGAAAGTCGGGTCTTTGTGAAACAGAGTGTAAATAAAGAAATTTTATAATCCACCATCTTGACACCAACATTGTTTACAAGCTTTTTTGCTGATAAGTGTGTTTAGAAGTCTGGGAAAAAGTGGTATTCAGAGTCCACAGTCCACATCCTCATATACGAGCACCCTTTAAAGATATTTGCTTTTCTGTCCAGGTTTTGCTAGCCTCAGCTCTTGCTCACCTCCTTCTGGCAGTCTCTGTTGTAGTCCTGTCTCTCCCCTACTACAACTTGTCATCCAGTTCCATTTCTCTCATTTAGGCAGATACAGTTTCTGCTTTCCAGTTTTTTCATTTTAGTCTCATTTTCATCATAGTATTGTCATACATTTCTCAGGTCTCTGTTCTGGGCCCAGCCCTTGCCTGGTCGCTCCTATCTGATCATATATCAGGTTATATCATATACTGCCTCCCCCTGAAACACCCAGCTCATTTTAATCTCACTTCCAAATCCTTGTCTTGGGTTTCTCAACCAGTTTTAATGTTGATCTCTCCAGACACCATTCAGTGACTATCCACCTTTGCAGTTTCAGGTCCTGCAGGGCTGGAGGTGTCTAGAGCTCTGAGAGGAGACTGCTGTACTGGGGAGTGTGTCTGCTCAGCTGGCATTCCAAATCAGGAAATAGGAACTATGCATTTTTATTTTGCCTTGTGAGAAGTCTCCTAATTCCACTCAAAGTCATAATAAAAGGATCTCCTAGAAGAAACCGTAAGCAATGAGAGGGTTTCTGTTCCCTGACTCTGTCTTTCTGTGATCTTTCAGGCAACAAGGTTCAACCATGCATCTCTTGGGTGTAGCAGGGAAGAGAGGGCAGGAAATGCCTCCTGCCCCTCATGGCTGCCAGGAAAGGCCTCCTGCCCCTCATGGCCGCCAGGCTTGGTGTAGAGGAGGAACTGCTGCAGGAGGAGAAGCTGGAGGGGGAAGCAATTCCCGTGCACGGCTCTCAATTCCCTGTTTGGGCTCCCTTGGAGCAGCCTTTCCTGGCTGCAGCCTGCGAGGAGCGCTGAGAAACCTTCTCCGGGGCCTGTACAGGGTACACGGCCTGTGAGGAGCACGGCCATGCTGGTGACCTGACTTCTCCTGTCATGTAGAGACATCTACCTCAGCTTGTTCTGCTGTCTGCGTGCCAAGCCAGCCCCTCAGCCAGAACCTTGCCACTCATTTTTCTCATGAATCTGGAATGGAGGGATCGTGTCAGCTGGCCAGAGAGATGTGTGGTTTGGGCAGGAGAGGCCAGAGCTCATGCTCAGCCCATTCTCTGTGGCCCTGGTCCCTGCTCCTTCCCGTCCTCTCTTCTCTCTGTGACACCTGTGCTGCCCCTCTGCTCGCCAGACCCTTGAGCTGGTGCAGAACCAGAGCGCTGGTGCCAGCAGACAGACACTGCAGATGACAGCCTTTCTGCAGATCCACTCAAGGGGTGCCAGAGTTTTTAAAAATAAAATAGAAAGCCTGCTTCATTTGTACTGGTGGTTTTCAACCCGTGGAGGCTTCTAAATCTGTTAGAATACAGAGAAGAAAACATCAAACTCCTAAGAGAAAGCAGAAGTCAGATAACTGCAGGAAAGGGGAGAAAATTCCCTAATGAGGAAATCAGAACATATCAATAGACTGCTACTTTTATTTCTCACAGTTTGGGGATGAAAGATACCAGAACTCCAAGAATTACCAGTCTACAATCATTTCAGGTGTCTCAAAGGAGAACGAAGTTTCAAGTGTCTGCTTTTATCAATCGTGCAACTTTGGGATGTTACTCAGTGTTTCTGTCTCTTCCAGACCTCCCGGTCATGTGTGCATGCTTGGCTTTCTGAGTGATACAGGTCAAGGGCAAAGTGCCATGCAACAGTTTTAAATTTAGTGATTCCCAAAACACAATTGTGTTGATGAGGTAACCAGCATAATGATGTGCTTTGTCGTTTATAGAGTAATTTTTAAAAGATTAAAAACTTATAAAATTTGGAAGACAGAGTAAAGCATTAATGTTTGGCAAGAATTTCACAGATCCATCAGTAAGGCAACGAGACAAATTGATTCTGTTTCCAAGGGATTTTTGTTTTGTTTTGTTTTTTATTTTCAAGTGCTGCTCAAATGTGCCAGACTACCAACTTTTCAGAAACTGAAGTTCTTTATTACTGAACATATATTGAACCATTCAGGACCCAAAAATATAGTTCAATTTTTCCTTATTGAACTGCACTGCAGTTTAAAAAACTGCCTTCAATTTGACAAGCTTAAGGCGTTGACCTGTGGGGCATTAAATGAATAAATAAACTATTGCTAAGGTTACCAAACACTGTATTTGAGTAAACAGATGCTTCCAAGAGCCATAACTCACATACAGTTTAGAAGAAGCAGTATTGCTCAAATCATGTGAGTACTTGATAATCTTAGAATCCTGTTTTAAGTTAAGTGCTGTGGTGGACAACTTTTTGAATTGCATGTTCTTTGCCTATTAATGCTTTATTAAGGAATTGAAGTCTGGAAAATGGATCTGTTTGAGATCAACATATTGCCCAATACTTACATAGAGAAACAACATAAATCACAAAATACATTATTTTCTCAACGGAGGCCTTGGCATATACAGACATCCAGCTTCTTTTGGAATGAATCACACATAGAAGCTGAACTGCTCACTTCTGTAGTGACTCATTTTAATACACTTCTTTCTTAGACCCTGCTCAGGAAACAAACAAATTCATCAGCACAAATATGCCCCATCTGCACTGTTTATTTCAATCACTGTTGGTTCTTATCATGTCATGTTTTGTGTCTTGGGGGACCCAGTGCCCTAAAATGGACATAAAGCCATGTGTAGTGTGAATGGAATGAAACCTTGTCTCCTTTTCAGTTCATGCACCAGAGTATAAAACATTTCTTAATGTGTGAAAGCTTCAAGGAAATGTTAACCTGGCTTGGTAAAAGGAGCATCAGCAGCCCTGTGGACATGAAACACATTGTTTGACTGCTTCAGTTGAAAGGCACTTTGGTATCTGAAGCAATCTACATTGTGTGGTCAGATGTAATATGATTTTTATTCCCCTTAATTGTCAGGAAAAATAGGGGAAGATAATATCATTAGGCCACTGACAAAACCTCAGGCTCATAATACTTTCTGATGCTGAAATTGATAGTATGTAGATTGTATCTATTTGGATATTACTGTAATCCAAAAAATGAGAGACTTAGTTAGATATCCAGTCACCTTTTAAATGCTTTCTCAACCAGCCTGGTGTCTGTAAATATGCTGTGTTTCTTTCTATTTGGTTTAAGCAGTTTGAGTAGGAGAATCTGGTTATAAATACCTACTTATATTTCCATCTTTTTCATTTTCTGATAATCTCATTTTTGTTTATTTAACAAATATGTAGGCAACACCTGGAAAGGCCATCAGTTTGCAGTATTTCACCTCTAAGGTAATTTTTTTGAGTTAGGTAGCTGTCAGGAACCAGTAGGATTACAAGTACCTTACTTTAGAAAATCCATTAAAAAGAGTAAGTTTCTAAGCTAAGTAAAAATCAATATTGTTTGTATTTCTCAAATATCTCTCAATGAAATGATGCCATAGCACCTCTGTTTGTAGATCATTGCATGATGTTGCAAACTACACTGTTGTGGGATACATAAGTTATATGTAGGAGTCATTTAATATCATTTTATGCTTGTTAATCTGGAAGTGTGTCTTGTGTAACATTATCACATTTACTCCTTTTTGTTCTCATTTTAAGCTACCAGCTATTTATCATTTCAGTGTTTCCCTGTGGAAAAGAATGATTTACTCTAAATCCATCTTTTCTGCCATATGAAATGACTGACCATAGGAGAGGTTGGAGGAAGAGCTGCTGGAAAAGATGGGAGGGGACAGGGGACTCTGGGGTCACTGATTTCTATGCCAAAGCATTACAGCACAATTTTCTGCTTCAAATAAGATGCCTTAAACAACAGTTTTGGATTATGCTTACTCCACAATTGGATTGCATCCCTTTTGTTGTGCAATATGCAAATTTCCAGATAGTGACAACACCTGCCAGAAATAATGGCTAGTTACAGGACCCTAAATTTTGGGTAACTGGTCAAATGAAATGCTCCAAAGAATTTCCAGCAAGACTTGCTCATGTATTTGGGTAGTCTGATGAAAATTTGTTAAGGCTAAATTTTAGTCTTTCTCCTTCCAGGCTACAAGGAAGACACTTTAACTTGCAAGAGTGGGGAGGGGGGTGGGTGTGTGGTGTGTGGGGGAAGACAGATATAAGAATTAACTTCAATAATTGAAATATGTACTCAGAGTGGTTTTTTATGTAGGATTGAAGCTGGATCTTCCTATATATTTCTGCCAGCTCACCAGCTTAGTAACACTTGGCACAGCTAAGAACTATCTTTAATTAACATGCAGTTGTGAGTTTGTGGGAGGTGTAAAAGATTGAATCACCAAATGAATAACTGAATAATCGAATGAAGCCCATTCTCTTTTTCCAAGATGGTGTTCTGCTGTATTATGATGTACGTGTATGTTCAGGCTAATCCAGAGGGCAGGCCAAGTCAAGCTCCCCATAAAGGTACTGCTTGTATATGTGGACATGATCAGCACATTAAAATAAGGGTGAAGCATTGCAGGGAAAATGCTGACAAAGCAGATGTGCCTGAGTGTCCTGACAGCCCCTGGTGTGCTAACACGTATTCCAAACCCGATGTGTCATTCACTGAATCACTGCACTCTCAGTGTAGGAAGAAATTGTGAAGAGGATGTTTGTTTTTCTGACTGGGGAGAGAAATGTATGGTTTCTTGGAGTTTCCTTTGTTGCTTTGTCATACCTTGCTCAAGCTGGCTAGACTTGCTATGGCTGAAGGTGACCTGGTTTTGATCCTGTCAAATTCCTTTGACTGTAGTAGAAGGAAGTGCTGCAGGAACTATATAGTTGAGTGGCAGGACATAATTAATCCAGCCACTCAAGCTAGGTATGTACAATGCCTCATCTTAGAGATAGCACAATTGCAGCCTTTAAGCTTGTTCAGTGATATTTTTTATGCAAGTTTTCAAACACTTTCATTAAGCACAGTAGAAATTGAGTACAGGCTACACAGAAGGAGTGAGGAGTCCATAACTATTTTGCAATATGATTTCATGGCCTGTCTAGCCAAAATCTTTAAAGTCCTAATTTCAGAGAATTACTACTAAGACTTCTAATCAGGTACTTCTAATCTGAACACTGTATATTAAAAAAATTACATCTGATTGCTGACAAAGAAGACTGTCTGATTCTAAATGCCTTAGGTGCTACAAACTTTCTGATCCAGAGTCACCCTGCTGTGAAAAGCAATTGGCAGCAAATGACTGATGGATTGAATGTTAAAAAGAAGTTTTTCTAACATGTCAAAAAGAAATTTTTCTAAAATGTGCACTTGCTGAAGGCTGTTTTATTTACAGCACCTTTTCCCTCCAAACATTCAAACAAGTTACCTGCAACACTGATTTTCTCAAATGTCATGAGCTTTAGATGTGTTACCACTTTTAAAAATGACATTAAGTATATTACTGTACTCATGTTTTCCACTTTCCTTTTGTTTTGAATCTGCTAAGTTAACAGTTTTTTCCCTAAAAGCACACCAATTCAGGACTGTGCAAATCACTGTAACTTTGCAGTTTATGCATTGTGTTCTGTAAGGAAGCCAAATTTTTAAAATGCAAACATTTTAAAAAAAATTAAAAATGCAAACATTAAAAAAAAATCTCCCATGCTACTCCGCTGCCTCTTCTAGCTGTGGTTTTTGAGAAACCATCAACGTACATTTTAATTCCAAGAAAAATGCCTTTGAAATTCCTAGAAAAATCTTGGAAAACTGTGAATCAAATTCTCCTTTTATACAGAGAAGGAAAAAAGAGAAAGCTTTCTTCATAATGGACTACTTTTGTGGAACACTTTTATTGTTGCTTAGCTTTGCAGCCCCTTGGAACATGAGCTGAGCTACCTCAGTCACAGCAGTCAGCTCCCGAGGCGGCGGCAAGGTGAGAGTTGTGACAGTGATGGAAACCCTTCGTGGATCGGTTCCACGGTAAATAATTCTGCTGATGATGCACAAGACTGCACAGAGAATCCTAGTCCTCCTCCAACTCTTTCTCAACCTTCTGGCATATGATTAAATTCTGTAAGTAGATAAATATTCGTTATTGCCTCTTGAGGTAGCTTTTCTTTTTTCATTCTGGAAAACACCTTACTTTTACAATTAGCACCCAAGTGTACTCTGAAATGCCCATCAGATTTTTGAGCTGTTCCTTTATAACACACGTTTTGGGTTTTTCCCTGTGCTCAAGACAATTTTTATTTCAAACACTCTAGTGAAAAAAAAAAACCCCAAACCAAAAAACGATCAACCCAACCCAAAACAAGAAAAGGAAGTGTTCTTGGAAAAATATGATGCTTGCATCCCTCTCCAGGTTTTCAGTCAAATCAGTGGTTGAGAAAGCAGTTCCTTCCAATCTTTGGGTGCAGGCTTGTAGCTCTTCAATGAAAGGTTTCATTATTAAGGGATTATTAAAATGTGATATACAGGGAGTGAGGTGGACTTGTAAACTTGGGTTTCAGTAGCAGTATGTGTCCTTCATGTCATTTGAAATTCCATCTGAAGAGGGACCAGACTCTGCATTCAAGAGAGCACTGCCTTCCAGGCTGATAAGAGTACGTGTAAGTGCTTTCATTGAAACAGAATGCTTCAAGCCCATGCTAAAAATAAAGCAATAAAGCGTGTCTGTACATAGTTTACTGCACCAGGAGTGGTTTGCTGTGAGATAACCCCAGTACAATTTTATCACTGCTATGCAAGTGTTCAATAGTAGGTGGAAAAGCTTAAAACTGTCATTAATTTCATTCCCAGGCAGATGTAAACTTATCCTCTCACCTGGAGATCATTTCAGCTGTTTTTTATTATGTTGAATTTGTAAAAAAAGATCTCCTCCATAGCTTTCTACTGAGAAATTGTTATTCCTTTTTATATTTAAAATCAGTGTATGTGCTTCCAGTTATTTCTTCCTACACAAACCAGGTCTTAGCACAACTAATAATTTATCCCATATTGTGATCAGATTTTTTTAAAACAAGTTAATGTTTCTTAGTTCTGCAGAATTTACTGTATGCTATACTCTTGTAATATACTTGTATGTTCCTGTGAATTTCTGAGAAAAGAGAATTTAGCTTACAATGCTATAGCAAAACAGATTGCTTTACATAGTTTTCATGAAATCAAAGGCTTTAAGCCTGTCAGAAGAAAATCTAATACATAACTCAGCAGCTGAAATTATGCTGGAATGAAATATTTTCAGATCTCACCAAATTAAATCAGATGGGTAAATCAGATGTGGTAAATAGAATGGTTGCAAGTAATATTTTCTTTTAAAAGGTTTTTATTTTCCTTTCTTTTGTATCCATATACATTTTGGCTATCTCCTGGGAAATTGCTCAAATATTTGCAGGTACAATAACATGAATTTTCAGAAATTGCTGAATTCATGCATCTATCTATTTGTCTATCTATCTATCTGTCTATCTATATCTATCTATCTATCTATCTATCTATCTATCTATCTATCTATCTATTTTAATTTTTTAATCATAAGTTCATTTTTTTTTTATCTGGAAAAGGTACTTCAGACTTGAAATAACCATACAGATTAGTGTCCTTGTTGAATTCATTACTTCAGATTATAGAGAGCTGTTAAATTATTTTTAATTGAAGCTTGTGAAGAAAAAACAAAGCCTTATTTTTATTACTCAAATCATTAAAAAATGGGTAAATAGATTTTCTATAGTGCCTTTACACAAGCTTTTCCTGTAGATCCATATCTCATCCCAAGCCTGACAGGCTGAATGGAAGATCAAAAGTGCCATTAGCAATATAGTTTATCACAGACCGTAGATGCAGATATTCTGGGTAAAATGCTAAAAGGATAGAAACAAAATAACACAAAGAAGAAAAGATGGAGTCAGGTCCAGCTCTCCATAGGATAAACCACTATTACTGACCTTGAATCCACAAATGCTTTTGTGCACATACAACTGAAAAGCACTGGGAGAAGGCAATAAGCCACTCCCATAGTTCAGAAAACTGCAGATTAACCATGTTATTTTAAAAGTAATGTATTTTATTAAAGTAACTCAAAATAATTTAGGTGTTTGTCCCTTGCTTTTTGAGGTACTTTTCAGGGAAAAAATAATTATTACAGGATTAATAAAATAGTTTAATTTTTTTTCAAAATTATAGTCAGAGAGACCAAAGTCAGCATTTTCTTGAATCTTTTTTTATCCTGAAATTCTTAATGCTTTGTTTATCACATCATATCTCTGTCTGGAGATATTCCTAGAAGATTGTGAAGCTCACAAGGTGAATTGGAAAGTAATATGGTTTCTTTACAAGAGAGAGCACCTCTCTAACTCTTTTCCCCTGTGGGATAAATATACATTTTGCTGAAATATTTGTCAAAAAATTAGACATTTTGAGTGCAAATAATAAAATACCTTGTTTTTTTCTTTGATATTTGATTGCATCAAAACAGATATATTTCTAGTCCTGGATTCTTACAAGGTTCATGTTTCTTTTTTCCAAATTTTGAGAAATCCTTACATAGCTGAGGTGCTGAGATGACCTCAAAGACACTAATTAATATTCCAGAACGTTAATGGCATAGCATGAGGAGGGAAGTGGGTTACTAAGGAATGGCAGTAATCACTCAGTAACTGAAGTTGTGCTACAGCTCTGTTATAAATTTCCCCACGTCTACCCCTCCACCAACAACATTCTGCTGAAAGAGAAATCCTGGAACCAATAACATTGAACACAATCCATCTCATCCTAGAGAAGATTGTTAAAATATGAAAAGAGGTTTAAACCCAGGAGGAAGAAGAAATATGAAATCTCACTGTTTTTAGGATTGGCAGGACTTCAGTAGTGTATAGGAAAATTTAGTTGCCTTTGGTTTGCTTGTCCTCTCCCCCCAGTGGTAACTGACTGCAAGTGTGGGAAATAATGCAGTAAAGAATGCAGTAAATCAATTAAAACATGAACCAGAGTGTACTGGCCTGTGCAGAAATTCAGCTGAAAGGTGAATGCTCTGTGGGACCTGGGCAGGCCCAGCACAGTCTGAACCTGCACCAAGGATCTGTTGTGTCATTGCAACCCTTTCTTCACTGTAACACAACTCTTGTTTTTCAGAGGTTAGACTGGTCTTATTTAATGGAAGTTTTGCAGACATCAGAATCTCTCAGACAGTAATAATTGAATCATCCTGAAGCATTCAAAGTTTCAGCCAAAAAGCTAATATATGCTGAAATCTGGAGCTGTTATAGAAGTGTGAAATGCTGAAGAATATTTCAGGAAGTAATTAAAATTTTGACAATCCTAAAAATACATAAAGAAGTTTGTCTGAATAAACAATTTCACCCATTAAATGATTACCACAATATGGTAATCTAATTTTCACTTGTGCTAGTAGCTAATAGTTTTTTCTTATTGTTGGTTTATATATATCACTAGGTCCTGGAGATCTCTACTGAAATTGTAAACATATTGTACTTGACGCAGCTGTGATAAAAAATAATCATGGGCCCAAAATCTGATATGGATGCTCTATAATTTTTCTCAGTCTATGATTGAAGACCCATAAAAATGACATCCTTATATGTCTTCTAAATCTCTAGAGTGATCCTATATCTCCTTAGGCCCATTACACTACTTTAACCTTAGGCCTGTTCATCTTCCCATGACTGTTCTCAGTCTTTTATTTAAGATATTATCAATGCAAGGATCATCAAATGTTAGGAATTTACAGATAATCCCCAATGTCATCAGAAAGAAAGCAAACTACCAATAACTTTGTACACCTCATGTCACTTTGGTTTTAAAATTCCCTGGGAAATTTGGTCAGCAACCAGATTAAAATAAACATTTAAGCATTTTGAAAATGGCATTGCAGTTCTGTTTTTTCAAAATTCTTGTCGTGTTCTTGGCTTATAATATCATTGACATGACTTGGTCATGTTTTGTTAAGTTGACCTCGCCGAGGAGAAGTCCAATTTTGGGACAAGGTTAAGAGGCAACAAGAGGTTGTTTTTGAATGTACAAAGATCATCATTTGTCCTTATAAACAGTGCTAGATTTGAACTGGTCTCTCTCTAATTCCAGCTGCTGGGTCATGGAAAGCATTGGTTTCCTGGCACAAGAACCGGGAGAAATGCAGAAGAGAGGGTGAGAGTGAGTGTGTTTGGTGAGCAGAATGGAGATTGCTGGAAGGCCAAGCAGGGCAGGGGTCACAGGTGGGACAGGAACGGGGAGGCTGTGAGAGGACAATGCAGGTGTAGCTTGTGCCAGTGGGGCGAGATACGAGGGGCAGGGGAGGCTGTGAGAGGACAATGCAGGTGTAGCTTGTGCCAGTGGGGCGAGATACGAGGGGCAGGGGAGGCTGTGAGAGGACAGTCAGGTGTAGCTTGTGCCAGCAGGGTGTGATACGAGGGACAGGGGAGGCTGTGAGAGGACGATGCAGGTGTAGCTTGTCCCAGCAGGGCGAGATACGAGGGGCAGGGGAGGCTGTGAGAGGACAATGCACATATAACTTGTCCCAGCAGGGTGTGATACGAGGGGCAGGGGAGGCTGTGAGAGGACGATGCAGGTGTAGCTTGTCCCAGTGGGGCGAGATACGAGGGGCAGGGGAGGCTGTGAGAGGACAGTGCAGGTGTAGCTTGTGCCAGCAGGGTGTGATACGAGGGGCAGGGGAGGCTGTGAGAGGACAATGCAGGTGTAGCTTGTGCCAGCAGGGTGTGATACGAGGGGCAGGGGAGGCTGTGAGAGGACAATGCACATATAACTTGTCCCAGCAGGGCGAGATACGAGGGGCAGGGGAGGCATCTGCCAAGGACCTGTGGGGCTGTGCTGTCCGATGGAGGAGCCAAGCCACACAGCGTGTTCCTTTTGACCTTCATTCTTTTGGCACCATTTTTAGAAAGCTTAGTCATTGTGTGGCGTTAGCAATATATTTCCTGGGAGTTCTGGGACTTTCTCAGTGTTGCAACCTTAAATGTTTCTTAGGAAAGTGTTTATTTATGAAGCATCTTTAAGTAGCAAGGTCAGAGTTCTGTTTTGGGGCAAAAGTTTCCCTCTTGTCAGAAAGAAACTACTCCTGTGTTATGTCATTTTTTTCTTCTTGATTGTAAGTTTTCTTAATGATGATGGTGACTTGTCTATTGTATAAGTTTTTCACAGCTTTGTGTTTTATTTCACAGAAACCTTTAAGCTCTGTTGCTTACAGATTTTATTGACGTATAAGTTCTAGAATAGATAAATGTCTGTTTATCTGCATAAAAAGGAGTTAGTCACTTTCTGAAACCAAAACTTCAGGGATGGGCTCAAAGATTTTAAACTTTTCTATCAATGAAAAAAGCTATTTGTCTGAATGATTTATTTTTATTTTGCTATGCTGGGTTTGGTTTATTTTTTTAAATTTTTTTTTTTAATGTTTAAAGATACTCACTGCAGTGTGGAATAAACCAGGACATAATTTCCAATACCAAACTACTAAACATAACTGACTCCTGAAAAAATAAAAGTCCCAATAAATGTTAAAATTAGATTAGAAAGTCAAAACTGGAGAATCTCAGCAAGTCAAAATGGATTAGTTTTTAAGGTCAAAAAAAGTTAAAATCACAAAATATTAGGGTCTTCTCTTGGAAGAGAAAGTGAGGTCCAGATGCACGAATCCATGAGATAGACAAGTTGAGTATTGCAGCCCTGCCTGCTTGTCACGCGTTTCTGGCAACACACCACCTTCTTTATCCTCGTGTTGCAGGGGGTGCACAAACCCTGAAAGAAAAGTCTCAGTGAGCCTGCATTTCCTGCACATCTTTGTTATGGAAGCACGCTGAGTCCAATGCTTTACTCACCAGCCTGGACAGGAATGTGTGCATCAGTGCTTCTGTGTTAAGGATGGTTACTTTGGTGCCCACCTTCTGTGAAATGGTGCTTGATGCACACAGGACATTCATACATGTCCTAGCTATAGAAATGGAGGAATTTGGTCTTTTTGCTCAGGTGGACACCATGGGCAAAATGAACATGGAAATTTTATACTTGCACATTAACAGAAATTTCTGATCTATGTTTTGTGTATTAAGAAGAAAAGAACACAAACAATTTTAAAAAAATCAGTCTAATCCTGCCATTCAGCATGCCTTTAGTTCAATTACTGAATTTAGGTGCCAGGTGGTCTAACCACAGTTTTTCTAGAGATCTCAGGCCAGAGTAATGTCCCTTGCCCAGGCCATAATGTTCCAGGAATGCCAGTAGCACAAGACTAACCATGTAGGTACATTTCAAGCCAAGAAGGAACATGGTAGTGTTTTCAAGCACTGAGTATGACTCAGGTGTCTGTCTGGCTATTCTGAGATGCTCAGTTGGTCCCAAAGGCTTAAAATCCTGGTTTAAGCACCAAAGAGCTTGAATTTATAAATGCAATTATTTTAATAGTTTCGTAATAAATAGAGAAAGAAATGACAAAAGACTGTGGAGGAATACAGTCTTTTTGAGAAGGCCAGATGACAGACAAAATGTTAAATATTCCAGATATTTCTTGATTAGACGAGCTTTATGATATGATATCCTGTTTTCCCCAGTAATGTATTCTACCAAACATAATAGATTAAAATAAGTTACTGAACGTTTGAATAATTTAATCACCTCTAGAAATATCTGGCAAAGATTTTTGTGTGTGGGTGAATGTGCTCATAGAAGCTGCTTTGCACTTCTTAATACTCCAGCTTATAAGTGTAACCAAAAAAAGCAATAAAATATCAATGTGATTGTCCTAACCACTGAAACAGTTGCCATTCAGTTTGCTGGGACCACCCACGTGGTTTCTATCTATTAAATTTTTCAGGAACAGCATAAATGTTCTGTTCTTTCTTATATTTTACAGTGATGTACCTATATTTTGTTTGTCAGATCATTTGTTTCTCTTACTTTATTAAATTGGAAAGACTCCTTTACTTTCCCCTCATAGAATATTGCAGTTCTGACTAAGCAGCAATTAAAAAATATTATTGGTTATTTTCAAATCACTTACAACTCACATAAGGAGTACTGCATTGTGGTTACTTGCTGTTCTTATAGTAGATATACATTCAAGGTCATTGCATGCATTATTCAGTGCTTCTGAGCTTGCTTTGGTGACTGCATTTGCAAGTGCTGAACGCTGTTTCTGACAGATGCAGCCATGAAACTGCTTCCTTGATTCCACTGAAATCTCTGGGACTACTTTGTCTGTAGAGTTATGTGTGATTCAGTATTTTGCTGGACTGGGGTCAAAAAGTTCAGTGCTCTTTCAGCCTGGCTTATTAGGCACTGACCATGCAGTTTTAAAGTCTTAATTTAAAGCTTAATTTAAACCTGGACAAGGCCAGATTTCTATCATGTAGTGCAATCTGCTCTTTTCAGTTTCCAGTGTAATGTTCACTTGTGTGTAGACAGAAGTGCAACGGGACCACTTGCATAGTAAATGAAGGGCTGCCCAAGTCATACTGTAATGTGTTGACAATAAATTGAACTAACAGATTTAGCTTAATTTTTAAGAGTCCTAACTGCATATTGTGTATAGACAAACATGTCTGATTCCCAGCATGACTCACATTTAGTTGTTAATATAATCCTGGAGATAAGGTATTTGACTAGAGCATGCCTTCTTGCATGCTGAAACTGAGATCGTTATATAATACCAGGAGCAGCAAACAACTTTTTCAGAGTGGAATGGAAACCATTCAGGAGTGGGAATGAATGCCAGTTTCATTGTCACCTATAAGGAGCCAAACAATGAGGCATTGTAGGCTCACAGTCTGAGCTCAGAACACGAGGTTGAAGTGCTCCAGCCAGTAGGCAAACTCCTCCAGGCTAAATCCTGCCAGATAGAATATATCTGTTAACAGACTCATTAGGTACATTTTAAATTTTTAAAAACTTTGTGAGAAATGTTCGTGGAATGAACAAGGGACGATGCAATGCACCAGGCAGTTCGGACTAAGAGTGAGTTCATAGTAATCTTTTAATCACTGGCCTCAAGATATTTTACCATGTAGGCAGCTCTTTTAAACTTGACTTTACAGACTGGAAATGAAGAAGTTAGGGGCTGTTCTCCACAGGAACAATAACATTTTAAACTAAGGAAGGAAGATGCTAGAGACATATAGAGGAAGTGATGAAAATGGTTTTTGTTTCGTGTTTTTGTGGAGAAAAAGTGTTCTGACAGTCTAGTTCTGAACACATACTGATGTTGTCATTTACCAAGTTACCAATTTTATTTCACCATATAAAAGCACTGATAAGAATTTATTCCTACCAATCTCTTTGGCATTTGTAAGAAAGTTCTCTTTATTCCTCATCATCAATTGAGCAACTATGAAAAAAAAAATTAGCAGGGTCAGCATACTAGGATCTTCCCTTTGCCTAGTTAGATCCAACAATGAAACAACAATGCAAAGCTGCTGGATTTAAGAGGCAGAAGAGCTAGGATGGATCTAACTATATAGAAGTCCTGCCCTGAGGTGTGAACTTTCTGGAAAAGGTCTCCAATATCCTTTACAAGAGAGATTATGTTCTGGTTAATGGTAAGGGCTAGAGTTGTAATAATTCTAATTATAGTCCAAGTATAGCATTCTAATATTAGAACTTTTCTACTTGAGAATACAGAATTAGAAAGTTTTTTATGTCATGGCTCCCTCTAAATATGCAGAGCTTCTGTCAAAGATAACTCAGGAGAAAATGTGTTAAATCAATACTTCCTCCCTTTCTCTCTGTATGCCTTCTGGTAAAACTGAACAAGGATACAGACAGCTGTTATCAAAACTGAAACAGTGATTTGATGAAGGAGTCAGAATGTAAATTTTTGCAGTCTCATGTTGGTGGAATACTTCCTTCAAGCATTTTCTGAAGAGGACAGAGGCAGAGCACCACTGAATAACAGCTGCAGTGCTCTTCAGGATGTTCTGCCAAGAAGAAGCTCCATCTCTCTTCCTGGCAGAGGCGACAATAAAGATTTTCATCTTAAATTTATTTCCAGGCAGTGGTTAGTGTTTACCCTCCAAATATTGCAGATTGCATTCATTAAAAATCATGTTCAAAAATGTTGATGAGGAGAAAGCTCTTTGCTGCTGCTGAACTTTTACAGATGTGTGTGCAGATATTCCCATGCATACCTCACAGATTGCAATGCTGGCAGTTACATGTAATAAATATCAGATTGTCCTTCAATGGTGTCATTTTTATACTAATTAAAAGGAATAGTTCTCTAATTTGAATCTAACTGTGGTGAATCATATCACTCTTCACAAGTGAGATATTGCAGTCCCAGCTACAACAGGAAATTGTAAGAAGAAAGAAAATCCAGGAGAAAATCCAAAAGAATTTGGAGTTCACAGCAGGTATTGCATAGCTATATGGGACAAAGACACAGAATTTGGCACTTCTATTTCTGTGTGCTGATGCAGTTGTTCTGCACCAGCACCCCCACAAAGCAGAAGAGTAGGAAAAGCTGTAGGTGGGATTATTCATTCATTTCTAGGGTATCCCAGCGAGGATTCTTCCATACCAAATATAGGACTAGTCAGTCTTTAAAATTACACCATGCCTTACATGATGTTATTTCCCATACTTTTTTTTCTATTTGTTTTATATTCAAGGGGTTCTCCAGGGAATATTTCTTTAAAATTCCCAGGATAACAGAAGAGTCTGGTGACAAGTTATTACAAGAGCCTTCATTTCCTTAGTGCAAGTTTTTATGTGACAAAGTTTGAAAATATTTTTTGTATTGCAACACTCAGACATTATGGAAGTTAGTGAGGCCTAAAGGGGAAGGGAAACACAGCTGACATCGATTTATCAAGAACAGTAGAATCTCATCTGTCCTTCTGAGAAGCATGATATTAGATCCAGTTTGGGACCTATATCTAATTGTAGCTGTAAACATCCTCAAATGATTGTCTGCTATTTCCGTTGATCCATAATTTCCCATTGCTGTGTACATACAATGCAAGATCATTAAAAACATCAAAAATAACAAAAAAATAATGTTTACAGTCCAGTCTGGAAAACTGAAACCCTTACAAGATGCTGCTCAAGAGGCCTGAGGTAATTTATCCTTTAAGTTAGAAATAGTACACAAAATTCTTATGCCTCATGCACAATCTCAATATTAACAGAGCACATTGTGAACAGCAGGATTCATCCAGTACAGTAGAGAGGGCCAAAAGGTCAAAATTTTTAGACTGAATTTAATATTTGAAATGGGCTGTAGTAACTTATTTTGTAAGATGTCCACACCTGAAATTACTTCTCGTATCATCTACTTGTGCATCCTTCTTAACTCTGCTAGGGTAAGCCTTCAGGTTTTTATTCCCCAAAGACCTGTTTTAATGTGAAACGGGACTGAGCTATTTCCCTCAGGTGTGGTCTGGGCTGTTTTCAGTTTTGAGGAGCAGATGTTAGTATTGCGTCCACTTCGCGCCTCCTTGCTACGTTTCCCTCCAGGTTTCACCTACTTGTAGTTGTCCCACTGGACTTTCAGCTTAGATGTTCCAGTCTGTGACCCAGGGAAGCCATAAAATTTTGCTGCTGTAACACAAACATGCTCTTATTGTGTCCCACCTGACTTACGCAAAGCTAGGAAATGTTTCTAAAACTGAGCTTTACTTCTTGAGAAAGGTTCGAAAGCTATCATGTAAAAGAAGCTGAACTTATGTTTACTTATTTCAGGGAAAATTAGCAATCTAGAAAGTGGATTAATCTTTTCAGAACTAATGTCCTCTGTAGGATTCACCCCTGAAAATGTAGTTCATATGCCTGACCTTTGAAGCCTCCTTATTGCAGACCTCTGGCGGAAACTTTGGTTGTATAATCAAGCTAGGATTTGGTTCATTTTTCTTCTGTTAGTCATGAATGGGTAAGGAATGAACTAGCATGGTTTGCAATGACACCTTTACTATGTTGTCTTCCTGCTTCTTCACAGAGTTGTGTCTCTGAGTGTTTATACATGGTCACAAAAATTAATAAACCTACAGAGCCTGTATTTTTCACAGTGTTAAGTCAGTAGTGCCTCTGTTGGAGATTGTGTTTGTCTTCTGTTGTCATTGTTTTTGTTCAGCCACAAAAATGTTAGATGAAAGAGCATTGTTGCAATTAAGAGTTTTGGCACAGATTTTTAGACTAGTGTTCAGGACATCCAGATGAAAAGAAATTTTGGTATTTGGTAAAGCTTATTCCCTGCACTTGTTTCCAGAAGGTCAATATAAGTCACAGTTTGCTATGCAAGCCAGAATGCAGAAAAGAAAAAACATTCCTGCTTGGCTAGTCACAATAGAGCTGACTATCTCCCTAGGTTATGAATTTTCTCCCTCCATTTTTGTTGTTATTTGAGCCCTGTTTTTACTGGTGTGATAATTTAGAATTTAGAATTTGTGCAAATGGTGTCACGTGTGTTTCAAGGTCTGTTATTACAACCCAACCCCATATAGGAATGCCTTCTTTTTCCTTATGCTAAATTTTTATTGGGACAGAAATTCTAGGACGTACACTGTTGCTTTACACCTTTAGACTGGAATCCATCTTTTTGCAGCAGATATACCTCCTTTTGTTTACTATAGTAGCTGTTATTTTATCACAGATCTCTAGATTGGCAGCAGTCTGTGTCAGATGCTCACATGAATTATTTTCATCATTTTGCATGTCTCTGTCTTACTGAAGTTATCTACTGGTCCAAGCCAAAATTCATTATGCTGAGACACACACATGGCAATGTTATGATTATATCTTAGTATTACTAGGAAAAGGCACCAAATAATGTGTGATGTGTTGGTTTTAGTTCTTTCTGTCATAAATTTTGTAAGGGATGTGGCAATTGAAGTGAAGCAAGATTGTTTGCAAAGTGTGCAGAGAAGATTGAAAAATTGCCCATTTTTGTAATTTTCATATTCCAGACACTGGAAATTCATTCTTGTTCCTTTTCACCAGTCTCACATAGTGATGACATACCAAGAGAGAAATTCAGAACACAGCAAAACTTACTTGGTATTTCAAACAATGAACTTTTCTCTTATCATGGACTTCTCTTGCAGATGTTTTGCTTCCTGTATCTTGATGCAAATGAAAAAGATGAAAAATATATTGTGTTGGATTCCTTTCTATGCTTAAGTTTTGAATGCAAGCTGGGAGGCCAGATGATGGCAGGCTGTTGAGGACTGTGAATCACTTTGATTGCAATCCTATTTTTAGTGGGAAGTTTTGAAATTTTCAAAACTGTAAAATGTTCTCAGTTGAAGATAGAACAACTGGGCAGGCATCAAAACTTTATTTATCCCTCCACCAATAATGTTTTACTCCAGACAGAATTATGCAGAAAATAGCATGTTGTAGGCTAGATGGGGAGCATGTAGATTGAGTAGGTGGTTGTTCACCATCGTAATTGTTTACTAAAAAATGTCTAAATGTATAGTTACGGGAATACCCTTTAGGTTCCTGGTTGAGGAGTGGAGACCTATCCTGTTTTCTAGATTTTTGCCAAGGCCAGATCCATGTGTCCATCAGTCCTTCCCTCTGTGCTTACATTAGATTCCTGTGGAAATTAAATTCTCTGCGTAGACTGGGAAGAAACTTGGGCTATATTTCAGTAAATCCCTGATTAGTCTGCGTAATGGGAGAACAGTATTCTAGGGATCTAGAAACAACTAAGTCTCAAATATTGATCTATGTACTTCTAAAATTTTCCATGAGCAACAGGGAAAGTGAATGGGAGAAAAGTGGAAGCAGGGGAGGAAAGGGCAGATGGGATGTTGTAGGAAAGGTGCAAAGGTGAGCTGGCTGCGCAGTGGGAGTGGAACAGGGAGGTGAAGAAAGGTGGACTGTGTGATTTCCTGATTTTATGGACAGTCTTCAACATGTGGATGGTAAACTGGGACAAAAGTGACACGGTGTGCACATTCAGTAGTGTGGTAATGCCAGCAAAGCCAAGGGACTCCTAATTTCCAGATGCTTCTCCAGTTTGAAGGACCTCTGGAGGCTCCTTCAGTACCCAAAGCACAGGGCCTTGCCTCTTCTCTGGTACACTGAAAGCAGTGCCTTCTTTCAAGGCTTGTCTCAGGGCTCTGAGGTTTTTATTTAGTACTGATAGTTATGAAATAAACTGGACTAAGGTTTAATTCTCTTCATTGCCATCACTGGATTTGTGCAGTAAGTTCTAGGCTTTAAATGTGTTCTGTTTTTCATAAGAACTTGTCACCCAAAAGTTGATGATGCTTTCATCTTGATAAGAATCATGACCTAGAAACTAGGAATGTGATTTTGGTCTGGGGATTTTATTTCTGTGTAAATTCAACATCTTTTCCTAGAATAAACTCCGCCTAATCTCTGATCCCTTTTACAGATGTTAGATGCAGTGCCATGACAAAAATTGCTGCATATGGGAGGATCTCAGCTTTAATTCAGTGGTATTCTAGTCCTGGTAGCCTTAAGAGAGAAAAAAATACTAGTGGGTTAAGTGAGGAAATTAACTTTTTTTGCCCCAAAGCTTTAGTTCCAGAGTCATGCAATTTGACTTGGCAATTGTCTATGTTACTTCTTTTCTGCAACTGATACTGACCTTGCAAGTGATGACACTGGGCACTGAGATAAGATTTCTTGTGATAGCAACTGTAAATGATAGGATCTACCTGTTGACTAACTACTTTAATATCATGAAAGTAACACACAGCATAGTGGTTGCTCAGTAAAGGAAAATTACATTACATCATCCTGCTTATCTCTTTAACTTAGAACAATGACCAGTGGAAATACCTTATAATATTCTTACATGTTACAAAATTCATGTCTGTTGTTGTACCAACCAAGAAAAGACTACTTAAAGGTCATCTCAAGCAGGGGAAAAGTTATGACTCATAAATCCCCCAAAATATCTGAATTAGCAAATAGTTTTTGATGAAGAATAGAAGTATATTTTAATTGTTCCTGGTGATATATTATTAATCATTTCCCGTCGTTGTGTAATTTTTTCCCAGCTTGCACAAAGAATTCTTTGGCAGAAAAAAAAAATGCTTTGTGGCACTGAGTGATAGCACTTTTTACTACACAATAGTTAAGAAGTTCTGACACTTAAGAGAGGTTCCAGGAAATATTAATCCAGTTGGATGGGTAAAACCAAACACACAAAAATGTGGCAGCTGTAGCTGCTGAAGTTTTTCTTCAAAAATGAGGCAGTGAGGTTACCAGAGCTAAAAGGAGACTCAATTAATGTATTATACATGCTGTTAAAATCAACCTGTAAGGAATGATGGAGGAGGAACGGGAATTGGGAAAGCTACTGCACCGCTGTCATCAGCAAAGAATTTCCTCTGTAGTGTTTGCTCTTCTCCTTTAAAAGACGAGAAAGTGTGCAGATGGAACATGAGAGGTTTTTAAGAAAGCTGTATTCAGTTAGATCACCTCAGCTTTTCCAAAAGAACTTGTCTCAAAATAATTTAAGCTGAATGCAATTCTGAGAGATTATTTGAGTCGTCTGACTGACAAACATACAGGACTTGTGATGTAGAAATGCCCTTTATGGGACAAGTAAAACATCTATCACCTGAAAAAAAGTCATATACGTTTATCTGTAAATAAAAGAAACCTTGAATTTATTGTGAGTTAAATTCTGCAGTTCATGGAGGTAAATTTCCCACTGAGAGTTGCCCAAATCAGGATTTGCAGAATTTGTCCCAGTCATACAATTGGTACAGGGCGTATTCCAGCTTGTTCCAAGACAGACCCAGCCTGGGCCCATGAGTGGTGTGGTAGTGCCACAGTGATAGTCTATTTGAGAAAGGGGGAAAAACCACTGCAGAGCAGCAGCTGGAGAGGGAAGGGAGAATATGGGAAGGAATCAGCTCTGCAGAACCAAAGTCAATGCAGAACGAAGGGCAGGAGGTGTTCCAGGTGCCAGAGCAGAGATTCCCCTGCAGCCCATGGTGGAGCAGAGATGCCCCTGCAGCCCATGGAGGTCCATGGTGGAGCAGAGATGCCCCTGCAGCCCATGGAGGTCCATGGTGGAGCAGAGATTCCCCTGCAGGCCGTGGAGGTCCATGGTGGAGCAGAGATGCCCCTGCAGCCCATGGAGGTCCATGGTGGAGCAGAGATTCCCCTGCAGGCCATGGTGGAGCAGAGATTCCCCTGCAGGCCATGGAGGTCCATGGTGGAGCAGAGATTCCCCTGCAGGCCATGGAGGTCCATGGTGGAGCAGAGATTCCCCTGCAGGCCATGGAGGTCCATGGTGGAGCAGAGATGCCCCTGCAGGCCGTGGAGGTCCATGGTGGAGCAGAGATTCCCCTGCAGGCCATGGTGGAGCAGAGATTCCCCTGCAGGCCATGGAGGTCCATGGTGGAGCAGAGATTCCCCTGCAGGCCATGGAGGAGCAGAGATGCCCCTGCAGCCCATGGAGGTCCATGGTGGAGCAGAGGTGCACCAGCAGCCCCTGGAGGAGCCCACGCAGGAGCAGGGGGATGCCTGGGGAGGCTGTGACACCATGGGAGCCCACGCTGGAGCAGGGTCCTGACAGGGCCTGTTGGGAGAGAAGCCCCCCCTGTGTCGCAGCAGGTTTGCTGGCAGGACCTGTAACCCTTGGGGACTCCATTCTGGAGCTGCCTGTTCTTGAAGGACTGCCCTCCATGGCAGAGGGACCCACACTGGAGCAGTTCTTGAAGAACACCAGAGTTCTGAAGTCCTCTCTTGAGGAAGAAGCAGCAGCAGAGACAACATGGGACTAAACAAACTGCAACCCCATTCCCTGTCCCCCTGCACCACTGGCAGGGAGGAAGGCAGAGAAATCATGAGGCAATTTGAGCCCAGGAAGAAAGGAGGGTTGGAGGAAGGTGTTTTAAGATTTATTTTATTTCTCTTTACTTTTATTCGACTGGTAGTAAATGAAACTAATTTCCAAGTGTTGGGCCTGTTTTGCTTGTGACAGTAATTGGTGAGTGATCTCTCCTTGTCCTAATCTCAACCCAAGAGCTTTTAATTATATTTTTGCTTCTCTTCAGCTACCCCATTCAGAGGGGGAGAGATAGAATGACTTTAAGCACCTGGCACCTAGCCATGGTCAAGGCCACCACATCTTGCCATTTGATATGTAACTCTTCATTATCTTCAGCTGTCTTGGACAAACATATAAGTGGTACACATAGAGCTTAAAAGGGAAAAAATCCTGCTTATCTGTTTTCCTGTGGTGGAACCAGTGAATGAGTTGGAAAGACTGGAGTAGCATGATAGAGAAGGGAGAAGTAAGTTCTGAGCTGTGGTTATCATACAAATACAGATTTACTGGGAGGCTAAAGGAAATTTTGCATGCTTGTTACATGAATCGATGGAGTACATGTTCATGCAACAGCGAGATGCATCTGCCCCTGCAGCAAGGTACACATAAACCCATAGACCTCTGTGTAGGGGCAGCAATCAGTTAGATGAAATTAATTCACCATCATAGGCGTACTCATATTCACTCATTTCATAGCCAGGTAGTGGTGTTTGTGGGGTAATTTGTTTGAATAGGTTCAAATTAATTATGACAGCAAATACTAAAGAATGAAAAGATCCATTGCAATCCAAGAGCTAAGGTAAAATTATCAGAATTTCCTGAGGGAATTTCCAAGTTCTGAGGTCTGTTGCCTCACTAGTAATGCCAGAACAAAACATTGGGTTGTACTGGCCTTAAAAAAGGAATTATTCATGTTCTTCATATTAGATAAGACTATCTGAGTTTTAAAGTCTGAATATTTGCAGTTATTATCAACTTTGACACGTACTGCCTGTTTGGTGCAGAAAAGTTGAGACTGATTACTAGAGTCAAGAAAAATCACAGTCGACTGTAATTAATTTGTTCAAATGAATAATTTCTTCATCTTCAACTAGAAGTCAATTCAAACCTAAAACGGTCCTAATAAAACTGTGCATGTTTGGAGGAAAAAGAAATCCTGAGCAGAATGAACTGCATCCATTTGGCAGCCTAAAGGAAGGCAGCTGCAAATGCAGGTGACTGCATCTTAATTTGCTGAGCTGCAAGACAAATCAAACCCACAAATATTTAATCCCCATTTGCAAACAGAGAAGCTAGGAAACAGTCTGCATCCCAGGGAAACACATCTACTGTCACAGACACTGTGATTTCAGGGAGATACAGCAAAACTGATTTAAAAGAAGCCAGTTTGGACAATTCAGTCCAAAACAAATAATGTTAATTTAGCAGCATTTAAAAAGGATGTTGTGGTTTGGTTTTCTTGCACTATACCCTCTATTCCTCTGATCATCAAACTATGATATGTTTCATACTGAAGGAATAGAAAAATATAGCTGAAAAGAATTAGGATGTTAAAGTGACAGAGCAAAAACCCTTATAGAGAGTTTTGCAAGAAAAACTGCCTCACAAAACATACTGAAAAATTCCTTTCTACATAATTGCAGAAAAGGCAGAGGACAGTAAAACAAGGCTCTCTCTAAACAGTTGTCATGAGTGCATGCTCTGACGTGGACCTGATTTCAGACTAGAGAATTCTTTGGCATTCAAGGGGGAGTTATGCAATATAAAAATGTGTGTATGTCTCCTCTGCATATACACATATTGAGATAGGTATGTGTCTGTTTACAGTTCCACATCAATGCACATTCTCCATCTTCTCAGCTCAGAAATGGTTAATTAATGGCATAGTTACCTCTCCAGTTGGAATAGGCTTGCCAATGAGAACAGAGATGAAGAAACCTGTGGCCTGGGGCAAGAGGGGGGCAGTGAGTGGGATGTTGTGGGTTTTTTTCTCAGCTTTCCTCAGCCTGTTCCTCAGGAGTGCTGCTAAGGCAATGTGAGGGATGCAGCAGGAGAGTGGCTCAGAGAAAAGAGTAAGAAAATCTGCTGCTACAGAAGTTATGATCCTTGATCTGTGAGTCAGAAGGAGGCTTTTCCCTGGTAAAAAAGTAAATTGTACCTCTTGACCTGATATAACTAGAAAATCACATGTCTGAAAATATGGCCATTTGGACTTGGATATAACTTCTGATTTTGTCTGATGGCCAGTTTATGCCATTCCCCAGACAGCAAGGTGATAAAATAGTCAGCCTTGCTGTGGAATTTGCAGACTGAACTCCTACTCTTGTTTTTCAGTAAAATTAGTATTTCAGTGGCTGGAGAGTCATTATTTTTTCAAATTCCCTTTTCATCCATTTGTTCATAAATAGTGAGAAGGATGAGAAAGGAAGAAAAACTGCTCATGAAGTTGCATTCAGATATAAATCAAGGGTTATCAGAGGGGACACTGCACTCCATCTTGGTCATCATATTTAACACAGTGAATTTAAGAGGAATATGGAATTTCACAGATTGGTAAGAAGAGTGCAATACACAAACTACTTATAGAAATATATTTCACTCTAGACTGGTATAATTTCTACAACTTCAAGATGATACAAGAGATTTCATTCTTCCTATTGAACAATCTCAAAGTGCTTAATGATGTATCTCTTGGGCTCTGAAGGGCTGAAGGTGATGCTAATGCCAATGGAGGGATCACCTCTTTAGGAAAGAACTGATGCTAATCTAAAAGGAAATTATCATACACTAAAATAGTTTATTACTCTGAAGTAAGGAAGTAATAAAATATTTATCTCTCAAAAATCTACTTGAAAAATCGCCTTTAGAAAACATGAGAAGCTGATACATAAAGGTCTTAGGGAAGGCAAACTGGCAGGGAAGAAAGTGAAGAAGGGCTGTCATTTAATGAAAGCAGGGGTCATACTAGTATAGTAGGAAATTATTTCCCCAGAAGCTAAAGAAAAGAAACAGCATATCATGTAACAAAGTTCTAGAATTTTCCTATAAGAGGAAGAAAAAGGAATATTCATTTACCAGGACAGGCATGCAAAGTACAGTTGATATAGGAGTGAATTATTTCTTTGTTTCCATTTTCAAGCATTACCACTTAAATGCATTACATTACAAGCATTACATTATAATTTAAAAATTTATTATATAGATACTCTCAAAAGGAGACAGAAAATTTTCATGAATATATAAATAACTGGTTGAAGGTGCTCAGATAAAATAAATGTGGTCACATTGCATGTGAATGAAGTCCATTAATGAAAATTAGTCCAGTATTCTTGAAAACAATACTAAAACTAGTATCTGAAGGGTGAAGAATTATCTTTGGAAATAGGGATGATTTTTAAAAGGAAATGGATTCCAAGTGGAATTCTGGAAAAAATTATGACTTAGTAACAATAAGGAGAGTAATAAATAGCAAACAACATGAAATTGTCTAAGACACATTACAGTAAATGTTTCATGCTTTTTGAGTAGGAAATTGCCTAATGGAGATACGATACCTTCTTGCCTGCCTGCCTGCAGGTAGGATGTATCTTGAGCTTAGAACTTCTGTATTGCCACATCAGTTCTCAGAATTAAGCTGGAGAAGTCAGGTCTTTGTAATGTTTTCCCCACAAGTTTTGTTGCACAACACTCTCAGTGAGAAATTATTGATTCACAGACAAACTGGGAGAGTATTTCAATGAGTCAGTCTCAATTTTAAGCAATATTTTAGTACAATGATTTTAGTCTTGGAATAGAAACTAAACTCAAGCTATTTTGTTTTTTTTGATACAGGCTAGGAAATGAATGACGCTGATGATCTACTGATGACGTAGATGTCATTTACTTAAAACTCTGTAAGGCCTTTGGCATTCTCTCACACAAAACCCTTTTCTCTGAACAGGAGATATAGATTTGAGGGATGGGGCGTTCAGTAGGAATTTTATGTTTGATGTAGAAAATGTTGATAGAGGATGCACAGTCTTGGATAACTCTAAATACCAAAGAATAGTATTTCTATTGCTGAAGAAGTCCTTGATATCACATCCTTTACAAAATACTGAAGGAACTGAGGTAAGGCAGAGCCTCTGATGGTGCCTGACTTATTCATCCTGAAGAAAATAGGGCAGTTTGGTTCTGAGCCAGGTAAATACCTGGGCTCTTCTGAGTGATGTGCAGCAGGGTGTTATGCACAAGTGCTTTAAAAATGTCAGCAGGCCTGCTGGCAGCTAAGAAGCTGTGCAGAATAATAAACTGGATCTGCCATTCTTCAATCTACTGTCTTTCTTGTATTATATAACTAGGAAATCAGAAGAGTAAATTGTACGAGGAAGCACTGCTTCATACACAGAGGAAGGAGATGAAGGCAGGGAAATGTGGTCTGAAGAGATGTTTTCTTCAGTTCTAAACATAGTGGAAAAGGTCTGTTATAACACCCATCCCTCCAGATGGAAGAATAATGTAAACAAGTCTGTTAAATAGTTCTGTTAACTGTCCCAGCTGTAAGATAGAACTGAGCCTTTCATATATTGAGAGGGAAGAGGCTAGAATAGCACAGGGTTTGAGGAAGATTGTTGGCAGGATCACCACCATAAAAATAAGACTCCTTTTTCATGCGTCTTGGCACGCATGCGGCTCAGGCAATTCAATAAGCCCTTATTTCTGACAGAACTTGAAACAGACAAATATAGATACATATGCAGGTTTTCATACAGAAAGAGTGATGTCTTAGGAGGGACACTGAGAATTCCCCTTAATCCTGTGAAAAAACAAGCAGCTCACTTTTAATGGCTCTGCAGCTCTGGTAACAATAAAACTTAAATTGTTGGCTTATGGTGCCACAGTGCACAGGTATATAAAATATACTCAGATCAGTAATTACTGGGTGAATGGTCTTCATGGATTAACTTGATATAAAGGCTGACTGAATAGGAAATAGATATACAATCTATTCTTTAGAAAAGTTTGTTTTGGTGCAACAGACAATGTCCATACCATGCTCTCAAAGGTTTGTGCTACATGGATTTCCGAAATTCAGAATGAGATGAAAGAGCTTGACAACATGGGTGAATTTTTTTGTAAAGAATTTTTCTGCTAATTATTTCAAGACTAGGAAAATCCAGACTAATACAACATGTGATAGCAATGCAATACAGAGATTGCTGACTAACAGATAGAAAGAATACCAGCTTTGCAACAATGCCCTCTGCCACACACACTTCCCTTCCAAAAGTTGTTGGGGCACATAATGGTTTCTGTATTATACTCAGCTTAGAATTCCATAGCTCTGTCAGTGCCAGATACACTATCAATTGAATTAAATATGTTGTTTAACATAATTTATTGCTCCCATTCTGTGAATTGCTGCAAGTTTCAAACATCTGGACCTGTCATATCATATTATCTCAGAACAATAACCATAAACTGAGAGACTGATCTGTTTATGAGAATGGTATCTGTGCAGGACCACAAAATCACAACCAAGAACATTCATACTTCCCTGCTCACTGCCTTATGCTAGAGCAATTTACATTGTACCCTTTTGTGCTTTCATCTTAGATCTTGATTGGAGATTTATTTAACAAAAAAAATACTTTGTTTGTGGCTGTGTATCTATTAAAAATAGGCCTGGACAATTCTAGAGCTGTGCAGAAAAAGTTATAAGTCCTCCACTAAGTTTTAATTTACTGTTGTGTGTTATATAAGCCTTTCAATAGCTATTCAAATAGATGAACATTGATTTGTAATGCAATTTATATTTCATGGTCTTATCTGTTTGTTAACAGCGTGTGAGCAAGGCATCCCTTAATTAGATGTGTGTATTTTTTTCATTTTTATGAATTATGATAAATACCTAAATTACTTGCTAAAATTAATTTTTTTAAAATTATTATCGATATGGTAATAACCTATTGAAGAGTCCTTTGGCTACATGGGAACCTTGTACAGCCCCAAACCTGGAACATTCTGTAACTAACTGAAATGTCGCATACAAGTTTACTTTTTGAATATTAAAAGTAAAGATATATTTGTACAAAAATATTTAGCTATCAGTATTGCTTACTCTTTATTGAATAATTAAAAACAACACTTCTGAGGAGTTAACTCACAAGAGATTTCTGAAGCATGTATATTTGTAATGTGTGGAGTCTGTCTTTTTATATAGTACTTTTTGCTCAGATAGTATGATCTTTCCTTTTTGTTACTGATTATGATTTCTTCACATTTCAGCAAAACTCTAAGGAAGCAGATGAGTTAATTTAGTTAATTTCATTTTCTAAAACTAGTGATGGAAAACCTGTTGCAGAATAAGAATGAAAGATACTGTCAAGTCATTCTTAGCTGTTCTCCATGTTCAGATCAGATAAAATCTCAATGAAAATGGTTTGAAATTATGACAAACCTTCTCCTCAGATGTCTTGAACCTTGCCCAGCCCAGATTGTAAGCTCACATTCTCACTCATCTGACAATTCATCTTTCCTTCCTTTTAGAGATGATCTCTGCACAGAATATACCAGTAGTGCAAAATCACAAGCTACCAATGGCCATTGTCTTCTGTATTCATGGATTGAGAACTGGGATGAACATTTCCTTAGATACGCCAAAACACTTTACCTTAGAAGTTCTGTGCCCTGGCAAAAGGAATGGGTGTGCTCTGTCTTTCCAAACCCATAGAGTATATTCACTTCACGCTTCAGCCTACTAGTGCTGGTATTCAAAAAAGTTCAATTTTATCTATCTAATGGGAAACTTTACAGGGTTTTTCCCTTTAAAGGCCATTTCCTTACCTGAGCTTCAAGTGCAAAAATAGAGACATGAAATAATATTATGGGTTGTCAAACAGTTTCAAAGGAAAAACAACACTTGTAAGTTTTATTTTCGTTGTACAATTCAGCACAGTCTTAAAAAGGCATGAAATGAGATTCAGATTGTTTTGAGCTCCATGGCCAGGTTTTGTTGAAAGACTGAATCACTTCAGCCTGAATTCTGCATTGAGAACAAAGCATAATCTGCCATTGTGCTCCTCAGTGTTGCAGTGTTACAAGGTTGAGTGAGTCAACTTCTCTCTCTTCATGTGATGAATAACCAGATTAAGACATTTCCTTATTTATGAACCAGGGCTGGTCATGGTAAGGGTCAAATGAAAGATCACTCGTGTTGGAAACCCCCATTCTGTTGCAAGAGAGCCCTGCACTTCCTTGAAGGGTCCAGCCATCTCATGTTTACTACAATAGACACCCATCTTCAATTATGAGAGACACTGCAGGTTTTGTTGGCTTTTTTTTTTTAATTGGAACATGCAAGCCTCTGAAGTGAGACTCTCAAACTGTGTTTTGTAGTGGAATTTAAACCGGCATGTTGTCTTTCTGATGTGTTTAGATGAAGACCACTGAGATGTGCTAGAAACTGCAGCGGGTTACTACCCACGGCAGGGATTCTCAGATCAGAAAGGATTCCACTGCAGTTTTGCCATTTTATTTAATTCTGTATGTCAACAGCTGTTGTCTGTTGAATGCTACAGAGTAAAGTCACCAATGAGGCCAGATTATTAAACCCCTGAGAACGGCAATGAGATAATTTGTGTATTCTTAGTGGGTCTGCAAGAAAGCACAGAAGAGTAACAAACAAGAAATATGTTTTACCAAATGAGCATCTCTGCTCGGAAAAATAAGTTTCTGTTCTTCTGTGGACAAAACAGTTTAATTCAAAAGATTTTCATTTAATAAAATAATTCATCTCTGGGTTGAATTCACTCAAATAGTACACTAGTGCAGGATGAGCAGCTGATGTTAGACTACTGGCAAACAGCACAGTCATAAAAATTTTTTTCCTTATGCATGTGCAGTTGCAAGGTTGCCTACCACCATTTCTGTGAGTTCTTGGTAGGGAGAGAGGCTTTGGCAGGTGTTTATTCATGGCTTGGCAGTGGTCAAACTTCTAGCAGAAAAATTAACAAATGAAATTTTAGAGGTAAACTGCTAGACACTGCAACATGGTCCAACTTACCCCTAAATTTTTGCTGTTTTGTCAGGAAATAGTTTTACACAACACTTTTAGAAACCTGCTATATTGCGTCACACGTATAGGTGATCTTCAAAAATTCTGTTAAAAACTTCATGCTACCTTTCTAGCAAAAATCAGATTTAATTATTTGTTCCATTACTTATATAGCTGATACTACTTTGACAGCTGCTGCCACAAAACACTAATATGACTTAAAAATAACACAGCAGTAACATCAATACACTTCACAGAACTGCTGCAGCTGCTTTGGGATGAAACAAAAAACCTCCCAAAAGGCTGAAAATGAAAACAAAACAATATGCGCTGATTTATGTTGCATTCTGAAGGTCAATAAAACTGGGATCTAGCAAGGAGAAAACTTCATAAGAGACATCTGCCTCTAGTAAGTGGTGCTGCCAGGGCTGCAAAACTCAGCACCAGAATTTGACAGTATAAAATGTCCTGACTGGTGTTTAAATGTTTAATTAGCTGCTGATAGGCGCCATGAGAATGCAAGAGTGCATTTAGGCTAACACTGGTGTAAAGCATGTGGTCAACAGAGGAAGGCTGATCTCTCAGGGAGCTCCAGCTGCAGAGCACCACAGACCTTGGCCTGCGTGTGTGCCACGGAGTCACCTGTGGTCAGTCCATCAGGGCCAATTGGAGTCAGCCCAGATCGATACTGCAACATGCATTGCGAAAATATCATTATTTCCCCTCAGTCAGGAATGAGGACAAAGTATGGTTCACCTCTTGTCCCTGTTTCCCGTCTTCATGTGACAAAACACACTTTTTAATGGTCACAGTTCTTGATGGTCTCACTAGAAAGGTCAAAAATAGGTGTAAGATCTGAAGTCTGAATTATTTTTTCAAATTCCTTTTGGAAGTGAGGCCTGTGCAACTCAATGGAAGCACGGGGAAAAGAGAAGCAGCAGGAAGCCAACGCTCTACACATGATATGTGATTTGTGTCAGGCGTGCTGTAGGTGTGAGGAGTTTAGGTAGGCTCCATATGCCACCCTGTGAGAAACTGACAAGTGGGGAGGACAGAGGTTTCCTATTTCTCTTATTAGTAAATGTGATGCCCCAGTGATATGGTGGCAAGTGTGGGAGGAAGCAACTTAAATATAAATTTCTTGCAATCCACCAATCCATAGCAGCATATGTGCTTGCACATTGATTAAAACAATCCAGAGAACACTTTCATGCTTCATTTTCTAGTTTGTTACATTTTAAAATGTAAATAAGATAATGAGAAGTGAAGACTTGCAGACAAAGGAACAGACTCTTTTCATCACTGAAGCAGAGCTGCAGGTGTTCCCTTGGCAAGCACAAAAGTAAATGTAGATTAGGAACACAAATTTAATGTCAGGAATATCAAATATAAAAGGAACGAGATTTCTAAGTGGTAAATATTTATAAAATACTTTGAATGAATAAGATTCTAATTAAAGTTTCACAGGAAATGTGGTAATTTTTGGTGTGTATTTAAGACTAACTTTCTATTTTAAGAAGTGGAAGAGTGCAAATTAATTAGAGAATCTGTAATTGGAAAAAAGAAAGTGACCAAAAAATTGCTTGCTAATATTCTCTAATTTGAATGGTGACAGGACTGCGTGCAATTTATTTGAACCTTATCTAAGAGCTGGTCTGTCTATATGACGAGAACTTGGAAATAAATATTATGCTGTAATAGCTGTATACAAAAAACATTCTGAGGTCAGCTGGGTTTTTTTCTTACTAAATTGTTAATTGCTCTTTTAAAGTAATGGCTGCAATAGATTTTTCCTCAGATTTGGTGGACCTCAAAATACTGAAATACAGAAGAGTGAGATTAATGAAAGCTATTTTTTTTCTTAGAAAGAAAAATTCTGAAGCTCATGAGGGGAAGTGCATGACACAAACATTCTGCGTGAGGAAGCCTTTAAAGCACAGACATCGTTTTGGACATTTTGGACATTTTGGTGTTTCTTTAACCCAGAGTCAGCAGCTGGCTGAAGTGTCGCTCTCACAAGGGGTGCAGAATGCAGGGGCACAGACAGAGGTGTGCCCTGACCCTTGCAAGGACACAGGGCCAAGCAGGTGGGTCTGGGCCCCCTGAGTCCTCACCATAGCACTCCTCAGACATTTGCCTTGCTGACTCTCTCCTTGCCAGCCGCTGAGCTCCACAAGTGCTGAGTCCAGTCCTTTTGCTGCTGTAGATTTTTGTACTTCTGGGAATCTCTTCCTCAGCCAGAGGAATGATGCAAGAGAGAATCTGGGCGCGTGAGACCCTCCAACAAGTTCGGGCTGCAGCCAGGTGTGAGAACGTTTGCCTGCTGGGCAAGTTGGTATCTGGGCAAGGGCTCAGACTCCCACCCCATTAGGAATTTAGACCTGGAGTTCACAGCCTGTGCTGCATGAGCTGCGCAGCCTACAGAAGGCAATGAGAAACAGAAAAAAGCAGCCTACTGCTGCTAAGCTTGTATTTGCTCCACAGAGGTCCTGTCAGCCTTGGGAGATTTGCAGGACTCTAAAAACTAAAGAAGAGAAAAACAGGAGGAAAGAATAAAAGACTGGTTTGTGAACCCTACCTTTCAATGGAGGTTGAAATTTAAATGGTGCAGTCAGTCACAAGAAGATTTGAACTACACTCAGGGAGTTGTGAGAATGATGATTTAAGTACCTGGGATGAAAAACTATTTAGGCGAAACATATTAAATTCAATGGGAACAAGTTTAGGCCCAAAACTGGAGACGATTAAAGAAACTATGAGTATTCTATTACAAGTCTTGTGAAATAATGTATTTATCTATTAATCAAAGAAATGTGAAGATTTTTGTAAAAGATAATTTTGGATTAACAAAAGCCTTAAGTATCCAACTGGATAGAAAAATATAGTTGTTTTTTGTTGTGCATGACTAATGATAAATATGCAATGCAGCTTGGTTTTGCATACACTACAGCATGATTTTTTTCAGATGAAAACAGATTTTTGCTCCATTATGGTATGTATTTTTAGTAGGAATTTTGAGAGATTTATGAGGAATCATAGTGAACATAATTAAAATAATCCAATTATCTTGGATATGCACTTTTGCCAGTTGTGATCTGTGTTTCATTCTCTGATGCATCAGCATTTGAATACAAAAGCTTAAATCAGACCCCACATGATTATTTATATGTGTATCTGCCAAGGAAAAAATTAGAGCTTTCTAAACTGCTTTGAAGTGCATGATGTCATTTAAACCTTCATAAGGTACATAATAAGTGTGCATATTACAGATGAGTCAAACACTATATTTTTCCAGAGATAAAAAGAGGGGTTAAGGGAAAATTCAAGCACAGACTTTATATAAAAGTTTAATGCTCCTCAAAATCTGAAGAGCTTTTGTATTACCCATAAGGTGCATCAAGGTGTTCTTTGTTTTTAGTTAGCCTAGTTAGTTGGAGTTTTTTTATCAGAATTGGCAAATATGTTTGCAGCTGAAATCAGATCAAATCAATCTCAATTCTCAGTCTGTATTCAAGAATGCCATAAGAATTTTGTGAGGATTTTCTTTCACAGAATGATGAACTTCGCATGAATCTTTTGTACAAACTTCTCTTAATCACTTTGCAGTTGAGATTTACAGATGCATAAAATTTCTTTGTATTGAAGGAAAAAAGGCTAAAATCCGTGGTCCCGATCCTCCTTTGGATAGATTCCACTTAAGGAATCAGTGTCAGGATACCAGACTTAGGCCAGGTTGAAAAATCCTGTTGAGACAAGAAGCTTATGTTCTAGTGGCCTTGCCTTGTGTACATTTCACATACTTTCCATATAATCCCATATTTTGGTAAATTCTGTCTCAGCTGAAATATTTATTATATGACTCAGAAAATATGTTTGAGAAGAGCTTCATCTTGTAACAGCAGCTCACACTGGGACAAGCCTTAAAATATCTTGTGTTGTGGGGCTTTGAATTTTTTCTGGTTATAAACTCCCTTCTATAACTATTAATATATAATTTATATATCAGAAATTTCATGGAACTAGATTGTGTTTCTTTGAAATGAATAAAAAGAGTTACATAAATTTTATCAGTTTATTTTTATATTTCCCCTTTTACTCTAGGGTAGTAGCTTGAAAATATCTGAACACTGGTAATCCCTTGAGATCAGGCTCTCTATTATCAATCAATATTTTTAAAGTATTTTCAGAGAAATAGGTTGCAATTAATTGATGTTCTCAGTTACAGATGAAATTATCAAATACTGGCTCATGATAACTACCTCAGGTGAGAGTAGGATCTGCTCTGCCCGAAATTAATTAATTGTGTGTTGATTGGTACTGCAATACCCATGCTCCTTTTTTTCATTTAAATCTTTTGCACATAGAATTTCATAAGGCTCCTAGGTGAAGGCTCTCCACAGTACCCTACTCTGTTAGTTATGATCCATCAATCCTTGATGATTGATAACTATGATCCATCAATCCTGCACATTCCTGCAGTTCTGTGATGTGCTGTGAGCACAGACAATGATGCTCCACAGAAAAACCACTGTGTTGCTGAAAGTGCATAAAAATGCACAGTGGTTACATAGAGACACCACATCCTTCCTGTTAATCAATTATTTGATTAATTCCTCTTTCTCAACTGATAAAATTCATGGTGATATTTCTGAATGTAAAGTATATCCTATAAGGGTATTTATTTAAAAGGTGACTGTTTCCCTAGCATTTTAACTTGTTCAAAAATTATGTAATATATTAAGATATGAGTGCCATTAAAATTCCTCATTCAACTTCAAACATATGTCACACCATATACATAAAATACTGCACTAAATTTCTAAATTTGACATGTAATAGAACTTCAACACTCAAATATTTGCATACTTAGACAATGACATATTTGTTGTTTTCATGTCACTTTGCTGAAATCTGATAATGAAACATCAAAAAGTTGCTGCATAAGGAGCAGAAATACTAATTTATTTGTGTCCACTGTTTCCTTAGTGCAAATGGAAGGTTCTTCAATAATGCATTGATAAGATCTGTTCTCTCTACTACTGGCCTGCCTCTGTGAAGTTTGTGGATATGTAATGCCTCTACAATGTCTTTACCTCCTGTTCGTTTTGTCAGAAATCAGCTTGGAATAGCTATTAGAACAGTCTTGAACTGTGAACTGAGTCTTTGTTCTTCAGGAAATTATACTTAATTACTACCCTTTTAACCATTTTAATATAGTGCATAAGCAACACTCCACAAACAGTACATTTGCTTCTCCTTTAGCTAATATCAGTATATACTACTATTAAAAATACACAGGTAAGATACATAACATAATACTGAAGTGTTGTTCCACTCTGGAAGTGATATTTTTTTGCTGAAGTGCTTTATAAATTCACGTTACTCTTGTCTGCATTGTCCAGCTGCCAGCTTGACAACAATTTTCCAGAACAGCAGCATCTCTATTGCTTTGCTCTGTGATAAGAGATGCAGAAATCATGAGAGTCTGCCTTCCAAAATTTCAAGAAAAAGATAATAAGTTAGCTAAACTTCTTCCTTGCAGCTTTTCTAGCAGGAGCTGGGAGGGTTTCAGTGAATAAGGAGCAGCAAGGCAGATTGCATTGCAGTGCTGGGCATTCTTTCATCAAGAGAAGAAAGGCTGAGAAAGTCTGACACTAAGAAAGGCTGAGGTGCTCACATGTCCTGACATTTCCATTTGTAATTGAAAATTTCTGGCACCTTATGCTGTACATTACATGGGAAGAAGAAGAATATAGATTAGGAAAAAAATTTCCTAGGCATATTTCAGTAATGTTAGTAAAATATGAGTTAGAATTAATACAGGATAAACACTAAATTGAGAGTTTTTTCAAAGAACTCTGATTTAAAGCAGGATTGAATACAACATTAAATAATTTAGAAGTTTTCTTCAAGAAAGTATCCAGTAATCTGAATAAAAAGACTTGAACTTAAGTGCAATTTTTAGAACTATCTAAAAATTTCAAAATAATATATTTTCCTTGAGGCCTTCTCAACACAAGTTAGAGATGCCAGAGGTAAGTAGGTGAGTTGCTTGAAGAATTTTAATTTTGACACTTAAACAAAAAGTCAGTTTGGACATTATTTTATCTGAACTAGGTACCCATTCAACTTTACTTTAGCCAAAACTATGCCTAATAGCTAGAGAGTCACAGCTGATATAGTGTGATATAATCCTAATTTGCTTTCCTTCAGATAAAACTCCAGATCAGATTGTAAAGTTCAAGGCATTTTGTATTACCACCCCAATTTTATTCATTGCCTGGAGGCTTTAATGCTTTATTTGTAGGTATTAAATACAAGTTGAATCTGAATATTATTTTATTAAATGGAGAGACATTGTTTTAAATGAGTCATAGATGAAAACTATATATCAGGAATCCAAATATTAATTAAAAAGAATATGCTATATTCACTAGCATAAAAATACCACAATGATGAACCATTATTATGGGATAAGATCCTTTTCTGGCAGAAGATACATTCCTTGGATTTTCATGTCAGTGCCTAAAGCAGTAAGAGCTGCCATAGTTAGTGGTTGGCAATTTAATCTCAAATTGCAGGAGATTTCCCAGATAGAATTTTTAAAACTTCAGGAGTCAGAGACTTTGTATTGCATGTGCTTGTAAATTAAAACTACTGGGGCCTTTCACCAAGTCTTAATTGTAGAAAGTTCAGGAAAAGGCACAGTCATTGGTTTACCCTATAAATTAGGATGGCAAAACTATGATTTTGAAAGAAAATCCCTTAATGAATATTTATCACCATTCTCCTCCCCACCCCTGAGACCAAAATTGCTTCAGTATTCCTGGGCACCAAACATCTTCCTTATTTTAGGAGATGATCATATTTTAATGTCAAAACAACTTGAGGACAAAAGAACAGTACATTCTAGGAAGTGTGTCAAATTCAGTTTCAGTCAACAATTTAAACTGTGACAATCTTATACTGCAATTCTTAAAACAGGTGCTTCTTTGTTCAATTTATTTCCTGTTAGTCTATGTAGTGGGATTTCTCAATAATTTTCCACATATTTGTGAGCATCATCATTGAATTCGCCTGCCATATCTGACCAAAGGCTTTATAGCAATGCCTAGTTCCTAATTCTGGAGGAATTCAAACATTCGAATCAAGTGTTTGAAACAAATTAATCAAACATTTGAATTACTGTAGATATGCCAAATTTTTCTGAAGGATCAAGTTCTTTTTCCATTTAAAGGCAAATCTTACCCACATGGGATAAAAAACCCACGGTGTCTACCAACAGCAGTAAAGATCAATACAGGCTACTGGGTAAAACAGAGGATGAAAGATGCAGTCCAAAACCCAGTATTTCCTTTGAATAGTTTATTTTATTTTGCAGCTGAATATTGTTCAATAAGAATCTGAGTGTCTGCTATTTAGGCTGTTTTGCTGTGTAGAGAGCATTCATTTTTCAGATTATAACTAGTGTGGTCAGTAATCCAGATAATGGTTTAAATTCTAACTTAAAGTGATTCAAAACCAAGTAAATGAGTCTTGAAATCAGTTGGGCATGGCACATTGTGATACCTTCATCAAAGAATTTACAGATTTCACATTCACCCCACAATTCTAACAGCCATGTACCATAACTTGTTTAAACCACTCAAAATTTCCGACCAGACATTATGGCAAGCTCCTAAGGAACAAAAATAAAGTAAAAAGATGTGACTAACATTTAGCACCTGAGATAATTTGAGAGTGAAAACAAAAGCTATCTTTGGGCTAAACATAACTTACCTAAAACTGTCAGATGCATTTTTTTAAAAATTTAATATGATCAGCCTTTGACGCATTCATATGCCTTCTACTGCAATAATGGACAGAAAGGTCTGAGGTTAGTGGCCATGACGCTCTTTCCACAAAGAGATGTAGACATGGTAGTGCTTAAAACTCTCCAGTATCAAAGTCTCTTTATCTTTAGGGAGACCTTTTCCTTATGTGAAAAAAAAGGAACAAAAAAATTTACAGAGGATCTGAAATCTTGACTTGGTGGGGATGAAAGGAAAATGTACTGCCTATCCCTCTGTCAGGGACAGATTAATACTGCCATTAGCAGTTTGCCATAGACAGTGGTCTGCCAAAATCTTAAGAATGAGAGCTTTTTTGCTCTGTGAAGAGCTTGGTTTTCTTAGTTGAAACAGAGATTATTGACATTCCATGTTAAAATATCTGTTTGACAGAAGCTGTATGCTACAATCAGTACTTTGAATTGGGACAAAGAATGTTAAAATCTTGGCCAGTTAATGAAATTTGAATTATCTGCTTTGAATGTGCATTTGAATGTGATATGTTCTAAGGTTTCATGTCCTCTTGGCATTTGCTCACAGCTAGTCAGATACTTTGTTTTTTTCTTTTCTGAAATTCTTTTTCAATTCATTCATGGTTATACTCTGTTGAAATTGACTCCTCTTTCAGTTGGTAATGCAAAAGCAGAAGGAATGCATTGTATCTTTTCTGGGGAAACAAGTAAGAATTTCAGAACTTGGCCCAGAGATTGGTCTGCATCCTGTGGACTTATGGGGAAAAAAAAAGGCTTAAATGCCATGGGAAGGTTTTCCTCATTATTTGAAGTAGTTTTTTTAAACCAGAAATACATGTCGTAACACCTGTAGCATAAAATGCCTGTATTTGTAGGAAATTTCAGTCTTTTTTTAAATGCCAGTCTAGCATTCATTTTATAAAGGGATTTTCCATCACTGAAATTTACAAAAAAATGTTTTATGTGTTACAACCATAATCAGGGTGAAATAAAGATGTACTATTTAGTTTTCCATAACCAACTATTACTCTATATCATATAAAAAACCACAAACCCAGGAGAAAGCAATATTCTGATTATGAAGCTTCAATGATTTAGACTGAAAATGTCTTAGAAATTCTGTTTTCTGGGATGTGTTTACAGGTGCTGGAGGAGCTGGCATTTGTGGAGCTGATATTTCTGCAAAGGAAACTTTTGCTTGCAGAGACAGAACTGTTGAGTCTCCAAGGCAATGCTGCCACTAATGAAACGAAAAGTATGCAAAAATAATTCTACCTATGAGACAGAAGCCCAAGAAATGGGAACAAATGTAGAGAAAATGGCTACCAGCTACAGAGGATTAAAGACTTCAACCTGTCTGTGCCAGAAAATAAAAAATAAACTTGCTATTAGACACAGTAGGGGCAAATCAGTAGGAAATCCACGAGTCCAGCATAGCCTTTAGATATGTCTTAAAATTTTCATTAGGTTATAATTGTTATTTAAGGGTAGATATTTTCTCCCTATTTGCCTCTTTTCCTTTTTTATTTAATTGGCCTTTATCCAGTTTTTTCCAACTCATACTCCCATTTCAGGCAGGTCTGAAGATCAAAGATTTTGTCTTTAAAGAGAGGCAATTCTCACTATGCTTGTGAAGTCCCAGTCATTCCTCAATCTTCTCAATAGTTTTGCAATACACCCTGCAATAAAATTAGCTAATTAATGGAGTTTGCATGCAGTGGATGTAGTAATTTACAGTCTGTGGGACGGGACATAGCCAAGCAGTTCTGTCCAGCAGTGTCCCAGGTGATGCGGGGCACTCACTAAGAGGAGTCAAATGTGGTTCAGCAAGTGCTCGGTGAGTCAAAAGAATCTTTCCTTGATTGGGCCAGAAGAAAATCTGACTGAACAAACACAGCTGGATTTTAGATTCATGGCTGTAGCTCTCCAAAATCCCCATACACAGAGAAAAAATAGAGGTGATAATTGGCATGGCTGGCAATATTGTGAGATGGCTTCTGAAGGATCGACTAATCAGCTTCTCCTTGAGGTTATCTGTCCGTTGATCTGCTGCTGACAAGCAGTAAAAACCATGGCTGCCAAATACTTTTAAAGCACAGATCTCTCTCAGGATGCCAAGCCTGCAAGGCCTGTTATTTTGATGTAGCTTGCCTGGATGTAGAAGGCCTGATTTGGAAATCTTTCTCTTTGACAGATGTTGTTTTTGCCTTCAGCTTCGTAGGAAAATGAAGCAAGTAATAAACATAATAAAGTCACAGAACTTAGAGGTAAGCTTTCAAAGTAGTCCAAGAAAAATATTGTTTATATAAAATAATTCTGAACCAAAACCAGAACTGGCTCTGGACAAATACATAATTGTAACCCATGGCGTTATCCTCTGACTGAACACCATGTGAGTTTTATATTTACCATACATTTTGGGAAAGAGAGTCTGCCTGTTTTTGAACAGTGAATATTTAAAATCCAAAACAATTTGTAAGATGTATTTAATGGTCACTTCTGACTGAGAGCAGCTGCCACTTCTGGAGCATTTGAGAAACAGAGGTAGATTACAAATGTTGCAATGTTTCCTAAAGTGTCTTAGAGCATTTCTATCACAGCTTTGCTTCACAGGTTTGAGACTTCTAAATCCTCTCTGTGCCATATTGTATTGGGTTTGTTTGGCCAGGTTTTGTTAGTGGGGGAGGCTACAAGGGTGGCTCCTGTGAGCAGGTGAGAGGAGCTTCCTCCCCGTCCAGCAGAGGCAATGCCAGCTGGCTCCAAGGTGGGCACACCACTGGCCGAGCCCACAGTGACGGTGGCAGCGCCTCCAGGGTGACAGATAAGAGAGGGGAAACACTGCAGAAGAGAATTGTGGCCAGAGAGCAGAGGGGTGAGAACATGAGACAAGCAAACAGCTGCACAGACACCAAGGCAGGGCAGAAGAAGGCACAGCAGGTGCTACAGGCGGCAGAGCTGAGGCTCTCCTGTTTCCCTGCCCTTGTCTCAACCCACGGGCCTTTTGTTGTATTTTCTCTCCCCAGTCTGGCTGAGGAGGGGAGTGATGGACCACCTTTGCTGGGTACTGGCATCCAGCCAGGGTCTACTCATCACAAATATCTAGGAACTAGTTTGGAGTGCCAGAATTAGAACAAGGTAAACTCTGAAGATTGCAAAAGTTGGCTCATTTTATTTGCTGTGTTTGAGCAAATAATGTGGTGGGGTTTGGTTTGGTTGGTTTTTCTTCGGTAATTTTCTTTTGCTCATTTATACTTAATATGACCTAACTTTCAAAACTCTCTTGCACAAGCTACTTCAAGCAGTGTGACCTAAAAGCATAAACTCTTTTGAAACAGTGGGTCATTCGAAACAAGTGATTGGTTCTGCCACTCATTTTTCAGACAACAAGTTGTAAGCACAAACAACAAGAAGAATGTCCCTGTTCTTCTTTCATCTACTTCAAAACTTGTGATAAGGAAAGCGCACGTGCATTGGGCACACTCTTAGAGAATTTTCTCCTTTATTTCTTCATGTAAAACAGTACCATGATGATGTTAAACACCAAGAAAGACCCTTTGACCTCAGAGGTTTAATTCTAACGCTTAAAATGAAGTAGATTTTTAAAGAGGCGTGTGGCTTAAGGACCTAGAGCACACAGAAAAATAAGACAGATTATTTCCCTTCTAAAACCAATACAGATAAGGATGCCAAAGGGTAGCGATCCCACACAGACCTCTTACAAAACTCTAGTTCTTACTGGCCCAGTGGCACTACTCATAGAACTCAGTTTCCAGTTTTAACCTGTCCAGTTACCCATTTAACTGGTCTGTAGTGTCCTAACTCAGCTGTGAGACCCCTGTTTCTGCAGGGTCTCTCTGGAAACCTTGTCAGTCTCCCTTTGAAGTTCCCTGGTGCTGCGCACCCGGCACGGCTGCTCACAGAGCTCCTCAGCCAGGCCATGCCCCTGCACAAGGGCGTCCTGCCTGCTCCAGGCACTGCCAGCAGAGCTGTGCTGTCCCTCCAGAGCTCTCCCTGTGTCTGCTCTCTGCTGTGCCAAGCTCGTCATTCCAGGCACAGTCCTTTCCCTGGAATATGACAAATAATCGTGTTTGACCTCCTTTAACAGTGAGTCGGCTGAAGACAAAAGCTCAAAGCTTTTGATAAAGGCTCTGAGAGACTGATAAAATTCACTAGAAATGAAAGGCTGTAGTTTCTCTGTCCCAGCATCAGCAGACTAGAATTAATTCAGTCATAATATGTTGTTAATAATATAACATCAGTAATAGTGGGAAATAAAGTTTCTTCCTGTGAATCATCTCCAAAAGTCACCAAAAATGTATTCTAATATGAGAAATAGAGTTGATGATTCTCTAGGGGAAAATCCTCACACTTGAACCAATTCTGAATCAATAGTACACCTTCAGGAACTGACTTAATATCCTAACTTCAGAGGAACCTCCCTGGGGGATTAAAATTGTGGGTAGTTTTATGCTGGATGAGTTTACTCAGTGAAGAGTCTCAATAAGAAGCAGAGCCAAGGATCCATGAGGTACCCTCATGAGAAATGAGGAAGAAAAAGATAAGGAGAAGTGATGAAAGAAGTAAGTGAGACTTCCTCATGTGGCCATGGCTAGCTTTAATAATTTACTTCAAGCTCCTGAAGGCTCATTTTGAGTGGTGTGAAATTGCAGTGTTGCAATGGCTCTGCAGAAACTGGCAACTCCTGGTCCAAAATAAGGAGCAGCCCCTGGAGCGGGGCTGCAGCCTCAGCAGCAGCAGCAGCAGCACGTGTGTGCAGGTAGCAGCAGCAGCACATGTGTGCAGGTTCCAGCAGCAGCACGTGTGTGCAGGTACCAGCAGCAGCACGTGTGTGCAGGTAGCAGCAGCAGCACGTGTGTGCAGGTACCAGCAGCAGCACGTGTGTGCAGGTAGCAGCAGCAGCACGTGTGTGCAGGTACCAGCAGCAGCACGTGTGTGCAGGTTCCAGCAGCAGCACGTGTGTGCAGGTACCAGCAGCAGCACGTGTGTGCAGGTACCAGCAGCAGCAGCACGTGTGTGCAGGTACCAGCAGCAGGAGATATCAAGCATCCAGAGACCTTGGAGGGGCCTGAGCCCAGCCACTGGAGGAATCTGCATAGCACATAGGGATGTATTTCCCACTGATGGACCCTCAGCCCGACAGCTGGAGAGGGGCCCTGGGCTGGAGCAGAGCCCATTGTGGGTGGCCAGATTGTGCTGTCTGTCACTGCACGAGTGCCCCGTGTGTGTGTGCACTGATCTGTGCAGCTGGCTGTGTGTGCCCACGGGTCTGTGCTGTACGTGTGTCTCCACGTGTGCCACTGGGAGGAATTCATGCTCAGACTCCTCACTGTTGGGCCTGTGGCATGAAGCTGTGCCAGTCTTGCCTCTTTTGACCTAGCCAGCTTGACCATTACCTAACATTTACTATCACTAGTTGCTACTAGAACACACTGAGCGAGATGTCTTTTGTTCTGACCCAGTAGAGCAACCCTGAACAGACAATTAAGGATGCATTGTAAAATTTCAACAGACGTGCCTAGCAAAAAATAATTAAAAATAATGCAATACATTCCTTCTAAATTCCCTTTACTTCATACTTTCCTTATCTGATTCTCTTCTTTATCCTCCCTACATGATGTCATCTGTTGTCTTTGTATCAACTAGCCTTACCTTTACACATTCTTGTATAACATTTTAGTTTTGCTGCTTTTATGTTCTTTGATTTCACCTGAGGGAAGAATAATCATCATAAATTTAATAATTCTTCCACTGAACAATGAAAGAAAAAATCAAGAAGGAATCCAAAAAGCAAAATGAAAACTGGTGTAAATGGTGTCTAAATACTTAGTTGATGCATAGCCAAGGTGAAGTGTGAATTAGGATTTTGTAATTTTTCTTTACTTTCCATAAAAATCACAATAAAAAAGATGGAAAGATGACATGTAGCTACTTAAATTTCAGTTTGGTGTTCTTAATGCCAAACCATGTGACAGTAGTATGTACCTATGGACATGAAAAGAACCTGATATACATGTTCTAAATTTACTATCTTATCCCCTTAGTTTTTAAAAGCTTTTAAAATTTTTAAGAAGAACTTCTACCTTTACTTATGTATGTGAAAAGAACTCTGACCACAGCCACCACACATATATGGTAGGATTCAGTGGATAAATGAGAGAAAAAGTTCAGCCTAAGAAACAAAATATGCATCATAACCAGTTTAAGTAGTGATGAGACTTTAAATTAACAGATTTAATTACCAGAAAGCAAATTTCAAGCACCTTTATACTGGAGTTAGTAATAGAAGGCCAGACTGTCCACTAGAAGAGCCTGTGGACGGGAATTTAGGACAAGACTTGAGTCTAGCAGAAGTTTTATATCCCTAGGAGCATAGATTCCACTAGTGATGGATTGAATCCTGGCTCAAAACAACATTTTTTCTTTCTTACCTCAAAACACATGTGAGGTCCCTGGTGCAGCTCTTTACTCACATGCACTGAACTGGAGATCAGAGAGTATCACAGCCTGAAGTTACCTGGCTTCAAGTTAGAAATGAGCATGAAGTTGCTTGGAAGGAGCTGGATGTCTTCTCTTCTCTTTGGCTGAGCTGTACACAACCAAAGGCACTGCCACAGCTTGGGGCTATGTGTTTAAGTTATTTCCCTTGTGCACAAGTTGCACACAATTTAACTGCCTAAGTATTTACATATTTTCTGAGACTTCCTTGTTGTAAAAGAGGAATGTTTGTCTGCATAACTGTCAAAACATGCTACTCTTTAATCTGGCATAATATTTACTTCTGTGGTAGTGTGTGTCAGGAATTCAGGCTCAGGTTGTAGATGGTATCAAATTTTAGTAAGTGATAATGACATTAGGGAAGGTTGCCAGGAGAAACATCTGAACTATGCAAGTTAAAAATTGTCATTCAAGAATTGATTTAGCGTGCTACTGATTATAATATTCCTTTGAAATGCTATTGAAATTCTTATGCCTATTTGTACTAGGCAACGCCTTTTGTAATGCAATGCAGCATTTTCTTATCTCTGAAGCTCAGCTGCAGAACATTAAATCAGCTCCCAAGAGCATCCACCTCTCATCGCTTCACCAGCAAGTCCCTGTGCATTTTCCCCCAGCCCTAGCAAACATACAAAAATGCCTGCTGTTATTAACCTAACTTTGCAAAACATGCATTTAGATGAAAGGGCCAGAGATGAAGACATGGAGACAGACATTCTTAGCTGGCTAGAATGTAAATGCAGAGCTGACAAGTGAGTGGGCCATTTCAGCATATCTGTTCCACTTGATTGGTACCAAGCTTTCCAATGTCATTTTGACTAGCTATGAATTCAAATTATTCGGCATGAAGTGTTGAGCAGCACTGAGCTGTTCTAATGCCCACTGGATATTGTGAGCGACTCTCTGTGCCTGACCCCTCATTTCTATAACCATTCTGGCTAACTGTTTTATCCTAAGCAACTAAGAATCCAAAATTTCATCTCTGCCTGACCCTGGATTGTCAGGTCCAGAGCAAGTCCATGGAGAGCCCACCAAAACTCACAGAGTGTCAGATTCCCTTGGCATCCAGGGACACTCAGGGACACCCTCTGCAGATGCTGTCCAGGCGGTTCTCACTGAGGATCGATTGGAGTGCCCAGGGTCCTGGCCTCCTGTTGTGCTCACAGCTGTGTTTTTGACAGGTATTTGACCAGAAAGTTGTTGCACTACCTTTGAAGGGCAAAATTCCACTGCTGAAATGTCCCTTTAATCAAATGGGCATGGAGTGGCTGCTGAGCTTCTGTATTAAAACCAGTGGATTGTTTGGAGTTTCTTTTCATAGTGGAATTCAGATTGCTTTGCAGTACATTTATTGAATTTATATTCTGACCAAAATGAATTAAGACATTAAGCTTAATGTATATGAGACATTGAATTATCAACTTTTAAAAATGTTTAGTCTAATTTTAAGATTACATTCACATTATGGATGACAAGAACTTCTTTTTTAATATGGCTATTTGTAGCAGTTTCTGTAAGAAAATATATAATTTCATATTTAATTAAAAGTGAAATTATTGATTAGTACTGCAGTCAAAATCTATTACTGAATATTTATCTCAAAAAAAAAACCTGCTAAGCAAAGCAGTTGTTGTCTTTAAAAAAAACTGTAAAAAAAACCATAATTAAAAATTCTAATGAAAGCTCATTTCCTCTTGGTGAATAAAGCATAGTGGGAAGAATGATAAGAAATATCCAATTAAAAATCTATTTGTTAAATTCTGAATGAAACAAACCCTACCGATTCATGAAAATTTCTCTGTCTTTATTACCTAAATGCAAATGAAAATATTCATATCTAATAGCTATATAACCACGTAAAAATAAAGATAAATGTAATTTTTCAAAAACTTGTGTAGTGATGCTTTTATCTACAGTCAATAAATTCACACTCACCTGACCTAAGTGTCTTTAAAATAAAAATGTTGAGCTTACTTTATAGCAATGAGATTAGTGACTCTGCCACAGAAAAGAAAATGCATTTTTTAGTCTGCTCCCAGCTCCAGATGGCATGCTGATTTAGAAAAGAGATAGATAATAGTTACCTTCAGGATACGAGATGAACAGAATGAGGGATTGATTTGACAAGTTTATTGTGCTCTGCTCCTTTTGTCAAATGTAGGATTCTTTAATTTATTGCTTTTCTTCTCGTGACATCCACGGTAATATTAGAGAAGTGCTGATAGTGTGGACACACTACAGAGAGCCACCTGTAGGCAGTACTGGTGTGACCTGCTTCTCACACGTATCAAATTCTCTAATTACCCTAAAAAATTTCAGCTCACATGTCTTCTATTTGCAACTATCATTCTTTCTTTTGTTTGTTCACTCATTCACTCATTCTCTCTCTTTTTTTCCTTTCCCGCTAAATACATGACTCTGGACAGAATTTTAGAAAGAAGGCTAATGATTTGAAAAGTGTTATTGACACTGTAATCAATGTGATGCAATGTGTGAATCTATCAGTTGCTGGTATGACTTATTTTACTGCACCTAAGGGAGAAGTTAAAATTTGGTGAGGAGAAGCAACCCACAAAGTACCAGTCTATGACAGTAATTAAAATGGAAAAATATTAAAATCACAGTTTTCCACAGAATTTTTACTTTCTGCTGAGTCATTCTACTACATCAATAGTCAATGTAAGAAAAATAACAAAAGGATAAGACGTAAGGCAAGTGAAAGAGTTTGTTATATGAATTCTGGCAAACGCCATTCAGAACTAAATGCCATTACTATACCTTATTTACCTGTCTTCCTTTCTGAAATTACTTAAAAGCTTATTTATTTTTTCATGCAAGTTACTGAATCTGAAAATTGTTGGCAAAATTGGTCTTGAATACCATTTTCTGGGGAAAACCTGGAGGAGAAGACAGTGGGCATTAAATGCATTCAGAGTTAAGGTCGTCCATATTTAGCCTTTGGTATTTAAAACACAATTTGGCAATCGTTTAGCTTTATAAATTTTAAAAATTGAAGAACTTTCTTCCATCCCAGGACCAAAGTTAAGAGAAAGATTTAACACATATTTTCTTAGAATCTCCATTTGAAAAATAAAATTTTCATATCATCTTATCTTAAAATTCCTAGGAAGCAATTACGTATGAAATGCCAATTTAGAACACTCTCTGAAATAAGAAAAAAACCCAACCTTTCAGCTCAAGTCTGGTGATATCTTTGCATTTAAAATCACTGCTAGTTTGTAAATCTGCATTACAGCTAGTGCTAACAGGGAATGCAAGGGATTATATTCGGGTATTGATATCATTTTTACTGATTCTTTCTGTCAGTTTAATAACTCACTGATGCTGGCACAATCTATTCTAGCCTGAGTTTAAGAGAAAAAATTCCTTTGAAATCCAGTTGTGCCCTGGCAGTTTTTGTCCCCGCTCATCACCATGAGCACACCTCGTGCTCTGCAGGCCTGGCAGATATTGTGTTCTTATTTTAGCCTGGGGACAGTTGGATTGAATAAGTGAAGGGTCAGGGGAGAATTTGGGTGATTGTTTCTTACTTGAACTTCTCTGGCGTATAATTCAGAAACCAAAGGAAAATAAAAAATATTGGAACCATGCAAAAATATCTTCATAAACACTTGCTATTAGATGTTTACTGATAAGTAACACTCACTCAATAAAAAAATTTATTGTACAAGCTCTGTCTGTTGAAACCTTCCTATTCCATTCCTTGGTAAAAATTTGTGGTCTAATATTTTTGAGAGTCTAGATTTTCTCTTGACCACTTCCTTCAGATGATTTGAATTCAGAGATTTTAGAGAACTTCATCCACCAGACTCAGTGATTCTGCAACTTTCACATATGATAGGTTTTTAATTATTTTACAATTTACATATACTGCCCTTTAATTTTTTTTCCCCAATGGTTGAATAAGGCATAGAATTACATTTTACCAGACCATTTTCATGAGAGAATTTTGAATCATGGGTTAAACATTACTTTGCTTATTTTTAAACTATTTTATGGAGAGAATATACCATTAGAACTATACATTCCTCTCCATTCAAAGTTGTGGAAATTAGTTCTCTTCCTGCTATGAAGTGTAGCCTAGGCTGTGATAATTACTACTACTGAAAAATCCCCTTTAATCAGGAGTGATTTTGTCTGTAATATTGCAAAGAAAAAATGATATGCTTTGAGACCAAAATTCACTGAATTTTTAGTTTTTCCTTTTATGGTATAAATGAATGGTCATATATTTTTCCCTTTTCAGTAAGAGATAAAGAGGTTAAGCCAACTCGGAAATATTTCTACACTGAACTGGTTTGTGGATATCTTTCCAGCAGCATTTGATTTAGCACTGCTAAACTCATTACTTTTTTTTTTCCTATGGTGGATCAAAACCAGAATTTCCAAAAATATTACTGCCATTCTTGGGTTGCTTGTTGACCCTATGAAAGAATCAGTTTGAGGTAAACTTGTCCTAGGTATCACAGCCAGTTTGGAGACTGGCCGAGCCACATGCCCTTTGGTATCTTCTAAAGTGGGAAAGCCAAATTTGCAATTTGCTTAAAAAATATGTCTGGGATTTAAATATTTTCAGAGCTACTTAGAATGTCAACTTTTGGCGTGTTTGCTTTCCAGCTGTGAAACACAGCATAAGAGTCAAGTGATAACAGTGGCAAATGAATTGGACAAGTGTCTTTGGTCACTAAATAGACTTTCAGGCAATTTCTGACAAGCTAAATTTATAGACTGTAGAGTTTTTTAATCCCCTTGCTGCAAGCAAACTCCTTTTTAAATCCACTCTATTCTTTCATATTTTGTCCTTTTTGTTTCTTTATTGTTTGTACATGACTGACTCTGTTATTTTTCCGATTTAAGTTTTGAATTGTTTGGTTTAATTCTAAACCGTAATTTACCAGGAGTAGTTTTTCTGTCCTCAATTTTCCTTAATTTCCATCACACACTGGTAAAACTTGAGGCATCCAAAAATATATTGACTCACAGTCTAGGTATTTGGTAAATGATCTGCATCTTTCCTTTCAGTTTTTCATTGCCTAGGTATGTGTGACCATTCTTCACATAGCTGTCATTATGCAACAATAAAATCTTCTTTAAAGCATACAAATGAAAAGCTAAATGAAAATGATCACATGAACAGAGTATTTGGAAGGAAAAGTGTCTATAGGAAATTTTCCACTATGACTTTGCTTTTGTTTAAATGGCACCATTTTACAATGCCTATGGACAATTTGTCCCTTCTCTCGGAAGGCGAGTGTGTGCTGCAGAGGCAACGTGCACCCCTTAACCTCTGCTGTTGGCAGAATGAGCTTTCCTTGCACTGCATGTGTTTGTTCATTGTGCTCATGTGTGCAAACTTCAGGGGTCGTACCAAAACTTACAGCCAGGCATATTTGAGGGAGAGCAGTGTCTTGATAACTCATGGAATCACAGCAATGTGCAGTAAAAGTGTTGTGCTGCTGCCACTCAGCATGATGTAATGCTGTGTCAAGGAACTTGAACATAAGCCAAAAGGAGTTTGCTTATTCTGATGAAACCAGCGAAGACATAAAAACTGCCAAAGAAGTATTTATAATGCAATTTGTTAATATTTCTCCCAGACATCCAATTTGAATGAATAATCACATGCTAGCAGGCATTTTTATTGAGGTGTTTATGTTGGTCTTAATCAGACTGGACAGTCCATATGCATTTGACTTTTTTATTAATAAAACCTCATCAATGTTCTTGCATTACTGCTAGTTAATAGTAATCCAACTGAAAGCTAAAATTAAAATAAAATTAATTTACAGTTGTTTGTTTTAACCAATTCCAAAAGATGTGTGCACAGGTGATTTTTATCCTAGACAGCTTGAATAAGTTTTTCCCATGGAGATACAGAAGAAACTTCAAAAGTGATTTATCTTATTCCCAAATCAGTTTTGAAGGAAAAAAAGTGGAATGATTTCGATGCTGAAGATGTTTATCTTCCTCTGCTGACTGTTGAGAAGACCTAGACCCAGATAAACTAGTAAAGAGAAAATAAAGGTTATTGAGCCTCTAATCCCACTGACTAGGGTAAAGAGAGATGCACATTTAGACAGCTCTTACCCTATCTATTTTAGGTGCTATCTTAAAAGATCCTTTTTCTTCTATTTTCTCTAGAGGTAGCCTAGCTGGTAGTTGCAAAATAGATGCCTAACTTCTAGATGGTTAAATTAGGTGAGCTGAATCACACCTTCAGTTATTTTCTGAGGCATAGTTAAGAATGTAAGTAGAATTTGTCTCTCTCTGCTCATTAGCATGGGCTTCTGCTTTTAGTCTGCAAGATTATGAGGCATCTGTTTTTCTTTGGAAGCCTGCAAGGAACTATGGTTATTACAAAGGCAACCAAATCAAAATGTGTGTTATTCTCTCCCCACAGGCATGAGGAGTACGGTTTTGGTTTTCACTGATTTAAATATAGTGGTAGGTTAATCCACAGAAATTCAGGTTCTAACCACAGAGATTTCCCTGTGTAAATCTGAGCTGGCATGTGTCAAAATGCAATGGTATGGGATCCCATGGCCAAGAACAGCTTGTGCCTTGGTGACCAGTACCAGAATGAGAATAAGGAAATGGTAGAATGTCAATTAACTGAGGTAGTATTACACCATCTCCCTGCACAAACAGTCTTCTGGAATGAGACTTCCATTAGTTGTAGACAAATTCAGGCTGTCCACAAGCAGTGGCTGTCTTTTCCTAATTCCTGGCTGGCCTGAGCTGGAAAAAGCAGCCTGAATCCATGGGCTGAATTGGCATGTAAAGCTGGAGAGATATAACCCCACATATGTAATGTGCAACTCATCCTCAAATTAATACACAACAAAATAAAATAAAATAAAATAAAATAAAATAAAATAAAATAAAATAAAATAAAATAAAATAAAATAATCTTTGTAAAACATGGTGGAAATATAAAGGAATGAATAAATATTATCAGAATACAGCAATTCTGTAAATATCAGAATTGCTTTGCTCCTTCACTCACCAGAAGCTGCAGCAAATTTAGAAACACCTGGCATAAATATGCCATTATTTAAGTAAATATGAAAGGGAAAGTATTACTGGGTTAATTACGTATTTACAAAGAGCAGATAAAAAGACAGGTCTTTCTAAGAGTAGGGCTATTACATATATAATTTTAAGATATTTAAGTAATAGAAAGTGTGAATGTTAGTGACTTCTGTGAGTTCTATGGCTGTATTGTTAATTTAATCTATACTTCTGGTAAGCAATTAGAAACATGGAATATGGCTACAGAGAATCTTTGTTTCCCTGGAGATTTTTAAACAAATGTCTCAACTGTTGAATCATTGGAGAACCAGAAGGAATCACTTGTAGGCCCTCTGACTTTGCCTGTTTGCTTTTTGCTGCTTGGCTGCACTATTTTTACCTAAAGAGAGAAATGTTTATTCAAGACATTTTCTTGATTAGTTTTGTTTTCAAAAAAGAAATGAGACTTTTTCTATTTCTTTATAACAATGATATCCAGAGGTGTTTGTTCTGAAATACTTTAATAGACAGTTTTAAAATTGATTTTGATTGATAAACCAGTTTTAGACATGTACCACATCCTCCAAAATTTCCAAAATAGGAAAATAGGAACCTTTCTTGCAGCAGCCAATCAGGTGTCACAAAGGCAGAGAAAGGTCCAGACAGCAGAGACCATCTGTGAAATCTGCTTTTATCTGTTAGCTAGAATTCTTAGAACCTCTTCAAGTTTCCTGAGAACTCCTAAGAGCAGAAGTTGATCCGGGACTGACACCTGATCTTCACTGAGCACACAGTGATTCAAGGCATCTGCATTTCTAGGATTCCTGCCAAGATCTGTGATTCTGCATAGTCCCTAAGTACTTCTCTTGCTGAGGAAGCTAGTCCTGGAGGAATTCTAAAAATATCAGGAAAATAGAGTTCCTTTCCTCTAGACATTGTGATTACATATCTCTTCACATTCATTTAGAAGCTATTTGCCAATCAAAAAAAATTAATGGTTTATTATTCTCTCTCAAATTTTGAAAAAATGCTAAAATAATTTTTATATGCAGTATATAATTATTCCATATTTAGTAACAGTTAATATATTTTTAAATAGAATTCACCCGTATAGAAAGTATACTATACATTATTTGTATCTGGGTGTGCTTGCCTTCTGTTTGAAATCTGTAAATAAATCAGATTAGGATTTACAAATTTGCAAAAGAAATTATTACGACAAGGTACTTCAGATAAGGATGCTATATAGTTTTTCTTGTATACTGATATTAGTTTGTATTTATGAATGAGTTCATATAAAAATAATTTCTAAAATAAAAGGAAAACAAATTGTCAAAAATGGTGACAAAGTATGACTATGTTGTTAGAGATTTTGTCTTTCAATACTTTTTAGTTTCTTTTTAGTGAAGTACAATGTCTTGTAAGTAAAAGAAAAAAGCAATGAAGAGAGCACCTTATTTCAGTTGCATAAGGACATATTTTATTTTATTCTGTCTTCTTTTTTCATCAGATGTATTGACATAATCTTCCTTTCAGAATTTATATCTTTGGTTATGTCTGAAACTGAAAAAACTATTTTTCAATAAAACACAGATGCTATATAATCTAGTCCTATATTATGATTACCAATCACAAAAATTTACAAATTACTGGGGTTTCTTCTGCGGCTGTAAATAACTTCTGCCTGTGAATGGATAGTATCTTCCCTCAAATTCTGATTTTGTTGAATAAAGTCCAAGACTAGGTAGGGATGAAGTAACTTCCCAAACAGCAAATTCTATGGGGTAATCTGTCATCTCAATCTGCTTTTGGCGTGCTGTGTGCTGTCACAAGCCCTTTGAGTAAGATGGGAGAGAGGGAGAGTCCCAAGAGATGAGCAGAGGCCCTAAGGTGCTGTTTGCTACACCCTAAGCATTAGCCTTCAAAACTGGGCTATAATGCAATGTAGTCAATGATCACTTCAATGTCTCCTGGGGTTTCAGTTAAAAGTGGAATTTGGGTCCCTTTCCTGCTCCACAGAACCCTCCAAAGCAAAGCCAAGTGTCTCCACCTCCCCACAGCAGCAGCTGTGTTTCAGTAGTGAGCAATGTGCAAACTCTTGAGAGCAATACAATACTATGCTGAATAAAGGTCACAATTGATCACAGGGGACCTATGGCTTTACATGTGATAAAATGTCACATAGCAGCAGTCAAAGTTTACATGGAAAACAACGAGACTAGATATACATTCCAATTTGTTGAAGTTAAATGTGTGTCTGGTTGTAGAAAATGCCTGGATTCTGCCAGAATTTAACTCCTCGTTTTTGATCTCCATAGGGGAATATAAAACAGTGATGATTTTTTTTTCCAATGCTGAGGTTGTTAGATCCTAAATTTCCAGCTGCCTGTACTGACACCTTTTCAAGGACTCTATGGGAACAATTGAATCATTTCTTTCAGTAGAAAAACTGACTCCATTAGTTGCAGTGGCCCAGAGGACCAAGGGCAGCTGTTAAAATGCAATCACTGTTGAGTTCATATAAATTGTTATAAAAGTTCTTTCACTGTTTCTCTATTTAAACTTGCTAAACTACATCCAGTAAATGCACCCAACCTCTCCTTTAGATGCTTGCTCCTACTAGGGTTATGAAAGAGGGTCTCTCTGTAGCAGTCTTTGTGTTAGTCTTTTATCCTTGGTAATGTTCCAACAGCTCTGAAAATGGCAATTATTAATTCACTGTGAAAAAAGCACCACTTCTTTCTTGATATTCTGATTCATTTTATTCCAGTTTCTAACCTGCTGTTTCTGGCAAAAGCCTTTTTGATAAAGTGAAGGCTGAGTCCTTTTGAGGCAGACTTTGACAAAATTAGGTGTCATATGTGACAAGTTTCAGTTGATGTTTGTTTAAGCCAGGGGGTAGACCACAACGACTCCATTTGGTGGCTCGGGTTTGCATGGACAGAAGGGTATTTAGCTGCCCGACTCTTCTCTGGAGACCAATCACCCTGGGAGCTTGGCACCTCATACTCCACCGAGCAGGCCAAGGCACACACAGGCACTGCACTCGTCTGGCTGAAATCACAAAGCAGGGCTGGTGAGTGCTTCACAAGCTCCTGACAAATGCAGGCTATTACCCCAAACTCAGTGTGTTCCCCTCATCAGGCTCTCCAAGCCTGTAGAAATGCAGTTACAGCCTGACCGTGTGGATGGGCTGCATAACTGTAGGACCAGCTGTGAATTTAGGCAACTACCTAAGGAAAAGGTTTTCTTTGTCAAGGCTTATTCTAGGTTAAACTTGAATTATCTTATGTATCCCTTGCTGAGGAGGTTAGGTACCTGGAATTGCCTGGTACTTACCTGAGGCTAAGAAACATGGCTGGATGATTGCTAGAAAGCTGTTGACACAGAGTAGCTTGCTCATATACTCAGAATTGCAGTTGTTATCTATTCATTTGGATTTTGACTGAAATAGACATAAAATTATTTTCACAGGAACTAATGGGCTACCTTCAAGTAATAGTTCAATGATGATGAAAAAGATCCATTAGGCCCAACTTGGACTTGGGAAATCCCACTTGCAGTGCTCTCTAACACCTGCAGTGATCTGTGGCAGTCATTTTCTCAGATCTTTGGATGTACACCCATCACTGATTTTGGGGGTGTAACTAACTGTCTTTCAAGGATCTGACCAGCAGGCCTCTATGCCCAATGCCAGCTGTGTTGTGAGTAAAACCTTATGTTACAGCAGTCCTGAAGGACCATTAAGGTGCTGTGTTGCTGAGGGCTGTGAACAGCTCAGATAACCAAGACAGAGTATTGCCCAACTGAGGAGTATTTAATGGGAAAGTTTCTTTGTAGTTTAGAAACCCCCAGAGTGAATCCAAGTGGTAAAAGCAATTCTGAAATACTTAGTTTCCTTCCTTTGTATTCTCTCAGAATTCAAGTGCTTGTGTTATTTGTATCCTACCTCAGTTTTTGATAGAGTGAATTCTGAGACTCTACCTGTTTCATGACAGCCTGATTGTAGTAAAATGTGGTGGTGAATTCTCTGTGCCTCTGCTCAGGCTCAGAAAGGCTGTTCCATTGCAGCCTTCTAAGCACAGGCTGTAACATCTTTATGGAATATCACAGGATTTCTGTTTGCTTGCAGGTAGACTTTTGTATTTCTGTCCTGAGGTTTACTGATAATCGCAGTGAGGCAAAGAGCATTCCTGTACATAACTTAGTTCAAAAACAATTGCATATCAGTCCTTCTGACACCTGTGGGGATTGAGTTATCAGATCAAAGCTCAGAACAGATTTCATTCTTTGTGCTTGCTTCACTCAGTCAGAAATAATTTGTAGAAAACCTTTAGGGTACCTGTGTGGAGCACAACTGCATTGATTGGAAAGATATGCATGCTTTTGTGAGCATACTTGTGCAGATTTCAAAGTGCAAGGTATTCAGACCAGGGTTTTCCTGGAGGAATACCAGGGAACTACGTGGGTGTACACATTCCTGTATACCTGGAGAGACATCTATGAGCTGTGAGCACAGTTAAACCAGAAAAACTCTCAATATTGCCAGTGGAAAACAAAAGGGGAAAAATGGGAATCTAGCATGAAGACTATTAGTGCTGCATTTAATGGGTAACCGGGAGGGCACAGAGCAGGACAGGGCATTTCCTTTCCTCTCTACTGATCCTGATCATTAAACAGTGAACATTCTCAGAAGAGAGAGCAAAGGGCTGGTACCAGTGTGTGGGACAGCCTGTTTATTCCAGTAATAGAAATCGACAGCCAGGTGAAGAGATTCCAGGATTTCCTCCTTGGTTGAAGTCCTGCAGTACACCTGGAAGAGCTGGCAACAAAAAGAAAGAAACCAGCAGACACCACTCCTTTCATCCAGCCATGTGCCCAGCTGCCAGGGACTGAAGGGAGCTATTATATCAGTTTTATTAAAGGAGGGAAGTCTTCTGCAAAACTCATCAGTTTTTGAGCTTTGGGGGTTGAGAGGAGAGGTACTATTTAAAGGATGGGGAATCAATTTGTTATTGTGTAGCTATTTTTTACTTATGAAAGGTATGATTTATAATGATAACTATGTACTCAGAGCTTGGAGTGAGTGATTAAAAGACTCTTTAAAAGGACATAATTACATTTTCCCCTTTCCCAACAGAAACTTTGTCCAACAAAATAAAATTATGGTTGTGATATGAAAGCATTGTTTATAAAAAATTCTGAGTCACAACACAGGAAAACTAAAAGAGGAGTCTGAGTAGTACAAAATTTAAAAAATTTATATTTTTCACTCAAGAGGACTTCCTCAAATATGAGAATGCTTAAATTATTACTCCAGCATATTTGATGTACATGACATTCACTTTAGAAATTTCAGATTTCCTTAGCAAATAGAAACTTAATGTAAACCAAGCAGTCAGATCATAAGCAATAATGACTAGAAATAGCATTCTAGATATTTTAATAGTGACATTCCAGAGATGTTTACCTTTGTGAAGACAAGCAGAACATATACAGAAAATGAATGAACAACAATCTGCATTCCATCATTAAAATTAACTTTACAGATGACTTGCTTTTGGACTCTGAGGCAAGTTCTTTTTTTTAGAGCACAGTCTGCAGAACCAGAAAATAAGGACAAAACCAGCCTGTTTGCAACCTCTCACAGACCAAATACCACACAGAAAGTGTTTTGTGTTTTTGTATTTATTTTTAAATGCTTAGTTTAGTTATTAGAACACCAGTTCTTTGTTCTCCTTCTGGAGTATTTCACATCAGCTCTGTTGTTTAAAGTGATACTGAAAATGTCTGTAACTTCATTACACTTACAGAAAATTCATGCCAAAAGCCTTTTGCATATATATACTGTGTTTCTTTTATACTGCTGCATGATAAATAAGAAGCAAGACACTCTTGAAGCATCTGCATTATCATTCTCAGATGCCACTTTCTTCCATCCCATCCATCTCTGCAACTTTTACACGTCTGGGCAAGCTAACCTGATATCCCTTGGCATCAAGGCCACTCTAATTACATTTGCTGAGAATAGAGTCTAACACAGCTGTAATAATTTATCAATAACTGTTTCAAGGAGTCCAGACCTTGGGAGATCTCAGGATCTCAGTCTGGTCAATGCTCTTTTCCAGTGTCAGGGAAAGTCAAAGTCAACAAAAGCAATGTGTGAATGAGGAGGTGAGCATTATCAGACTCTCAGCCATATTCTAGGTGAGATATCAAACAGATATAATGAGGTATAATGACTTCATCAGCGGTCATTAGGCAAGCATCTACACTGTGCTGGACAGCAGCTGTCAGCGTGGCACAGATCACAAAATTGTTTGTCCATGTACAGCACCAACCACCCTGCCTGAGGGACCCTGGAGCTGACTTGACCTTAATTCTGAAGATTTTCCCCTGGGAAATGGAAAATCCGCTCAGTGAAAGTGATCCAAAAAACTACCCTCACTGTACAGGTGTACAGGTGTACACGGTACAGGTGAAGCCCAGCAGCCTCAGCAATGTCTTTTTGTTGAACCAGGAGGCAGCAGGGAACACCTTGAGACCTTCTTAAAAGGAATCCTGTTCCAAGCAGCCAGCATTCACAGGGAATCTGAATTCAGCTTGAGTTTAAGCCATCAGTGTCTGTGTATCTTGTTAACTCACAGATAGAAACTGGTTTGCTCTTTGGTTTAACAGCTAAAGAGCTACATTTGACTTACAGAATTACAAACCCTACTTTTTACCTTGCAGAAGAAACCAATTTAGAAAAATCCAGAACAGTGCCTTGTCATCTAGCCAAAAGCAAGGAGAGATAAAGACAGAGCTTCAGCAACTTTCTGTATTACAGTTCAGCACAAAGTAGCAAAAAATTAAAAAAAGTGTTGACATGAAAATAAGGAAAAAATTTAGTAGTGTTCTTTGAGAGTGTCCTGAAGACTTTTCTTTTTCTCCCTCCCTTCCTCCCTCCCTTCCTCCCTTCATCTCTTTTCTCCTGTTGAGGAAAGAAGGTACAAATCCTAACTGTTGCTTGTCAGTGAAAAAAGACTACAGTACATAAAAGTTCCCTGTGGAATTGAAAAGAGCCTGTCCTTAGGGAGCCATCTGTGTGCTCCCTTGCTTGGGCACACAGAGTGCCTACCAGCAGACTGTGCTCCTCTGTGGCTTTGGATTAATACTTTCACTAAAATAACATAATAATGCCTTAGGGGTTAATGGGTGAATTTGTACAATTTCAGTGAGTGAAAGAATGGAACTTGTCATGTTTCTAAACAAAGCTGTTTCCCTGGAAGGAGCTGCCATGAGTGCACCCAGTGAGCAGGTTGAAGCTGGCAATGGACAAGCATCAGCTGGCCCCAAGTGTTCAACTTTTCTCTGGTTTGCTCTTCCTGAGATGGTAGAAACACAGACTATCATTAAGAATTCAAACCTCCTATAATAGACTTTCACTTTTTTTACCATGTCTTCACAGACTCAGACTCTGCAACCACAAACAGATAACCATAGGGCTACATCTAGCAAAACTGTAAAAATAAGTCCTTAAAGCAATCTTGTACCCATTACCTAGGGATATGAGTGTGACATGGTTCGTAGAGAAGGCTAATGTATTTTAAAAGATCCATTTGTACTGTAAAGAAACCAAAACACTAAGAGCACATAAGCCTCACTTCTGATACAGAATTGAAGGTATACATTTAAAATTTAGTACAAGCTGGTAATAACTCCTCTCAGTTTAATTTAATTTAATTATGGGAGTACTTTTATTACTGGACAAATAAATTATAAAAATCTGGATATTATTTGAAACCAGAATGAGATAGGTCAGAAATAGGGAATTACCCAAGTTGCTACCTCTTGAGAGACTGATACAAAGAAAACTCACTGCTTGTGGAAATCTGAGAGTTTATATCATAATTGGTCTTCATGTACTTAGAATCTCCTTGACAAATTTTCTGCTGATTTTGTCTAAGTACATTTTCCTCCTGATAAAAAATCATGTGTTTTTTCACTTAGAATGGTTAAATGGGAAGTGCTTTAGGGAAACAATTAAGTTCTGCATAGAATCTTCTGTGACGATATAAGTAGCTTAGGACAAAGTTATTAACCTTGATAGATCCACATCTTTTTGTTTTAATTTATTTTGCATTATGAATAGTATTTGCATGTTCTCACACTGGATCCAAATCATATTTCTAATGCATTCAAGTCTGAGTTATGAATTAAGGTGAATTATTAAACATAGCATTATTAAAGTAGATCATAGTAAAGTGAGCCCTAGGACAAGGAAACTCGCTATGATTTATGTCCTTTCTGGCTTAAGTTACTTTTTCTTTTCCAGATTATCATGTGAAAATTTTCTCTGACTCCTTTTTTTTTTCTTCTGTGCAGGCTAAAACTTCACTTTTGCTTTTGAAGATTCTCACCATGGGACCATTTTGTGCTGTAATTTGGCAGAGATTCTTTCTGAGTAGGAGGTTTGGACTTGTTTTCAGGAAAACTGAGATATTTCTTTTTTTGCTTTTGTTAAATTTTGGTATTTTGCTAACCTTTTTGATGAGTACATAGGGACTTTCAAGAATAGCTTTTCTCATGGAAATGGAAAAATTTCTGTTCTTTGCCATACATGGGAATGGGAAGGAAGAAAATTACTGTCTCTGAAAAACAGAGAGTGAACAAATGGATTTATAGAACTGTCTGGAATTCATATCCCTGAAAAGTAGTTGATTTTACATTTATGATCTTCTTCTCAGAAACTTCTTATTTTTCTAAACTATGCTCAGTCATTCCTAGAAAATAATAACATTTCCTAGTCATTAAAAAATATGCTATATCACACCCATGAATTAAAACTAAATTGGCGATAGCGTACAGTAATTCTGACATAATTTCATTGCTATTTTTAATGCATACACTAACAAATCTCTCTGAAGCAAGGAAGTAAATTTATGAAAAAATTTAGATGCATATACCTAATGATTGGATGCTCTTCTCATTATTGAATGAGAGGCTAAGCTTTCCATTTCATTCCTTGACCATGGTATGCTAATATGGCCTTAGAGATTTCTTGTCTTTCAGTTGGTTCTCCTGAAAAAATGCCTGTTGAAGAAGTTAGGAAAAATGTTTTCTAAACTCTATGGGAATATCTCTATTTAAAGTAAAGTATATGAAAGACCATTCCGTGGTACAATAAGTGCATGAAGAGAAAAGTTGCGCACTTCAGTTGCACAACAGAATGAAAATATTACAGTTGGTGATGGGGTCAATAAAAGATAACCTTTGCTCATACACAAATTCCTTGTCCCAGTAATTGCACTCTGCTTAAGCTTCTGTCACTGGGATCATGTGGAAACTCATTCCTCAAAAGCTCAGCAACCTGTAGACCTTCTCTAAGACCTTGTGAAGGGTGATTTTTCTTTTGACAGCTGGATTTGCCTCAGATATGAGCAGAGATTATTCTCCTTCACTGCCCAAGGTGTACTAGATGGGATTTCAAATTCAGCTGACGACAATAGACTAACTTTCCAGGTATGCCTCTTATTTTGGAATTAAGAGCATTACTTTGCCTATCATAACAAATACCATCATCCCCAGAAGAGTAGGGTGCATCAAACTTTTCCTTTATTCACTTTCCAGATGACTCCTAGACTACTAACACTACTTCTGTCATTCTGTGTGTTCTCCGTATGGTCCTGACTTCAGCTTCCTAGAGTTCACAAAAGACAATTTTAATTAGAATTTTTACATTGTTCAAATTAATATAAATTGAAATGTATTCAAATTGCCTTCTAAAAATGCTTAAACTATCTGACTTTAATTCTAGAGGAACAGTAAAATACATTAATAGTACTGATTGGAACTGAGGAACTCCACTCTGAGGCACTGGAGCATCAATACCTTGATCTATATTTAAAATACACACCCTACGCATCCCTAGCTTAAAGTAGATGTATTTTCTAATATAATTTGTAGATTTCCAGTAAAACTATCCCTGAGAAGCTTTAACTTCAATGTATTTAAGAAAAATTAATTTAAATCAAGGCATCAGGGTTAATCCAACATTTCTGTAGAATGTGTAATGAAATCATTAATGTCCAGATAGATATCTGAGGCAGTGATTACATTGCATTGACTGTATAGTGAGAAACAGAAGACTGGAGTTTTCTTTCATTTACACTGTTAGAAATTTTCTCTATGATGCAGAAGAAATAATGGCAAGATAACTTCAAGGAAAATGAACTGAATAATTTCTAACAGGCTAGCACCAAGTCTGCTAGAAAAAAATAAGTTTTTGATGTTTAATTGAGGCTGAGATACGGGGGCAAAACTGTAATTCTGCAAATCCTAAAATAGTACAAGCTAACTTGAGTACTACATCTGAAAAAATACATTTTAAATGTATCGTTAAAAATGAATTAAATTTAGACATCATCATGTTCAACCCTTAATGCTAAATATGTAAACTTTTATCTAGAATGGAGTGAAGCATTTTTAAAACATACAGATGACTGAGTTCTAAAATTACCTTTGTGCATTTATGCTTGGATTCATCCTTTATTGGTTATCTAAAGTACGTGCTATTGACTGCTTTCTAAATATGTTCAGAACTCGTTTCAAAGTCTTTGAGTTTGGTCTTGAAAGCTTAAAAGTTTTGTGTAGCACACAGCATTATCATCTGGGAGCCCTGACTGCTGCCTGGCATCATTTAGATATCTGCTCTGTCTGCGCACAGCAAAGCTTTCTACAGTCCCATCCTTCCTTGTTGTTTAATTGTGAGGAGATGTAGTAGCTGACTTACAATAGTAGAGCTACACTGAACAATCCTAGTAGTACTTAACTGTTTCCAGTCATATGACATCTTATTGGAAGGTGTCCCTAAATTTTTTCAGTGTTATTACTTAAAAAAAAATATTTTATATATATATATATATGTATTCACTGAATATTTATATATAGACTATATAATATATATAGTATATACAGTATCTAGTGTATATATATATATATACACACACACACACTATATAACATATATATGTGTATATTCACTGAGTTACAAGAGCCCACATGTCTTCCAAAATTATCCTTCAAGGCTGTTTGTACATTTTGCACAATATTTATTGCTTGGCATTTTTCAGCAGATACCTATTCCTGTCTTTTCTCTTTTCTGGAATTACTTCTTCATGTATGGTCATGAAAATAAGTTCAATTATAGAGCAATGATTTTCCACGCTGCAGACTTACAGGATGTGAGAGGGGTTCTTACTTGTGAACTATGATGTATTTCAGGAATGTTGACTACCAGCACAGAATGTGTTCACCTTGGAGCTGGAGGTTTTCTGCAGAACACATCAATAAAATGATATTTTAACAGCCCTCTGTTCCAGCACCCAGGTGTGCTGTACTTGCATCCTGTTTTGCACACACTGGAATAGTTTCAAGTATCAGGGTTCTTTATTGAAATCATGGCCAATCATATTAAGATATAATTTCAGGTAATTATAAATGGAAATAATATTTATAAAGTATCTGCCTGACTAAAGGTCACGCTGCAGTGCAAAATCCATGTTTTCTTACGAGATCAGTCAACTCCTTCATTTTAATGAACTGTTTGTCGGCAGATTTGTAAAGTGACACTGGTTCTGCAGGTCCAAGGAGTTTTCTGCCAAGGAAATAATTCCACTGTTTCAGATTACAAGTGCTAAAATTCTTAACCAAAATGTTATTTGGGAATGCCAGCCTGATCAATTTTGCTGCATTCTGCTTGAAACGCATTTACTGTGCACGCTTTATTTGCACCTGAGTGCAACAGCTCTCCCTGGTCTGTCCTTTGCAGCTGGCCAGCCCCATCTGGACAGTGGCCCAGGATGTGTCTGAAGGACACATTGGGTCAGGGCAATCCCCAATATCAGCACAGGCTGGGGAGGAGCAGATTGAGAGCAGCCCTGCATTAAAGGATTCCTATACGAAAGACGGACACAGATGTTTTAGCTGGGCCTATTGTGTTAGGAGAAGGAGTAATGGTTCTAAACTAGAACTTATCTAGTCCAAATTTACTGTCTTAGACAGTATATTTGGACTAGATAAAAGGAAGAAATTCTTACCATAAGGGTGTTAAAACTCTGGAACATGTTTCCCAGAGAGGTGGTGGATGCCTCGTCCCTGGAATCATTCAAGGTCAGGTTGGATGGCTCTCTAAGCAACTTGATCTAAATGAAGGTGTCCTTGTTCATTGCAGGAAAGTTGGACTAGACAGCCTTTAAAGGTCTCTTCCAACCCAAACTATGCTGATTTTCTGAATCTATGATTATATGAAATGTATCTGCTTGGCCAATAACAAATTGAGCTGGAAAACTTAATGAATCAGTATTTGATTTTGGACAACTGTTAAAATATTATTTTAGTGAGGCTAGTGTTCTGAAGAAGTATCATTTGAACTGAAAACTGTTGTTCATGCTTAAACTTGAAGCAGATTGTGTTCCTGCAATACTGTGCCCTTGAGTTTAGCATCAGAAGATAAAAAAACAAACAGCAATTTTGGACCACTACGCCACTCTTTGAGATTTTGAGTCATTGGCAGCCTAATTTTGTTTAGGAAAGGCAAAATGAAGAGTCTTGATGTGGTTTCTATTTTTTCTACTGAAATACGGAGTTGAGTAAGGGGAAAGACTGAAAATTTTCCAGTAAAATAGGGTCTAATTAACATCATTCCATAACTAAGACGAAAGCAATGCCAGAGAACGGTGCCTCTGACGTGCATGTTGTCAAAAACTGTTTCAGGATTCATGGCCGAAAATCCATCAGTGACAGGTGTGGCCAGACACCACAGCACAGACACGTCCACCAGGCAGAGAGCGACGCCTCCCTGCCCAGCAGAAGCACCAGCACCAGAGGAAGCGAGTCACAACCCACTTTCCAAGGATCAGCGTGAAACACAAGGGCCAGCAAGGGAGGCTGACAGCTGCAGCTATTGATGCCAAGGGCCCAGAAAAATCTCCTGTTTCCCAGGATGGCACACTGCTCGTGCTCTTTCTGCTTCTGATGACTCACATCTTTGTCTTCTGATGCTTACAGATTGTTTGATAGAGCCTAGACACAAACCACATGTTTCAAAGCAGCTGGAAAAGTGAAGATCTCCTAGATTTGATGTTGCTGATACTTATAATTGCTTGGTAAGGAAAACCAAGTTAGCCAAGGATACACCTAATCACAGTCACAGAAGAAAATCCCATCCTGTCTCAAAACCACAGCATACCAGAGACTAAACAACCTTCCTGACAGTCTCCTTGCTACACAGTATTGTGTGAAATGTTGGACTTCAGTACCAGACAATCTTGAGTCTTCTGTATTTTTTACCTGCCAAGTAAGAATGAATGAATGAATTTGAGCTTTTTGTGTCTTAAGTAAATGGTTCAAAAATATTTAGATTTATTCCTGCTGAATTTTTTGTTATTTTACCTTTTCATTTTAACTTGTAGATTTGTAATCTTTTGAGTGGAAGAAATTATAAATATGAGATATTTGGTCCTGAATAAATGAATATTTTACACTGAAAATAGGAGATTCTTCCTTCTTTGATTTAGTTATTACACTGATTTCCTGTAATAAGCGAACAAATTGATCTGCTCACAGTACAGTGGGATATGCTGGCAGTGTGACCAATCAGTGTTAGCATAAAATGCTCACATTAGTTGTGGAGACAGCCCAAAACAGAGCTGGTGAGACAGAATGGAGAGAACCATGAGAGTGACTGCCAGCCACATCTTTAGGAAGTTTCTGTTCAATTGTTGTGATCAGATTTTTTCTTCCACAGATAACTTCTTAAAACTTTATCTAACATTAGATGAATATTTTAGAAATGAAGCCTTCTGAAATACAAGCCCCAAACCAAAGCCATCAACCACACAAAACAAGCCAACAAACCAACCAACCAAAAACCATAAAAAAGCCCCCATGTGGTTTTAAACTCTTATATTTGTAAAGAGTATAGAATGGCTGTAACTGATACATCAGTAATTCCCTGAGCTGGTCACATGCTGCAGTTCTCAGGACATGTGCCAATGGATATTCTTTCATCTATTTAGCTGTGACCTAATATTCCCATAACTTTGTTATCCTTGCTGGTCTTTTTAAACAGCATTCCCAAATACATTTATTTGGAAATCCACGCTCTTTACAGTGATATTAAAACTCTAAATCCAGATGATTGCTCTAGATTTCTGTTTTGCTTCATCAGCCCCGGTAGTTTGTTGACTGTAGCCAGCAGTTCTAATAATCAGGATTCATTCTGTAAATGATGCTTCAGTTAAAACTTTCAAGTGCTTCCATTAACCTTGTATCTCAGGAAATATTTTTTTAATACAAATATCTGGGATTTTTGGTTTGGAATTTTTTTTCAAATTAGTAAGTCCATTCATTTGGAATTCACTTTGAAGTCTTCATATTTCCTTTGATTACAATGGCCTAGTAACAACCCGTAACAATGGCTTTAGTTAAAGACGTAAAAGCTAAAATCTTTGTGCCATCATAGCACCGATAACTGGGTGAGGGCAGCCCCAGAGGTCCAGTTAGTGCAGGGAAGGTGTACTGATGTTCTCCACTGGCATCCTTGCTTTAACAGAATATGGTAAAAAAGGAATGAAAAGTCTAAAGAATCAGACAATTCTGTAAGTGTCCAACAAAGAAAGAACACCTGATTTTTGGACAATTAGTGACTAAGCTTTCCTCACTCACCAAGCTTGGAAAAGAAGCCCAGTTCAGGGGAATAAATTAGGATTTTTCCAAACACTTTCCTTTCCCAGGACCTCTTAGGCACTCTGATATCTTTGCCACCCAAGTTTGCCATAAGGTTTTCTCATTGCCCAGTGTTTAATAACAGATCAAATGAGTAGAAAACCTGTGACTGCGCAGTTTGGAGAGGAGACAAATGAGAGAATCATCTGGAAAAGTTTCAAAGAATTATGAAAATAATGAAGATGTGACAGACCTGGCGACTGATATGTACAAAGCAGAGGCCTCTCAAAGGAAGAGTATGAGACTGGTTTCAAGTAAACAAAAAGAATAAAAAATACTTCTTTGCACTGTAGGCACTAAAGTACTGGCGCTGACACCAGACTGCTGTGTGGATACAGAGAGCATGGCTGGTTCTGTAAATGGCCAGTGAACATGTGGGATATGGGCAGGACTGACAGAGGGCTGATCCCTGCTTTATCTCCTCTGGATGTTGGGAGATTGCAAGGGAAATGCACCCCACAATATGACACGGTCATACCCCTTCTGTACTCACTCTTTGAGCCATGAATGGGGGCAGTCTTCTGTACTTTTTCCAACAGGGCGCTTCTTGTGGGCTGATGCTTTGACTCCTCTCCTTAATTCTGTCCCACTACAATTAATCTGAAAACTTGAGGTCCATTGTCAGGATTTAAACTCATCAGTGAAGTCAAAAAGAGTGTGCACACTTGTAGCATTGGGTTGGCATGCACCTCAAAGGTCATCTGGTTTCAACTCATCTGTCATGAGTAGGGACACTTTCCACTAGGGCAGTTGAAGGTTATTATTATGTGATCATATGTCCACACTGAAACAATGTTTTGTGACCAGCTTTCACTGCTCTTAATTCTTCCCTAACTTCATGCAACAACTGCTAAAGTGACTTTGAATGACCTGCTGGAGCTGTGGTCTGGTAGCTACTTCAAATCTAACTCCATTCACATATCCATAATTATGTGTGACAAATATTCATGACAGAGAGCGGGTAGTGGGTGCAGGAAAAAAGAACAAGAGATATTAAAGGAAGTTTTGTGAACTGCAGCAAAAGAAGAGGCAAAATGAATTCTGTTCATGAAGAGCAGGGTCGAGCAAAATAAGAAGGATGATGAAGCAGGCAACTTCTATCTGAAGCCATGGGAGACCTTTTCCTCCTAATAACTGTCTAAGTGCCTTTTCCCTACACATTCTGCCTCTGTATAGTGGAAGTTTTGGTCTTTTCTGTTTTTCAACCTTAAATCTGTGGGAGGTAGGATTAGACAGTGGCCTTCATGTGTGGGCTTAACAGTCCTGAGATAGGAACAGGACCTATATCCAGTCCTTGTTCTCATTATGACAAGTGGCAAGTTAAAAAATGTACATCTTCCTACAATTATTTTACAATAAATTATGCTAGACTAAAATGAAAACTGATAAAGCAACTATTATCTCCTAAAAGATTTCAGAAAAGAATAATAACTCCATCTATTAGTTTCATGCAGAGTACAGTCTGTGTGGCACCCTTTTCTTTGGGGAAAAGAATCCCATCACCAACCAACACCAAGACACCCAAAGAAACCGGAAAAAATAGTCTTTTAAAGTGTTGTATTTAATACTTTTATCTTATTTAAAACCATTTTATTGACTTGCATTGATTAGATAGGGGAAAATTTAATGAGTTTGTTTTCTTAACTTGCTCAGATGGGTAAGTGAATGAATGAACCAGTAGCTGCTTGCTTTCTCAAACTGCCTTCCTAATGGGCCAAAGTGGGCTTGCTTTTGGCTGAGGGAAAATATTTGTGCAGAGAATTAGTGGTCAGCCACTGCATGCAATACCAGGAGTCAGCCATCTGGATTTTACATCAGGTGCCCAAAGAAAGAAGAGAAAAATTCTTTGTCCTACATAAATCTCCGGAGCAAGTTTCATCCAGATCCTCAGTCGGATGTTGCTCTGGATGCCACAGAAACCTTACCTTCACTTGTTTGTTAGTGTTCCCTGCTTCTGGATTTGCAATGATCCTGACATTCTGTTCCTATGGTTAGGCTGTTTGTTTTCTCTTCATTTGTCAAAGTAATAATGTCAGGAAATTCTAACCTTCAGTGACCTACAGACATCTTTAAATCTTTCTTGTCAAGCCATACACAATCTCGGAGAACAAAGAACCCTCTCTTCAGTCTCATGCCTTTGCCAAAATATTTCTGTGTTTTCTGGGAGGGACCAGCAAGATATTGAAGGAGAAACTGCCAGGTAAGACAAGCTGTCACTAAACACAGATCTCACTGATTCAATCAGGAGGGAGTATTTTTTTGTGTCAGGTAGAATTGCTGCTTTCAAATCAAAACTTTTATCATTATCAGGAGCTATTGTCCAATCCACTGAGAGATTAAGTACCGAATGGGGACAGTCCACCAAATCAATTAATGCTGCTGGGCTCTCTGGCCATCATTCCACAGTCACTGATGGGCCACATGGTAAAATAAAGTTAAAGCACTATAACAGAGGTTCCTTACTAAGATGACAACACAAAACTATTTTTTTCTAATAATATTACCAGAAATAGCTGAGTTGTTATTTTTATCTTTTTTTAAAATGCCTCTAAAATTATGCTAAAAACACATGACTTGCAGACATGAACCTTAAAGACTAATTGCTATCTTTTTCCAAATGCAGTTTACTGAAATTACCAGTATAACCAGGGAGCACATGGAGTGTCTATTCCTTGAGCGGATGTGCACTCTTTTTACAAAATTACTAATTTATTTCTCTTTTCCTTTTCAGAGATAAAATGCTACATAAGGCAGATGAACTATGTTTAGGAGCTAAATTTTGTGTATGACTTTGCATTGCTGAAGCAGAGAACAGACAAGGCTATGGAGTTTGGACATCTGTCTGGAAATGTAATTTCACACCTTAAGATCAAGCTGTACCTCAAAATTTTATGTCAATAGATATCTGAGTTTACATATTTATTATTACAGTTTTGATTTCCAAGCTGAAAAACTCCCTGGAATGTTAATTGGTGACATTCTTGCTACCCTGCATTCTTGCAGCCCTCAGATGATCTAAAAATTTAATGGATTTTGCACTGCTCTCAGGTATAACCAGCCACAGAATAGAAGAGATGTCAGACTGCACTTTCTAAGCTCTGTAATAAAAATATCAGAAATTAGAATAATCACAAACAAGAAGTGAATATTTTGTGTTCCTGTGCACAGCTTGAAACCTGGCTGCTTTTCTGGAGCAGGTAAACAGCTATAAAAGAAAAAAGCATCACTTTTCAAGGACCCAGGTTAAAGGGGGGTTTTTTGCATAAAAATAGTAATTTTCATATTATACATCTAGTACTTCTTTGGCACAGCGCCAGTGCATAATGTCTCCCTTGAAAAGGCCATCGGTCTGAATATCTATTAGAAATCTCTTTCCTGAATTATTAACACAACTGAACAATTAGTTTTCTTTTGTTTAGATGGGTGCCTTGGGTACGTGGGTGCATTTTCAGTGTTTATAAATGTAGTTCAGGGCTGGCACAACTGAGTTTTCCACCACTAATTACTTCATGGTGCAGTAAGAAACGTGGTTTATTTAATGAATTTACTCTGTAAGTTAATCCTAAAATGGAAAATGCAATTGATCTTTAGAAAGGGATCATATGCTGCCATTGAAGTAAGACAAAATGGTTTTTATGCCAGCTTTGTTCCGTAAATTTATCACATCTCAGTTAACTGTGATTTCTTCACCAGTCTGTTTCCATCTATGAATTGCAGGGCAATCCACTTTTCACACATGAAGAGCAGAATTACATTAATTTAATCATCCAGTTCTATACGTATTAAATATCATTTGATCCCTTTTGTAATGGTGCTTCCAATAGTTCCCAGCAGCAGGTAGTCAGTGAAAGATAAGAAATAGCAAGGCTGTGTAGCACATTGCTTTACACGGTGATTTCTCAGAAAGATCAAACATGCCAGATGTTGAACTAATATACATTGAACTATTTCTTTTTTGAGAACACTTAAAAGATTAGGCTGCAGAAATAATTTACATTTCCTGTTATCTAATTTGCAATGTATAAAGTAATGCTAGAAGCTCACTTTGAGCTGAACACCCAGAAGCAAAACTTTATTGCAGTATGTTTTCAGGTCAACTGAGGATGAAAGAGTAAGGAAAGCGTGCTCCTAGAAATAATGTTCAATACTAGGCAGGTCCCATCTTGCAGCTTTCTGCCCTCAACATAGCTTAGAAGCAGTTGAGGCAAGTGAGACAGCAGAGGATTGCCTGTTTTTTTCCTTATAATTACAGCAATGTGGTTTGCTACTCTGTGACAGGAATATATTGTCCTGTCTGACTCTCTCCTGTGCTCAGACATTTTGTGGAAGGCTGATTCCTTTGCCAAGAGCACTGAGCTATGAAAACATGACAACAAAACATATGACACGTTGATTTTGGAACTTACTGTGTATGATGATAATCACATATCTTGTTCTACATGCATTATCTTGTTGTGTGTTCATGTCAGTGAAGCAGACAATGTCAGTTGCTGTAGGTGCAGCGACGCTTTGGAATTACTGCTGCCCAGCTACATAAATTTTGTCAGGTATGTAGTTCCCTGAATCCTGTCCCTACGGGCCTCATGTAGCTGTTGACCCTATGGGTGCTTGACAATAACCATGATTGAAAATCATAGGCAAAGAAACACACACTTAGTGGGTGAGAATACATGGAATTTTTCCACCATGACATGGCTATTTCAGAAAAACTGCAGCGTGAATTGAAGTGTTTATTTTCTATTTGTTTCTGGCTCCCGTTCACTTGTATGCTCACAATGCTCACAAATTCCTTGTTCTGTGAAAACACTAATACATCCTTCTCCTCCCAAATCCCCCAAATCCAACATATTCCTGAAGAAACTGAAAAACATTTTTAAGGCCAAAGAGATGGGAATTTCAGGCTGCTGAAAATTAAACAGTCTAAAATACTACCAAAAATGTCCCCAGTATTTCCAAATACTTAAAAGGAAATATTTGTCCATTACAACTCAGAGGATGTAGGCTTTTTTTCTTCTCATGTCCCCTCTAAGCTAGGTACAGACAACATGGAGAAGGAAATGCATGTTGCAGAAGCTGAAGAAAGCAGAGACTGGAAAAGTTTTAGCAGCAAATTGATGCCTAGGTAGTGGCTGGCCAAGAAGTCTGGACCTATGAATTACTGAATGAAACGTAAAAGTGGAATGATGTTGGTCCTGGAGCCTAGAATTGACTGGACAAACACACCTGAGATGAGGGTAAGTTCAGTCAGGGAAGGAAGACAAACAAAGAGACAGGAGAAGAAATTGAAGACATGAAATACTAAAAAATAAAAGAAGAGAAGACAGTAAATGCAAATGGGATAACCTGAAATGTAGGGAAAGGAACCAAAGCTTGCCCAATTGATCCTCATTGAAATCTTGGCATTTCAATGGGAAGAACTTGGAGTAAAAGAGGACAAAACAGCTGAAGGTCGGATTTGGGTTGTGAAGGAAGATGTGCCACTTTCATGCCTGCGTTGTGACCCCGGCTCCCAGCTGCCGCAGGCTCCCCATTCTACAGGTGTTGGAGTAAGGACGGGGATCTAACTTGGATTGTCTCTCCTAAGCCACATGCCTAATTTATAGCCCTTTTAGTGTCAGCAGGAACATCTAAGTCTCATCTGAGCCTTAGTGCTTGCACATGAACATTACTCAGCAACCTTTTGGCAACAGCAGGGATAGAAACCCATTCTCCAGGGAAACGTGCAACTCCCTTAGTCAAAAGAGCTTATTTTGTTAATTTCAACACTTCTGGCTCCTTTCCCAGTGTTTCTTCTTCTTGATAATAAATTATGCAGAGGGCTCTGCATAGGAGGCGTTTCACTTGTGACACTTTAATTCACTTACTTCCTCTGTCCCCTGCAAGAAATAAATCAGGAATTTTCTACAGGTAAAAGGTATGGGGAGGGGGGGAAAGGGGGGCAAGAATTGTGTGATCTTGTAAGCAAAGTCTGAATCTTAAGAAATGGGACCAAATAAAAAATTCTTATTCATATTTTATTTTTTTTTTTAAATATGGGTTTAAAACTTGAATTAAGTGATCTTAACCTATGTTATGTGTACAAAAAGGCAAAGATTTGGTTAGAAGCCCCAAAAAGCTGATACAAACCTTACTGCATACTTCATATTGAATCTAAATACTTATGTCCATTTATGTGTAGAATTGCACCTGTATTGTAAGAATGAGCAAAAGAACCATCCCAACCAAGCAACTACCTCAATTATATAAAAATAATAGTGGCCCAAAATTTCCTTCAGCATTTTACTAGAGAGGATTATATCCTTAATTCTACAAATTGCTCCTTCCCTGGTGAGGCTTATCTGGTGTTGATAGTGAAAAATGGCAAAATGCTAAATGTGAAAAGATATGATTGTATCTACCAATTTTCAGTTTAGATCTATATGCAATAAGGTAACTATTTATACAAAAATGTTCTCTGTGAACTCTGTAGTTTTAATTCTGTGTTTGCTCTTTTTTATGACACCCCTTTGACGCTATTTATATTCCTTTAAAATATTTTTATTGCCCGGATTTTTTTTCTTTATAATGTGTTATCTTTTCCATTAAAAAAGCATTGAACAAAAATTCTGTTTATAATCTAGTTTGTAGTGCAACTTGGAAAATACCAGAAGGATATTTGTACTGTTTTTCACACATGTCCCATTTTCATTTTCCTGCAATGTACTGAAAATCTGTGTCAGAATCTGTGTCTTTGGCACACTTTCAGGAAAACCACATTAATATGTTCTGGTATGGAAAGATGTAATATATCTGTGACATGAATGAGGCAAACTCCTGAATACTTAAAGAGAAAGGAAATCAAAGGGACTTGTTCTGAGACATTCTCTAATTTTCTTGGTGTTTGAATTACCTGAACATACCACAGAGAGTTGCAAATATCCTGACTATTTTCATTATTTTTAGTGTTCTACATGCCAGAAAATGGTCACCCATGTTCTACCATGCAGACTATATTAACAACTTCTTAAATGCATCTTCTATTTGCAAAGGTTCTGAATGCACAATGTGTTCTTAAGAGTTCAATTAAAGAGCTTGCCTGTAAATCAAGAACAAAACCAACACAAAAAGCACAACTGAGCTTCTGTGAAGGTATGCTTTTGCCAGCAATAAATGTGGAAAAAGCCATTAAAATGGTTATGGAGCCAAATAAAGGCTCAGGATTATTGGACTGTTTGCACTGGCTGTACATACAGTTTCAACAAAATAAATGCCTACATCAAACGTGCTACAATTAGGCTTCAAAGAGTGTTTGATTACAAAGTAGGTGAAAAACTGTAAATTTCAGTGGCCTGCTATTAGTGTGGAAAAGTGAAGCTTGTATATCTTCTGCTTGAATTATGGCTAAATTTTCACTCTTAAAACCAGGTTTTAATTCCAAATTCACATATTTACATTTAGAGGTTATTTTCTGTAAACACTTGTTCAAACACTCTTACAGTGCTTTTTTTCCTTGTCAATAAAACACTTAGCTAAAATGTTGTGCAGAAATGGTCATGCCTGATCAAGGGGAGAATGCCCACCGAGCCTTCTTGTCCCAGCTGCAGCAGGCATTGTGCTCTCAGGCTCTCGTCCTGCTGAGGGACTTGAACCACCTTGAGCTCTGCTGGGAAGGAAGCACAGTGAGCTTTGGGCAGTTCAGGGGGCTCCTGGAATGCACAAGCTCCTGAGCCAGGTAGCAGAGAGCCCAGCCAGAGGGGTGCAGTCTGTGGCCACAAACATGAGGGAGCTGACTGGGGATGCCAAGAGCGGGGGCAGCCGGGGCTGCAATCACCACAGGCTGGCGGAGTTCACCTGAGTCAGGTAGCAGAGAGCCCGGCCAGAGGGGTGCAGTCTGTGGCCACAAACATCAGGGAGCTGACTGGGGATGCCAAGGCCGGGGGCAGCCGGGGCTGCAGTGACCACAGGCTGGTGGAGTTCACAGTCCTCAGGAACACGGAACATTGGGCCCCTGAACATTGGGAAAACAGACTTCCAGCTCTTCAAGCAGATAGCCAACTGGATCACTTGGCAGACTGCTCTCAGTGACAAGGGGAGATTTTTAAGGAATTTAAAACTGGCAGATTTTTAAGGAAGTCTTTCCATAAAGACAAGTTGTTAGCAAGGCCTAACAGCAGCCAGGAGCAAGGGATCAGACAAGGAAGGCAACAAACCAGCACGGCCCAGCAGGGATCTGATGGTCAAACAGAAGTGCAAGAAGCAAGTGCACAAGCAGTAGAAATGGGGACAAGGAACCCTGGAAGAGGAAAGAGATGAAGTTTGGTTGTGAAGGGATGAGGTGAGAAAGGCAAAGGTGAAGCTTGAACTGAACCTTTTAAGGGGTGCAACAAATAACAGGAAGGACTTCTACAGATATGTTAACTGGAAAAAGAAGGTTAAAGAAGGTTTACCCACTTGATAAACAATGATGGAAAGCTGGTCACAAAAGAAGAGGAGAACCTGAGATACACAAATTTTTTGCCTCAGTCTTCAATGATAACCTCTCTTCCCAAACCAGTTGAGTGGGTGGACAACCTGGTTTAGTGAAAAGTATCCCTGCCCATGGTTAGAGGGCTGGAACTGGATGATCTTTGAGGTCCCTTCCAAATCAACCCTGTATAAAAACCCATTTGGTAATTCTATGTTTAGGATATGTATGGAATAAGGAAACAAGACAATATATGAGGGATTCAGCTGCCTAAATGAAGGTGTTCAGTGTCACTTAGGATGTGTTTTACCACACAAGATAACTACACAAGTCTGACATGGTGACTTAGGTTGACTCTGACGTCCCTGCAGCAGCAAGAGAAAGTGCACAATGCCTAAAATAACAATGTTTGGGTAAGCAAATCTCATGCTGTCAGTCCTGTTGATGTGCAGCCCCTAGTGCTGGTACCTTAATTCTTGTCAAGATTTTCTAGGTTTCACCCTAGCCAAGAACTGAGGAACCAAAGGACAGTACTAACAGCTTTACAGGTCAGCACAAGACAATTCTAAAAGCAGAATGGGAGAAAACAGAAAGGGTGCTTGCTTTAAATTCTAGACTATACAATCATCTGGAATGGCTACAGAAGGAGCTGCTTGCTCCCCTGCTTTCAATACTGAATGAGAGATAGTAGGTGGGACATGGTACTGGACGACTGGTGAAATCCAGAAAGTGTAGTATGACCAAAAACACAGATTAGGGAGGTCCTTTGTGTAGAAGCATTCAGAAGATTCTAAATGAGAAAAGAGACTGCATTTACAAAGGAAAAAAAAAAGGATACTTTCATGTTCTGGACAGAAAATTAGAACCTGAATGAGATGTTGTGCAATTTTTTTCTTTTTAAGGAATTTTTGGGGATTTTTGAGATGCTGACTGGACTTAGGGTCCTGGCTGAGATTTGAATCAAAGATGCTGCCTACAATTCTGGCAGATGCAGGCAGGCTGGTAGCATTCCCCTCTGGGAATGAGAGGATGGGGAAGCGTGCCAAATGCTGCTTAGCAAATCCCTTAACAGTGCACTCAGTGACAAATTCCTAAAGATGCAGTGACATTTGCAGCCCTTTCCTTTTGCAGCATTTTTATTGGACAGTTATAGTTGTGTAACTACCTTCAGCAGGGTTTTATGTGGCAGCCATGTCTGAAGTGTAATCTTTCATTTCTGTGGTATTCAGCAAGACATTTGTTAGCTTCAGTTGCATACTCAGCTCTGGTTTCTCCCAGACATAACAAGGAGGCAAAAAAAACAACAAGAAAATAGATTATTTAAGACAAACCACAGTTCATTTACCTTAAAAGGTTTCTCTTCTCCAGAAGATAGCACATATAAGATAGAATGATATGGGTGCTGAGTCAACCTGATGGTTTTCCAGTTCAGCACAAGCTCTTACTGATGCTGTAACACCACTGCTGTGTAGAGTGATCTTTTGGATGCCTCAAGAATTTGAGACACTTGTCTCGTGCATTTTTCAGATCCTATTTGTAACAGAGGGCTCTCCAGATCCAAAAAGCTATACACATTTGCTTTTTGGTGTCAGACAGAAGTTCTCTATTGCACTCTGCACTGAATGGAGGCTTCTACATTTTATCTAATTCATAGGGTTATTTCCAGCCAGCCAACAAAACTGCAAGTAACTGTGTAGTTGTTAAGCTGTTATCTAATTTAATCTTGAACAGGTTGGGGTTTTCTCTATATTATTTTTATCTCCCACCAGGGTAAGATGAAGGAAGTCTGGAGGCATGGCATGTGTACAAGCTCACTTAGGTCTCCCTGTTCTGTGAATCCCTACCTCACTGAAGTTGCATTAGATCTTCCCGTAACATCTTTGTTGCTTATGCTGGCCTGATGCTTTTGTTGATGACTGATTGTACACCTTTCATTCAGAAAGACTGCAATGCACTATTTTATTTATGTAAAAGCTCTCTGTTTAAACACCCAATTGAATGCAGCCTTTTACTGAGTGCTGAGCACCAAATTACCAATTCCATTTGCTCCACTACTCCTTCCTCTGTGCCCAGCAACACAGACACTTTCTCACTTTTGGCAGCTCTGCCTTTCACTGGATTCCCAGTGAAAAGTCAGTTCAGCTTCTGAAGGGACATAAAACTCATCCAGCAAAAGAATGAAATTTTTTCATCTGGTTTTATAAGCTGAACTCACTCAACAATAAGTCAGAGCCAGCACGAAGAGTAGGACAGGACACTGTGCCTACAAACAGGTCCCAACCTGATGAAGGGAGAGGAAGAAGCTGAATCACCCCTCTGGAGGTGTTTTGATTGCACAAATGTTTTGGATGAGCTCAGCTGTCTAACAGCAGACAGAGGTTAATTAATGGCAATTGTCTGAGCTGCACTTGTCTTGGACCAGAGATCAGAGACCTATGCCCTTTAATGCAAGCAGCCACGTGTGCAGCTTCTGCCTGTTCTTAAAAGTAATGCAGGCTCACTGATGCTGCTTCTTTTTAAAGCCTTCAGGCCAGTTTAACACCTTGGCTTAAATGAGAAGTTATCAAAAACAGCCCCTCCTGCACCAGTCTATTAAAAAAAATTCTTGCTCTTACTTACAAATCTATCAATATGATGTGCTAAGAAAGCAACTCAATGTGATATAGCTGTAAGTAATATACTGGCTGCATTTTTGGGACTCCATCAAAATGCAAAGGTCTGTGAGAACGTTGCCTGGATAGGGTAGTGAATCACTCCAATAGTGAGCTCTGCCCCATTTGTTGCCTCATTTCTATTGTGCAGAGAACAATGTAAAAGGAGAGAAGGGAAGCAGTAAAAGGAGTGTATTTCTGCAGGCTAGTGGTTTGGCTACTGATCCAAGAGAGTACCCTGGGATCTGGTTCTTTCTTGCTGGTCTGCTGATGCAGATGGATACTGAGATACTGGATCCTCTGTAGATAGAAGTCTCAGGCACAGAGGCTTGGGCACCAAACCCGCCAACCTTGTCAGTGGCTGGGCTGGATTGCAAACTCTTTATTCTTGGCTGCCTACAAGTCCAAGTTCATTAGTAAATTTGGAGAGTCCTTACATTCCCTGGCCCAGCCCAGCTCAGCCTACTGCTATCCAGGCAGTGTAGGCTTGGGTGCCCTTGGGCAACAGATTCCAGTGTTTGCCACCTGGGCTGTTGCAAGGCAGTGAACAGTATTTGGGACAAAGTGGATTCGGTGCAAAGTGCCTCTGACAACCAATCTGTGCATCAGTCTGCTTCATCCTGGCATCCTTGTCTTCTCTCACACCATCTGTTTTTGATTCCCTAGCTCTCCTCTTTTCCTGGGCTGGAGATTTTGTAACAGTAATCACAATGGTGCATTGCCTAAAACAGGGTCAAAAGAGACGCCTCTGTAAGACTGGCCTTATCTCTCTATATGCTGCGTATATGATGCTCAGTAGTGGGATAAGGATAGTGCAACATCTCAAGGTGGGGGAATTAGTGTGGCACAACCTCCTCATGGGTAGGAAGAAACAAAAAGTGGTAGGCCAAGACAGCAAGGAGCCCCCAGCTTGTCAAGGAATGTTAGTGAATCACACAGAGGCTCACAAACAGTGAGTGTGAGACAGCACAGAACTTTACTGAGTGCTGGTGGGCCAGATCTGAGCTGGCAACAGACCAAATACATACAGGCAAAGCAGCTACAGTCAGCTGAGTCAAAGGCCCTTCTTTCTTCCTAAAACATAGGTATTTTTGTCTCTGGGTGTTCAATTTAACAGCATCCCTTCTACCTCATCTTTTTACAATTAGTACAGCTACACACTGTTATATCCACAACCCACAAAACAATGTGGTTACAAACTTTATGGGAGATGTAGGGGCAGAAATACAGCACAATGGAGACAATTTATCTCTAGAGGAGAAAATTCAGGAATCAGAGGCACAACAAAGTCACTGTGACATAAGAAGTTAGTACCTGATGAGTTTGGATCTGTAGCTGCTGATCTCTGTCTCTGTGAATGCTCTAAGCCATCTCCTCACATCTCAGACCCTATATGAGAAAGGCTCAAACTGTGGTACATCATTCCACAGCCAAAGCTGTCTGAGTTTATGAACAGGGATAATTGTTTTGCCTTAACTCACAGATGGCAACTGGGCAATCTACAGTCGAGGCGCTGACCAAGGAACTCTTTTAGTTCTGCAGGATCTACCTTTTTGATAAATCTCTAGGCTTTGAAAGGCTGTGTGTTCATAACACTTTGTGACAAGCTTGTCTTAGAAATTAAGGAGCATTTTTCTTCTGAACATAAAGAATATAGTGCAATTCAGTGAACTTCATTGAAGTACTTCTGGATTTACATTAGTATAGCTGACAGCAGAATCAGACTCCATATGTGTTGGCATGTGCTCTATAGGACATTGTAAGAAAAAACAACAAAGTTAACCTTCTTAAACCATGTTTCAGCTTGCTGGTGGATCTGAGCTTTAAACACTACACTCTAGTCTAATGCCAGAAATTTTACCTGGTTTCAGATCTCTCCATTTTAAACTGTTTGCCAAGGCTTGAAAACTGTAGGTGTAAAATACAGTTAAGGAGTTTTACACTCTCAGACTTGTCGAACATAGTCCATGTCTCCCCTGCATTAATGACTTACATTGTAGCATGTCTGGAAAACTATGACTTTAATTAGCAAAAAATTAGAAAATGCTTTAAAAAATAGCCAGTTGCTGTAAATTAGTGCTGCTTCTTAGAATTATAAGTTTGAAAAGGTTTTCATTTACCCTAATTAAAGGAAAAAATTAGTGTAATATATTGAAAGTTTAAATTCCTTCTGTTTAATCAGAGAACAGGTATATGCACATGAAAGGCTTCACATGGTGGATCTGTGCACACAAATATCTTATGTAGATTTAGCCTTTGTGGGTTAGAGGCTTGTCCTGTTTGTCAGCTGAAAACTAGCCATGTACTGGCCTTTACAAATAGGAGCAGAGCCACAGGAACGGATTTTCCTACTTTAGTCAACACTCCTTACCTCACATCTGGAACGGCGCATCCCATTGTGGGCCTCCAATGCAAGGAAGACAGAAATGGCAGCAAGCTCAGCAGAGGGACACCACAGCTGGGGCTCTGGGCTGCTCCAGCCTGCACAGCTGCCTTCTAATCTACAGGGAAGTTACCATGATGACAGAACAAGCCTGAGCTGCACAGGGGGAGAACAGGAAACAACGGTGACACATTGAAATAGGGAGATTCCAATTTGATAGAAGGAAATATTTCTCCTTTGGGATAACTTTTCATTAGAAATGGTAAGCTAGAGAGACTGAGGAACTGAAGAACCTCATTTGAATCCAATGCTTACCTGCTTTGAGCAGGAGAGTGCCCAAGAGAACTCTCTCTTGTCGTTCCCAGCCTGAGTGGGTCTGACATGTTGCCATCCAACAGAGTCATTTGCACCAGAGAAAGTGAATATAGCAAACCACCAAAAGAAAGTGGAAGTTTGTTTTGTCTGGATGCAATTCCAGATCCATTGTGCAATTAAAGCAATAGCAAGCATCTAGGCATAATCTTTCCATAGCTTTCTCTGCTCGGTACTTACTGAGTCATTAATGTCAAGCCAAACAAATTGAGAGTACAATGAGTCCATAAAGTTACCTCTGATTTACTACACAAAGTAAATAGCTTTATGAGCTTAAACAAAATTATATTGTCAACTGATGGAAAAGCATTAAAAAACCTCTAATGCACAAGAAGGAAGAGAGCAGAAAACATGAAAATTGAAGGGCCAGGTTGTCTTTATTTTTTTCTTTAATGTTTCAATACATTTTGGGCAAATAAATGGTTTTCTTCTCTCTTTTTTGTCCCATATTCATACTTCAGAAGTTGTGTATACACCATAGCTGCAGAATGAATTTTAGGATGATTCGTACTCTTGTAGCCTGGTGTCTGGGACAGTCTGCATTTAGCTTCAGCTCAAATTGTCTAAAACTTAGTAATGCCCGAGTTTAGAATGGACTTCAAGTATTCTGTGGGGCATAACCATCCTTAGCACTTCTGCTTGAACTTATCATTGCAAAAGCTGATGGGACAACTCTTACAGCCATGTTTTGTCAGGGTTGTAATTTAGTTTGTGGCTTTCCTACATTCTCTCTGGAATATAAGCATGGTCCGCCTTGATTCAGGAAAGCATCATACACAGAAATTTATTGCAGTCTCAGGTCCGCCCCTTGGCACAGCTTACAAAGCAATGCAGATGCAGCAGTTTAAACATCAGTCAATGCCCAATATTCTTGTGACAAAATCTCCACTCTTGTGATATTAGTATGTGATGGACCAGTTGTATAAGTAGATGCACACTTGATTCATAGTCAGCTTCACATTTAATTGCCAAAACTGGTCTGATATACTTTTAAAGTTTGCTTAGCATGGATTCAAATGATGTATCCTTATTGGCCTGAGAACCACAGAGAAATCTAACCAATAACTAAAAACTGACCCTGAGATTTCCAGTTGTTGTGTACAAGCAGCTAGATAAAAAGAGTCATTAATCTACTTTCCTTCAGTATCTTCAAACATGCAGCAACATAAAATGCCTGATAAAATTATTAAGGTTATTTATTTCAGTCTCATTGCCTTTACATGTCTGAATGGCACCCCGCCAGAAGTTTACTCAGTGTAGTATTTAATATGTACTGACAAAAAAAAAATCCCCTTTTTAAAAAATTAATGTGCTAGAGTGTTCTGGTTTGTATGTTAAATCTAAATACATGTATTTCACCAATTAAGGGAGAAAAATGCACAAAATAATTTTTTAAAATCCAAGACTGTTTTCTTTTTGATTTTGTAACATCTTGATAGGTAATGTTTTTCTTTAGATATTCCCTGAAATCAAAAGATGCAGAAAAGGGTGGGAAGGGAAACTGACTTTTAAAACATAGCTATTTTGGTGAAAGGTAGCAGTCCTGAATCAAAGCACAGACTGCATATGTTCCCCAAAATATGAGCTGCTATACAGTGTAAAGCTGCTGAGCCAAGATTTTAATTCTTTCCCTTAGTGGGTCTTTTTGAGCTTCATTTTGCCCCTGTGGCTCAAACTGAACTGTACCTTCCTCGTCGAGGCACGCCTTCAATTCTAATTAGTCTATCTAGACTCTGCTCAGGCTAACCAAAACTTCCAGAATCTGGCTTAGTGTGTTAAATATAACATTTTAAAGATAACTGCAGGCTTGATTTTAGTTGCCAAGACTTTGTAGCAAGTAAATTTTGTAACCGAGAAAACAGAAGATAAACCACAGATAAAACCACAACAATTTCTTAATTAACAGAAAACACCCTCAAGTTGTGTTTTGAAATTCAAAGGTGTTCTCTTTCTTCCCATTTCCAACACTGTGGCTGCTTTAAATCTCCATGTTCTGGTTACCATAGGGTATATGGCCACAAAAATACAAATTAGTCTCAGCATTGGTGTTGGTAATTAAATTATGCTACAGGTTGTGATTCTACAGCCCTTGTGTTGTGAATCCATGTACTTAGGCTACAATATAGTAGAATTGTTTTAATTGCTTTGGTTTAGGATACTAGGAATTATGGTACATTCTATATAGCTTCTCAGAGAACTTGAATATTATGAAACTTAGACATCTGTTTTTCAAGAGGCCTAATATTATAAAACATAGATGTCTGCATTGCTCTGTAAGATCTGTGTCACTTACTCCAGGTGGAAGCCACAGGAGTCAGCAGCTTAAGTAGAAGTGATTTATAACAGTCAATAGGAGGTGCTAAGGAGAAGAGTATAGCTCAACTTGTTGAATCATTTAGTAATTTACATTGGAATTTCTCTCTGAGATTGCTTCTCAAAGCAACTCAAAACTTGTTAGGGCAGATTGTCCAGTGTCATATGCAGTTGAACTTAGAAGGTATCTAAGGGTGGAGATCCCACAACCTATCTGAGCAAACTGTTTCTGTGGTTTATCACCTTCACCGAGAAGACTTTTTTTTTCCTTGATTGCATAGAGAATTTCCTGTGCTGCAATTTGTGTTTATTGCATCTCATTTTTCCACTGTATACACCTCTGAGAAAAATTTGGCTCCATCATCTCCATAACCATTCCATTCTCCTGCAAATGGAATACAATTCGATTTCCCCTTTGATCTGCCTCGATTTTCCCTTTGGCTAAGTAAAAGTTGTCTCTGATTCTCTCTATACTTCCCAGTTCTTCTGATAATCTCAGTGGTCTTCCACTGGACTTACTCTAAAATGTACAAGGAAGATCAGGACTGGATATAGCACTCCAAACACAATTTCAGATGGGCCAAATAGAGGGCAATAATCCCTTTTCCTGAATGTCACACATTCTTGCTAATAAGACCAGGATGGTTCTGATCTGCTGCTGGCTCCTGTTCAGATTGCCATCCCTGATGTCTGGTGGTAGTTTACTCATCCAATCCATATGTCTCTGAAAGGGAGGTGTGGGAGACTGTCTATAAAACCCTACTGCATCACCACTTTATATGTACCAAAAACAATGCAACAAGAAAGGAACCCTCATCTCAGCATTAATGCTGCAGGCTAACTGAAACTAAGTGTAGTCAGATAGCATTTTTGTCTGGGAATGAAGCAGCTCAGATGCTGACTGCAGACAGTGAACTATTCTGATAACTGAGGAGCTGCTTTTTATATACAGTTATGTCTCACAGACAAGATTCTCTTAAGCAGTAGATTTGTACTAATGGCTGGCACCAAATTACAAGAAAATTATTTATGTCTCAGTGCAGTGATGAGATTGTCATGCAACTATTTTTGTCAGCGTTGTGGTGTTGCATTTTTGGGCATGACGCATCCATGCAGTTCTCCTTCTGGAATGAAGCTGGTAGATCATTTTGCAATTTTCATTTTAAGTGGAGATCTAACATATGATTGTGTGAATTCATGAGCTATTTTTTCACCATAACAACATGTTTTTGAAATTTTTGGTTTGATATGTGTATTTTCTGACAGGTTATTGTATTTAAAGACAGCAATCTGAACTGCAAAGAGAAATTACATTACCTGGAAATAGAAGTGATTTTACCTTAGACAACCTCCAACAGTCTGAGTCAGCAGGAAAACTGCTTTTGAGTTCTACACACACTAGAACAAAAAGTGGAGATTAGTCTCCAAAGAAATACAGTAATAACGCTGTTCACCTAATAAACCCTCCTAACTTCTGGCAGAAATTCTGCTCCTACTGGAGTAGGAGTAGCCTGCATCCTACTGAAATGTACAGGATTTTCCCATCAAGTTCTGAGCAGCCAGTAACTCGCCATCAATTCTTAGAGCAATTTGTGCCTTACTGTCTCCCTTCCTGGAGTGAAAGAACATCTGTGCAATCCCTGATGTTCAGATTCAATGCTTTTGATAAAATTCAAGACATTTTAATTCTGTTCTGGTCAGAAAATTTTACGTCAGCTTTCATAGGTTGTTGGGAGGGTTTTTTGAATGTTGACTATAGCAGAGTAGGCATGCCTATATGCTGGCTCGTTTTTCAGTAATATGGCAACATTACTGCTGGCGAAGGAGCTGGATGGCCCTCTTGCTGCCTGAGGAAAATTAGACCCTTTGAGTCTTCAAAATCACCAGATCAACATCACAGACAAACAAGTAATATTGTTTATTTTTACTATAAGCACATGACTCCTACTGTCCAAAATCTATATATTCATTGATCCTTCCCAGTTTTATTTTAATAATAAACTTATTGACTATTATATTTCTTCCCATTCACACACACACAGACACAAACACACAACCACACACACACAGAAGTCACAAATTCAAGATATGGCTCCTCTTGAGTCTCTTTAGGAATGGATATCCTGTTTCTGCTGGTGTCATGCATAATTTCTGAGTAATGCCAGTGCTGGTATCTCAGACTTTAAAGTAAGTATGGTAATTTTCAGGGAACCTTCCTTCAGTAAAGATGTCAGTTTCTTTTAACTTCTCTTTAGTAGTCTCCACTCTCTCAAGAAACTTGACCTTTTCTCTCTTTAATGTATAAAAATGTTTTTATTAAAAAAACTAGATTAAGAAAAAAAATCAGTTTGGCTAAGCCTTCAATCCAAAACTTTTAGGTATTTTTGAAATCTCAGAAAAGGAGGATGTCTATCAGATCATACTCTGAAAAGTTTGAGTGACACAGATGCTTCTGTAGGGTTCAGCCGGATCGTGGAACCCTTCCTGTGACTCCTGCTGAATAGTCCTCAGAATTATTGAGTGTCTTCCACTGCCCTGGAAAAAAGTTATTCAGTTATCCAAGAATAATGTAGCTCAAGAAAAGATTGTGTCAAACAAACATCAGAAGATCAGGGTTTATGAGACTTTTAATGTTCAAGGACAGAACCTGGGCATATGGATTTCTGGTGTTTGATTGCTAGAAAATGAAGAAAAGATATGAACATGGCTAAAGATGTGGCACTTTTCTGATCAGTAGGCAGACGGGAAGTGCAATTTCTGTGATACTGAATCTTCTGAGAATTTGTGGTTTTGTCCAGCTGAGTGTCTGGCCTGAGCTTGGCTAGATGATAAAAAAGGAGATCTAATTTTTTGGCCTACAGTATCGTAGAAATTGTTCAGCAGAAACATGAAAGCCAGCATGAGCTGAGCTGGAAAGCAAGAGGATATTGTGTAATAAATAGGAGTCGAGAAGGTGACTGGGGAATAACATTTTCCATTACCCCAATTCAAAGCAGAAAACTCAGCCTCAATTTTTTTTTCTCCCTGTTTGTTCTCCCTCTCACTTTCTCAGAAGAGCACTCACTAAGTTAAGCTATAGGTTCATTTTTCATTTCGCATGAAGATATTCACAGGCTGAATCATGAAGATAAGTTCGTCACAATGAGCAGTTTTAAAGGAGCATATAACTGCCAAGAGTTCATGGTGGTTCAAGGACTTTGCTTTTACAGACTTCTGCAGAGATTAAAAGTTAGTTCCAACACAAACAGCCCTTTCACTATGCTCTCACTGGTGGTGACAATGAAATAAATTCTTCAGAAAGCACACCATTAATAATATCCTTTCCTTGTTTCCAAAAAGGACTATCTAATTTAAATAAGATGGATGCTAATTTTAGATACTTAAAACCAAAAATCATTGAGGAATAATGTCTTTAGAAGACAAAGCAGAAGGCAGTTTTCTCTCTTCTACTGATGACTCACATCACATGTTGCTGCACAGCATCATCTTCTCAGAGAAGAGTAATACTTTTGTTTGATTCTTGTCTTTGGAAACTGCCTCTTTTTTCTGCTTCTATTTCTAGGTACCCCAATAATTACAGTATGCAGCCTCTGATTGCTTTGATATATCACTGGATGTAGATTGACTTTTGAGATCTATACAGAAAAAAGATTACACCTAGCAACTCTCACAAGCCTCAGACGTGGATTTCAATACTGAGTTGCTTCACTAAAAGTGCCTACAAGAATGCCAGTCAGTGGAAACTATGTTTGAAAGTTGTGTTTTTAACAGTTAGCAGCAGTTACAAAGCTATTGACAAAACAATGAAAACTTAAAAAAATACTATTCTCCCAAAATAATACTATTCTCCAAACAAGGCTTTCAGGTCACAGATGCAGCAGCTGCTTTGAGGAGATTCAGTTCTAATTACTCCAAGCCAAGACCTACTCTTTGAAGATGACAGTAATCTTCTTGCCTGGAGAAGTGTTTAAAGCTCGCTCATTTAGCCCTTTATCCCTTTCCTGTCTGATATTACCTTGCCTTGCAGTGTCTTCATTTGTTTTTATAATTTCTACAGCACCTTGTCAAAATCTGTTATACTACTTTCTGATATAAATTTTAAAAATTCATTTATCATTAAATTATTGGTGAGGAACAGATAAGGGCACTGAAAAGTAGATTTGGTACTACTCCGAGATTGCCTTGCCTAGACAGAATCTGCTGGGCCAAGGATCAGAGTGAGCATGACCAGAAAGCTGCTGTGTTTTGAGGGCAGGATATCATGGTGCATGGTGGATGGTGATAATCTGCAGGTCTCAAATATGACACTGCTTTATGTAATGCAGATATACTATAGTTCCCATTTTCAACAATTTCAATAATTAGGTCTTTAAATTATTTAAGTGAATCTTAATATATCAAATTATTTCAGATTATAAAATTCTCATTCTGAATGTTCATCTTCTTGGAAAGAGCGGGGAATGTTTAGTCCTGCAGTTCTTTGGAGGAACTAGTGGTGTTCCCTCTGCAGGACTCAAGCTGTTGATTTATAAAGCAGATTGGGAGCTGTACCCAGCTGTAGGTGTCTCCCATGCTGTCACAATGCTCTTTCAGTGCACACACTGCTCTCTGCTGGAAGTTTTTTGTGCATGTATTTGATGTGAGAGACCCATTGAAACCTCTCAATCAACCTTTGGTACCATCCGCCCTTTCTTGTGTATTTGTGCTAGCAAACTGTATCTTTTAAATATGGGATAAGTAAGATCATGCACTGCTAATCTTTCTTCATCTACATCAGCTTCTGGTCTCATGTCTGGACATAATTTTTTATCATCTGAAACAGTAGATGGCAAACATTCCCAGGTGAGGTTCCTGTGACCACTCCTCACTGATTTGTCCGAGTCAAGTCAGTTTAACTTCAAAGCGTGTTGTAATTTTTCTGATCCTTTTTGATCCTGTATGGACACCTCAGCATTTTCCTTCAGCTTAAAAAGTTTATGGCATGTTGTTTCTGTGGAGTAAATCACAAAACTCCTACCATTTTTGACAAACACCAGCTGATTCTCAGTAGCACTGCCAGGTTAAAGATCTGTTTCTTTTTTAAATGGTACAACATCGGCTCAAGCGTTGGCAGTGGCATCTGGGTCAGGTCCTGCCAGGGTGTGTGAGCACATTGCTGCTTGGCATTCCTCAGGCAGCTCTGTCTCTTGAGGCTGTGAGAGCATTAGCTGGGAGGCATTAGCAAAGAATGGGTTCATGTGACTCTACAAGAGAAAAGACATGGGAATGGAAATTGAAGTGGTTCAGTTTTTCACAGGATACAGCACAAAACTGTGCCCAGAGTGTGGCTTCTGCTGCCTATTCCATCCTGTTTAACAACTGATGTTTTGAAACACCCAAACTTCTTTTATGTAGATTGCAATAAAATGCATAAAATAACATTTGATTTGTTATAGCTTCACAAACCACTAGTGAACTTACTGAAAAAAATTCAGCCCAAGTGTCACTGCATGTGCTCGGTAAGTGGAATTATGCTTTGCCTCAGGGCCACCTGACCTGTGCAAACCAAACCAAGTTTCTTGATTTGGCTGCTGTTTGGTAGGGGAATGTGGCACCAGCATGTCTGACATCATGGAAAAGAAGAAAAGACATTTCTGGGTAAGGTGAGGAAGAAATCCTACCAGTACAGCTTGCTCTTTCTGAACAAAGTTCATAACTGGAATAATTAGTATGCATGGCCTTGGTCTTAAACCACAAATTTCATTTTCAAGGAATGCAAAATTATTCAAGTTAGTTTCACTACACTGACTTTATATCGAACAATTTAAAGATGCCTGAAATTCTCTGAAACTAATCAGTTTGCTGACAAGTGCTGAAAATATATACAAGGACTATGGATCATATTAAATTAAGCACTAATGTACTGAGTTTATCAAGAAAATTCCATTTCAAGAACATCATAAAGAAAAGGTAATATCTTAGGCCTGAATAAGCTCTTCTGTTTGAGAAGCTGAGTGATTTTTTAAAATTTTATTCTCAAATCTGCCACATAATGACACCTGAGCATTAAGGCTCTATTTAGTGGGTGCATTTATGAATGTAACTACGTAGGAAAAAAAATGCAATTTCAAAACGAATGCTGCTAATATTGAAATTATATTTATACAAATATGTCTTGAAGTAGCATTAAAGCTGCCACTGGCATCTTTGTATGACTGCAAATAATGTTCAGTGCTACCTCTAGTCCACTTGCCTCTGGCAACAGCATTAAAACTTCTGCTGCTTTTGGAATTGCATCAAAAGTCATTTCTTCTTTTATCAAATTGTTTGTCACAGTGTAAAGGACATGGAATTGCTTGTGAATATACGCATTTGCATGTGCCCAGTCTCTCAACTGCTCATTCCTGTAAGACATCCTTGTCTTCTTTGAAACTCAGACTTTAAATGATGTATTTAGTTGTGTTCAGCATTCACTTGCAGTATTCATCAGAAAATCCAGAAAATTTGTACCAAGCCATTTCTAGGGTAGAAAAAAGTTAGTGATTTCCAGAAAATTAATACAATTTTAAGTACCTATTTATTTGTTGTAGATTGGACTGGTGGCACCATCTTCTAAAATTGCCCAGAAATTCCATTACAAAATCATTTTCTGTAGCTCATAACTTTACCAAACTTTAACTATTTGGCCTGAAATTTGCATACTGGGTAATCTGCCTCAGGCTGAATCTTTCTGGAAAAAATCAGTCAAAATTACTATTTCCAAGAACTAAATTAGGAGAAAATACATCATTCTGTCCATATCAAAATGTTCTAGTTACCTCTTTTGTGTGAAATTTTAATGATTTGAAACAGAAACATAAAATTTGGAAGGAGTGACTGAAGTGTCCAGCCTGTACTCGTTGTTGATGTGGAACTGCATCTTGAACAACTTAAGGCTTTAAAAAAGAAAAAAAAAAAAAAAGAAAGGCAAAAATGAAAAAAGACCAGAAAGAAAATATCTCAGTCTGCAAACTAGAGGATTGTGAGGCTTCTGAAGTCACAGCTCTAGAAGGCTGCTACAGGTACTGAGGGAGATTTCAGCTTGAAGTGAACTGGGCTTTTCTTTGGAGTAGATCAAGCCAGGGACTGGTGCCAAGAGCGCATGTGATGGGAGCCCAGCACTGCCAGTCCTGGGTGTCCTTGCTCAAGCTGGGCAAAGCTCTCTGTTTCCAGAACATGGATGGCCAGAGGTGTTTGCAGGGGGGGACTGTTAGGACAGAGAGTTTGCTGGACCACACTGAGGCTTGAAGCATCTGTCTGTAAGGAGGGAAATAGAGATCAGAGGAACTGGGATATAGGAAACAGGGCTGTGAGACAACCCAGTTGTTTGACCCAAATGAGTCCCGTGCAGGGCTAACTTTTTGGATTGGGTGTTGAATGCCAAAGGACCATGAAAGGAACTTGAAGGCAGAAGTCCTGTGAAAATAGTACTGTGCAGTCCTGTAACTAAATATTGTAATTTCCCATATTCATCAGTGCTGCATTACAAGTGCAATTTTTAAATTTATGAATATGTGCAAGTTTATTACTGGAATGGGTATTATATTTTTAATGCTGTATTTTAGTGTGCAATGTAAATGAATTCTATGGTTTCCAGTGTTAGGCTCTTATGACCTTCTAGATTTGAAAAACTGAACTTTATAACTCACTGGAAGACTGGTAGGCTTTCCTTCTGATTTATATAATGTTCACATCATAACCCATTTGAGTGGCAGTACATCAGACTTCATCTCTCCCATGACAGAAAATGCTATTCTGGGCTGAAATTCCAGGTAAATTTGGTTTCCAAAGACAAAAGCTAAATAAATCAATTTCTTTTAAATTTAAATTGAAAGGCATTTATCCAGGTTAGAGTAGTGTTTGCTCTGATGAAAGAGGCAGTTCATTACTATGGAAAAGGCTCTTGGATGCAAGAAATTAAAAGTGCTGATATATATGAGTTATAAACCTCTTCTGTGGGAAGAAGGTTAGAACTGGACAGAAAAGTAAGTCAGGGCTGGTTCCATCCAGCTGCTGAGATTGGTTCCTTCACAGCCTGGGCTGAACAGAGCATAAAAGAGTCTAAACCAGCTTTTAATTCAGCAACATTTATGGAAGAATATAGGTTAGAATAGACATTGGAGATCATCTGGTCCAAACCTCTGCTGGAAGCATCTGTTAGCAAAAATACAAGAAACCAAATTAGGTCCTTACGCAGAAAACAAAACAAAACTTTTTAGACATTCTAGCTAAATGCTGTTTTTCTTACAAGAAACTACTCCCTTTGCAAGCAAAACACATTTTTGAGGTCAGCAAATCAGTTTATATCTTATGTCATATGAGAGCAAACAATGAGGGAAGAATTAGTAAAATTCTTAATACAAGAAACACAAAGTGTGAGATTCTTGAAAACAGCTGTTCTGCTATTAACATTCCTCAGACACTGAATGATTTTCAAAGTGGCTTTAAGCCTTGCCAAGTTAATTGACATTATAGCTGGGTTGGTCAGGACAAAGGCTATTGGAAAAGGGGTCTTATTATTCTTCACATGGGTCAAATGAGGGCAAGTCTTAGCTGATCTGAGACCTGAAAGGTTAAATGTTTGACCCCATCAGATTGTCAGGATGGCAAAGAGAGCAATAGAGACTGAAAGAGCTGCTGGGTTAAGCAGCAGTAGTTCACCCATACTGTCCTTTGCACAGTTGCACAAATATAAACACAAAGGGAAGAATCTGTTTCTAAGGTGTGATAAAATAACAGCTGAGGAGAAGTTTTGTAACAGACACAGGCTCTGTCTCTGAGAAGTTGATATCATCCAAATGTTCTCTATATATGAAGATACCTTTGTGCAATTTAAAAATCCTTCACTACTGTTTGATTCTGATTTGTGTTTAAAAAGAATGTTTGCAGCAGTATGTAAGCATCAAATAGTGTAATATAAATATCATAGCATACAAACCTTCAAAAACATTTAACTGTTAGCAACGCTTAAAAACAAATTTCTGCTATGACTTCTCAGCTGGCCCCACAGCAAAAATTATGGGATAGTTTAAAACTCACCTACCTTTGTGCTGACCAGAGTGTTTAAAACTGTTAGTACAGTGTGCTTGAAGGCAAACATAAACATGAAAGTTTATGCTGGAAAATTCCCCAGCTACTTTCCTATTGGTCAGACACAAATAAATCTGTGTGGTCCATGTTTTCAACATGGTTGATTTTTAAATAATAATGGATCTGCATGCACCCTATTGTGCTGCAAAGACTCAGCAGTTTATGAAGTGTGAATCTGGGGTTGTGTTAGCAGCGAGTGCTTTGCACGGCAGATGCTGTAATGGAATTAATGTCATTTAATTCCAGCTACCTGAGATACATCCATTAGATCAGATTAGAGACTGAGGGGAGGCCTCCTTGTGCTTCTCAGCATCCTCATGAAGGGAGGAGTCTGGGAAGGCACTGATCTCTTCACTCTTGTGAGCAGGGACAGGACCTGAGGAAGTGGCATGAAGCTGAGTCAGGGGAGGTTTAGCTTAGATGTCAGGATAAGGTTTTTCACCCAGAGGGTGACTGGGCACTGGAACAGGCTCCCCAGGGCAGTGGTCATAGCACCAAGCCTCTCTGTGTACAAGAAGCAATTGGAAAACACTCTTAGGCACATGGTGTGGTCCTTGGGGTGTCCAGTGCAGGGCCAGGAGCTGGACTTGATGATCTGGATGTGTCCCTTCCAACTCAGAATAGTCTTTGATTCTAAGTGTGTGTGAGTACCCAGCCTGGTTCTGGAGGACAGGCTGCATCCTCAAATTTGTGTGAATCACTCTTTTCCTTAGCCCAGGACAATTCAAACATCACTATCCAATATCCAACAAACTATCCTGTTGAACAGGAATGTGGGGAATTTCAGCAGAAGACCTGTTTGGGTAAGCAAGCGATTCTTAGCCTGTCAGTGAAAGGGATCTAAATGTAACCTGCAACAGCTGAAGAGGAATTAGGAACAGTCAAACTCTTCTGGATAGACACAGTCAGTGTAAGAGAAAACCAGCACCAGCTGCAGTCCAGGAGGCTCAGCTCAAATGGACGGAGGAACTTTCAAAATGATGTAGCACAGCCCTGGAACAAGCAGCCAGAGAAGAGAAGGCAATTTCGCTGGAGATTTTAAAGAACTGACTAAAATGAAACCAACAGCCAACCTGAGCTGGGGCTGTGAGAGGGAGGTTGGAGTAGACAGAATTTCTGTCATTTTAGAAATGTCCTTGGACAAGTATAAAGAACCCATTTCTCTACTTATGTTTGTTAAGGCTGGAGTTTAACTAAGCAGGGGATTTTGATGCTGAAGAGGGAATGGGAATGTGCGTTTGCCTCCTTAGTTGTGACCAAGGAGCCAGTTCACTCATTTTGCTGTGAGGGACACAGACAGCAGCTCCCTCCTGACTCAGGGCCATGTGCAAGGGAACATGGGGAGCCCCAGGGCTTTGGGGAAGAGATGCAGAGTGGCTTGGGGATCTGTATTGGCAAAATTCCTGTGGATGCCTGAGTGCTTCGGTCTATCCAGGCCAAAGGCCCTGCAAAGGACAATGGAATCACTGCAGCTCTGGAACTCCTTAGAGCTAGAGGTCTGCAGTCCGTAAGAAAAACAAGAACACTAAAACAATAACCGGCAACTGCTACACATATATTTATTACCAAATTTTTAAAAGGTTAAGTTTTTCACAAAATTTTAACATTAAAAGTATTTTGCATGTTGCCTTTTAAAAACTCCATCATTATTACAGCTACTCTCACCTGACAGCTCAAACTTTTTTCTCCATTCAATCTCTGATTTCTGACTGTACATTCCTTCATTATTTGCAGTACTTGCTAATTAAGTGCTATCTGCAAACTTGGATGCCTTTGCTTTCCACATCTCTGTTACGTTATATTTGCGTAAATATTTAAAATCTGGACCTCTAACACTGACTCCTGTCATCTACTACTGACATTTTAGCTTGAATACTTTCCATTTATGACTACAGTAGATTTCCTACTAATGCAGCCAAATTTATGTTTAAGCATGCCAGTTTTCTTCCTCTCCTCTGACTAGAGCAGAGAAACTTAGTAGCAAGAATCAGACAGATTTCGTGCATTTAAAAAAATTAATTTAAGTGTCAAAACCAGCAGGTTTTTAAGCTGTATGTTTCTTTACTTCTGTTGAAGGTATTGATCATTTTCAAATTATTTCAAACTGAATTTGTGTCATGTGAGATACATTGTCTTTTGCCATTTTTTCATCAAGTTCACTATTGCAAAACCTCTTTGTGATATTTCTTCACGCATAAGACCCTATTTCCTTTCACATCTTGGTATGCACAACTGCACAACTGGCATGCACAACTTCTGACTGTGTAGGAATACATACACAGCACATATTCATATTCAGGATGTAATAATATTATTTGGAGGAAATATATTTTTTTTCTTGGAAATTCCCTATCATTTAAATGCATATTTTGAAGTTTCAAGTTATAAAAATAATCTTACTTCCTCTAAAACTCTCTACCGTGCAGGTGTGCTTGTGTATATGCCAACTGATCCATCAGCCTTCCTTTCAAACCACTTCAAGCATCTGCACATCCCTAGGGATCTGTGGTCTTCCAGAAAAGGTGCAGCTTCACACATGGAGCTTCTTCACAGCCTCGCTTTGTGTTAAATATCCTTGTCTTATTGATACTTCTTCTTCAATATTTGCCTCTAAATATACTTTTCTTGGCTTCATTTAAAGAGTGTGTTTCTATATTTACATTACTGATGATTTATGTTGAATACAAAAATTAACTTTCTTTTTTGATACACACATATAGCTGGTTTTCACCTTGTAGAGGTGTAAATTAAATTCTTCAGAAGTACTGAGCAGTTTGTAATTTGCCATAGACAAAACCGGAGGTCACTATTGTTATGAAGAAATATAATTTTTTAATGAAGGATTGCCTAACACAGCACTTCATAGGCTATTCCAAACAGTGCATGAAGCATCACTGAAAATAATTCTGAGGTGTAAGTACTTATGTATGCTTCACATATGGACAGAAATACTTCAGTACCTAAGACAAAGGATAACAGGATGATTAAGCAGCATTTTGAAAAGAAATGTTGTAGACAAATTTAATTTAGAGTATTTAACAAGTGCAGTTCATATTGAATATGAAAGCTTCTGTCAAGCAAAAGTGACAAGTTAAACAGCATTTTTTCCTAAAATATTTTTTAACAAACCAAAATCATTTTCCTGAAACTGCCTTAATATACAGTAAGAGTATACTATACAGAGAAAATAGATTTAATTGCTCCTCTTTCTTCCACATAACATGATCGTTTACACATATTTCAAAGGCCATTGTCTTTCAAGATTCTCACTAACTCACTTCAGCCAAATTAATATTCTCATGAAGAAAGGAGATTTTTGTTATGATTTGATTGTCAGCTCTGACCACTTTATCAGCTGTCTGCCAGGTTATCTCTAAAGCTAAAAGAAGATTCTTCAAACAAAGAAGTTATGAGCCTCTGGAAATAAGGAATCTTCACTATATACACCTCACAGTGTGTGGATTATTCAGAAGTAGTATGAAATATGCTTGATGCATGAATATCCTTTTGTATCTGGACTTTTGCAGAGCAATATAGTACAGCTGAACATCACACTTTTCCCATATAATTACCAGGGCCATCATGGGTCTTTGCTTGCATTCGGTTCATGTTCTCAAGTATGTTTGTGAGTAAAAATAAAGAAACAAATCACATACACTGAGCTTAAAATAAATAAATTAAAAAAAAAAAATCAGTTTTTAGAAAAACCACGGAGCTTATCCTTCTGAGCCACCACAGCAGTCTGGCTGCTGGAGGGCTCCCAGTGAGGAGTGTTAAAGATGATGCTGGGCACACGGAAGCAGCACTGTTTCCACACTGGAAACATCATGGTGGCCTCTTCAATGTCAGCACATAACCACAAATTGATTTTGACATCTCAGTTCGAATGTCTAATCATGACTAACACCTAGATAAGGCTTTTGACTATAACCCAAGTCTGTTCCCAGAAGCCTATCAGGAAAGCATGCAAAGACACTTCCAGTTATTATGAGGAGTGTGTCTTTGCCACCGGAGTATTAGCTGCAGAAACACCCTCTGAAAAGGCATGTGTGTGGGTAGCACACCTCTGCCCATTGTTCTCCAGCCTGCTTCTCTGGTTTATACAGCTGTGCACAGCGGCTTGAGCAGGCAGAATTCACGTGGCTGTTATCTATCAATAATCAGCATCACTTGTTGCAGTTACATGAGAACCTGCTGTGATGGGGAGCCGTGGGACAGCTGTCCCCTAAGGCTATGCCCTAGGGCTGAAGAGAGCTTATGTCTCAATACAACTCTCATATGATTAATTTAATAATGTATTACATGCCATGCTTCCTGAATGTTCCATTGTGCTCTCTTTTTTCCTATCAAAGAGCTATTCAAAGTAAACAGTGACCTCATCAATACCGTCTGAAACTTACAGTAAATGGAAATCTTCCAAAACCATAATAGAAACCATATTTCAACAGATGTAAAAAGCAAGATGAGAAGTGAGACCTAATTTGGATGTGAATGTTACAATACTTGATCCTCGACTTGGCTTTGCTCAGCCTAATCTTTTTGCTAAGTGCATTAGGCCTTTTTCGTATGAGGATCTAGATTTAAAAAAAAAAGATAAAGAAAATCACTACTTCATCTTTCTGCAACATTCATGGCTTGGTGAAGAAGAGAGAAGGAATTTTACCTCAGAAGATAAAAAAACAAAGCTGCAAAAATTTGTCCTGCAGGAGAGAGGAGCATGAATATGGTCATGAGTGAGATTTTCAAACCTGCAAAGGTATTTGAAAAAACCCAATTTTTTATAAAAGTATTCGTTAGCCTATTCATTCATGACCTTCAAAATGCCACCGTTCAAAAGCACGCAAGGATTGCTAGAACAGGAACAAAGTTGCTATTCAGGCTTTTTTAGATTGATCACAGCCTACAAGCCAAGTAAAATAAAAGATCCTATCAGAACATCTTTGTGTTAAGCTGCAGGTGCTTGATTTCCAACTTGGAGAAATAGTTGTCTTTGCCTTGCTGGTGTACTTGGATTCTCTTTATCTCTGAAACTCAGTAAATTGCCCAGGCTACAGTTCTTTTTATTTTCTAGATAGAGAGAAACACCAATTTAAAGGAAAAACACCAGAGCTTTACACTTTGATTTGAGATCTACACATTCAATCAGTATTTAAAAAGCAACACTTTTTAAAATATTAAGGAATTATAGGCTTGGATTCCAGTTAGATGTCTTTATTTTGGTTGGATTTTTTTTACCTGTAGATTAGTATCTCATATAATGAATTTTAAGGCTGGTTGCATTTTCTCTCGAAGTTCTAATGTGTTCAGAGTACTGAACAGAATACTGTGATTTCTATCACATTAATAGAAATCTCCTATCAGAGTTGTCCATCACTGCTGTAATATCCTGTCATGAAATCTGTGCTGCTGGCAATGTAACAGTGCTTACACCCATTGGGAAAATATCTGAATAAATAAAAACATTAAATGAATGAAAAATACATGTAAAATAAACTAAAGATGTGGTACACCCAGCAAAGCCGTGGTTTCCAGTATTTTGGCAAACACTCTGATTTTCCTTATCTAATTTTAAAACTCAGAAGATATAAACAATTGAGCTGCAAAAAATAATATATAAACTTTATATAGTCTAATGTACAGTCAAAAGTGGTTTCATTATTTTTGCCTGTTTTTCTATATTCATATTTCCATAATATGTCTTGTATCTGACACAGAGCCACAGCCATTCTAGGTGGGTGAGATTTATCCCTCAGAGTGTGAAGAATGTCCAGTAAGTATGCAAAAAGTTTATTAAATTCCTTGAAAATTGGTAACTCCCTTAAGAAAATTATGGTCATTTATGATATTGGAAGAGTAGTATTTTGTTGGGTTTTTTTTAACAGCCATTAAAAATGGAGAAATCTCATGAGAGCCCGTGTGCTTTGTTGTCAACTCATGGTCTGCTTGCTGATGTTTTTATCATTCTACAAGACGTAATCCTTTGTGGACAGCACACTCCGTCCACTGGTTCTGCATCCCTAAAGAAGATGCTGATTCTGGTCTCAGTAGCATTTTAATTTTAGAACAAAATAAGAAAGAGGATTTCAGGTAGGTAGAGATGGTGTACAAGAAAGTAAGATTGTACATTGTGATAAATACCTGGATCTGCGCAGTTAGCAGCTACCCTGGAAAAGAAGGCTGTAAGTGCTAGTGTGTCTGTCTATTTTCCGTTGGCATTATACACAAAAATCAATAGTATATATTCTTCTAAATAATAATTTCCTAGACAACCTGAAAAATACTATATGCTAAGTAGCAAGATCTGAATTCAATGGAAGTGCAACTATTTTAAGGCTCTGTAAGTTCATATTCCTGTTCTTAAATTATATTTGTTGCAGAATGGGGAGAATTTTCTTCTTTTATTTAGGCATCACAGCATGAGAGCAAAAGGCTTTTTCTTGGAACAGATCCAAAATGGTGTAAGTATATGGTACTCTATGTTTCTATTCCATGTTTTTCAGTATTTTCCCCACCCCAGCTGTGTATCACAGGATAAGTGCTCTTGTCTGTGTAGGGGTTCTGGAGGGGAGTGACATGCCAAACTAGAATACAAGCTGGCAGATTTCAGTAAATAAACATTACTTCTTCATTTTAGAGTTTTCACTGGTTCATCCTGTGGGTGACTTTTTCCTCCCACTCTGCATTGCTAAGAAATTGTATAGAAACTTTCCTTTTGTCCAATTCTGTCAGCATTGCTTTCTTTCGGCAGAATGACTCACTGTTGACCTGGATTCCCTGTGTATGGTATCACAGCTCTGTGAACAAACTTGCTCTCTCGCTAGCCTGACATCATCTTCATTGCGTCTCTCTTGTCACTGACATTGAACAGGACAGGCCAAAGCAGACTCCCTGTGTCTCGTCATTTCAGCAGCACTTTGACAGTATGCTCTGATCACTTTCCACCACATTTTCCCTTTGACCCCATTCCTTCTCTGACAGAGCTATATAGTAAGTCAAGCACTTCATGCGTATCAGGTTTTTAGCTCCAGTTAGGATTTATATCCACCACATTTCAGCTCAGATGATCTCAGGGCACGGAGGCAAAAAATTTGCATATTTATTAACTTCTGTGGAAGAAAACATCTCATCTAAGTAATGTGATTCACAGTTAAACATATTTTCTCTAGAAGCAGGACTGCTTTCGCTCACTTCTGTCATCCCTGAGCTCTGTATGCGTGCTGGTCTGGAGGCCCATGCTGGTCTGGAGTCTCATTTTCAGCAGCCAGCAGTTACTCCAATGTTATTTACCATAACACAAGGGTTCAGGTGCTCCCTGCCTGGCCTGGCCCAGGCCATTACTGCTCCTGCCACAGACTGACACCTTTTCTGATGTGTTTCCCTCTCAGAATCCTGTGCCAGTGTTGAAGGTATTATAAGCAATGTTGAGCTTCATTTCAGTTATGGGAAGGAATTCTAAAGCAAGAGGAAATTTCTTTGGTATTTTATGGTTCAAAGTTGGGATCCCACCTCTCCTAATATCCAAATGACAGCACTGGTACCCAGAAACATGCTGCACACAGCAAAAAAATCACTTTTATAGTAAAACAGAAGCCTTTAATTACAAATGGAAGAGACTGGAAAAGTTCTGACTAAACATTTTCTGGTAGGAATTTGTTGGCTCAGGCAGATTGAAATCTGTTTCTGCGACACTGATATTTTCCTCTGGGTCCCTCAGAAGCCTGGAAGCTGCACAGCTGGGATGGGTCTGGGGCTCCAGCAGCTGAAGAGGCAGCTCTGGGACAGGTCCATCAGGAGCAGCCTTCAGGGCAATCCCTTTCCTAACCTGTCTTAAGGAAACAGCATTCACACTACTAATGCTTTGGGGAAGCCCGGGGGCCAACCTGCTCCCATACTGAAGCTTCACTGCCTTCCACAGATAATTATGGAATGTTTGGCTTTTGTTACCAAGTGGAACAAACTCAGATTTCGCAGTAATCTAAATCCTGTGTGAAAGTCAATTAGTTCTCTCTGCAAAGCTGAAACTATGACCACATACTTCTCACTTGTAGCGCCTGCATGAAGATGTCAGTGCTGAAAACCTGGCAATCCTGGTGAGGTTGTGGTCAACGTAATTGAAGGTCAACCTCTTGAATATACACTGTTTCATTGTCTATTAGATGTTAAGGTCCTGTAGAACTCCCTGATGCTAGAAAGAATAAACAAGGATGACCCTAGATATTAGATGATAATTAATATTGTAACTTAGAATTTTACTGCATTTAAAGTTTTAAAATGCAGCATTAGTGCAAACATGAATAATCTCAGCAGGAGGCGAGCAGAAAGATTGCAATTCTTTTCAATGAAGTAATGGATTTCAGACTTCTGAAATACTCTATATGCAAATACATCTGAGCTAAAAAAAAAACCTGCAAACAAACTGTGTTGCAGTTTTAAAAGAGAATTCATAGAATCATAGAATGGTTTGGATTGGAAGGGACCTTAAACATCATTCAGTTCCAGCTGCTGTGGACAGGGACACCTTCCACTAGACCAGGCTGCTCAGAGCTCCATCCAGGGACAGGAGGTGCTACCACAGCTTCTCTGTGTAACCTGTGCCAGTGTCTCACCACACACACAGTAAAGAAGTTTCTCCTAATGTTTAATCTAGACCTAAGCCACATCTCACATTTTTTAGTGGCTGTCAGTGTGAACTTTGGAGAGAAGAGCTGGAGCTGGTAGCCTTGGTGGGTGACCACTGTCTTGTGACGGAGGGGTCTGTTCTTAGGCTGGTTATGAAGGTGTTTTCAAGACACAGCTGATGCCATCTGCAAATGCTTAAACTCATACATGTAGTCTTGTAGGACATCGTTTTGTAGAAGAATTGTATTAAAATCACTCAATCAAATGTAGGAGAAATGCCTTATTTTTTATTTTTTTTTTTGGAACAATTCATTGAAACCTATAGAAGGAAGATCACTCTGCACTAAATACTTGAAGTTTCAAACTTAAGACAGCTGAACTTCAGTTTCGAAATGGGGCCTTTGTTCCTGAATATATCTGGTTTGCATTTGAACACTACTGCATCTTAAAGTAGTTCCAGTTCATTAACAGGAATTATGTTTTGTTACTTAAATGATACAGTTAAAATAAGAGTTTATGGAAGACCCAGGTAAATATATTATCCTTTATTCTGTGTCATTTTTCTTCTAAAGGTTTTTGTGGTGTAGATTTAAGATTTTGTATGAAGACAACTTTAGGAATGTTCTATTACTAGATTTCAAAACAGCAAAGCAGGACATTAGTACAAATGTTGTTTTTATGTATCTGAGAAGTAGACTGATACAGATGTTACAGTAATTAACCTCATTGCTCAATCAGTGACCCCTTGTATTGAGCCTAGAGAGCAGAATTAGGTGTTCACATAGCACAGCAACACTTCTGAAATATATGGAAAACCCTAATTCTGGCCAATAAGGAAGTTGGAATACTGCATTATGGTGTGTAGGAATATGAAGCTGTATTTCATTATAGGAATGTTGAAATCCTGAATGCAGTCAAACTTACTAAACTTTGGTTTGCTATGTGAACCCTAACCTCACAAAGCTACTCACCAGAAAAAGCGAAGCTTAGAGGAAGTGTACTGAACACACATGAAATATGTTTTTCCAGGGTGAATAAACAGCAACATAGTAACAAGGTTATTTTCATGTTTCCTTCTTTTATGACTAATGATTTTTTTTTTTAATTATTGAATGGAGCTTTCATATTTCTCAAGATATGAAAGAACCTCCCCCTCTCAGAGCCCTTGGAGATTTGCAGCCAGCCTTACTCAGAGGACATTCCAGACCTGTCACTGCACAGCTGCTGTTGGCAGTCAGCCCTCCATGCAGCATCTTTGCCAAGGCATTGCTTGGACCCCCCAGCCACTCTGCTGAAACAATAATTAGTACTATGAATTTTGCCCAACTGCTAAATAATTTTTTGCCTTAAAATTAATTTTATATACTTCAGTTATAAAATGTGCTGTATCTTTGACATCATGGAATTTGCTTCTCCAGCCTGCTGTGTTAGCTGACATTGATATCTTATATTCCAGAAGTAGGCTGCTCGGTAGCATAAGCTTTAAGGTTCTTACATGGCAAGAAACAAGATTCATTACATTTGTTCAGCTGCATGCTTGCTTTTTCCACGGGGTCTAATCTACTTTGCAGAGTCTTCCCTTTCTATATCTTTGAAATGCTTGCTTCAAGTATGAAAGATGTAAAGAAACAGAATAATAAGCCTTACCTGAATAAGGTTTCTTTTCCTTTCATATTGAATTCCATTGTGATAATTCCATGGGTCTGGTCCCAAGGTATTTGATTCCAACCAGTGAAAGGCAGAAAGGTGTGTATTTCTTTTTGTCCTCCTCTAGACTTCATAGAATGGTTTGGGTTGGAAAGAACACTTGAAAATCATCAAATCCCATCCTTCTGTGATGGGCTTGGACACCTTGCTCAAAGCCCTGTCCAACCTGGCCTTGAACACACAAACTTATAAACTTCCTGTTCTGCGTGAATACCAAGAAGTTTGATGCATGTTCTGATAAGGCACAAAAAAGAAACAAAACGAACAAACCAAACTAGATTGGAAATTATTTTTGAAAAAGCTATGCTAGGGTTTTATGCTTTGGGCATTTCCACCATCTATTCTTTTTAATTTTTAACATCCTCTAAGGCTGGAGCATTTGGAACCAAAACACCAGGGATTTTTCCTCTACAAGTTAAAAATGCCCTGTAAAAATGTGGCAATAGTGCTTAGAGAATTTTCACCATAGTTTGATAATAAAATTTATGATAGATTCTGGGGTTTTTTTGTACAAAACAAACTTTCTGGTTTATTTGTTTATTTTTATTTGTTTTAAAGTTAATGTGGTCCAAGTCAAAAGAGAGATCAGAAAAACCTCAGAAATCTTTTCTGCCTCTAGCAAGAAGAGAACAAGGCAATGACAGTGAAATCTTGCCCCCTACCAGTATGAAGTCAAGGGATTATATTTGAGCCTAGCTGCCCAACATCCTTCAATACACCATACTGATATACTAAAATAACTGTGAGGCTAAGCCTAAATGCTGGGAGGGAATCTATGTCTGCCTCTTTCTTCCTTTTTTCAGCTGATTGCTTCTCTGCCATGGGTTTCATCCATGTCGTGTGTTCTACTGATACAGTAGAGGAGCTTTGTTTAAGGCCAAACTCAAGGTAAAATTTTAGGAAAAGACCAATTTTTATTGTGCAAGGATTTTTTATCAATACTGATTTAAACAGTTGTTCTAAGGGATGTCTTAGACAATATTGGTTAGTGAGCAGTAAATGTTTTTAATGGCAATTACTGGAATATATGTGAGCTTCTGAAGCTGGAAACTGAAGTTCAAATTCCTAACAATTGCTAAGAGGTTGCATTAGGCCTTTTTCTCCTTTTCTATAGTACCATTGTTTTTGTTTGTTCTTAGTACCTGAGTATCTTGCATGTTATTTTAGTTTCATGAACTATGAAATGTAAACAAATTCTAAATCTGATTAATTCTTAAAAATACATAGTCTTTAATAGAATTTTTGTTTTTAGGCATGGACCTAATAAGGCTTACCTTCTAGTAGTACTAGTCATCTGGATCTTACCTAATCAGCTTTGGAACTTTTCTGTTGTAGTAGTAAGATCAGAAACCTGCAATAACAAAGTGTTTATTTTTATTTCCTCTGCTCAAATTCCAAGTGCTATACATTTATTCCCTAACTATCTCCAAATTGTCAGCTCTATCACCAACCCAAATGGAAAATCATGACATGAAAAATGAAAAGACAAACAATACCAGGCACAAATTTCTCCAAAACAAACTTTAGTTCACTTAGAACAGGATGACTCAACCTTCCCAGATAAAAAGTTTAGTGACTCTTTCACAGGGGAATCAGAAAATTCTCAGAATGTACTTTTATATCACCTCCTGTAATGTAGGGATTCTTTTTCTTATACAGCTTGTCCTGTTTGTCACTCACAACTTCTACTCATGATTAAATATTCCTGTTTATTGACTCAGCCTGCTATGCAAGTGACCTTTACAGCTGTGCTGATGTCTTTGTTGTTCTGACTTCAAGTCTGAAACACAACAGATGTGTACTGGAATTCCTCTTCTTCTTCTTCTTCTTCTTCTTCTTCTTCTTCTTCTTCTTCTTCTTCTTCTTCTTCGTCTTCTTCTCCTTATTACTATTATTATTATTAATAATATTAATATTATAATCATCATCATTTATGTCTATGAATACTTAGAATGGAATAGCATTCTAAATCACAGAACACTGGGGAGTTACCTGATATGTTGCAAACTACTTTTTGTTCTTTATGGAAAAAAGCACAGAATAAGGCTATTTTAAGTCTATTCTAAATCTAAGTGATTCCTTTAGGCTTTTCAGACAGGTGCAGTTGGTTTCTCTTTTATATGTTAAAAATCCATACAATTCCAGGCATTATTGACACATCAGTTCTTACAAATTTTTAAAGAGCATTTTAAAGGGCTGACCCTGAATTTGTGTGCGATCTGCTGGATCCCTAAAAATCTATGGAGCCTGATCTGAGGATCCTTGAGGAGCTGGCTGATGTCATCGCCAAGCCTCTCTCAATGACTTTCAAGCATTTTCCCAGTTTTCAAGAAGGGCAAAGAAGGAGGACTCACACTTTCCATATGAGAGGGATGCTCCAGTGCCCTAATCATCAGCACAGCCCTCCATTGGACCGTCTCCAGTAACTCCCTGTCTCTCCTGTCCTGAGGAGCCCAGAGCTGGGCACAGCACTCCAGGCGAGGCTCTCCAGGGCTGAGCAGAGGGGCAGGATCCCCTCCCTCGACCTGCTGGCCACGCTCTCCCTAGTGCAGCCCAGGGTCCCATGGTCCTTCCTGCCCACCAGGACACACTGCTGGCTCGGGGACAGTTTGCTGCCCACCAGGACCCCCAGCCCAGGATCCCATGGTCCTTCCTGCCCACCAGGACACACTGCTGGCTCGGGGACAGTTTGCTGCCCACCAGGACCCCCAGCCCAGGGTCCCATGGTCCTTCCTGCCCACCAGGACACACTGCTGGCTCGGGGACAGTTTGCTGTCCACCAGGACCCCCAGCCCAGGATCCCATGGTCCTTTCTGCCCACCAGGACACACTGCTGGCTCGGGGACAGTTTGCTGCCCACCAGGACCCCCAGCCCAGGATCCCATGGTCCTTCCTGCCCACCAGGACACACTGCTGGCTCGGGGACAGTTTGCTGCCCACCAGGACCCCCAGCCCTTCTCCACAGAGCCGCTCCCCAGCAGCTCAGCCCTCAGCCTGTGCTGGCCCATGGGGTTATTCCTGCCCAGGTGCAGGACCCTGCACTTGCCCTTGTTGAACCTCAGGCAGTTCTTCTCTGCCCATCTCTCCAGCCTGTTCTGAAGGGCTGCACGGCCCTCTGGGGTATGGGCCACTGCTCCCAGCTTTGTGTGCTCAGTGACCTCGCTGAGGAGAGATCTGCCCTTCATCCAAGTATTTGATGAGTAAGTTAAACAATATTGGGCCCAGTATTGAACCCTGGGAGACACCACCTGTGGCAAACCTCTAACTATACCCTGTGCCACTGATCACAACCCTCTGAGCTCTGTCATTCAGCCAGTTCTCAAAATACATCACAGTCCACTCATCCAGCCCACAGCTCCTGAGCTTGCCTGTGAGGATATCACAGGAGCGTGTTGAAAGACTTGCTGAAGTCCAGGTAGACAACATTCACTGCTCTCCTCTATCCAGTTGTCCCATTGCAGGAGTCAATCACGTTGGTTAAACACAACAACTAAATCTCCAGGAAAAAAAGTCAAACACCTAGGCAAATGTAGGATGTATTAAGAAGGGCACTTTCAAGGGAATGTATTAATTTTTTTTCCACACAGCCTGGAATACATATCCAAAATGAAAAAATGTGAACAGCTCTGCTCTCCCATTTCTGTGGAAACTTAGGTAACTGTAACAAAATTACACAGTTTATCAAATCTAGATAAACAGAAGTAGAGAAGATGGACAGTTCTTTTCTTGAAACACAGCCAGAATAAGCATCTGTGCAAAGGAAAGAGACGTAGAACATGAAGAATAAAGCATGAATTTACACTGGAATTTAAAAAGTTTCTCACTCTCAAAGAAGTGAGTTTCTGAAACAGCCAATAGGAACATAAGTAGAATAAATATGTTGCAGTTGTTTTTACTGCAGTTGCATAGATTTGCTGAGCTTTTACCTTTGTATTTTTGTAATATAAATAGAAAGCAAGGAAAAGGTTAAAAACGAAAATTTACAGGAATGTGCCTTAGAATTTTTTTTTAAACAAGCATGCTTTATTTCTTCAGAATGAGGAGTAACATGGAAAAGCGTTATGTAAATATGCAGAGTTAAACACTAAGCCAGTAGCTGTTCCTTCCCTGGAAACCTGAAAAATGGCGAAATTAACATAAATATTGCCTGCAGGAAAAATGTATTAATCTAGATTTACACAGCACCCTTTATTTCAAAGGATCTTTAAAATCTCTTTAGACCTTACCAAACTAATAGCCTGCGTGGAAACCTAACCATCCCAACTGAACTGCACTCAGACTTAGGAAAGGTTCTCGTGAAGATCCTGGTTTCTGTACCCATTTATTTATTTAGCCATGGTTTTACCTATGCTGCAGTACTCCCTGGGAACACTGGTCAATTGCTAGCCAATGCATGGAAGTAGAAAACAAGGACCCAAACACCTCAGAAGTCCAGGGAAGAGAGAGACTACTGGAGAACTGAAGGGGTTCCATCAGCCAGTATCAAGACAATGGCTGTTGGCACAAAGTACCAGTACCCAAACAAGAAAGATGTGATCCATGGCAAAGGACATGAGTGCAGAAGCCCTCCCAGGCCAGACAAGGTAACTGCAAATTAGCAAAGGTGCTAAGACAGTATGAAAATGAGAACAGCAATGGTGAACAAGGCAGGAAGTGGAAGGAAAAGTGTGAAGTCAAGTAATGTGAGAAGAAGGCAATAAAAAAAAGGGTATGGAAATGGAATCTGAATGTCTGTGGCCGGGAGAAGACAGCATGATTAAGATGAAAAGCAAGAAACAATCAAGCTTAAATTTCACAAAATATAGGGAAGCAGGGAGGAGAGAGGGATGAAGAGAAACAAATGGGATCAGTATGGGGAAGGAAGACAGATGGAGTCTTTAAAAGACTATCCAAGTATCAACTGTGGGACATGTCAAAGAAATATGAGCGCACTATGAATTTTTTTAAAACTGGGCAGCGCAGTGAAGGTGCTCCTGTGCAGACCTGCTAGGAAGCTGTTTTTTCAAGCATAATTTTCCTGTCCATGATTGAATCATATTTTTCCAAGCCGAAGAGAAAAAAAACCCTGAGATGTTTTCTTGAGACTCTAACTGATGACAACATATTTACTGAACTTCTCACAAAAATCATCACATAAATATTTGACTCTGATTGTGATTTCAGCAAGTTTATTTCCAAGAGTTTGATTTATAGATAAAAATTCATGTACTGAGACTCCAAGCAAAACAACAAAACTGAGGTTTAATGAGAGGCAAAGTTATTAGGCTTTGTTGTAATGTATTATTTGCAGCTACTACTTTTTTTTTTTAGGATAAATGTCACAGAAACTAAATGAAGCTGCAGAAGATCCTTTCAGTTTTAATGATTTGAATTTTGATATTGACTTTTGCTCCCCTGATAAATTCCTTGCTGTAGATTTTAGATATAAAGTCATGCAAAGCAATGCAAAATCTGAGTACTGATGAATTTATACATTTAAAGTAATATAAGACTATTCAGGACAATATAAATGTAGAGTACAAGTTGTAGTCTGATTTACGCGATTGCAAAATGCTGCGACTTTGTTTATAGCTGTGGAGTAAATTCCTGACTTATAAATGAGAACTGAATCAATTGAAACATTTCTAACTTTTTCCACGGTCATATTTTTAGAAAATGAACTGTTGGCCATAATGAGGAATGCAAGGAAATGAACAGGTTCCATCTTCCATCATTACAGAGCTGAGCTGTCTGCTTGGCAGCTGAGCTCAGATTTTACTTGTCACTGAACTTGATGAAAATAAGTGTAAAATATATTAACTCTTTTGCTTTCTACATCTTTTGGATCAAAATCTCAATGCTTTAAAGTAGACTTACTGAAATATTTTGAACCACAAGCCTGTAATACATGTCCTTGTTACTTGAAATCAGTTCTAATTCGAGTTGCAGATGAAAGAAGTGTAATTTCAGGACTGTGGACTGGTGCAGCTGAGATGATAAACTGGCACCATACATGTTCTTTCTAGTGCATGAAAGCCAATGAAAGTTTTGTCTGGCTAAAGACGTAGTATCCAACATGTCAGGACCTCATCCAGGCTTTGCTCTCACTGCATTTTGCACATTCTTTTTATGAGTTGCCACAGAGCATGTATGAGAACTCTTTGTTTTTAAGGACTGAAAAAAAACTTTCAAACACTGTTAGTAAACTATATGTTTTCCTACTTCTTCAAGTCATCCAATTTTAATATAAATAAAATTTCTTGTAACTTGTAGGAAATAAAGGGTGATGATATGTAAGTTTTGCAGCTCCACCATATAGGAAGCAGTTAGTTAATATGAGAGATGAGAAGTTTTTACTCTATTGCTTGATGAAAAACAAAGGCAGGGGAAGTCCTTGTCCAGACATTGGACTGAACAATATTTGGGAAGCAAGCTCTACATAAAATAAATTGAATATACTAATGTACAAGCTTGGTAAAGGAATCCTAACTGTGTATATAAAATATTTCCTTGATGAATAGTCAGCAGCTCTGGTTTCTATTTAAAGTCCTCCCTCCACAGTCATGCATCTAGGAAACCAGACTGGAAAAGATTCATTTCTGGCATTACCAGATTTACTGGAACAAACAGAAACACATTTACTGTGAAGAAACTCCTTCTGAAAGAGGCACTGATGCTGTCAAGTCAGATGGGGCAAGCGCTGTTAGTCTGTGTCAGATCTTCCAAAGAAAGGGTGGCTGAAAAGGTCAGGATGCATTGAAGAAGCATGATGTTTTGTTTTCCCAGGACATACCACCTGCTTAACATGAAAAATTGCACCAGGCTTGAATATCAGACATGCACAAGTGGCAATGCTTGATTGTTTAGGCACAAACATCTGATATATGTGACCTGGAAATGTTCATCAGAGCTATTCCTGCCTTGAATGAACCCAGAGGATTAGAAAACTGGGGCATAGAACGGCCTTGACTGGTGTAACTACAGTATCCTGACATGTCTGTCTCATTTTGCCAACCTATTTTAAAAAACAAGCAACAATCATCCAAGAAACTGCTTTTGTATTTAAGGGACTTTTTTCTCCTTATTAACCAAACAAAAGGGTTGAAGTTTTATGAAAGATATCTAAATATATCCATTAATTTATGAACAAGTTCACTTTGTTGCTTGCAAAACAATAAACAACTGTTCATTGAATAAATGCAAGAGTAAAAGGAGGGTTTAACTAGGAATTTGTATTGTGTGAAACTGTAGTTTTGATAGTGGAAAAAACAAATTCTTTGAATACACAGAAAAAATGAATCATTGGCATCTAAAGAAAAAAAATTAGTTAGGTTATTGAAGACATTGTTAAATGCCACAGTTTATTAGAAAACATGAAAGAAAACAAGCTTCAACAAACCACAGTAAAAGAGAGATAATAATATCTTACATTACAAACTTTTGGGAGAGTTTAGTTTCTGCTTCTTGGGAGCAAGTATTTCTTTCTCCATCTTTAACCTTCCAGTAGGACAAAGGTACTGCAAAAATAAGTTAGATAAGCAGCATTAAAACAGTACATAATTCCCTGACAAAACATAGGAGGAGAAAGAGAGGAAATCTTGGTTCAACAGGAGACAACATCCCACCTCAATGTAACCTGCAGTCACTAGAATAGAAGATATTTTTGCTGTGCATACTTTCTCATAATTAAAATAATACCAATTAAGACAGACTAAACTAAAAGCCTTGAGCTTCTTGGATTTTCATAAAATGTAGTTGTAAGTGGCTCTAAATCCAAATGGAGACCAGTGAGGAATTAGTTGATGTTCCTCAGGGGTGGGCACTGGGGCTGGCACAGTTTAACATCTCTGTTGGTGACACGGACAGAAATTCATTATTGTTAGGGTGGTGAGATACAGGCACCCAGAGACATTGTGGATGTCCCATCCCTGGAAGTGTTTGAGGGCAGGTTGGACAGGGCAGCATGCTCTAGTGGAAGGGGCTGGGAACTAGATGATCTTTAATATCCCTTCTGACCCATGCATTTCTAGGAGTATATGTATTTCAGTATGAAGCAAATTTTTGTCATGAATGGGACCAGCAGCTATTTGAAATCTACACAGAATAATGAAGTGAATTTTAAAAATATGTATTCGTTAAAGTTTATTATATCTCAAAGCCACCATTTTTATAGTCCTTATTTCCATATCATTGTTAGCCTCCACTGAGCAATGCACTGGAGATTATGTAAATGTCACTTTCATATAGAAACCAGAGGCATGTATATAAATTTTTTATTATATGCTTGCTACCATATATTTATAGCAAGGTCACTTACATTTCCAAGACATAAAGGACAAATGTATGGAAAAGTCAAGACAAAAGGTTATTGGATTACCTTAATCCTTTCAATTCTATTCATTTTAACTTTTGATCAAGTAGAAGCAAAAAGTTGGACTAACCTTCAACTCTGGTCCACTCTGGCAATATCTGGAGTACGATCTCATATAAGAGCAGACGTTTTATAGTTTTTATTATCTTCTTGTATTTTTGTAACCAATGACCAGTTAGAAGTAACAGCCATTTTACTGATCTGTGTTCCAGACATTTTTGTTTTTGTCTTTTTACAACATGAGGAGAAACAGCCAAATCTATAAAAAGCCTATAACAAACTACTATTCCATGCCATTTTCTAAGATCATCTGGATTTCTCCCATTAATAGTGTATCTCAAACATTCCAAAACAATGGAAAAGCTCCTACCTCAAATCAGAAATTATTTTAGTTCTCTCATCTGGAGAATGGATTGAAGTATCTCAGAAGCTCCCAGCTTCTATACTGTAGAATGGATAGCTATTTTAATGCATGTTCTGTTGAACAAGTCAAAACATACTTCATCTGGTACATGGGGATACTTATGTTTTGTTTCTTAACAAACAGTAATAGCTTCTATGTTTTTTACTGTTGGCTTGGATAATACTTCTGGGCACAAGCTAAATTTTTATCTATTTACTATACTGTAGCTCAGAAGCAACATGACAATAGTAGCAATTTCTCAGTTGTTTTACTCCTCATTAGTATTGTAACACTTCAGTAATGTTCTCATGTTCTCTGGATCAGCTGACTATGGGAAAATAATTTACTCTTTAATACTCTCAATAGAACTGATCTGACATGTCAGTTCTCTTTAGATTTAAAGATGATGCTGCCAAAATTTATTCTACAGTGGGCCTGCTCTGAGTACAATGGGCTAGATGAATTCCAGGCTTCTTTTCCAGACTATATATTCTGTGTCTCTCTGTTCATCTTACAGTTACATGCCTGAGTGCTTATGGTGTGTGTAGTTCCACCTTTAATAAACCCTTTGGACCTACTTTCAAACCTAGAACCATTTCCAGTGTTATTGTTCCTGCAATGCCACTTGTTTGCTGTCTCAATTGCACTAAGAATATGGAACAACCTTGCTGTCACAAGAAAGTACAAAACGAAGCAGCACTTCTCATGATGATTTCACTTTATTCAATAAAAATATTGTCTAGTGAGATCTTTGAAATTTATCAAGAGATAACAGAGATAGAGATGACACAATTTATTACTCAGTTACTTTGGTTTCCTGCAGAACTAAGATGTTCTATTAGAGTTACCATGCAGTTTCTGCAAAACAGCATGTAGTATTTTGACTTTTCAAAATAATTACCTTGCATTCTTTTTTCCTACTCTGAAAATGGAGACTATGAAAAGAAAATTAATGAAAAGTGTTTAATCGGGATTTGTGCTGTTATTTGGTAAGAGATTATGGCAGAGGCTACACCCTAAGGATGTATCAGTGTTTTTAATTATATGCTAGTGGTAATATTTCTGTGAGTTTCTAAAACAGAGAAAACACCTGAGACTCTTCTGCTATAAAGGAGTATGTGTTAACTCTTTGCCATTCTATTAAGAAATTATAAACTACATTAATTTCTACCAATGAAAAGAGAGACAGCAGAGATGACCTAACCTGGCTTCTATTCTCATAATTAAGTAAATAAAAAAATATCACCTCCCTAATGCCTCTTTTTGGTCTGTCAATCTAAACAGAATTTAACAATAGAGGAGTATTTGATTGCTTAAGTTGTCAAGTTAGTGAAACTCAGGCCATTCATGACCTACTGTCCTACCTTCTTAGAGGAAACCCAGCGTAACTAGAAATTGTGTATAAAAATCCAGCCTGATGAAAATGAGTGTGAAATGCATACTTTAATCCCAGGAGTAAGAATAATTTTCCTCAAAATATGGACAAAGCCGAAATAGGAACTATAATCTCTACAGTCAATACATACACATGCCTGTGTTTATGTATATTATATTTTAATACATTGCTGTTGACCAAAACCCCAATGGATTTTTTTATTTGTGTTTGGACACATAGACATCCTTTGTCTAATGTGGAATATGTTTGGCTTCCAGTCAAATTATGAGGAACAGACAACATACCTGACCAGGTAAAAAAAAAAAGCTAATATCTGCATATCTGAACATTCATTGAAGTTTTAACCCTAGGTCAGGTATTGGGTCATAGTTTGTATAAGCAGAGAATACTGTGTACTGATTCTGTGGCAAAGTAAAAGCATCTAAAATGTCATATCTCCTTTCAGCTATACACAGAAAAGCAAAACCCACATGTATAAGCATAGGAAATAAATGTTTGTAAAGGTGTGTAGGATTTCCATGAGTACATCTGTGCTGCCAGTTTCTTCCCTAAGTAATACATTTTTTTAAGATTTGAAGAAAACTGCTATCCCAATTAAACTATTACTTCTCAACCATGATAAGATTTGCTGTGTTTGAACCTTTACTAGGCAAATGTGGGCTCTTTTTGTGTTTGGTTTTTTGTTTGTTAGTGGGAGTTTTTTGCTTTTGTTTTGGTTTGGTTTTTTGGTTTGGTGGGTATTTTTTGTTTTGTTTTTTTGTTGTTGTTATTATTTTTGTTTTGGGGTGGGGTTTTTTGGGGTGTTTTGTGTGTGTCTATGCGTGTGTCTCTGTGTGTCTGTGTGTGTGTGATTCAAAAGCAATGGAGGAAACACCTGAACTTGACACAAATTTAGAAGTTGCAGAGTAAAGAAACAAAATCATCCTACTCTTCAACAGGCAGCTGTGGTGGGAACCCACTTCAGTGTGTATGGCTCTGATCTGCTATCCTACGCATATATACCGGTTCGGTTGTCAAATTCATAATTAAAGATGAATTCATGAAGAGACAATTATGGAGTATTATGCTTTTAAATGGTGAATCTGATCTTTTCAGGTTTAGGAATCTACTTACTATAAAACAAAAACCATGAAGACTGAATACGAACCTCCCACCATGGTAAGGAAGAATATGCTAGAAGTCCATGCCCCATGCGATGAGAAAGGAGTAATGTGTGTGTCTGTCTCACTAACCACTGCTTTTGAGTATGGTCTTGATTCATAAAATGTCTCTGTGGATCATACCATTGCTGAAAAGGACAGAAAAACTTGGGTTTGCCAATAGCTCTCTGTGTCCCGGGCTGTACACCAGCTGCTGCATATGCTTGAACTTGAAAGGTGTCAAATCTTCAAAGAATTTCAAAGATTATTTAGATTTACATACATGAAAGTTAATATAATGTTGTCTTTAGGCTCAAGTGTACAGCATCAACATTAATAAGCCCTGAATAAACTGGTGGAAGCCACTTTTTTAAGACATTTAAAATTTATTTGCATTTATTAGGCCACTTTCCTGATATAGCTACTTAAGGGCTATTAAAAATTTTTACATCTCTTGTTAACTTATTCTACCCATTTACCGATACAGATATTTATTAAAAAAAAAAAAAAAAAGAACCAAACTCCAAAGTTAAATGTTCATGTTTATTTTCTCACTATCAAACCATGTTCACATTCTGAATGGATTGTAACGGGGTCTCAGGAGCAAATTTGTAGTCCTTCTTCACTATTGACTGTCTGTCACTGGGCATTTCCATGCATACTTTAATACCTTGACGGTTTTTAACAGCACACCAGTAAAATTTTGCTCTTTAAACCTATCATTGCTTATCATTTTGATCACCTAGATAACTCTAAGAAGAAATTATGACTATTGCTAGATTCAAATATATCAAAATTATTTCAGCAACACATATCAGCTACAGTAGGTCCAAAAGACCCTAGTTTATATGCAAAAAGCAAACAGAAATAGATATGCAAAACCTCATCTCTTATTTAGAGGATTTAATATAACTGAAACAATTTATCATCTACCCCCGTAACTGAGAAGCCAATCTCTGTTCTGAAGAAACCCAGATTGCTTTGTTAAAGAAACTTATGCAATTGCTGACGTGTGACTTTAGCCAATAGCTTCCTGCTGAATAAATGCTGAGGGCATTCCTGACATTCCTCGGGGGAGGCTCCTGGCCAAGCTCTGGCCTGTGTCCATCCCAGCTCCGAGCTGAGCCCCTGCAGAAGCCAGCTCGTGTCAGCACACGCCGGAATCTCCAGACATATATGGACAGCAACACTCCTGTGTGAACAGGGTGTTCCCCACGCCCACGCACAAACCAGGACCAGAACGTGCTGAGATCTCATGTCATAGTCTCCCAGTGAGGCAACCACATGAATCCAGAGCTTTAATTTGGTACCTACGTCACCAAGGCAGGGTAGATGCCTTTTTCCCTTCTCAGTTTTTATTTTTGTTTCGTTTAGTTTTGGTCCTTTAAAAAAAAAAATAGAGTGGAATTTCTTTGAATAAGGAGGAACTTATCCCAAAATTTTGAGCATTTTCTTATTTTTTCTAAGCTTTTGACAGAAATATTCTGAATCTGCAATAAAGTTTATTTTTTCTCAGCAAACTGTCTAAAATTATAACTTGTGTTATTTAACAACTTATACGTTCTTCAAAATGTTCTACCTTTGTAAGTCTGATTTAAATGGAATCAGAAAAATAAAATAAGCATTGATTTTACACCTTCATCTCACGTGTCTGTGAAATTCTACAGTTTTCACTAAATTCCTAAATAGTCATAAATGTATTTTTATTACTTCTTTTGGCTTAGAAAAGTGAACATTCCCATTCAGAGTCACTGGTAAATTTTCTTTGGAGGGTAGAAGTATCAAATGTGCATGAAAAGCTCTTTATCAACAGAGCATTTTTGGCAGCCAGTTATAAATGTGTTGACACCCTTTTCTTCAACAAGTACTGACTACCCATTTCTTTCATTCCCTCCCAAAAGTCCTGCCCACTCTGAAAGTGGATTTATGCCACTCTGAATAAGGAAGCACTCAAATAATAAAATACTTCCCTTCTGCCCCTCTTTCACGTTTTGCTATCTCCAGCTCTGAGTGTTGTTTCCAGTCATGTTTTGTTTGTGTATAAGACTTACCTTGTTATTTATGCTCTTTCTCTAGTTTGCACGGGCAGTATTTGTGCTGATGGTCACTACCATTTCCTTGGTCTTCTTCCAGAGATTTAACTGTTTGTTTTTTTCACTAACAACTAGTATTTGCCTTCAAGCTAGAGTATATATATAAATTGCCACTCCTCTTTTACATTATCAGGAGGGCCTTGGGACCTCTTGAATTATCTTGCATACATGGAATATGCAGGACCAACAGTGTGGACTCTGAGTATAGAATTATATTGAATGTTACTAGAATAGTTTGCTGCTGTATGTGATTCCAGTCAAAATGTCAAGTAAAGAAAATAAAGTGTTCCAGCATGGACCAAGCCTTGTCAAATTGGAAGACATGCTACAAATACTAATTTTTCTCAAAACATGTCCTGGCACTATTTGCCTCAAGCCATTGTTTATATGTAGAAGCATCCAGCTGCATTCACATATTAGCAAAAGGAGAATCAAGGGGTTTACATAGCATACAAAAATTTGTAAATTACCCATAAAAGTATATCATTAGCATGGCCTATTTCTTTTTCTGTGCTCCTTATGAATGGGTCATAAAGAGAGTCTGTTAGGTTTGACGAAAAGTAAACCAGAAACATAGCAATATGGTATATATAAAAAAAAGCTACGAGAAATAGATACAAGTTTTGCAATTAAAATACCCAGAAATAGTCCAGATGCCTTTGATAAAATAAGGCTTTACAACATTGAGCTTTTTTCCATCAAAAAGTTTTTAAGAACATTAATTTAAATCAAATATCAGAAAAATCTATATGCACAAGGGTATAACAATAGATTAATTTGTCTATTTAGCCATACACAAAACATGCCATTTTTTTGTCTTTTTCTGAACTTGTCCCAGCTCTAAATTCTGAGGCAGAGATCTTCTTCTTGCTTTATGTTTATTATTATTTAGCAGAGTGGGCCAATGACTAAGATCAGGAGCCCCTAGGAAGACCAGCAGTACAATTAGTATTTTAAATAGGGAGAGGCAAATGAAATAATGTTTTCATTTACTATATTTTATTTTCTTTTATCTAGGTATAGCTATGCATGATTCTCTATAATGTCCAGCACAAATGTGTATAACAAAACATCCACCAAGATATTGAAGGAGAAAGGCCTTTTCACTGAAGTGTTCACTTATCTAAGCTCAATAATGTGGATATCTAAGAAAGAGTGAAATCAGGATAAAAAAACCCCTTGGATTAACATCAGAATTATAGAACATCCACCAGAGATTAAGTCAAACCCAGTAGAACATCCAACAATTGCTTTGGAACTACATACTGTTCTAAAAACTTGAACCTTCCTTATGGAAAAATGTTAGGAATTATTGTAAATTAGCTAATGTCCTGGTAAGTCTATTTTTTACTGAGACCTCAGATGACATTAAAACTAAAAATGTTCTCTGAAGCCAGAAACTATAACTTGCTATTTGAGCATTTTGAAGTACTCTTGATTAAATAAAATTTCATCAAATGTCCTATTTCATCAGATCCCACTTTCAACATCAATCATTTTTGTGACAACTTTGGCCTGACAAAAAATGCCATCAGTGCTGTCTCGCCTTCCATTACTCAGTATAACTGCTCTGCTGTTTGCAATCTGTTACTATGTCATGGATGCTTCTAAACTGCTGTTGAGCTAACACATATATTTTCTGTGTGTATTTTCTGGTTCAGCCAGAGGAGTTTCTTTGAAGCTTTAACGCATTTTGATTTTCTATACAATCTTGGCACATTTGGTTGATGGGCATTCCTGTGAATATTCCACAGAAGGTTTCAGAGAATTTCACCATGTCAGAGAAATGGCATAGATAGCAGAGAGAATCGGTGACTCTTGGGCAAGCAGAGCTGACACAATAATAAACATGGTAATACTTCATCCCTATTTGTGAGCATAATCAATAACAGATCTGTAAACTTGGCATGAAAAATTGGTTCTTTTCCTCTATGTTTTTATCTGTAGCAACTCTATCAAAACATAAAGGAAGAAAAATCCACAACCTTACAATTCCAGGGTCTCCAGCCATCTGAAAATTTAAAACAGTTTTTAAATCAGTAAAATAGGAAGATGATAACACATGAGACTTTAAACGACTAAAAAACTGATGTGAAATATTTTGCCACCATATCAATCTGATTTAATTCTGTTCTCCTATATCCTCCATGCAAGCAGTTTGCCCACAGTTCAGAAGGGTGTTACTGGTGCAAAACTAGGGCAGATTACTTTTGGCAGCAAATGGCTTCCTCCCCATCCCCCATTGCATTCTATGGGAAAGCTGACAATAGGTAACATGCTGATGGGAAGGTCTTGCAGGGGGTGCTGAGGGGTGAACAATGAAAAGTTCCTGCAGGAGGTACCATTCAACAATGAAATCCATAGAGCGGAAATCCTCCTGTGTGATGAGAAGAACTTCAAAGTTTTTTACATAGTGGGAATGGTTTCACGGGACCTGATTCATGGATCCACACGAGGCTTGCTATCAGTGACCAAAAAAACCACACACTCACCTGAGTGCCTGTTCTTAAGACACTGTTTTTAATTTTTACATCTATCCATCTGCAGGAGCTTATTCCTATACTTTTCTTTTGGCTTCTTTTGTGGTCGTGTACAAATTTGTAAGGAAACATGGCTGCATGTCATTAGGCATCTTTCCAGGCTGCAGTGTCTGCAGGGCCTGAGGCAGGCACACTAAAAAGCTCATGATATATTATTTCATATTAATACCAGATAATTTTACAGAGCAAGATGAAAATACTCCTGTTAGATGTGAGCTGTCTTTCTAATAGGATTTTGGAGAAAAGAAATAGGCATACTTCTTTTGCAAGAGTTGCAATTCAGACAGGAGAACTATAGTGCTTCTTGGAGGGAAAAAAATGCAATAGGAAAACCTTGAGATGTGTAGCCAAAACTAGAACTGTATTTTTAAAGTAGATTTACTCCCAAGATTGATGTAAATTTAATTTTTAAAAATCTTAGCTCATATGAAATTATTTATTTTCAGCTTTGGAAAGTTAAAAATAAGGAAGCTTGAGCAAAAAGAAAAAATTCAAATCCATCTGACTGCAATCTTACATCAGTCTGTTCCTCAGTTTGGCAGATCAAAGGGTAACTTAGGAATTGTGTAAAATAAGTGTGAGTCCAAATCAATGCAAAATGCAGGGTAGCCACTAATTTTTTAAACAAGTCTGAACACAAGATGTTTAGACCTTGACATATATTTCCTTCTCTCTTAAGCTGGTCCTTATAAGACAGGTTCTTTTAATTACTTGTATGTAGATAGGTGCATAGTAAAGTTTTTGAAAAAAAAAACATCTCCTTATTGATTCTAAATAGTTGCAAGAATTGATTATAAATAAGCATGATCACCTATGTTTCCTACAAAGTATATAGAAACGACTTTCTTGTTTCAGAAACATCCCTGATTATCATGAAGGTCATATAAAAGTAGAGAAAAGATTTCTGTACACCACATTTCCATTCCTAAAACCTTCATCTTCTGCAGATTACTGTTGAACCTGATATGACAGAATGCCAAACAGTGGACAACTGTGTGAAGAGGGGATGTTTCTCATACCTTAACCTATCCTCACTGACATTTACATTCAATTAATGGATTGTGGAGTACCAGTCATCCCTAATGACTAACTGAGACTTAAGAGCTTTTAAATTTAGTGTTCCAAGGAATATAAAGGTCAGCTGAAGCAAGGTTCCTCTCAGAAACAGGACAGAAGTTCTTAACAGCAAAAACAACTGGCCACAGTTTTAACCATCAGGTGGAGTCTTCTGTGCAAGAAGTCCTGCCCTTGTGAAGCACAGGCTCTGATTCAACTGCAGGTTTTGGGGCTTAATGCAGAAATGGCTGGGTGAAACTGCGTGGCCTGAGCTATGCAGGAGGTCAGACATCCTGTCCAGAACAGACTCTTCTGGGAAGGAAATTTATAAAAATAGCAACAGAAATATGTAACCCAATGAGTATATCAAGAATTTATTTAGGACTTGGGTTCAAAATTCGAATGCACTTTTCCCCCACACATTCCTAAAGCCATTTATAACAGGCCAGCTTCTCATGACTACTTAAATTTAGAGTTTTTCTGCCTGGTTGTTACTGGTCACATTTTTAGGCTTTGCACTGCATTTGAAATAACCTGAGTAATTTCATGTTCATGTTTACCACTCTAGTCCTTATTTTATGAGGTTTTTCCATGAGTCTGAAATGATAAATGTCCTTACCTCCTCTCTGCTGAAAAGTCACAACCACAAGTCATCCATCACAGCTCAAATTTGTCCCTTAAAATTTTATCAGATTGCTCACAGAAGAGATATTTCCAAGCTAGAAGTTAAAGCTCAATTTTTCTTTAGTTCTCAGAGGAGATGAAAAGAGCTTGCCTTTCCTCCAAAAAAATTATTTCCATCTTTTCCTTCAAATTCTGCACAGAAAATTAACTGAAAGAAAAATCTTTTCATTCCTGGCACTGCAAACACTTGCAGTTCCTTTTAGGGTTTTTTTGTATGCTTTTTATACTGGAAAGAAGAGACCTGAGAAGGAAAAGGATATATTGTGGTTGTGTCCATCATCTCTCTCTCCCTCATGCACATTTCACCAGTTTCAAGCTTCAAAAAAAAAATAAAAGTTCATGCACAGAGTGCATGAAACTAATATCAAGCACTATGTCCAGAAACGTTCTTTAAAGAACTCAGTACATTCAGCTCTATGTTGTATATTATCCTCCATTTTACTCTGAATTATGAACAGTCTCAAATCTGACTGAGATGTGTCATCTGCAGCATCACTCTTCCCAAGTGTAATAAACTTTCTCCTTCAGCTTTCTGCAGATAGGAGCAGCCCAGCAGTGCCAGGCTATGACATCTCTGCTACCTGGCCAGCAGTAGGGTCCCAGCTGTGCTGGGGCCCTCAGAGCACCTCCAGCTTTCCTGTGCTTTGGCAGGGCTGTGGCACTCACTTCCAGCATGGTGAGAACATGAGTAAGGTTTGCAGTTCAATATTTTGGTTTCTACATCTTCATATTTAGTTATTAGTTTTGAAGGGAAAAATAATTTGATGTGTGCAGCTGGCAGTAGAGTTTTTCCCAAATGTTTGTGAGGATCCCATTTCTCACAGATGTTTCTGCCAAGAAAGAAACTTTTTTTTTTAAAGAAAATAACAATTGTCAGCAGTCATTTTCTGCCTAAAGTATTTCTCCATTCAAATGCTAACCATGCTGTAAACAAGGAAGACTTATTAAAAATACTTATTTCAAGTAGGAGAAGAAGGCAAAGAGGCCCAATATGTAGAATTGAAAAGATTCATCCAACAGCTGTACAGGTAACTACAAAACTATCTTGCAAAACATCTTGGAGGAAGTGGAGAAGGAAGTGGCAGAAGGAAGGAAGTGGCGGAAGGAAGGAAGTGGCGGAAGGAAGGAAGTGGCGGAAGGAAGGAAGTGGCAGAAGGAAGGAAGTGGCGGAAGGAAGGAAGTGGCTGAAGTGGCGGAAGGAAGTGGCGGAAGGGAGGGAGGGAGGGAGGGAGGGAGGGAGGAAGGAAGGAAGGAAGGAAGGAAGGAAGGAAGGAAGGAAGGAAGGAAGGAAGGAAGGAAGGAAGGAAGGAAGGAAGGAAGGAAGGAAGAAGGAAGGAAGGAAGGAAGGAAGGAAGGAAGGAAGGAAGGAAGGAAGGAAGGAAGGAAGGAAGGAAGGAAGGAAGGAAGGAAGGAAGGAAGGAAGGAAGGAAGGAAGGAAGGAAGGAAGGAAGGAAGGAAGGAAGGAAGGAAGGAAGGAAGGAAGGAAGGAAGGAAGGAAGGAAGGAAGGAAGGAAGGAAGGAAGGAAGGAAGGAAGGAAGGAAGGAAGGAAGGAAGGAAGGAAGGAAGGAAGGAAGGGAGGGAGGGAGGGAGGGAGGGAGGGAGGGAGGAGGGAGGAGGAAGGAGGAAGGGAGGAAGGAGGAAGGAAGGAAGGAAGGAAGGAAGGAAGGAAGGAAGGAAGGAAGGAAGGAAGGAAGGAAGGAAGGAAGGAAGGAAGGAAGGAAGGAAGGAAGGAAGGAAGGAAGGAAGGAAGGAAGGAAGGAAGGAAGGAAGGAAGGAAGGAAGGAAGGAAGGAAGGAAGGAAGGAAGGAAGGAAGGAAGGAAGGAAGGAAGGAAGGAAGGAAGGAAGGAAGGGCAGACACCTTTCCATGTAGAGGGTCTGTTGCCTTTCATCATCAGCTGCAATAGTGCAATAGTGGGAAATTACAAAGCTGTGTGTCCAAGACCAAAGCCTGAGCCTTTAAGCAGGCAAGCCAATATTAACGTATTTATTCTCAGAGACCCATAAATGGTTGTATCATGCCTACTCCTCCTTGTGCATTTTTTCATAGTTGTTTTTTTTAACTGATAGGCAGAAAAAGTGTTTCCTCAAGGAAAGATCAGCCAGGATGGTGAACAATACATTTTTATTTCTCTGACTGCATTAATAAACAGGAACTCTAAGTATCTATATATGTCTGAGGAAAAGTCCTGTCTTGCAACTACTGATGAGAGCTGCTGACAGTGAAACTGATGCACGGCACTGTGCAGGCCCTGGCATTAGAAATAGGAGGGAAGCACTCAGCAGAGCCTGCTTCCAGTAGGTTGAAAGGATAAAGCAGGTTTCCTCCTGAATGAACAACTGTCAATGGTCACACAAAGTGAAAGGAAGTCAGAAACCAGAGCAGCATGACCTGTTGGGATTAACTACAAAAGCTAATTTAGAAGCCCCTGCTGCTGCCAAAATTAGGAGGACAAAGAATTCGGCTTAAAGACACTTTCTTTCTCTTCCTTTGTAACTGAATAACTTCAAGGTGATTTAGAATATAAATCTGCTAGAAAAATATGGAAGCCTGCAGTTTGTTTTTCATAAACAGATCTGATACAATTACTGGTAGCAGACATGAAATTGAGCTAGAAGCTATGAAGCCCTAGGCAAACCTCCTGAAAATTTAGCGTGTGTTTGGGAGTGAAGGTTTTGGTTGGACTTTCCCCTAACGGGCAGACAGAATTTGCTAAGTCTGAGTCCAATTCCATGTTTTTCTTTGTTTTCATTGTTATGATAGTCATGGCTACTGCTGCAAAATTAGGCCATTAAAAAAAAGGCAAGCAGCCATGCCAAATGGTTCCTATTTGAGCTAAACTCCTCGGGCTCAGCAATAGACAGAAAGGTACCTATTTAGGACATGTGTTTTCTGCTTATTTCTGCCCTTGACTTGTTTTGGATGATACAGTGAGTTGACAGATGAAATTTCCTTCCTAGGGAAAAAGGCTGATATTTTCCAAACTATTTTCATCCCAAATTGGCATTTTCAGAGACCAATATGTTTAGGAAAAAAATCAGTTCAGAAATGTCAAAATATATTTTTTTAAATCAAATCCAAATATTCCACATTTCCCAAACCATTTTAAGTTTGCTCACACATGAACTGGAGTCATGCTGCCTTCCTAGGGAGTGTCAAAGGCATTATATGTATATTTATACCTATTCAATAAACATCTCATCAGATTTTGAGCTAATGGAAAGCTGCTCGGAAACTGGAATCAGGAGATTTGCACCTGTGCTAAATGTGCCATCTGATCAGGATCTATATCTGCACCAGCAGGATGATAGATCCTCACGGTGTGAAGATCCCAAAGCAACCTAGCTCAATTATTGTGGCACAGAACCCACAAAATCTTGACTCTTCTTCTCAGCCAAACAGTGCAAAAATTTCCTGTGACTTTCATCTGTTGCTGGAAAGCATCTATGGTCCACAAGACAAAATCACAATCAAAAAGTCAGCAGCTGGTCAGCCTTAGCATAGACTTATTAATATAAGTTGCACCAGTACTGGCAGAGCTAAAGAGTAGGAATTAAATGGTCTCTCAGGATCTGTGGAAATGAGGGATGGTATTATTCAGAGGCAGGAGGGAAGGCAGAAATACTCAGAGCTTGTCTCCAGAAGAATTTATGGTATTTTCTACAGATTTCACACTTGTCCTTTAGTCTGAACTGTCCTTTTAGGAGCATTAACTGTTATGTTTTGACTAAAACATGAAGAATGTTCCTTTCTTGCTCATTTCTCCACCTTTTAAAAGACATTGTGTAAGTGCAGTGTTCTCATAAGAGCATTTAAATGCAAGAGAAGTATAACTATGTTGTCTTGCAGACTTCATTAAATTGTGCTTAGAACTCATTTGCTTTGTTGCCCCAAATGATGGAATCAATTCTTGCTCCAGGGATTCTTTATATGTCCCAGAGCATTCATAACTCACTGAGTTCAGCCATCTACAAGTGTTTAATTACAGACTGCCTGTTTCATGTAAAAAAAAAACTGTCTGCCAGCAGTCTTTTGGCATAGTAACCTATGGGCTTTTGAGATCTGCTCAATGAGCACCAGCAGCAGAAATAGGGAAAATTACTTCCCCAGAGTTACTTGAATATATAAGTTTCTGGTTCTTGGCATGACTAGGTATTTTATGCTGGAACTGTAACAAATTTTGCATTGAAATTTATTGTTTTCCCTACCTCTCCAGCCACAAATGCATGTGCATTTAAGAATACATACAATATGAAAATTAAACTCACAAGAAAACATTGCCCAAGGTGTAAGCTCAAATTTTGTCCAGAAAGAGAGAGCATCTAGGCTTTTAGAATACAAATCATCAATATGCTACTATGTGAAGATGAATCACACAATTTATAGGCTAAAACCATAAAAATATCCTGCATTATTTCATCCCTGAACTGACTATTTTGAATATTTGAACTGACTAGAGGCTGGAGGTTTCTTAATATTCACATTTCTAAACTGTTTTTTTATCATCATAGATTTCTGTGCAAAATCTTGTCTTGCAGTAAAATGCTGAATTTCTGTGATGGAGTGCTTTTAAAGCTAAACCTGAAGATTTGGGGTGAAAAAGACAGATATTTTTCTTTCTTGCTTTCTTTTTTCCTTTTTTTTTTTTTTAATTTGGAAATGTCTTGAGTCCTGGGGTTTCTTGTATAATACCTAATCTCTCCTCTCTACCTTTGAGACTCATGGCTGCTGTGCAAAGCAGTTTCCTTTGAATGTCCATTTCTGAAGAAAAAATTCTGCTTTTCTTAACTGCTGAAGTTGGAGTCCCTGTATCAAGGCAGCACACCATATTGCAACCTCAGACTCCTCTACATGAGACGTCACTGCCCCACTTCAGCCAAGGACCATGTGTAATTTTTTGGCAGACATTAGATAGATCAAAATATGTGAAGACCTACTCTGGAGAGTGATGCTATCTCACCTCTTTCTGGAAGACAGAATACAAAATTGAATCTGGCAGAACTTAAAGAAAAAAGGCCAAATTGTTTCAGTACCTGAGGACTAGGTGAGCAAGATTTTTGTACTGCAAGTGGAAGCATAATTGGGCAGGTGAGGAGAAGGGTTTCCTAAAGATCCGAGGGCAAGCACAGTGAGCCTGAGTGAGGCACCACCAAGAAGGAGTCATTTCCACCATCTCTCCAATTCAGCACATCAACATGGATCAGTCAATGGGAACATTTGCATTTTGGGTTCCCAGATCCTGCTCCTCGCTGACCACATGAGGGCCCATGTCGTGCCTGTGAGGGATGTTGGCACTGAGGGCAGAGGTCCGGAGGCCCAGAGGCAGTGGGAGCTCCGAGGAAGGCCCTGCTTTGCTGCTGTGGGGATGCACTAGGGGAAGGGACAGCCCTGGGTCTCCTGCATTCCCCCTTCACTCTCTTCCAGCAGCTGGGCTCCCATGATGTGCCGAGCTGGATCAAAATCTTTGGGTGGCAGTGATCAGCCACAGGGCTCTGGGTGGCATGTGCTGGGGGCACCGGGCTGAGGGAGCCAGTGTCCCCTCCATGGCCCCTGGCAGAAATGCAGGAAAGTTCTCATAGTGAGCAGGGAGTTATGCAGCTTCACATGTAAGCCCTGAGCCAAAAGGGTGGAAGTGGCATTTTCAGGTTCTCACCAGCCAACCAGCTGGAAGGCCAAGGGTCACCTGTGAGAGAGCCTGAGGGTGAGATATTCTCCTCTGGCAGCTCCCACTATGGGCCTGGTTTGCTCCTCTCTAGGCCCTGGCTGTGCTCCAAGGTACCTTGAGGTACACAAGTCCTTGAAGCGTGAGCTCATTTGTTGTCATTTCCACTTCTGGGAAAAAAAGGTCATAAGAAGAGATCATTAAATGTGCAGTATTCATACAGCATGGCCTCTAACACAACAGGCGTGTTGCAGTGTTATCATATCCAGGAAAACAGCAGCAGGCTACATAGTTTCAAAATACCACCCAGAAACTCTTGTTTGGAAAGGACAACTCATAGCATCAAAGCCTAAATATATTTGCCAAACCATACTTTATCCTACTGCCAGGACACCAAATTTATCCCCTTAAGCAACAATCCACTAAGCAACATGGTGACTGCTTCTGCAAACTGGCCATGGGTTTGCTTTACAGAGGTCAGGAATACAAAAAAAGCCCTACACATATTAATGCTTGGTGAGAAAGTTGGGGGGCGTTCCATATGAAATCAGCCTAGGGACAATTTGTTAGTTAGAAAGCCTCAAAGAAAGAATATGACAAAACCAACATAATGGATAATTGTAAGGTCAAAGGAAATTAATGAAACTTTAAAAGGTTTAGATTAGTACTTTCAGAACAGAAATAAATGAGACATAAATGTCTAATAGAAATCTCATTGAGGAAACAAGTTACAATGTGAGGCATATACTCATACTTTAAAAAATCGAAGTGAATGCCCTGGTTTCTATCTTGCTTATTCAGACTGTCCTCATCTGCAGTCTTTTATATGGCAGGGTATGTGGAATAACTTCCTTCAGTATCTGCCAGGAGGGAAAGGGACAGAGTAGCTCTTCCTTAACTGTTCTTCTGAACCAGTCACAAAGCAAAGTCATCTCTTCACTTCTGAAAGCCCTGCAATAACACACTCTGCATACCAAAACACAGCTCTCCAATCCACAGCCTGGCCCATCAAATTTCTGACATGGCATGCATCCAAGTCAGTTCTTGTCATAATTGTAATCACAGTATCCACTGACACTCTAACTGTGTGCATGGCTATGTGTATGCACAGGTCTTGATCTGAGGACTGTGATGTGTCTGACATAGCCCTACAACCAATGCATGCATTGTGTTTGCCAGAAACTCTTGGTGGGAGACAGAGGGACAAGTCATGGAAGCAGTTTGCTTTTGTAATGTTATTTTTCTTCTTTTATTTCTTCCCAGAAATGCATTTTGTACTCTGCATGCATCTTTCAGCATTCGTCCTAGGACTCCTGAAAGCAAAAATCGGGAATGTCAAAACTTGATAAGGGGCTGAAATAAACAATCAAAAAAAAACCCAACAACAAACTGTATGCAAAATAGATACTTCAAATATATCGCAGATACATGTTTTATACCCACAGATCAGTATGTGCATTTATGTCACATATGAAAATATACATGCACACATGAAGACATGGTGTTTAAAATGTGCATGCACACAGGCAAAAATCCTCCAAAACCACACCAAAATAATAATCTTGGTCAAAGAGGGAGTTGATTGGTTTTGCCTTTTAATATTTTACCATCTGAACTCAGGGGATAATAGTAAGCATATGTTATTTTGGAGTTTAATCATCTAAGACTTTCTTACAAGTACTTTGACTCTTGGTATCTATTGGGGAGTGCTTTTCCATGTAAACTTCTACGAATTACACGCATGCGAGCTTGCACATGGAACTAATCTCTTCTAGGTATAATTAAAAATGTTCTTACAGATCACCAGATCCTGAAGCAGAACTCACTGTTTTTTTTCCCTTTGACTTCCTTTACTCTGATAGATCTTAACTACCATGTTTAGCGTCTGATAACCTGAAAGGGCATTGCTTAGTATAAGGGTGAAATCATGTTATTTGTGCTTTGATGGCTATTACTGATTCTCATATGGGAGCAAAACATTCTATATAGAGAACTCATAAATTTATGACCCTTTTATTTATAACCTGTTCACTTGCAGGACATAAGATTCAGATTTATGAGGACCAGGAAAGAGAGGGTTGTTGTTGTTGTTACTCCTATTCCTAGCCAGAAATGAGAGTGCCTGCAGATTTAATGGCTCTAACCAACCAACAAAATAAATTTTTTCTCATAATATTTCTATATCTGCTCTTCAGAGGAGATAGCTACAGTTTAAATGATTTTCAGCTCATAAGCACATAGACTTTAAGGAGACATCACGCTACAGCTGTGAGTCTGGAAAGTCTTACAAATGCCAAATCACAGTTTTGTGTATTCAATAACACAGAATAGTCCAAATTTAAAGTGTAGCAGTTGAAATGCTGCTATATACGTATAAGGGGTTATAACTGGTGTCAGCAGTTATATGGCAAAGAAATAATAAGGTGCTGAGCTGGTTCCAAGGATGCCCACAACTGGCACAGCATCAGCACTCTCTCTCTAACATTCTGCACCCACACTAGTAGGCAAGGTTTGGGCAAGTAGGCTGGAAGTAGATAAGCAGGACAGCTGACCCATACTGACCAAAAGGATATTCCACACTAGATTAAATCTGCTTGTATATAAAAGAAAGGAGGAAGCATGGCCATTCATTATGTACAATATTTGTCTTCCATTGTAATTACTACTTCCTCAGAAGTGACTGGCTACTGCTGGTGGAGTGTAGACAACAAAATATTTTGGCTTTCCTCTATGCTTGTGCATGGGCAAATTTGCTTTTGCTTTATTAAACTGCATGATCCATGAGGTTTTTCCATCTTATTTTCTCCCCTTCCCTGGCCTGTTGAGGAGGGGAGTGATAGAGTGACTTGGTAGGCAACTGGTGTCCAGCCAAGGTCAACCCAGCCCACATGAACATGGATAAGTTCCACCAGCATGGAATGATAGCCATCCTTAGTGCTGTGTATAACACTACTTGTTAATATGTGCCATAGTACTGACAACTTCCTGGAAACCTTAGCAATGCAGAGGTTTGAAAGAAATGGAATGACCTGTAGTTCATAAACAACACAGGCTGAATAAGCTGCTTCTAAAGGCATCAGAAACTCTTGCTCATAGATTTATCCTTCAGTTCTAAAACTAACAGTGCTAAAAAGTGGCATGACTAAAAAGGCAGTGCAGCAATAAAAATTCCAGCTTGACTCTAGGGATAGCTTCAGAGACATTGTGGTTAGAATTTTCTCCATTATTTGCAAGTTGCCAAAGAGGAATGTTCTTTATTCTGGATTGACTTTGGGAAACCTATTAAGACTTTTAATTGCATTCAAAAATACACTTATGTTTTGAAACCTAGTCTGCAGGAAGTTTAACCTTCATTAAGGTCTCTGAGTGTGGCAGAGGCTTATGTATTAGGAGGTACTTAGCTTGTCTCTGCCCAGTAAGAGTATAAGGAATAATGTCAGTTTAGGGAAGGAATAGATGAGAGAAGGGAAGGGGGGAACACAAGTTATGAGCTGCTTTGGTCTTCATACTCAGGAAGTCCTTACCAACTTCCATTGCCTCATCTCATCTCTTCTATTAGAAGGACTTTATAAATTACAGGAATAAGTCACCCATTGCAAATAACTTCTCAACAGAGAGCAACCAAATGGGACTGAAACAGGATAGGAAACTCCCTTCTCTTACTGCAGATAGTTCTGAGCTGCTTGCATTTTTCCTCTCGGGTAAGGATGAAAGTCAAAAATCTCAATAATTTCCAGAAATTGAAAATCCAAAAAATGTGTGGGCTGAGTGCAGAGGGAGCATTTCATTTCAATAATTTCATTATAACTTATTTCCATGCTTCTCTTTCTTTATTAATTTTTTATCTAAATTTGCTAACATTTTAAATATTTTACTTTTGTAAAAATTCTGTCTTGAAGGAAACAAAACTTTTCCAATTCAAGAGGTTGAAACAGGGACATTTTTAATGTTTCTCATACAAATTAATAATTAAAAAGCAAAGGGAAATGTAGGGATCCTTTTCTTAGCCATTAGTCTGAGTCATAACTCAGGTCTATAACAAACGCTCTGTATTTTGGTGTGGTTACTCACTCTTTTTCCTATCTGATTGACTGCAGCAGCATTTGGATCAGGCCTAGAAGGATGGCTCTCTTAACTAAGCCAACACCAGAAGTAGGCTTCACTCATGTACTGATAAGTTAATGGAACATCAAGCAGAAATATTCTTTTTTTTTTTTGCCAAGAACAGTGGAGCTGATCACAAATAGAGTGTATCCTTTGGCAATAAAAATTTTCCTCTAGTCAATTCCATGATTAAGCCAAAGCCACTGCTTTGTTCCTCCACCTGTCTCAGTGAGTCAGAAGTGGTTTCCTCTTGTTTTGCCTCCAAATGGGATGCCAATGCCCTGCATGGACTTAAGAGGCACAGGTGGTGCACCCACGTTTGTGAATTGCTTACCCTTTGCAATCTTGGCAGTCTGTCTGAGCTCTGGCAAGCTTTTTTACTAAATAAGATAGCAAATAGAGGGTAAAATCCACTTTTCATGCTGCTCATAGTTTTTTTACTCTAAAAAGCAGAAGTTTGAAAAATCTCATCAACATAATCTCTAATGGGTTTAGAACTGTGACTAATTTAAATTCTAAGTTTTGTTCCTTAACAGAAGTACTGAAATGTTTTAGAATTTAATTCATGGAATTCTAAAAGTTGGAGATGAGATATACATGCGCGAGCCAAATTTTCACATTCAATTTTTGTCGTACTGCTATGCCAATGACTTCAGAGGCATAGGTAGCTCTGTACTTGTGAGTTATGCTGCTGCAATGGAGACTTCTTTCATTTGCGGTACACATTTTAGTTTATCTCATAACTACATTTCACACTAAATTCTCTCTATTAAAGCACATAATTGATGGCTTTAGCCAAATGCTCTTCCAAAGCCAATATGAGCATGAACAACATGAAGAGGTGCCACCTACACAGGTGTCATGTCAGCCCAGGCAGTGTGCTTCCCACCTAATCATGGTGGGAAAGAATCTATATGACTCTGAAGCAGGAAAAGGAAAATAAGCATCAGACTTCTGAACCGAGTAGTCAGCTTGCCAGGGAGTAGAGCTGTCAGAACCAGTGAATTCTCCTCTGTCTTATTCAATGGATTGTAGATCTGTGATTTCTGTCCCTATGGCATCCATCTCTTCCAGATAAACAGAGTTCTGTACCTGGTTATCGTTTTTTCAGTAACAGTAACAGATTCAGACACTTGGAGTCATGGTGTTGCTAACACAGCTGTAAGAACATCAGTAAACAAATCAACCCCCAAACCCAGAAGAGTATGCATGTGCCCACTGTGTGCGTGCATAAACCTCAGACTGACTAGTCTCATGCCATACTGATGAGCAATATATTCTGGCTGTCCTTTTCCCATGCAGGCTTAGCATAGCTGATTTGTGTACTCAGCACTGAAACCTACACTTTTCCCAGGACCCATCAGGTCAGATTGCCCATAACCTATTGCTGCTTTCATGGCTCTCATCCTGCTTTCAATTGATGTGGCAGTGCGTGAATGCATATGACCAAAAGCTTGATATAAAATTCATTTGTCTAAACACCACCTATTTATGTTTGATGGCCTGAACAACTATTAATCCTGATTGGAAATATAAGTCATTGTGTCTGCAGTATCCTGTCACAGCATCCCTGTTAGTTCCCCCGAGGCCAAATTCTCTGACAATGCACATAGTGTCCGGTTCTTTCTGCACACAGTATCGTGCCCTAGCTGAAATCCCAGGGAGGAAACCTCTTTTTCTGTATGCTCACTAGTGTGGATGATCCCCAGGAATTTTCCTGGTCTGCCAGTGTATATCCAATAAGACAGGAGATAGTCTGAACCACTGTGTGCAATAATTTTCCATGCTCTCAAAAATGTTAAAAAATGCCTTGGCACATGCATACCTCATCTATGGTGGGCACAACCTGTATCCTTCCTGCTATAGCACAAGCTCCCACACTAGTCCTGCGTCTGGGTAGAGCCTCAAAGGAACTGGAGCTTCCTGTAACCTATAAAAAGAGTGGAAAGCTCCAGAGCAGCAGCAGGCCTGCTCTCTGTATTAAAGAAGTGATACATTCCTGCTCACTTCCTGCTTTTCACTGAAAAAGCAGTGAAGTTTTTTTTCTCTCCCTTAAAGAAGACTGTGCTCCACCACTGCCAATGGCATACAAAGTTCTAGGCTGTCAGATGACCTAACCTGCCTAGCAAACAGTCACATACAAAACCCAGACCAGCAGGCACCAAGTACCCTGTTGTACTGATGGCTGGCACCACATGCCAGCATTTGCCCAATGCTATTTTGTCAGCAGTAATTCTACACAGCCACCATGGACCAGTCAGTGCACAGCACAGTGAAATACAGCGGTGGGCCTGGACCAGCCACCACGTTACTGCCGTGGTAGAGCCCATCCCTGCTAGGTTCCCAGTGCTCCACAGCCCCATGGCTCCTCTCTCTCCCTGTGCTACCCATCCACAATACTGTCATGTGGTAGGGGAGCCCCATGGCAAATAACCCCCCCCAAACCCCACAGATATGTCTCTTTCCCAGGCCAGGAAATGGCTAACAAAACCAGGAGAAGCAGTTCGGACACACATAGCTCAGCTGTTGTGGAAAAGTGTGGTTTGGTTTCTGTTGACAAATATCCCAGGACTGTGGAGCATTTCTTTGATATGATATGGTGGGAGACTTCTAGGCAGCCATGGACCTGCAAATGTTGGTCTGCAGAAACTGCCACTAAGAGTTTTGCTTTGTGCAGACAAATGAGGAGAGCAAAGCACTTACTCCACCCGTCACAACATTTTTTGTGTGATTTTTACAAGTATGTGTCTGGTTTTGACTTGTGTTTTACCTCCCAGCACAGTGCATTGTGGAGGATCTCAGTTCTCACATCCTCACTCACACAAGCATGCACACTACGGGGCTCTCTCCTCCTAGATTTCCAGCAGGCTGAACTGTGCCACACCACATTGCTGATCTCCAGAATTCTGGACCAAGTTCCTAGCAGCATCCAGGGAGAGAGCATGCTGAGTGGCAAGGCATGGCAAGGCAAGGCAGGCAGAGCCGTTACTAGAAATCTCTTGCTGCATGAATGGGAGGGAGAAGTGCAGAGCAGATACTGCCCAAAGGCACACCAGGCAGAATGCAGCACAGATAACCCTAGATAACTTCAGGGACGGTTTATGGATCTGCAAGGTAAATTAAAACAAGGTGTTTCTCAATTATCTTTGGATCTTACTGGGATAATTATGAGAAACACTCCACCAGAGGACTGCAGTAATGTGTAACAGAAATACTGATTTTGATGTCCAATCTGGGAGAAGTCCATTATTTCAAATACATCATCATAACTTCATTTTGACTTCAGTGAAGTACTGAACTTTCCATTAGATGACAACTTTTCCCTGCATATAGAAATGCTAAGGCTGGGGACAGGGAGTTGTTTTATATAGTTGTTTTTTTTTTTTTCTTGAGTTCGTTGGAGGTTTTTAAATGTGTTTTTGGTTTTTTTTTTTTAATGCTGAAATAATTATAAACCTACTGGAGGACTATAAATAATACTCTAGGTCTAGCAGTTAAAATTTCTGAATCTTAATCCAAAAGACTCTATAATAACCATTTGGTCAGACCTCCTGCCTGAAAATGGGCAGAGAGAAGGAGCATTGTACCTCTGGGTATATATTTCTATATTTCCTCCAACAGTAACACAGAAATGAGAACATGGGAGGTTAGTTGCATGGCAAAAAAAGAAATGTGCCTTCAGTTGTTTATTTTTCCTTTCATATGCATTCTACTGCAATGGCACCTTTCCTCTGCTTCCTGTGAATCAATAAAAGGATATAACCTTCTGCAAAGAACACAATTATGGAAATCCTGAAAATCCAGAAAATCCTTTAGTCAAAGTGTAAGCTAAATTTCCTTAAGGTCAGAATGGAAATGCCTACATAGTTTCTGTTCTTTTTTTGCATATGTATCATACACTCATTTGCTAATTTTGCTTACATTTCCTCTGCAGAAAATTAAAACAATTAAGTAAATCTCTAAAAGACAATAATGAATCAATCAGAAGGACCACAAATATGTTTTTGACTCTCACAACTTTTTCAGCTTAGTGTTAAAAAAAAGTGGTGAAATATCCAGAATATTCTGTATATCCTATCCTGTGAAAATTATTATTATTATTTAGAACTTCTCACTACATAAAATAAGACAATTTTAAGATCAATTTATAGAAAGGTTGAAGACTGCCTTTGATTTTTTTGGTTTTGTGATTTCTTTGGAAGTTTTGGTGTTTGGGCTTTTACTTTGATTTTGTTTTTCCCATTTATGTAACAAAATATTCTGCTTGGTGAACTGGTTTGATGATGGAATTGCTCCTGAAATTTATTTGTCAGTGAAAGGAGTAATGAAAACATAATAGCTAATCCCTGAAAAGTTCAGCTGGATTAAAAACAATTTGAATGCTTTTTTGGAACAACAACAAAAAAAAAGCTGTTTGCAGATGGTCTTCATTAGAAATACTAGAAGAGTTATTTCACAGCTCTAATAGAATGTCTAGTCAATATCCCCTAGGCCTTAATATTTTCAGTTTCAGAGATTAAAAGTCTCTTTATAGTCATCTGCTTGCATTTAAGAAATATACTCACCATACACACATATAGATATAGATATGTATATATACATATATACACATATATAATCCTTTTAATGCAAACAGATAACTATATATATTAATATATTTGCATATATTTATATTGCAAGAAAAATAATTGAAGAGATATGATGTTGAGAAGCCTACTGCTTCAGATTAATTTTTCTTTTCAATCTGAAACTAAAGCTAAGAAAGTTAGCAATTTATTTTATACTACACTGTCAGTGCCAATTACACATTACCATTGCAAAACCAATTTCCTGCTATGGAGAAAATGGATGTACCCTGGAGAACACATCAGCCTCCATGTCACCCTGCTGCCCTGACTTTAGCTATGGTACCACACACAGGCAGATAGATATACAGTTATCCAACCTGCATATATTATCTGATTGGCACGTTCACTTGCTCCTTGACTGCCATAAATGAGTGGCTGTGCAGGTGCCACAAGCACATGCATCTTTTTCTGAATGCACCATTGTAGGAGCAGCTGAAAAGCTGTTTGTACTACACAGTCAGAAAGTTGGCAGCAGGACTGGGTGAAAAATGGCAAGTATGTTTCAAGAAAAAAGTAAAAAACTTAATGTTTACTCTACATTTTTTTAATCAAATACTTTTCAGGCTTTGATTTTAAAATTATTGCATTTTCTTCTTCTTACCTTTCTTCCTTTGACTCCCTTTTTTCCCCTACTCTTTTCATTTCCTGCCTTTTGTTTTTAATGACCAGGTAGAAGAGAATGACAACAAACAGAATGAATGAGAGGGAGGAGGAAACAATACCTATGAAACTGTAACACTTTTAGTAAGTTAGTTTAATAGAGATGTCTTTGTTTACCTGTCTTGAGATAATAAATGTTCCAGTAGGTGAAGCTCAATTTCATAGAAAATATTTGGCTAGCTCAGCTTGTTTAGCTGGTTATAGATTTTGACCCTACCCATTTTCTCTCTTAAAAATAGTACTATTGTACATTTTTAGACAACACTAAAAGAAATTACTACCTCCTTTTGTTTCATATGTTGGGTGCTTGCAATTTATGACCATAATCAGCAGATACATATGTTTCATGCATATGTATGACACTTCTGAAAAATTGGCAAGAATTATCTTTGAGTTCAAAAGGAAAAGAAATAAAAATTTTGTGTTTACAAATCATGGCCTAAGCTGTTGCTCCATCTCAAGATTCATGTGTTTGCTTTCCATTTCAGCAGCTGCTGGAAGCACTCTTCAATAGGAACCAAATAAATCTATACCACCTGTCTGTCTGAATTGGAGGCCAAATCATTCTGTTATTCTATCTCAACATTTAAGAAGTAATAAAGCATCTCAACCTCAATTTTCATGCCATGAAGAAAAAAAAAAAAACCAGAAGGGGAATAATAAGACCTTTGTTAGGCAATTTACAGGCATGTGACTTGGAATTACAGTAAAATCTTCATTATTGATCCAAAAATTCTTTGCAATCTGAAGCGCAGTGTCTTCCTCTTCAAATTTGGTAAATACTGATACATTGTGGCTTGAATTTAATGCTGACCTATATTTATTTTACTACAAGCTACATTTTTGATCTTTTGATATTGAGCTTCTCCCCCCGTTATGTCTCATGGCAAGGTGGCTTTGAAGAAACACATTTGTGAGTATAGAAACAGTTATCTGAGAAAATCATCAGGATTCTTCCAGAAGCACATGTGTTTATCCCTATAGACTTGAAAGTTATTCTGCTCTAAACTCTGCAGGTCTCCCACACAATGTTCATAAATAAAGCAAATTTTGAATCCCTGCCTTTAGTCCTAAATCCCAAGGTAAGGATTGACTGGAATATACTGGAACAGATCTTTAGGTTTGGACAAAATGCTAGTCTTAGGTCATTGCCATGCCTTTCAAGCACTCAAAAAAAAACCCTACTGTAATATTTTATTTTGGTACTGTGCCATGCAAACCTTGCCCAAATTTTGAGTGCAGGAGCTGTCAGCAAAGAGCTGTATAGTTGTAGGCAGGAGGTGCTTCAGTTCACTTCAAATGAAACTTGTCCCCTCATTTCACTTCAAATCAGCTGATTAGGAAAAATGAATTATTGTGCCAGGATGAAAACAGATAAGCCAAACTAATAATTTTTTTTCCAGTGAGAGTTTCATACAATCCATTAAATAGAGAATCCAGAGCAGTAATCAACACATTCACTGGGGTGTTAATGGAGATATGGTAAAGCAGTATATGACAGCCAAGGGACAGAGTGCACCTCTTACTCACTCTCTCCAGCCATGAAATCAGTAACTCAGATCATTTGTCTTAGTCATCTACTATTACTTTGGGGTGAATCAGTGCACGGACGTTTAAGGACATCCCAAGCAGATTTGTTCATTTAACAGGGAAACAAAACAAAACAAAAATAACAACTGTTTTATTTGAAAGCCAGGACCAAGTGAGATTTAGTTTAGCTAAAGCAATATTTGACATTAGTTCAAGTTGGGCAGGAGTTCAGCCAGAAGTTATCATATGATTGGGTTTTGGGGTTTCTAGTTTTTTGGAAGTCTATGTGAAATGATCTAGTAGTGGTCTGAGTCCAAATTCCAAAACATGAGTGCATCCGTTCCTCACAAAACCCCACAATTTGCAACATTGTTAGGAGTCTCTAAATAGAACGAAAGACATACAACCCCTAGTCTGCTCAAGTTCTGATGTGCACATTTGAAATAAGGAGACTGGGGATGTGAAATGACATCATTACCTTTGCTATCCTGACAATCCCTCATCAGGGAAAAAACAAGCCTCTGAGCAAAAAAAGAAAATAACTACTAACTACACCAACTACTCTGTTAAGGAATCTCTCCTTATCCTATGGATCTCAGCAAGCCCCTCTTGGCATTGTCACACTGTTGTAAAGCCTGGCTAAGAGTCAACAGGATCTACACAGTGAAGATGAAACAACTTACTATGACTTCTCTTACAGTAATTTGAAAAACATGTACCCTAAAGTTTCTTCAAAGCTGACTTTTCAGTTATTTGCCTTTTAGCAAGTGTAAAATGAAATATATTAACAAATACAGAGGTTAAGAAGAAAGTAGAATGAAAAACACTGTTGTATTTAAATTATATGAAGTTCTCCACTTTTAAGGAAATTTTTTTTATGTCTGTCACTCTAGCCTTCCCTGCAACCAATGAAACGCATTTAGTCTGCATTTAAAGTAAATATCCCATGAAACAGTTTCAATGGTAAAGGGAATAGTTCAAAGTAAAGGAAAAGCTTTCACTAATCTCTCACATACAATCCCATCTTTAACTATATTATCTGCCTATTCCTGGCAGAGTTTCTCAGAAAGTATTTCTTAGAGGACTGTAATTAAGAAGGAAATTTTCTCAGTAGTTTTGTTGTTGGCCTCCTCAGTAACCAAGTTATATTTCTAAGAGTACATCATGACAATTCAGCGCATAAAAAACAAACTCCACTAGTCTAAAAAATAATGCTAAGTGTGTGAAGACATGGGATATTTTCTTTGTGAACACTAGTAATAATCTAGCAATAAAGATTATATGCCATTTACCCATTTGTTAGCTGAATTATTTCATCCCTCTTCCTCTGCCTTCTTCTACATGTCTCCTCCACCTTTCCAAATGAAAGTTTAGGCTAGAAAATTATGCTTGTCATTCAGGGTTTCAATTGAAAATGAAATTTCAAACTTCAGAATATGCTTTCAACTTCAGATAAATGTGTGGAGTGCCATTAAAATAAGCATTGAAGTTAAGATTTATATTCTGTATCTGTTTAGTTATATTTGCTCAAACTTTGGAGTAGCTAAGAATATCTTTTATCCTGAATGAGTCTTAAAAAATCACACACAACCAGATACTGAAATGAAGAAAAACTGAAAGTTATTTTTCCTACACAGTTCATTTGCCTTTTTTCTCATTTTTGTACCATACTGAAAACAACAGATCGGACTGCAAAAGCTTTTGGTTGTATTTTGTGTCTGTTCTATCCCAACATGCTGTGAAGGCTATGTGGCTGCAGCCTATTTTGATTCACATCAGTTAAAAAGGAGAAGATTCAGGCCCATGTGGTCCTGCAAGGACTGCAGATATATGGTTTCCTGGCATTGACCACAACTGCTGGATAATGGCTCCCCTCAGAGGTAGTATGGGCAGCATGCGCCAGCCCAGTAGCTCTTGCTGCTTGATGTCAGGAGGAAAGAAGTTGTGCATTACATGTGAGTTTTTGCAAACATGTATTGCAAACTCCATCCTTCAATGCAATAGCGTTTGTCAGTTTAGTTATTTTCTTTTGTGGGAAATGACTGTAGCTAATGAATACAATACGTTACAATTAATGATGGAAGTATACATAAGAAATTAAAAATGAAAATGTGGTATCAAGGATTAAGATTCATTTTACAAAATATAGTGGGCTTTTAGGTTGCAGTACAAGCATGCAAAAGAGAAGCTTACTTGACTATTTTCCAATATTTCAGCTTCACAAAATTAAAATGAAGGCAAAATAATGAATAAAATATTTCTATTGATTTTGCAAACTAGAGATGTGAATGTTTGTCCAAACAGATGTTTAGAGTGACTCTGTGCCAGGCTCAGTTGTGTTTTTGAGAATGCTTTTTCTCAGTAGTGTCTCTCATAGTGTCCCATTGTGTCCTTCAAAGCTTACAAGCAAATTTTCTTGCCTCAGAGCTGTTAATATAGGATAACATATCACCATGAACTCTGTCCTATACTTCTTTGAGGGATTCTATTAAGAAATATGAAGATGAATCCTGGCAATATTATTTCCTGCCACTTTTACGAGTTACATAAAAATGTCATTAAACTGACTATTTTTAAAGTATCCTAAAATTTTTTTAAAAAATTACTCACAGTTTGACCATCAGATCATTATGGAATGCAGTGGCCTGATTTGTTTATTAAACAGGATAATAGAATAAAAGGATCATTTAATACATTGAACATATTTTTTGAGGTCTACTCATTCTTCACATTTCTTCAATAAGAGAAATGGAGAATATCAAATGAAACTAGCATGTGGCAGATTCAAAAATAGCCAGGAGTAAGTTGTTCTTCACAAATGAGGAGAAAAAACTCCAAGTCAGAATTTTCTGAGATGACCACCATCACCACAGGAAAAGTCTGGAAGCTATAACTGTGTAAGAGCTAGGAAAACATCAGCTTACTCATCAGTAGCAGTTGAAGTAGCAAATAAAAATATAGGAATTATTAGGTAAGGAAAAATGACAGAGAAAAAAAAGAACAGAGCTTTGCCCAGAGTAGACCCATGCTGCATCATGAATCCCATGCACAGGTGAGTCCCTTGTCCCCAAAAATGGGTACAGTGCAGCGGGAGAGGTGTGGAGAGGGGCAGCAGCACCAATGGGATGTCTAGCAGCTGCATACAAGGAGCCATTGAGTACCTGGGGCTCTTGTGCCTGGAAAGGACTCAGCTGGGCAAAAATATGACAAAGATTTATAAAATCATGAGTAGAAAAAAAATAAAAGTGGATGGGGACAGACTGGTCATCACTTCTCCAAATACAGGTTGTATAGACCATGAACGAAACTTAAAGAGGGCAAATCTAAAGCAAGCAGTGGCAGGTATGTCCTGCCTGAATACAGAGGTGTGGACCTGCCTGCCTACTGTGTAAAGCTTAAGTGAGATAAACAGGAGACTGGAGAAATTAGTGGCTGTTAAATGTGTGGATGTCATGTCTAGCTCAGCAAAACCTTTAGTGACAAAGTGCAGGAGGCTGGCAGTACCTTATTTTACAAGTTCATTATTCTGTTGATAAAGGATAATTCCAAATATATTTTTGATTTCTAAAGGAATTTCAGATTTAAACATAATCCTTAAGAGAAAAAAAAAAAAAAAAAAAAAAAACAACCCACACAGAGAAAGGTATTTTGTAGTCTCTTAGAGATTATGAAATGGCAAGCATCACCTGAAACACAGAAAACCAAGATTAAGAGTAATTTCTCTTCTCTCAGTCTTTGCATTGGCAGTTCTGAAACACTTTTGCACAGACACATTTTTCTCTCATGTTGTTATAAACCTGGCCAGTAGTATTCAGCATTTGTTTTTAAAACGGATGAATAAGAAAAAGATTTACTGGAACACTCTGGTTTTCAAAGCTTTTGTCCATCCCTCTCTTCCACTGAAAGGTAAAGCTGTCACTATAGTTGTGTCCTGGTTCTGGCCAGGACAGGGTTATTTTTTTGCAGTAGCTAGGAAAGGTATGGCCAGGACCCTGAGGTTATTCTATACCACCCCACATCACTTTCCAGGAGTAAGGAAGGGCTTGCTTCTGAGTCAGGATGTTCGGGTCTGCTGTCATTGCTATTGTTGTTACTGTTCCTTTTCTTATCTCATTATCGTTTCCAGTAAATTATTTTTATCTCAACCTGTGCTCTTTACTTTTTGTGCCTCCAGTTCTCCTCTCCAGTCACTGGCAGGGGAAGGAGAAGAGGGAAGTGAGTGAGCTGTGAGTAGTTTCAGTGGGAACACTGAATTGGAGAATACATTTCCTAAACCATGGCATGTTGTCAGGTTACAGGGGATGGCAAGGGATGAGCAAATCTTATTCAGTAGGTAGGTCTGAATATAAACCAATAAATAAGGTGTGCACAGTCTTAGCTAAAAAAAGAACAAATAAAAATTCTGTTTTATCCAAAACACTCAGGAAAAGGTTTTTGTTTTTCCTGCAAATGTAAGTAATAAAATGTGTAAAAATTGATTTGTGCATTTTCTGTCATCCAAACAATATACTAATTAATTTCCTGACCATAGAAGTTGAAATAACCTAACATTAATTAACACACTACAAATTTTAAGAGCCAAACACAATACAACATAACATTATTTCACATTTCTTCCTACTCCCTTGTTGAATACAATTTGAAATTGAAAGATGAAAAAAATGAAGAGGCTGTTCTCTTTAATAATGTATGCTATGTTAACTAAAAATAAGATCTGAGATGCCAGATGTAGGATTCTTTATGTGCTTTTCCCAAAGAAAACAAAGCTGTTGTTTTTGTAGGCCAGTGAATTTCTCTAGTTAAAAAAGCAAACACCCAAATCTCAGTATAATCTTAGGACAGACATTTAACTGAGACTATTACTGCTAGAACATATGTAACAACTGCTAAATGGTTTGGATGCTTTAAATGTCAAAATACTGAACACAGGATTATCTCAGATAATCAAGATACCTCTATGGAGTCTGAGTTCAAGAAGGATGTGTAGCAATTCCTGAAAATCAGAATATTCTACTATATTTCAAACAGTGGGCTATTAAGCCAGAGCTCTAAAATCATCCCTCCTTTCAAAAGCCTATGTTTTGGGAAGTGATAAAGTGATAAAACCTCACTCTCCAGGTGTGAAATACTGCTCACATGAGTGCATGAATTAGGGCCATATGATCTTCTGTCATTTAGAGATCTATCCACTACAAAGATAATTAAGACTATTATCCAACAAATATTCTGACAGCATAATTTTCTCATCACTTTCTGTCACCTCTCACTACATGACTAGTTTTGCCTCTGTTTTTGTATAATTCAGAACATAGAACCTATATGAGCAAAAATTCTACCTAAGCAATTTTGCTTTACATCATATAATGCTATTAATTATATTATATATTATAAATATATATTTATGTAATATAAAGTTATTAATTAATTATATAATATTATAATATGATTTTATATTATATGATAATATTATGTTCCCACAGCTTAAAATGCCACTACTTCCTAGGGAGCAAGGGGAGAACCTGGAATACAAATGAAGGCCATGGTCTTTCAAAAGCATCTCTATGCTGCTGACTGCTCCAAAGACATCTCCCTCACTGTCAGCATGAGGGGATGTGCAGCGCTGGTCACACAATTTATGTGGCTTTGTGTAAACAGGTCTGAAGCAAACCTCAGAGATATTCTGTCTCACCAGGGGACAATCTGTCTCACTGCTGCCAGTATGTTACAGCTGACACTTCTTCATAACATGTGGAAGAAGCGTGTATATATATATATATATATACACATATATATATATATTTTATATGTGACGTGAGGTGCCATTTCGTCCCAGAAGTCAAGGGATGGAGAAATCCAGTACTGCATCTTCTCTCCACTAAATGTTCTCACATGGCTGTTGTTGAATATGGCCATTACTGGCCTGAGAAGTAACGGCTTCATGTACCACATTGTAAAAATAGAAATTAGTCAGTTTTCCAATTCAGCTGGCAGTTTTTGTTTTTAATATTTTTATTACTGCAGACATCATCGTCCAGCCATCTGCTAAAGATGAGACAGACAATAACTGAGCAGAACTGGAATGAATTTTGCTGTATCTGCAGCTGGGCATTTCATTACTTTATTCTGATGGGGAATTGATGGGGGTAGGTATTTTGTTCTTTTTTTAGAAGCAATCAAAATGTGATGCACAGGAACAATTGAGTGTGAAAAAAGATACTGTTTTTTACAGGAAGACTGGAAGACCCATATTGACCTTCGTTTACCACTCTCCCATCACTGTTGTGACAGAAGCAGCGAGTCTGTCTCAGTTCCTCCTTCTCTCATTCCTGAGGCTCTTCTGATAACTGAATTATCAAGATTTTTGCAAAACTGAGAGAGGTGTTAGGCTAATCTGCCCCAGATGCCACAGCTCTCTTGTATCTTGCTTTAGCTCTTCATACTTTCCCTCTCCTCCATAGTCACCCTCCAAAGGAAAAACATGACCATCCTCCACTGCAGAAATTGGCAGTCAGCAGGCTCTTCCTTCATTAAATCTAAAATTACACCAGAATATATAATTAGGATGAGTAACTTTGGCCAGCTACAGGCCATATTGTTTATGAGGTAAGTGTGCTTTACTATGCATTAAAAATCTCTAAGAAAACCACTTTTTTATGAAGTTTGGCAAAAGTCAAATAAAACAGTGCCTATTAGGGTTAATATTAAGTCCAATGTGGTGGATGGGGTATGCCCTGAAAGCACAGCAGCAGCTTTCTGCACACAAAAGTGTGCAGAAGTGAAACCTTGAAGTCCTATGGCAGCTTTTACATGCGATGTTTCTGGGATTTGGTGGTCTTTAGCCAGAACTACTCCTACACAGTTATCCTGTTGATCTATAGCCTCTCATTACAAATACAGGTCCTTCTGTTTGTTCTTTCTATGGGATTGTTAAATAACTGGAAAAACTCACTGGAATAAAAGATGCATATAAGCACAGTATTTATCACTTGCGTAGAATTACAAAGAAATGCAAGAATTCCCTGTATCAACTTCAACAAATCTCAGCATGAAAGCACTGTAGAATGAAAGAATGGAGAAAACACAGTTAGAAGTAGGACATAAATGAGCCCTGATCCACTGCCCATTGATGTCAGCGGAAAGACTTGCACTGACTTCACCAGATGAGGCCTGTTGTGAAGGTCTGAAAAATGCTAACGATATCCTTCTGCAAGATATTTTCAGAACAAAATGGGGATGCCTGTTTTATTTAAATCAATGGGTTTTATAATATGTCATTACTTCACAGAATATCCACATCCATAAGAAGTTGTAGCAAGGAAAACAGACAACAGAAAATCTTTTTAATTAGCCTTCAATTAGTCAGAAACTTATCTATGTCAGGAAAGACTACAACAGAAGAAAATATGCAGTAACACATTACAGCTGTTCATTTTGGAAGACACAAATAAAATAATTTAATGTAATTGTTGTCTTCTTACATTTTTACTTCCTCTCTCATACCATATTTCTCTTAGAGAAATCTCTCAGCACAGTTAAATTGGAACGCTATACAGGAATTCTTTCTCCTTTTTATTATTTTACCATATGAGGGTTCAGGCATGTTGTCAGGTCATTTGACCTCCTTAAGTGCATTGGCAGAACTCTGATATTCATGGCCAAGAAATTTTCCTTGTTTCCTTTTCTAAAAGTTGTTTAAATTAAATGGTAATTTGTATTAATTATAGAAAGTGCATCCTTAATTAACAGAGGAAAGACTTATTTTTTTTCCCCAGGCATCTCTTACATTTTAGCTGATTAATCCAGTGATGAGAGAGATGGAAGCTGACTTTCAAGCTGTTATTTTGTCTTATTAATAAGAAGGATTGAAAGATGGAGCAAGAGGGGATCTATACAAAAAGATCAGACACATTTGCAATTTGAGTCCAAAATTACCTTTGTTAAAAGAAGAAGCTATAAGAGCAAGCTTTAAAAGAAAGCTTCTATGGTGAAAAGTGATACACGGAATCTTGATTTAGAAATTATTCTACCTACTGTAATGACTAAAAAACCCAAACCAAAATTAATGGAGATGACTGTTCTAAACTGAATTGCATACAAACAGGCCAGAGAATGTGCATTTTCTGTAGTATCTATTTGCACCAGAGGAAGGTTGTATCAAATTGGTGCCTATAAACCCAAAGAGAGGTGCCCTTTTATTACAGGAAATGTGCTTCCAGGAACAGGATGTTATTAAATGTAAATTAGTATCAATTGATTACCCAGATAATTTTTCAAGCTTATATACTTTTTCCAACACTTTTTAAAAACTTAAGTGACAAAAATCAAGAACAGAAGACATATTGCTAAAACAAAATAAAAGCATTTTTACAAATCCTATCAAGAGCAAACATGTATTTTGAAGTCAGTTTTAGGTAAAGTATTTACAACCACTGAAGCAGTCAATGTTTTTTATTTGGCTGTAAGGTCAAGATTTCTGAGCTTAATTTTTTCTCAGAGTTATGATTTTTCCCCTTGGAAATTTTTGGTACATTTTCAAAAGTGTTAATGTTCATTAGGTGGTTTTCAGCATCTAAAGTTCTGCATTTGTGGTAGAAATCTTAGCAAATTGAAAGTGTAAAAGCATTCAATTTTCACATTCTGGAGCTCCATAAGAACAGCCTACCTCAAAGCACTATTTTGACAAAGCATTTAAATCTGTTCTGAATTTCTCTCTCAGCCATAATTTTCCCGATTTCAGCAAGGCATTCACATGCTTTAAGTCAAGAACTAGTTTTAAAACTTTGCTGAAACAGAGCTGAAAATTTGTTTTACCCATTCAAAATACCAGAGCAATTCAAGTTTTCTCCCCCTGTAACTGTAGGTTCTGTGTACTTTGCAGCCCTTGCAAGCTGCTGTTCTTATGCACTGCTCCAACCCTCTAGAATGCACCGTGTACAGACAGACAGCATCTACCAACACTCCTCAGAGTGCCTTAACACTTTGAGAGAATAGCACTCTTCCAAATCCAAAATATATTGCACATCCAAATTATGAAAAAAAAAATACTAAAATATTTTCACATGACTTATTTGAATGCATAAACTTGAAGTCAAAACAGGGAGGATTTAGACTAGATATGCAATTTTATTAGTAAGGCAAGCCAATTAGTCAGATCAGAGTAGAAGTGGGGGGACTCACGAGGAGAAGAGAACATCTGCTCAACTCAGACGGCAGCACTACTCTTTTAAGAGATTAATGTGTTTCAAGACAACCTCAGAAATGACCAGCTTACTTTACAGAAATGACTTTACATCTTCACATCCAGATCAGATCTCATGTCTTGGGTAAGGTTTCCCTTTTATAGCCCTCAATACTTTACCTTTTCAGTTACCATCCATGAACATCGCAAGTTTTGTTCACTACATGAAGCTATAGATCTTATTTAAGTAACATCAGCTTCACCAAAAGATAAATCTAGAACACAGAAATATTTAAAACCATTAAAAGGAAATACAGTCACATTGCTGAGCATGTACCCACGTACAGATCTTGCATACTCAGATTCTGAGAAACAGTCTCTAACTCCTAAGGCTCACAGTGTTACAGTTCTGTTCCTCATAGATCCAGATACTATTTTTGTTGCTAGTGTTTTAATAAATTTCCAGTTGTAGAAATTTCCTCAGCAACTTTTTAAAGTTGCTAGAACAGATACATATGTAATATCACATAAATATCAGAGATTGCAAAAATTCAGCTCTACAATTTAGTTGAAGCATGTTTATGACAATAACCCTTTCACATGCAAGGTGTCCTGTTATACATGGCTGAATGGGTCTAAAATTCTCAATACATGTCCTTCTACCACATTGAAATTCATGCTAGATAAATGATACACAACCAAAAGGTTAAGTGACGATATGTGTTATAAAATCATATCTGAAATATCTTTTACTAAAATGTTGTTTAGATATTTACTGTTACTTAGATATTTATTTATTAAGTTCATGTCCCCTAGGTATTACTTCCTAGTTTAGATCCTATCTAGGATTTCTTTCAGAAAATTGATCATTTTCTTTCTAGTTAGTCAAATATGGTCTTGTCTAAAGTCCTGTTTGCTCAAGCAGGAATTACACAGTGTAGTTGGAAAATATGCACAGGAATCAACCCTGTTTTCCAAAACATTAGGCTAAAACTCTCAAGTTTGTTGGTTTTTTTTAAATTACATATAGCACCTGTTGTACTCTGCTAGAACAGGTACTATCACTGTTCTTCCTTTGGAGGCCATTTCTATTTGGCGTGAGACTCTCAGATACAGAGGGACAGGAGTATGTGGTGAGACTTCACAGATCAAACCATCCGTGTCTCCTATGAGACAGGCACATATGAGTGCACAGGCAAGAAGCCCTTAGGAATTCACAAAAAAATAGAAAGTAATTTTAAAATCTAAGGAGGAAACCATAAGTTTAGTAGGGAGGTTAAATTAGATACCAGCTTGGAGTATGCATACCATAAGGGTTGGAAGAGGAACAAACTTCATAATAAGTAAACGTATCAGCATTCCAAAACATCTGCACAACCAAAGCATCTTTAATCCTTTTCTCTGGAGTAGCAATAGAGGGACTCTGCTTTCTCACTTTGACCTTATTATAGCACATTGCTAGAAATATTTTGAAGATATACCTATTTTAAAAATAATACTCAGTTCCACATTGAGTAACACCAATTACAACAGTAGGTGGTTGTTGAAATGAAGGAAAAATGGGCCACAATTTACTACATGTGGCACTTGGATCATTTCATCTGGCTTTTCCCTAAGGGTGAGAACTGGCATGTTTCACTGGAAAAAGCTGAGGAGATCTAGGCACTGAGAGATAAAGCAGGAGGTTCACAACAACTACTCCTGTAAAAAAATGATAGGCAACAATCCAGGAGCTCTCTAGGCTGGAATCACAAGCCCTGTCAAAGGAAGATAAGGCCTGAGAAAAGGAAGTATATTAAAAATATAAGCATTCTGAAGAATTGTTCCACTATTTCTTCTCTGGAGAGTTAATATTTCCTGATCAAACTGCCATTCCTCAATTTAGTGAAGACCGGGAAGGGACTGCATACACTTCTCACCTCAGAAAGTCTGAACAGGAAGAGATAAATCTTTAAAAGTGACAAAGGAAATCAGAGGATGCTGTATCGTGTAAAATAATTCTAAACATTCAAGTGTCCTCCATTTCTAAACATTCAAGGGTCTCTCCCCTTTGAAGGGACCCTTCAAAGGACAAGCTGAAGACAGAGTCCTTGATACAAGTTCCCAGAATAGCACATGTGCTCCCTCCAGTATGATTTAAAGTGTCTGAGTATCATTTATGGAAAACAGTTTTTCACTGAACCCAAATCTTCAATTATTGCAAATGTGCCCCTTACAGTTAAATAATTTTTTTTAAAAATTACAAACCCTCTTTGTTTCCATATTTATATCAGAACATCCTTGTGTATCTGAAAGTCATATACTGCAAACAGCTTTGGGTCTGAGTTTCAGAAGGAAGTTGAAATCATGGAAACTACCTAGAGGTAGAAAAGTACAGAGTGTTTTCCAATTATTACAGGGGAAAAAAAAATCTGTGAACTAGGACTCTTTAGCTTTAATCTTGATTTTATCAGAGGCTGGCTTAAGACATATCCACCTTAGGTGTTTCAACAGCTAAAAGATGCTTGGCCACAGCAAGACGATGGAACTCTCTTTGGTACTGACATTTGTACTTCCAGGTAGTCACCAGTTTTTGAAAATAAATCATTGAATAAACAGCAGGACCTAATGTAAAAGAACACTTAAATATCAGAGTTATCAGACTGCTTTTTAACTGTGATTTTAATAGTCTAGATTCCTTCTGATTCAAAACCACTTTTCCAGGCAGTGATACTTCTTCCGCTCATCCCAGCTTGCTTCCTGCAGCTCTAAATATTCCAAAATATTCAACCTCCCATCTCCTCATTGTCAATCTCCCATCTTCAATTGAAGATGCAGCTAGGCACTTCAATTTCTCAACTACTGCCATATGAGGGGGCTTGAAAAGCAGAATCCCTACAGCTGCATCCACACAGGTCAAGCGTTACCCAGCTGTGCTGCTCCAAGGGCTGTGCTCCCTGAGCCATGGCAGCCTAACAGCCTCTATTACTGCACTGCCCTGCTTTCTCTGCATCTGGGTGTCAGACAAGAATGTTTTATGGCGCCAAATTTTTCATCCTCAAAAGTTACAGTGACTTGCGTATGATATATTTTCAGTGTTCTGAGTATGTCTGAGGGATTTAATTCACTTGTTTTGGTTCCCAGAAAACACTATTTCACAGTCCTATGGATTTCAGCATTTCAGAATCTTTGGATTTCCATTTATTAAATCAGTAATCTTTTCTTGTTTTCATGTTTTAAGCACCATAAAGACTTTTTAAATTAATTATGACTTTTAGTTGCTAGAAAGTTAAGGGTGAGTTCCAAAAATGAAACAACTTCCAGAGTAGTGAGTCCATCCAGACTGTGTAAAACTGAGTTCATACCAATACAGCAGCTCTGATACTAATATGTATATACTGTATATTCTATGTAGCTAGGATACTGTCTGGAAAGTTCTCAATGAAAGCTCTTTCAAAGGCACCTACAAAAAAATCCATTTTGAAAAATCCAATTAAGAAAAATATCTGTTTTTCAATAAATTAGAGAAAGAAAAAACCAGAAGCAGTTAAGAATAAAGAGGGTAAGCTACTCTCTAACAGCTTGAACTCTTGAATCTACAAATGAATTATGGAAAATCTGACAGATGAACCAAGGTAAAATGACATAATTTCATTTCTGCTTCTGTGGGGAGAAGAGAAAGGGGGAAACTATTGTGGTTTTGAAATCACAACAGAATGAACTCACTCTCTTTCTCTGACCTATTCATTTCTCAATACTTATTTTTATAGCTCATGTTACGAAGTTGTGTAATGATAATTTATAGGTCAGTTTGACAGAACCAGGCAGACAGTACTCAACATGATCCTTACTGTTCCTGCCCACAAATACAAGAGCCTATATTACTTCTCCTATCCCCCAGACTATTTGAACCTTCCTCACAGAGGTGTGTTATTAAAGGAAATACATGAACAAAAGTAAGGAACAAAGGGAAGAAAGGGCAAACTTTTATATAATTCATTGAAAAACATTTCTAAAAGCCCAAAGAGGATGCCACATTCCAAAATCAATTCAGAGAATGCCTACAGAATTGGTGCCCACAACACAGACAGATATGTTTTTCTGGGTTTATGTCTAAGACTCTGGGTTCAGCATTTCAGCAGCTCATCATTACGCTTCCAGCGCAAAATGAGTGTGTGTGTGTCTTGCCATGAGTGCAGAACTGATAATTCATCCGTCACCAGTAGGCACATCCAAGCCTGCCCAGACATAAACACACACACTGGAGGAAAAATGTGGTTCTATGTATAGAAAATCCTATTTTCAGCTATTAGGTTACCTAAAAATAAACTCTTACTCAATTGCAAGGGTTTCCTTCATTCCATTTTATTAGTGGCATTAAAATACAAAGTCCAATTTTGATTTGAAAGAACTATTCCTACTTTAGCAGTGTCAGGTGGCTGGCTTCCAGTATTGTGTGAATACACTTTACATTCTTATAAGGAACTGAGCATTTTTTAGAGGGACAGAACTTTATATTTTGAAAAATATCCCTCAGTGATTTTCTGCCAGCTGAAGCATCCAAAGTGTCTGCCCTCAAGAAAGATTCAGTACTTTTGGCAACATTTGCAAGCTAGTCTGTTTTTTCCAATCCAGAAACATTCTCTTTGCCAGACAGTCATCTGAAATAATGTTCTTACACAGAAAATACATGTTCAGTATGTTTTGCATTTATACACTGTTAAAGACAAGGAGTTTGGAGGTCTTAGAGGCTGGCACTGGATTACAAGGACAGTTACTTTCAGATTGAAAGTGAAGACACTGGAAGATGGCAAAGGTGATAATAAAAAAGCACTAAGATTTCTAAAACCATGACTAGAACATTACTGCCATGCTTGCAGGGTCATGGGGTCATGATGCTAAAGAGTAATATAAGATTACCCAGTAGAGAAGGCCGTAATCAAATGTCAGCCCCTCACTGAGAGGATAGGAAGAGGTCAGCATCCAGTTCATGAGGTTTGGCCATGGGGCCCTGGTGAGTAACTGACATACACACCCCAGGTATTTCCAAGGTGAAAATGCTGAAGGAATAGGAACAGGACAGCAATTCTCTTGATGTGATAGAAAACTCAAAATTTTAAATTACAAATATTTTCTTCCCTGTTGTAGGGAACTTTCTGGAGTGAGGGTTTTTTGATTATTGTTTGGACAATGGGCTATCCTAACAACATTAATTACAGGTTACATTGTCCATTTTATGAACAGAAGTTCCTAAATGAAATAGGATTTGGAATCTAGCATGATTTCAGATTTTGAGGGATCTATGGGAACCTCTCACAAAGCATAGTCTGTTTCCATTAGAAAAAGGGACAAAGTCAGAGAATTTAAGTCTATGAAAAGATTTTCAGATGTGAAAACAGTGCACAGCATTATAAAGGCTTGATCAGACACAGCTGGATATCAGACTATGCCTGACAAATGTAGCTGTTTCCCCAGCTGCCTATTAGGTTCTCCTGACAGAGGTTATAAACTCCCAGCAGAGAAGGACTGGCAGGCATTCCTTATCTGCTTCTCTGTAAATGGAGACAGCTCATAGAAAATAGAGAGTAGGCAGAGGCATATCTTGCTCTTTTACCTCTTCTGCACTTCTGTCCAGAGGACATTCAAATGCAGGGCCCAACAAGTTGCAGACCAATCTCTCTATAGTCTGAAACATCATCACATTAAAATTTATTAAGAATGTGTCAGCATTATGACAACTCTAATATTCTTCAGAACAAATATTTTTTCTGGAGCAACCTTTCCTTTAAAGATTCACTACGACCTTGGTTTTTCCCTCCTTCTCTCTTTTGAGTAAAAGAAATACAGTTTTCTGTGTACAAGAAAACAAGTGCTACAGAAATTAAATACACATACTTCCCACTGGCAGTCTTCTAGAGTTGTTTTTCTTTGTTTGTTTTCTTTTTGGTGCCCTTTTTTTTGTTTGGCATTTTTGTTTGGTTTTTTTTTCCTTAAAATATGATCTCTGAGTTTAAAGGACACAAAGCCACACTGAGCTCCTGTGGAGCCCTTCCTAAGAAAATGATTTTCAGGCTCTTGCAGCCTACCATCCCTTTGGGCTTTTATTCCAGTTTCCCATTTCACATGTCACCCATTGAAAACATTGGCTATCATAGTTTCTATTCCTCGGATTTCACCTACTTGTCAAACTTTTAGCAAGTTTTCTCCAGTGTCTTCCTTGTATAACACATTTCTCCACCTCAGAGTTTTCTTTCCACTGCTTTTTCCATCAATTTTCAGTTTTTGCTTTCAGATTGCCCCATGTAGAGTCTTAAAATAGCCCTGCTAATTTCTTTCTTTTACCAATCACTAGATCTGAAAAAGTACTTCTGGGAGCTCCAGACATTTTCTATCATCTGCTAAGCTCTCCCTCCCTTCCTGAGATCCTGCCAAAGGCAGCAGAGTGGTCACTGAACTTAAAGGGTCAGTCACAATGTACAAAGGTTTTGTTAAATAAATTTTCCTTAAAAATAGACTGCCCAGCTCTATTTGTGACAGTACCCTGATATTTTTAGGATCTTGACTTAATAATAAGAAAAACAAAGCTCAGATAAATTGTCCTTTTCATTTTTAAACCAACAGTCTGAAAGAGCATTTCCTTCTTCAGTGAGAGCTGAATTGAGCTCTGACTTTTGCTTAAGTTCTCCTTTGGCTTTAATAGCCGGATAATGCTTTGTGTTTAAAGCTTGTTTACTAGGCAGCTTCTACAAACACTCATCACTATACTCTTTCTTTCAGTGGCATACACATGAGATGGCAGATTTATTAACTAATTAGAATATTTGACATAAGCAAGAAAAATATCCACTGTCTCTTTTTAACCAAAGAAACAGGAAATAGCCTAATGTGGCATTACTTACCCAAGAATTTATGGTAAAAAAAGGTTTAATCCTTGGACTATCAGGTCTATGGCTCTATGCTTCAGCATAGAAGTCTATCCACTGGATTGCTTTGCTATAAAATAATAATGCTTCCTTGACATGCCACACAGCTGATGGTCTTTAAATAACATAATTTTGTCACAGAGTTAATTCTTAATATGATGGACCTTGCTCGCTTAATTCTCTAATACAGTTACACAGAAGCTCCTGGCCAGATTTAATCACGTTTCTGTTGTGACTAGCCCTTGGAAGACCATGGCTAAGATTTTCTTCAGTCCATATAACCAAGTTTTTATTACTTTATTCATAAGTGTTGTTTGCAATTAGACAATCTGTCTTTTTCCACATGTTGGAATATTTTAGCAGTAATTCTAAACTGCCCCAAATAGATGTTGCAAAATTTTCTGCATCTGTGTGGTTTTTATATTCCAAATTTTTGTTTCCATATTACAAATGTGCATGGCAGAATCTAATAAATCTAATGGTTATTGCAGTTTTTGCCCATTAATATTGTGACTATAAGTCTAGGCAACAGGCAATATTTTATGAATTCTGAGTACCATATTATACATAACTATCATGATTGCAGGAAGAAATGTAGTGTAAAAGATCAGTAAATTAACTAGAGGGTACTGTGAAATCTGGGCCCAAGGCGATGGGCAACCGAGTCAGAGACTGGTAGGAGGATGTCTCAAGATCTGGGGAAAGACTCTGTGCTATTTCTTCTATCTCCCCCTCCATGTTAACAGGCAGCAGCACTGAGAGCAGCTGTAATGAAGTATCCTGGGGTATTGAGCAAAGACAATACCTGGACGGGTGTGCTGGTTTTGGCTGCCGTAGACACAGGCTGGTAGAGGGCCAGGTTTTGGATTTTTGATGAACGCAGAGTTGATAATAAAGTTGTTGTTGCTGAGCAGGGCTTACACAGAGCGAAGCTTTTTCTGCTGTTCCTATGGCCAGGCTGGTGAGGAAGCTGGGGGTGCATGGGAGATTGGGAGGAGACACAGCCCAGACAGGTGATCCCAGCTGACCAAAGAGACATTCCAGACCATATGACATCATGCTCAGTATAAAAAGTGTGGGGGAAAAGGAGGAATGGAGGATCTTTGGAATGATGGTGTTTGTCTTCCTGTTCACCATTCCAGGTGATGGGGCTCTGCTGTCCACCTGCCTGCCCATGGGAAGTGGTGAATGAATTCCTTGTTTTGCTTTGCCTGTGTGCATGGCTTTTGCCCTTCCTACTAAACTGTCTTTATCTCAACCCATGGGTTTTCCACCTTTTACCTTTCTGATTGCCTTCCTGATCCCACTGGTGACCGAGGGGCTGTGTGGTACTTGGTTGCTGGCTGGGTTAAACCCCAGCCAATAGGTCATAGCAGAAAAAGCCATGGTACCAGTGCATATTGAAACAATTGTCATGATATATTATTATGGAAAAACAGAGTCAGTGAGAGCTTTACAACCCAAGCATTTAGGAAGAAAGGCAGCCAAATGGTTATATTCCCCATCAAAACTGAAGTTACATGTGGTGAAGGAAGGACAGAAGAAAAAGAGAAAGAGAAAAGAGAAGGAGGGAAGAAAAAAAGGAAAAGGGAGAGGAAGAGGGAGGGAGGGAGGGAGACACTTTGGAAACAGTTTTGAATTTACATTAAAGAAAATACTAAACAAGCAGGGAAAAAGGATCACAAGAAGAAGAGAAGCTTAAAATTATAAATCTAACTGCAGCATACAATATTTCCTGAGAATCCAGGCTCATATATCTAATTCACACACATGAAACATAGCTCTGACCGAGGCCTGCACAATACAATGCAGTTATTCAACTAAGCGCTTTAATGCTTCATGGAAATTTTCTAGGTCTAGGAAGCTACCTTAGAGTGTAGAATGGTAATGCTTCCATTCTTGAGAAGTAATTTGTATACTCAGGACATAACTTACAATTCCAAAGAAGCACATTTCAGTGTGAAAATGAAAAGAAGTATTTATAGTTAGTTCAACAAACCAAATCAAAAAACTTTCCTTTGTCAGTATTGGGATATGTCATATCAATTTAAAAATAAAAAAACATTACAAGCTGTGGTTATTTTTGCATATCTATTTTGAAATGTTTCATTGCAAACAAAAAGGAAAATTGTATTTCACTTACTTGATTTGATAAGAAATTAAGTCAAGCAATGAAATGTTGACAGTTCCTACTGAGGGGACATTCAAATTTGTATCAAGTTTAGAAGACAGGTGTTTCATTTTCAAGGAAATATTCAGGTAAGAAAAGGTTATTGAGTCTATCATCTCTGATACAGAGATGCTTAGCAGCAACTTGGTATGTGAAAGAAGGAAATATTCTAAGTCAGTTTACATAAATCAATGAAGTGTGAATGCCAAAAACTTTGTTGTGCAATTATTCTTCTGTGCAAAAATAAAAGATTATTGGCCAGAATATTCATGACTTGATATCTCAGTGTTTTGAAACACAAATAAGCCACCCTGGAGCAGATAAGCATGGAAGCAATCTCCACACCATTTCTCCACATGACACTGAATCATAAACATGTGGTTATTTATTTCTCTTCTACTAAAATCTTTCACATTTACTGCAGAATCAGACTGTGCAAACAGGCAGAACAGCTGAGCCACAGTAATGTTTCCCAGCAGTGAATTTTTCATATGTCAAATTTCTCAAAAAGCAATAACTACACAAAAAAAATCTTTTTTTCAGGTACTGTTACCTCAAAGTTCATAGCTAATGTGCATTCAGTGACTGTTGAACAATTCCAAGTGCTGGCAGCCCTAACAAACAAGAACATAATTTTGTTATTGTTTTGCATTGAAAGGAGCATGACAAGGGAAATATTTGGAGACAAGTGAGAGTGCATCAAGATATGAAGGAGCTTCTAGGAGGTTTTTTTTAACTTGTTTATTAAGACTGGAATTTAGCTTAGTACAAAACTTTCTGTGACTTTCTGGAAAAAGTTTTTAGTCAAATGTAGAACAGCTGTGCTCTCCTGCACAAAATCTGTTACAGAGTACTAGCAAAAAGAATTTATTCAGTTGAATGCAGTTTGGAAATAGGAGGAACCTGCTGAATGTATCTTAAAATGATGCCATTTTGGCATATGGTTAGTGAGTTAAGAAGGAACTTGTATCTCATTCCCCCATGTGTTCAAAAGACCCTCTTGCAGTCAGGATGAGGCTGCCCAGCTGTAGTAACTGAGAAATAACCCAGTGTGAGTTTTCTTAAGCCATGAAGGTGTGCTCCTGCTTGCATGGTGCAAAGCATAGAGGAATAGAACAGGCATGGTTAAATTAAACACTATCAGAAGCTTTGGACTGAATCCCAGCCACATGTAACTTTATGCTTAGTAGAACATATCCCCAGATTGTTTGAATGGTAAGGCATAGAGCTACCTAATGTACTTCTTCCCAGAAAATGACAGAACTTCTGTCTTTACTGGGGAATCAAGAATTCAGCTAAAGCACAAGGAGACTGCCGTTGCTGGAATTTCACAAATCAGCTTCTGTGTCATGAAGTGGTCATACTAGCAGGTCTTGTAAAGTCAACCATCTTAATCAGTTAAAAACTACTTGGATTTGACCATCTTTCTTCTAGCAATCTGTTGAGAAAGGTGCCATGATCAACATCATTTATTCTGCTTCTCTGCCAGGTCCTATCAGCATCCAAAAAAAAAAAAAAAAATAAACAAACAAAGTTTATATGAAATTCTGAAATTTCTTCCTATGATGGTCATCGCTGGTATCAAAGCTTTACAGACCAGACATAAAATGTTTTAATTTATAGTCTGCATGCAAGACATTAACAGATAAGCACAATGGCTAAAACCCCAGTCCAAGATATTAAAACCTGATGAGATTTATTTAATGCAGCACTACCCTCATCCCTTTCACCCAGGTAAATAGCTCAGAGTTTACGCTTTCATCTGGATTTTAGAAATGCATGGTTGATCCTTTCTTTGCATGAACTGAATTAACTCCTTGAGCCTATTTCTGCTTGATATGTGCATGTTTTAACCAGCATAAACAGGTGAGTCTTTGGTTACAGCCATTGTACCTTCTGATGAACTTGTCTGAAGCAGAGAAAGAACAGCTGAGAATGATTGCATACTGCCTTAGCACCTTGCAAGTCCCAGCTTCTTTCATAAGCCTTAAAGAGATAGGAAGGGTTTAAAAATGTGACATTATACTCCTAAAAGTCTCCTGCTCCTGGATTTTATGGAGTTTGTTATGCTGGCTGTTTTAGGGGGATCTGCATGGTTTTCAGGTTTACATTTGTGTATTTAGAAATTTAAATAATACTAAAATCAGGCTGTATGGATTTCTGGAATATGTATGGGCATGAATCTAGATAAATTACTAAGTTTTGTTTGACCATTTCTTCTCCCTCCCCGCCCTCCCACAAAATCAGTTATAAGAGAATTAAAAGATAGGGAAAATATAAAGAAAGACCAGATAAATATGAAGAGAGACTGAGGGCAATACTGTGATATCAGAGGTACTTGGACACAGAGTGTGATTATCTGGATTTCAATAAAATTGTGACTGGAGATTCTTTAGGTAAGTTCAAGAAAGATACAAAATCTATCAGTTATTTGAAACAGAGCTAAATTATTAAGCAATGAGGATAATTACCTAGTGGATTATATAATATTCTAGCAGATTTACTTTTACAATAAATGTCTGTTTGTTGTCTTGTTTCTAAACTAAAGGCTGCAACTCAAATGAGGATTAGTTATAACAGTACTTTGTTTATTTTTTCACTGGAAAATTTTATTCACAAGATTCTTCCTAGTTTTGTGATCTGTTCATCTGTTAGATATGGCAAGGGCATTAGTAACTCATGTTCAGTAAATTCATAAAGCATTTGTTTCAGAAATCAATCACAGTCCTTAATTTTATCACATCTCTCTGTAGTTGATAGTTTGACTTCATTAAGCACTGAATACGGCAGCTGTTATTCAGAGAATAGCAAGAAAATTCTTCTTAGACACAAGGAAATGCCAGCTGTTAATACAGTGGTGTTAGCAGTGTGCACTAGATGTTTTCATTTAGAATAAGTCAACATGGGACAGATGTGAAGATAGTTTCCTACCACATCTCTAGTGTCACTGTGCACAAAAGAAATGTCTGGTTTGGGTGACAGGCTGTTTCCCTGTAAGATATTTTTGGGGTTAGACAAATTCTTTGGGCACCAATACAAATGATGGAATCAATCCCAACTCCTCTTTCAAGCTACCTTCTGACCTAGTCAAAACAGGCATGCAACTGATCTAAAAATCAGAGACTGCAGCACTAGTTAGTACTTTGAAAGAGGGGTTAGAGACATAAACCTATATTGGATTTTTTCTGAATTGAGCTACTGCTGTTTTTAGGGATAGCTGTTTGATTTTTTTCCAAAGATAGCCTTCCCCTTTTCTTTTTTTCCTAATTTTATTTTTTTTTTCTCTCTCCTCATGGTGTTTTTTTTAATGATATTGTTATGTGTACACACTTCAAACATACCTGCGTTATACCATGGTCACTGTAATAGTCCATGCAACTTTCCAGTAACAGTACTGAAAGCAAAAACAGGGGAAATAAGGACACATCATTAAAAGCAGGATTTCTATAAAGCTCTGTCTTTCCCAGCTAGGTGTGACATTGTTTATGAAGCAGCAAGAGGATGCTCCTTTTCTGGCTTCCAACATTCTGTCTGCCCTGGGAAATTTAATCTAGGTAACAGTAGGCAAAAATATTACACTTTGACCAGATTTCACATACTGTGAAGAGAAAAAGGGCTGGGACATATCTATTTTTAACCAAAAGGTTTCTAAAAATGAATCATTTTTGTGTTCCCTTTCCATAAAGAAAATAAAAAAGTACTACTTTTTGTGGCAAGCCACACAAAAATAAAAATCTGTTGGACTTTGATTGGAAAGGAAAAACAACATGGCAATAATACACCCAGTAGCAGATTCAAAACATAATAAATCTTATTTTCTTTCTTTTATTTTTCCTTCTTATTTTTAAACGGCAAGGAGTGTCAAATTCTAACCTTTTGCCTGAAGAAGCTCAATTGCCTTTCTCCCAAGTATGGAAATGGCAAGACAAAGAATTAGCTAAGAGAATAAGGGCAGTTTGGCTTTGCACTTCTTTACCTCCATCAGTTCGGAAACATTATAAAGATGCCATTAGACCCCTGGGTTGTCTCCAGTTTTTCAGCAGGCTTATGTGTGAAAGCAGGGCATGGAATATAAGCTCCAGTTCACCTCAGTGTTTGACTGTCACCCCGGAAGAGATTCCTAGGATTCCTACTGATTTTGGATTAGATTTACATGAGTGACCTTTGTTTATTATGTTGGTGTATCCTAATTAGATGGGTTTGATAGGACACTTACCATGATGGCACTTAAGTGCCGTGTGGCTGTCTGCACATTGCATCATCCCTCGTCCCTCCTGAGAAAGCAAGTATCTTATTTTTATTGTTACTTGAATGTCTTCACAATATTTTGTTATGATCAAACATTTAGAGGCAGGATAGCCGAATAGACTTTAAAAAGAACTTAAAAAACAAGAACTCATGTTCAATTTATCACTAAAGGAATACTCAGCCCTTGGCAATAATAACACTTTGTGAACATTTCCCAGCTGTGTCAGACAGAGCTGTGTCCAACAGTATTAACATTAAGATTACTAAATAGGCCTCGTTTTCTTTTTCCTCAGCTCCATGGATTATTTAGATCAGATTACAATGCAATGTATTTGCTCATTTCATTTATGTATGATATGGATTAAAGCTTGATTAAATCCATATCATACATTTCATTTATGTATGATATGGATTAAAGCTTGATTATGTATGATATGGATTAAAGCTTGATAAGTTTACATGAAACAATGCAGATGCAAAGTTCTAGCTGAACTCCATGTATTTTAATGTCCTAAATAGGACTGCCTTTATCTGAAACATGAGCAGAATTATGCTTTACGTTTAGAAATAAACCGAATAATTTGGAAGCTTGCAACCCACGATGAAGCTTCCTTGGCAACACATTCTATAATTGTGACATACCACTAGAAGTCCAAAGATCATGCAGCTTCTGTGCTACATCTAGTTGTTCTTCCTGTCATTTAGAGATTTGTTTTCATAACTATGTGTTACACCACATTGTGGCGTTTGTGACAGCAGCAAGAAAGGCATATAGGTTGTTCTCCTGATGTGGTAGATTACCCTACTTGTTCTATAAATATGTGACTACAAAAACGAACTTAAGCATAACCTATGAGACTTAAGTGACCATGTAATATCCAGCTTTGGAAAGGAAAAAGCAACAACAAAAAGGCAAAGTCTTCAACAGGAAGAAAAAGTGCAGTCTCTTCTTGTAATAGGCTACAGCAAATATGCAGAAAAAGAAGCAGAAATGTTATGTCTGCCCTTATGAAGTTCCTGTATTTATATGAGCTGCCAGTAGCAGAAGAGTTTCCAGAGCAGGATTTAGACTGAAGAGTGATCTATGCTTGGCATTATGCATGACATTTCAAAATTTGATTACAAAAATATGAATTTTTAATAAAAAGGCAAAAATTCATCTGGGAACCTTCTTTTCCTACATGTTCCACACATGCTAGTAACAAAAATGTCCTCCAATACTTAAATTTCAGATATTTCTGAAGTAGTGATAGCTAGTATGGCACAGCTTTTCTAAATTTTTCTGAGACAATTATGACTAATAACAGATTATGATGTTGCCTATTCATTATTATTTAACCCAAATGAATCAAGCCCCACAATTCAATTTTTAAAGTCGTATTTGTTACTCTCAAACAGATGCCCTTGTAATGGAAAACCTCAGACAAAGTTCCAAAAGCTTATAATTTTTTTTTAATCCCTCTATTTTTTTTTCCATTCTTCTAGTCTAGTTCTCCATTCTTTAAATCTGTTCTCAAGAAAGCCTTCCACTCTAGAGACAAAAGCCATAAAATGTAATTCTTAGTTGTTTGTATGAGAGGGTTTCACATTCCTCTGTATGGCCAGACAAATAGTTACAGTCAGAGGCAGCAATGAGTTGAACAGTTCCATGCCACAGAAATCCAGAGTCCAACCAATGTGCCTTTTACATGGGATGTGAGGCAATCTGCATCAGAATAGTTGGCAAAGTCTCAGCAACTATTGAAAATTACCATTTACTGAAATGTTACTTGAGGCTGAGAGAGATGAAGTTCAGTCTGGCTCAGCTCAACAGACCAAGATGCAATACAGTTGGAGTCACATCTGCAACTCCTGCCAGATCATTCATGGTATTATACAAAGCCCTTTACTGTGACTGTCTCTGCATGGCAAATGGTAATGACAGCTGGTTTTCCGCCTGACTCTGTCTGAGGGCCATTTTCTGTTCTAGAGCACTAAAGAGTAGATGTATTCTTTTATATATGTATGTATATATATCAGATTTTCTTAGAGGTACAGAGGCCTAAAGCTGACCTCCCATGCACTGTACGCTGCAGTGCATAAATTCCAGCTACTACTTGGATCAGCTGACTGAGTCAGATCTAGGCTGCATCTGGAAAACCAGAATTTTGAAAGGATGGGACTGCCAGGTTTCTCTTCATTTGTCCAAGGGGAAAGGTTGCATACACTTTGGTTTGGAAAAAATATATTTTTGGGTAAGGCTATCTTTCATTTCCGTTTTGCTTCACTAGCTCATGCAGTACTGTTATTGAACATAACCCAGATTCTCCCTTCATTTGTGTATGTGCATGCTTTATCAGCAAGCAGCCAGTGCCCAGGTTGCCTTGGTTCTTTCGATGTCAGTAGTGAATTTGGCCAAGTTGTTTTAATTCACACAATTGTCAATTATTGTAAACTTGACTGAGGCACTTGTGAATTTAGTTCTGGAATACCATAAAAGTATTGCCTTCTAGCTCAAAGCACATGCAGTACAAGAAGTCTTGGAAATTATTTCACTAGGCCACTCAAACTCTGTCTTGACAAGGAGCATAACAGACCAAACTATACAGTTCAGGAAAACATTGGTTTTACTGGCATTTGGGCAAAAGAGACAATACAAACTTTATCTTATGAACTTTTAAACTACCTGTATCATATTAATCTCTTATAAATTTCTGAAATGCAAATAATTAAGGCTTGCTCTTATTACATTACTTACCAAAGGGAAGTATAACAAAGTCTGAGTGAGGAAAAACAAAAGTGATGTGATTCAGGGTAATTCCACCAAATGCAAACTCACTCAACACATAAGAGGATTTCAGAATCAAAGTTATTCATGGAAAGTTACAATCATTATGAATAATTGCTAATGATTTGGTATCAAGACTCTCTTGTTCTAAGCAACATTTTCGTGTATCTTTAATTTTTTCTGTAATATGTTCCAATTTTTTTAGAAAGACAACTAGTAAGAGAATAATATTAGGTGTATAGACTTCTAGCAGCCCAGTCACAACAGCTTTATAGAAAAATGCAATTCTAGGCCTGGATGACCTGTTCTGATGACACTCTGTCTATTGTTTGGCAGAATTGACACAAATCAAAGACAAATTCATGACTGAATACTGGAATAAAGCATGTGAATAAATTCGAGCATTGCTATGGCTGCAAGGGGACTGTAAAAACTGCTTGTTTCATAAAGAAGTTTTCCTGTTAATCATCTTACATTTCCAATGAATGGAGTTTTTGACAATGTTTAACAGCGTGATGGGTGAAAGTTAGCCTAAGAAATTTTCAAAAAAGTAAGACTGACTTATTGTAACACAAGCTTAAGCCATCCTGTGTTTTTCCAACAAGCTTGTTTCTAAGTAGTAGCACTTTTCTGTTCAATGCACTCAGAAAAACTCTCAGTGGTAAAGAAAAACAAAAGATTGCCCTACTACGTGAATAGGGAAAACTTTCCCTACTACATGGATAAAACCCACCGTGCATAATGTGGTTAGGCAAAGAATAAGGAAATTACTTGCCTCTAGAAAAAAGATGTCATATAAGAAAGTGGACAGCAGGTAATATCAGTAACAAATAGCAAGCAATTACCTCTGTTTAAGTGCAAATATTTCCCTTCATTACTGGGTCAGTTACAGATTTCCACAGACATACATAGCAGAATGTTCATGATAGAGACAGTACTCAGTCTCCTGTGTTGGAATCTACTTTACTGACTCAGATGATCATTAGAACCTGCAAAGTTTGAACAACATCCAGATACAGGATTTTGGCAGGGGCCTCTTAACATACACTTTGAGAGCAGCTCCAGTTTTTAAGCCCTTCAGAGAAAGTTTACTGGACACATGCCGTTTCCCAGAAATATCCTGTATTTTCAATGGGAAATGGCATCCATTACTTCAGACTGTCTCACAATACTAAAAAACCATCCATTTCTCATTCAGCTAGAGAGTTTCTGGGTAGTTCCAGACTGAAACATGGATTCCCTATTTGTGAGGGCCAAGTTTCCATGCTGCTCATAGATTGTCTAACAAAGAGGAAATGCACTTTCTCCTACAGCTCCACACATACAACACTTCACCTTGGCATTTTAACTCTTCAAGGATGTAAAAACAGAGAGGCAAATAGGCAGAGGAAGAATTTCTTCACAGGAATCTGAAAAGAAACTGAGAGATGTACATACCCACGTCCTTTTCTTTGAATCAGTTTTCCCACTAATCCAGAGATATTTAGGCTCTAATCAGAGTGAAGAGCCTACAATTACTCTGCCCCTTGTATTTTTAGTTATGACTCTTCTATTTGGAGTTTACATGCTTTCAGTTACCTTCCTTGATTTTACAGCTAAACTCTCCTTCCTCCTGCCATTTTAATTAACCTTCCCATGTCCAAGCTGCCCTATATTCCAAGACATATGCACACCTATTCTTCTAGAATTTTACGGACATGGATCAACATATTGCTCTTACTCTGTTTCAGACTTTTCCACCTGAAAAGAAATTAAGGTGATGTTCCTCACATCTTCAGTCATTACATCGTCCCAAAGGAGTCCTGTCAAAGCAGTTGTCTATTAAGATTTTTCCCATGATCTTTTTCTTTATACAGCAGAGTTGTGCAGCAGCCAAAGTTACGAAATGACTGACCCCACATTAGTGGAACTACTGTTACAGTCACAGCACCTTCTTCTTTCTAGGCGGCTTTCTGTGGTGATCATACTTTGTTTCAGTGCAGGCTATTGTGAGGAGGAGAGATGGGCACATTTCATGGTTACATTAATTGTCTATATTAGGTTTGCATGGCAAGGTCTTGGTAGCAGGAGGGCTGCAGAGGTGGCTTCTGTGAGAAGCTGCTAGAAACTTCCCCTATGACACATAGAGCAATACCCACCACATCCAAGATGGACTTGCTGCTGAGCCCATCAGAAATGGTGCTAGTGCCTCAGGGAAAACAGATTTAAGAAGGGGAGCCTGCTGGAACAGGTATCTGGAAGAAACTGTGAATGTGTTAAGAGAGGAGCTTATGCTGCAGCAGAATTTCTGGCAGGACTCATGACGCCTGTGGGAGATCCATGCTGGAGCAGTCTGTTCCTAAAGGACATGTGAGGGACCCACACTGGAGCTATTCATCAGGAACTACAGCCTCGTGTTAAGCTTTATGGCAGGACTCATGTTAAGAAGTTCATGGAAGATTGTCTCCCATGGGAGAGATCCCACACTGGAGCAGAGGGAGAAGGAAGACAGTGGCGATGAACTGACCTCAACCCCCATTCTCTGTTCATCTGTGCCACTGCAGGGAAGGAGTTATAGAAATTATGACTGAAATTTGGCCCAGGAAGGAGAGAGCAGTGGACATAAGGTGTGGAAGGAAAGTGTTTAAATGTTGGCTTTTATTATCTCATTACTCTACTCTTGTTTGATTGGCAATATATCAAATTAACCTTCCCCTAGCTGAAGGAATTTTGCCTGTGACAATAACTAATGAGTGATCTCTCAGTGTCCTTATCTCACCCCACAAGGCTTTTGCTGTACTTTTTCTCCCCCGTGCAGCTGATGAGGGAAGTGATAGGCTTTGGTGGGCCCATGACATCTAGCCAGGGTCAATCTGTCACCTTCTCTTTTTTCTTTTTTACTGACTTGAAGAGACAGGGTATACAGTAAACTGGCTTGAAGCAGTCAGAAATGTATTTCAGAGGGAAAATTAACATGGCATGATATCTATCATATTCTAGAGTCTATTATTTAGGAAGGAGAAATTAATAAAAGCCAACCAAACAAAAACATTTCTATAACTAACATGCCCTTGGGCAAGAAATATAGAAATATCTTCAGTAATAATTTAGAAAAAATTGTTTAAATACAGTGGGAATGATAGCAGCAGAGGTCCCAAGAAAAGACAGTAGGGTGAAAGGGTAGAAATTACCTTCTCACAAAGGAAAGAGACCATAGCTCTTTTCTAACCAACCCATAAACAATCAAGGAAGGTCACACCATTCTGCAGCATAATTTGCACTTTTATGGACAGGACTGTGAACAGTGTTAACTACTGCAGAACTCTCTTTCTGAGTATGATTTATTTGAACAAATAGAATAAAATATATTTCTCTATTGATTACTGAAACGGAACAAAAATCAAACCAGACCAAGAAATGCTCTTCATGATAGGAAGAAATGTCAGACTGCTAATCTGCTAATTTTTACTGATGTTAATGGACTTGCTCCCAGTTAAATCAGTGCTCACACAGTCTCTGTTCTTCTGATGGAGGAATGTTGTGAGTTTTCAAGTGAGTTCTTCTACAAGTAAGGGAAAGAGATTTCTAAGAGAAAGTTTGGAATCCTACAAAGTTTACACACATGAGTAATCTGTATGTTCCTTGTTAATGAAGATGCAGAGCGGGCTAATTTGTTGATTTTAATTTTGCTCTTAATGGATCCATAATGGTTAGAGATAGTAGAGAATAAATTTCTAAAAGGAAGCCATTTCCAGGCTGGAAATATACACTGATATTCACTTTCAAACTCTTAATCTTTTTTAAATGTCTGAGCAAAAATTTCAAAAATTGTGTGCTTAGAATAGAATTCAGTAACATAAAACTCATTACTAAAATTTTGATAGTAAAACAGACTGCATGAGCAATACAATAGAACAAATATTTGGTCCTGCATGTATTTCTGTTCAAAGCATCCAGGAAGATATTACAAAGTGACTGTACAAATTGTTAGCATATTTTCTAAGCAGAATAGGAACTGTCAAGGAATTGCTCATAATATTTCTAGTTATGCATTCCTAAGATACAAATAAAAATTCTTGTGCACGTCACTCAATTCATTACGAATGCTTCCCGTTGAATGAAGAGATAGTTTTGGCCTTTTATGGACAGATAAAAGCTGTACCTGCATTTTTCTGCTTTATGTCATAAAAGCCCATTAAAACCTTTTCCTGTAGTGCAGCAGGAACAGCCCATTTTTAAGAGCTTGAATGACAACTAAAAGGCCAAGCCTATCTTCTGTTTCTGTATTTGCTTTTTTGGCATTTGTTTTGTAAAGTAACCTACTACTAACAAAATACAGTAGCGCGCTTATGTCTTTTAACCAAAAAAAGGGAAATAGTCTGAAGCAGTGATTGTCAGCTAAATCCATTTCATCTGTGAAAGTACTGCTGTTTCCACTAGTCAGTAGTCCCAGTTTTTTGCTCACTTACATCAGCCATGTTGCTCAAGCAAGTTTTCAGAAGATCTTGCTTGAATCTCTGATACAGTATAATTCCTATGTAACATGCTCCTAACAAATGCTATCAAAATATAATTTGTCACATTTGATGAGTACAGAAAAAAGACTGAGACCACCAAAGTTATGACTTTGGGAGATATTAATATTTTCATACCTAAATCAATGCACCAAAGTATGCTTCTACCACACTAACAGCATTCCTTCTAAGAAAAAAGTAGCATTTCAGTATTTCCTAGAGGAAGGATTTTAGTCTTGGATAATAATAACAATAATCATACACTTTGGTTTGGGGTTATGCTGAGGATGACATTAAGTGAATAAGCCATCCTATTTACTCCGCTCTCCACAAAGTAGTGTGGGAGGCACAAAGTCTGAAGGATATTCTCAACAACCCAGTGAGTTCTGAATGTTGTTCTTTGTCCTGCACTGCAGTTCAGACATCTGGCATACCTCAGGCAAAACTGCTCTGCTGCACAACTAATCCCTTCCATTGCCTCTTCAGTTGCTCAGTGTTTGTGGAAGGCCATAACACCGTCTCACATTGCTTTCATTAGCCTTTAACTTCAGCAGTCTCCTACCTTTCCCTTTCTCTCTTTACAGCTCTCAGCCCTTTAGACATAATTAGTCAGATTCTGTACACCATCAGTCAGATTCTGTACACCATTAGTGGAGTAAGAGTGTTTTTGGAAACAGAGTGAACATAGTCAGCTGGGAAAATTAACCATCTTGTCTGCTAAAGTGCTTGAAGACAAGATTTCCCAGAGAAATCAGACCTAGAAAAGTGCTGGTCTACCACCTATGCCTGAAACCACCTGCATATGGACATATTTCTGGCTAAATTAGTTCATGGTACAACAGAATATCTCTGCATTTGTGGCCCTGTACCAGACTGCAGCAGACAACAAGCTGTTTGGGCTATGTTCAAGTTTTGAAGGAGTGTGAGGCAGGTAGAGGTACCATCTTATTCAGATGAATCTGTGTCAATTTTAAACAGATATGTGTCCTTCTGCTTAAAGAGTTATGAAACATAGCTGTGACCAACCTGTACACACATACTTCCCTTCAGCAGAGTGGGCACTATTCATTTGTACTAATTGGTTGAACATCAAGAATTTTCTCCCTTCTTCATAGAAGATATGAATGACCAGTCTACCAACATTCAAGCTAGCCTACTTCACATAAAAGGGAGCTGTACAAGAGGCAATTCAGGAGAGAAGGACCCATGAGTTAGACAAGAAAGGGAAGTAGAGTCATGGTACCCAGGGAGAAGAGGGAAATGAGAGAAACTGGAAGCATTAATTTCCATACTTCTGGTTCTGTGACTGCAGTGAATCATCAGAGCAAAAGTAATTCTCAGATTTTTTTTCCAATGGAGAAAAAATATGATCTAATTTTCAAAAAATATACTCTAGTTTCTTTTACCTCTGAACATCATACATACTGTAAGGTTATACTAGCAAACTATTTGAGACACTTTTCATAAAAGGGAGAGAGGCAAGTCCGAGTATGGTTAGCTGGTGTTTATAGGGCTATATTGTTTTAAACAATTTTTGGAAAATTAGTTATAGCCAGCATTTCAAACAAGTCTCATGCTCAGTGTAAAAGAGGCTTTCCTGTATTAATTCAAAGTGTTCTGAAGCCCAGACACAACACTCAGCAGCTCATAAATTTGTCAATGGATGAATTTAGCTTAAGAAAAATAAGCTTCATGTATTATAGGTGTGGCAAGGAGCACCACCTATATTCTTCCAGTTGCTTTGACCCTTTCCAGTTGGTTGTAATTTGTTATAACTTTGCCAAATTCTAACTTCCAGTTCAGTTTTTTTTCTAATTATAGTTACAAGCCTTCCATGCAGTTATCTGCTATTTGAGCTATTTGGGGAATTTTCAGTCAAAACAGCTCAGCAATTTCTAAGGGCAAGTGAGGGGAGAAAATTGAAAAATCTTTTCATGTCCAAAGTGACAAATTCCTTTGCTATTTAAGATGCTGAAGTGTTGCCTTGCTTCGATACAGGGCGTCCCATTCCTAACTCTTCAAAATACATACCTCATCCAAATGAAAAAATTTCAGAGAGCACAATTAGTACAATAAAACAAAGTAGATATTTGCTAGTTGGAAAATGTTTCCTAAAAGCTGCCTACACTGAATGTGCAGCAGCTATGGGCTGGAAAAATGTTAGCCTTTTAAACAGGGCTCCCATGACACTCCTATGGAGAAATCAGTGCTGCTGGGATGGAGTGGGGTCCCGCAGCTCCATGGGGCAGTAGCTGGGGGTGAAGGGGCTCCCCAAGGATGCCTCAAGGCAGGGCTGGGTCCAGGCTGGTCTCAGGCCTAGCACCAGGCCCCTCTCTGGGGCCATAACCAGGATGTAGGGCTGTGCATGGGCACAGCTCAGGGCCCATGGCCAGGCAGAGCAGCACCACGGGGAGCTGGACAGGCCCTGCCGGGGCATTGTTGGGGCAGCGTCTGATGGGTGAAGGATGAGATGACACTGGGCCCTGTGGGCAGTGGGCAGGGACAGCCGGGCCTGCTGGTGCCCTCAGGGCTGGCAAACACAGTGACAATCAAGGGCAGAATCACCTGCACGCTCAGGCTACGGCTGGAACAGGGGTGAGCTGACCAGGAAGGGGAGATTTTTATGTGGAAAAGACATATGGAAACTGTGAAAGATGGAGGTGAGAAGGATAAGCATGAGGAAAATAGCTGAGCAAGAGTAACAAAAATAGGCAAGTGGGACAGTAAGCTGGAGACAGAAATGGGTCCATGACACAACCTGCTGGACAGGCAGGACATAAGAGGTTTGGCTCAGCCAGTTCATGTTTCTTTGCAAAAAAATTGAAAGAAATAAAAATTGCTGAACCTGAAGATGTCTTGAGTCCCAAAAAATGCCTGTAGAATTCAGGCTTCAACTGCTACTGAGCAAATGTGGTGATATCCTAGTACTTCCATCAGGCACTCATTATTGGAGTGGTGGAGTTCTACACAGTGAATCTGAGTCCACCATCCTGGCAGCAACCAGGAGGTCTCAGGATGATACCACACAAAAAGTTTCTGGCTACTTCAGTGCCCCCTTTCAAATGGCTGGTATTGGTGTAGCAGGGTAGGAGACAATCAGTTTGTGTGGTTCTGGATTCTCTCAAAATCACGTGCTCATCCTGAGCACAATAAGCCCACCTTGGGATTCAAACAAGGCTTTTGTCTGTGCTGCTAATAGACTTCAGCACTGCATACATTTTCCAGATTCATAATATCATTTTTAAAATGCCATTCTGCCAATGTCATACTAAGAAGTTGAGTATTAATACCTGAGGTGTGGCTACCACAATAATAGCTGGATATGTGACTGAAAATGAATGGCCAAAGGAAGGAAATAAAACCACAACAAAATTCTGAGGTATATGATCCAAAGTCATTAACAGCAATGAACTTAATGAAAAAAATAACTGAATATTAGAATCAAATATGTAATAGGTTATTCAGAAATTGCTAGATAATAAAAAGACAGCTGTAACTGTGCCTTTTTTGAGCCCTTAAAATGCAGTCAACATTAATTTTAAATTGGTTTATTTTTCTTTTATTGCTATGTCTGTGTGGGGCTGTAATTCACAAAGATTCAGAAGTATTCTGAAGTGATGAAATTCACTTTCACCTGAAATACTGCCACTTTTGGCACAAAAAGACCCTCCCAAATAGGTTTTCCACAACAGAGAAATTCTGTAATTAAATTAAAAGGAAGTGAAGAATAACTTTTGCCAATAGAAAACATGTAAGTAATTTAGTTGGGCTAAATGCAATGACCAGAACTGGAATTTTGAAGGCAAACAAAGATTAAACACTATGCTGCTACCAAACATTCCTTGGATTCTTTTGAAGCCACAAGGGACAGATTGTCAGTTTTCCATCTCCTCTGTTTTACTGGGCCATGTCTTCAAGGGGACTTGTTGCTTCCATGACAGGAAGGACCCAAAAGCCCAACGACTTTTTTCAGCTATAAATGACAGTAGTTTGGGTCTCAGTTATTTGACAGCATTTCTTCCTTTGTCACCTATGTTTTTCTGGATGTCTCTTCTCCATCATTGGCATGGGATAACAATTATCTGGGCTTATACCTCACACTTTGAGATCTATCATCCATTTCATGTCATTTATTCACTCTATTTGAAATAAAAGGATTTCTCATCTTGAATCAGCCCTTCAGATCTCATAAACAGAGTTAGACTGACTTACTAGAGAAGGAAGATTACTTTTTGCTTCACTCATTCAAACTGGAAAATGTTTCCTGATTTTGGACAATACATATGGACTAACACCTCTCTCTTATATTTCACGAAGTTTTTAAGTTTAAGAAAAGTCAAACATTCTTAGGTCAGAATACTAAAATTTCTAAGAAAACTATTACAGGCACATGATAATAGATAGAATTCCATATTTTGTAACTGAAAATATAAACATGCAAAAATTTTCATCATAAGAAAATGGTCCTGTTACATGGATTGTGTAGAAAAGGAAAACTGCTAAGAAGGAGGAGTTGTCCATAAATTGGTATGGTCAAATGTGTTCTTCCATTAAACTATACTGTGAAGTGTGATACTCTCTTTCTTGTATTGCTTGATTGTTAAATGATGATTTTAATAGTAGCTGTCACTCCTTTGCCTAGGATTTTTGATCTGTATTGTTCAAAATATCTCACGATTACAGTGATTCATAGATAAATTAATATGTTTATTGTCTATGCATCTTGGTTATACTCAAATTGTTTTTGTAGTTCTCAATTAGCTTTTGATGCCACTTAAAGGTATTACTTCGTCTTGATAAAATCAATGAGCAGGAAAATTATCAAGCCCAAAATTGGAAATTCAAGTATAATTAACAGAAAGACTGCAGTAATATCAGTCTTTTCCCAGACATACCATGCATCTTAATGTCCAATAGAGGTGCCTATTTCTTCTGCTGGTACTGGCTCTTGATTACTCCTCATACCATCCATCTGGATGATGGAGCAAATTGTTCAGAACTTATTTTTCATCTGAGTCCTACCATTTCTCCTTCCACTTTCACAACTGAACAACTAAAATTTTCACTTAGGGAAAATGGAAGGAACAAAGTAAGCGTTTCATGGATGTTAGAAAAAATAAGACCCTAACACTCAGAGTTCCTGATCATTACTACACAATTTTGTGACACTAAACTGAACAAAATAAGTAGGCAGAATGAAATTTTCAAATAAAAAAAGGAATATTGTCCTAGAAAGCTCAATGCATCTACATGTATATGTGTGAAGAGCTATGTCAGATTCCTGTATTCTGAATGTCCCACTGAGTATAAATGAAGTGAAACACTTGTGTGAAACATCTGAGAGGCCCACATGTTAGTGTCTGTTAATAAAATTCTCCTACAGTGGCTTTTTCAGAAACAGAAAACCAAAATTGCACATATGCTTGCACACATGTATGCATTCATGACTGTGAATTGGTCACAAAAATAGGATATACCCTCATATATACACAAATGTGTGTATAATGTATAAATTGCATGCATTCATTATATTCTTGGTTGGATGTTTTTATGCATATGATAGCAAAAACATTCCTTCAGGCTGTACTGCTATGCTGGTAGGCACTGTGTCAAAACCAAACAAAGAGCCAGTTTAGTAGGTTTGCTCTCTAAGCTGGAGTGTACAGAACTTTCCCCATTTTCCTCCATAGGTGAATTTTGTAGATCTACCCTCCCTCTGCGTTCTGTGGGTCCTTATTAGTTACAGAATCGAGGACTCACTCTTAAGTGATTGCCATTTTACCCTGGGAGATCATGGAAACCTGGCAGTGAGACTCTTGGCTAGCTGTGCCACAGAAAAAAACATACTGCTGTGTTTTAGAAACTCAGTGTTATAATACAGCAACTATATCATAGGGCTTTTTTTCCACATCTTTCCAAATTCTACACTGTGTTTAACATTGGCATGACAAATATGTCTGAAAGTCAAGGTTTGAAAAGTCCTTTCTTGGTGCCAATTTACTGCTTGAAGATTGCACAGACCACCTCAGAAGGGATTGGAACACTTAATTCCCTCCATTTTTGTTCCTTTTATTCAGCAAATGGATGTATCTCTGAACAGTTATAGTTCAGAAACTGTTTTAGCTGCATTCAGCCAAAAACACGTTCAAGAATGACTTGACCAGGATTTGATCAGGTGGCAAGGTCATGTCTTCATACATGCACTCCTCTAGAGACAACCCTTGGAATACCAATACGTTTCCACCCTATGTTTCCCAGAATAATTATAATGACATTATACACCCTAAAGGAAATTTCAGAGATGGTTCCACAATACTGACTACCATACATAATCACTACTTATTTTTCTTAGTCTGTCTTCTTGAGTGTAAAATCTTCTTTTCATTTTGTACTAAGGAACAAAATTCTGCTCCTTGCAGAATAGGAACTGGACTTGTCTGGGGGAATGTCTGGCTACAATACATGAATAGTTGTCATTGTCCTATATTGTCCACTCATTGAACAAGTACTTAATCTGCTTGTTATTTTCATTACTTGACCAAAGTTCAAGCAAGATACTTGAAACTGTAAAGTCGTCTGTCAGTCTACCTGATCATTTATAAATAGCATATTAGAAGTTATCTTTCATGTGTCCTTTTTTTGCTGACTTTGGACTAGCCGTTGTTACATTCCTCCAAAGCCTCTTTGTTGCAAATGTTGGTGGTTATTTTCCTTGTTTAGGCAGCAGTGTACAGAGAAAAGGCAGTTGAGTAGCTGCTGACTTTTTCAGCACAGCCATTTCCTATTCCTCAGACACAAAGTAGCCCTGTTTGCAGCAGGGCATTTCTGGTGGACCAAATGATGGCTCTAACAGACTTAGCTTTTGGCAGTAAGAGAATGTTATTCCTAATGCCTGCTCTTCTTTCAAATAGCAATCACACAGAGAAATATGAATGTATTTCAAACAGAATTTCTATATGCAGACTCAGCTCTTGCGGGATTTATTTTAAATATCTAAATAAAAAATATTTTTAAATGCAAATATCTTGCTTTAAAAACTAAATTTCAGAGAACTCCACAAAGGTGTCAAAGTACATTATTTTCATTTCAAAATCCAGTGTCTAGGCCATTTTTTTTCCAAAATCAGATTCTTTAACTCTTTTTTTTATGTATGAGATACCAACAAAATTCAGATTCAGTTGAATCTGAAGGTCTACTTCAGTAAAGCAAATCAAGTGTTAGTATTCAGCAGAATACTTAAAGACATTACTAATTGTGAGGTTTAGAGTTAGCCAGGTGCTTACATGCCATTATTGAAGAAAAATGCTTTGCTTTCTGACCAACACCTCAGAATGGTCAATCCAGCTGGTGTAAAATAAACTGAATTGCATTGTTTCCTGTTGGAATTGTAAATTCTTTATGACAAAGGATCTTTTTTCTATATAAGTCTATGAAGCAATTAAAACATTATTAGTTCTCTAAAAAGAGGGACTTTACTTATGAACAATCATAGTGCCCATTCTGATAACTATTCTATCAGAATATGTTCAGTAGACATCAGAACTGGGCATGTAGGTGCATAAAGATTTGATAAATACTCTCTGAAAACTTCCCCTCATATATTCTGCACTTATCCTCATATATTCTGAACACTGATTCTTTTCCTCCACGGTTCAGACATTTTTGGTTTATGCAACATCTTAGGCTCCTATTAGATCTGATCCTAATTGAAATAGAAAGAATAAAATTAATATTAACATTGCTTTTCTTGAAATATTCCTGCAGAGATCTGAAAGGGAGATGACAAACCACATGCAACAAAACTTCTTCTTCAGCTGTTTGATGTACAGTTTTACTGCCATGCTGTTTAATGCACATTTTCTTGGTTTCCTATAATTCCAGAAACTTTGAAATCCAAAACCGAAGGAGACTTGTGCACCACTGGTGCTAGCCACACACATCAACAGACAATTTGTAATATTAGAGTAGAAAAGTTACATGCTGGTCTCAGTCTTTTATTATTCTCTTCCATATCAGTGGAGCTGTGACTTTTAAAATTACTACTACTACTACTATTCATATTATTAGTTTTTAACTTTAGGATCACAGATTGAAAATCCAGCTAATTTCTGCTTCAGTAACTGCTACTGTTACAGAGAGACAAGCTGGAAAAACTAGGACTCTACCCTGCCTGCAGTAAAAGAGGGAGGGCTGACCACAGTTTCCTAGACTAACTGATGTCAGGAAATCAATTATTTATTTGCATGCATGAGAAAGACAGAGTTTGGTTTTTTTAATTCGCATACAGCCATGAGGGTTCATGTGATCACATTTTCTTAAGGACTGCTTTTTGTTTTCTCATTATTAGGTAAGATGTTGGACAGCAAAAAGAAGCCCAATAGCAAAGGGGAAATTAAAGAAATCTGTGCAGAATATTCAGCCCTGCCCAGGACAAGTTGCTGAAAGCATTTGTTTTCAATCTTATAGCAATAGTCTTCTGTTTAGCTTTTTGAGTGTTCTCTTCATAGTTGTGTATGTCCCTACCTTCTGTTTAGAGCTAAAGTTATTTTTGCAATTTGTTTCACTCATCTTTGTTTTTAATAGATGTTACTCTGACGTGATTAAATTGTGAATGGCAGAAATAGAATGGATCAGAAAGGAATCAGTGTCATAACTTGAGATTTCCTGAGCTTCCAGTCTCTCTGTTAGTCAGGAATTGTAAACAACACGCAATACATGTTAACACTTCTATTTTGAGATGGTGCTCAGTATTTCCAAGTAAATTTAAAATACGGACCACAATAGAATTCTTATTAAATTTTTTTCTGTTTTCCCTAGATACTGTCACTCCTTTCATATGTCACAATACTAAAATGGTTTTCTTGTTGTAGCAAAATGCTCCATCTTTACAGCAAAGTGTAGTCATCAAATTGGCTTACTGTAATTTTATATACCTTAATGAAAAGGAAGAAGAAATGGAAACACAAAGTCTTTTGTAACTTTAAATGAACCTATGCTCTATTGCAGATGTTATCACCACTACTTAATGATAGACAGATCAGAGGTTCAGTATTAAAGCAAAAAAGTTCAAAAGTATTTTGGAGAATAGTTAATAATTTTCAAAATATTCTGTTCCTAGAAACAGGTAGCCCTTGAGAAAAATCTGAAAACAAATCAATTTAAACTATAACATAGGAATTATTTGCAAATTTAGGGGGTAAATACCTTCTAATTTGTAAAAGAAAAACAAAAAAATTCTACATATTTTAGCTGGTCTTTTTTACAGTTTTAGCTAAGCAATAGTGATAAAAAAGTCCACCTCTACAATTATGGCTACATAATGCCTGTAAATTTAAAAAGAAAACATATACCTAGTCTGTCACAATAAACAAGACAAACAGGTTTTTCTCATTTTTCCTCTCTGCCTATCCCTAGCCTTATTTTTATGTTGACTTTTCTTCAGTTAATCACTAAAATAGACTGTAAAACTTTAGAAGAATTCATAATTTCAGCTCACTTGTGAAGTTTGCAGAACGATTTGTAATCCTGTAACAACAGTAAAGCATGGAGACAAGTTTTGTTTTCTAAAGTGCTGTGTAGAGATTTGATGGAAAGAATCCTTTCTGGCATTTCTGAAGTTCTGAGTTTTAACTAGTGACAGTTATTATCTATTTTATTGTTTTGGTCACTGTTGTAAAAAAACCTAACCAACTAACCAACCAAAAAGACCAACCAAACAAACAAAAAAACCCCCCCAAAAAAACCAAAACAAAACCACAAAAACCCCACAAAAGAAAACAAAACAAAAAAAAAACAAAACAAACCCCAACACATAGACGAATGAAAATATTGCAGTAATCAAGATGTCAGGACTTTTTATGAACTCTGCTTGAATTTTGCATTGTTTCAGCTCTCTAAATTTTTCTTACCACTGTATCTGTAATTACTGGTACAAAGGAACCATAGTACTGTTTATATACAAGTATTGGATACAACTGAAAAAATTCAGTGTATTGGCTTTTCCACACTTTTTGTGTATGTTCTATTTTTGGACCATATATATTTTTACTCCCTTGGCTTGACTTTTAGTAAAATTGAAGTGCACTGTCAAATTACGTTTTATTTGAGTATGGCAAATTTTCACCTAAATTCATAACATTCCAACTTTACCCCCAAACCACTTTTGACTCAGTTCAGATTCTTAGATATTTGCAAAATATGCCTATACCAGAAAAGAACCTGTTCATTTTTTTCAAATTAAGAAATAACCTTGACTCTGGGCTTTCCTGTTACAAAATTCTGCCTTACAGCTTTCTAATGTCAGAGTCCAGTTCTAAACTGGAATCACACTGAGATGAAATTTGCAGGTCTTAGTGACTGAAAGATATTAACTTTTGGGTTTATAATCTGGCTCAAAATTACAAAAACATAGTCAAGAAGAGAAGGATGTGTTAAGCATATGCTCCATCTTCTGCCAAAATGTTCTTATTTCTACATTATATTTTCCAGAGCTTATGAGTGTTCTTTTTAAATTACTCAGACTGCTTCCTGTTTTCCCCTTGGGAAGCTGTCCCACAGTCTAATATATTGCTGCAATTAAGTAATGTTTTCCTTATAAGCAGTCTAAATTTGTTTGCTTCATTTCATCAAGTAACAGGGATTACTTGCCCTCTGAATATACATCTGAATTTTTCAGCTACAAGGTTAAGTATGAAATGCTACCATTCCTCCTGGCTGTTTACCTCATTGTACATCCACATGCCAAGAATGCCACGTAGCACAAATAATGAATAGAACAATAGCTGATAATCCCTACCCATAAAGGTGTGGAGTATATTCCCACATTATTCTCATACAAAGCCTCAGCTTTAAGGTTTTCCTAATGAAAGACAAGGGATTTAGTTCGGCACCTCAGTAATTTTGATAACAGCAGAGACCATACTAAGCAAACAAAACCAAAATGAAACAATAAGAAGCAATCTACCATGTGTTGGAGTGAGGCATTAGATATGACCTACTACTTGTACAGCATCCCATGGAACTGTGTAGAATGCAACTGCTAATCACACTTGATTCTCTGTGCCTATACCAGCCCTTGAATTAAAGGCACAGCCTATTTCTGGAACGGGGCTTTTTCATCAGACTGCTGTTTATATGGATGGAGTCCAGGTGAGCTCCAGAAGACACAATTGAAGGAATAAATACAAGAGCAACGCTGAAGAGGTTCTGACTCATTCTATCATTTCCTTTAATACTTTTTCTCTGGTTAGTTCAACAAATTTGAAGTGTCCCTTAATGATAAGCAACAAAATTATATCAGACCAGGAAACAGCCATACTAAGTGTGATAATAAATTTCAGTTCAGTATGCAGACAATCCTTTCATATATGTGAAAGTTCACCTAAGGCAGAGCTAAGCATACAGGGAAGGCCCCTGGGAAAGAACATGCTAAAGGCCTCCTATTTGGATTGGCTGACGGTATCCCAAAGCTTTGCTGCTCCCACAGTCAGCACAGCATGTGGCAACAGAGATGCTAAACTTCCTGTACTATGTCACAGATGTACAAGGCATGGTCTGACAATTGTGTCATATTGTAGCTTTTGGTCAACAGAGGAAATATAAATTCCTGGCTATTTCACCTTGATGAAAGCAATAAATACAAAGTTTCTGAGATACCTGTCTTTAAATTTCTCTGCGACTGGCATCAAACGCAGCAAGTGCCCATGCAAAGGAAGGCATACCTCAAGTACTGCCCACAATCCATGAGAAATCCATGAAGCTATCCTGGCTGTAAATTCACTTGTAAAGATGGAAATTAGCTCATTAAGATACTGGGCCAGAATTGCAAAAACTGGCAAGTTCTATGTCACATAGAAAGGTAGAAGAGTGAACGAGTGAAGGAATGAGAAAAAAACAGAGAAGGGTAAATATTTATGATGGCATAACAACAAAATATTTAGTTGCAGGCCTGAGACATTGATTGGCCTGAACTTTAAACAAATATCTCTGCCAGCTGAATACTGGCCAAATGGCAAGTGGCAGCCTCTCCACAGCCTGATATACACGCAAATGAAAAGGTTTTGGGTGCCAGACAGCAGGAAGCCAGTGCTTTTAACACTACCACCCTGTAATTTATAGCATCTTGGTTTGTGCTACTGCAGTTAAGGGTCTGTTAATGTTTGTCTTCTGAATTCTAATTCTCAAGGGCTTATAATTTGGCCATTAACATGCTCTCAGTATCAAAACCTAGGCACACATAATGGCTAGCCAAGAACAGTTTTTAGGTAATTTTTTAAGGAAGAATGTTAGTTGGTTTCCAAAATATGAGAAAGGAAGTAAAGAAGGCAGGAAGGAATGACTAGTTAAAATAGTTAAAGATTATAATTTTGTGTGCTCAATGACTTGAAATGTCTTGCATTTTAAAAGATGAATTATTGCTATGAGGTGATATTATTTTTCTTGCTTTAAAGCTTTTTAAGATGAAGTCTTTTGCAGTAACCTAACATTTCAAGTGATTTTTGAATGGCAATTATTTACAAAAATCTCAGCCACTCAAAATGCCATCGATTCACAGATGAAGAAGTACATTGCTGAATCCCAGCACTATAATTTTAAAGATGCAATTAGTAAGAATAAGAACAGAAAACACATACTTAGGAGTGGTTTTGTCAATTTACAGTCCACACTGTTAAAGCACTTTGAGTTCTAAAGAATGTATCTCCTCTGAGCCCTTTTGTGGCTGGATTAAATAAAGGAGTTTTAGCATAGACAGTTCCTGTTCAGCTACAACGAAATCACACCCTTCCTCTTTTTAACTAAGATACAGGGCAAAGAACATCTATGGATACCCATAGATGTCAAAGTGCCATGGTGGCTTGTACACCCACTGTAAGTCTTTGTGCCTCACTGTACTCTAAGAGATGCAGATGGGAAGTGAGAAATAGAAATCCTAAGCTAAAAATCAATCAAAAACCTACAATTGTTCTTTACTTTTTACTAAAGTAAAAACTGCAAGAACCAATTCAACTTGCAATTGGCTTCAAACTAATAAGTCTTGATGAGCCCTACAGTTTAACAGAAGTTTTGGTTAGGATGATCCCTCAATTTCTGAGCATGATGCCCATACTCCTGAAATCTGAAGCTGTTATCGTCTTTTGAAAAAAGGACATGCTGTTTACTTTTTAATTCTACCATATCTACCTACAACAGTGCCTGCCATAAGGTGCATAGAGCTCCCTAAAAAACTCTATTACATAAATATATACAAGTACTATGTTGTAAACACCAAGTACTTAAAAATGTTCTATATAAGATAATAGCTTATTAGTCTCTAACTGAAGATTTACTTATTGTCCACCAGCACCCCCAGGTCCTTCTCCATAGTGCTACTTTCCAGCTTTCTGCATTGGTGCAGGGGGTTATTCTTAAATTAACTGTTTACCCTCTACTGAACCATTATGTCTAGGGAGCAGATATCTTACTGCTGCAATACACAGAAAATATTGCCATGTCATATGCACTATATAAAAATATTTTTTTTTTAAATCTAATAGGTTAAATTAATTATATATGCTTTCAGCATTACATTCATTGAACTGGCAGTGGTGGAATCCTTGAAATCTATGTACTAGTCCTTTATTGCACAAGGCCCTGCTCATCTGCTCTGGGCTGCACAGACTGGCATATGTGAGAACCAGAGTGTGAGAAGAAAACAGTGACCATGGTAAGAGAGGTCAGACACTGCTACGAGACAATATATTTTTTTTAACATTTACTGGTGATATGAGTTGAGGGCCAAAATATAAGTTGAGCAAAGGTTGAGAAAGGATTGTAAATTCTATTTTCATTTACATTTGGTTTTGGGGGGATTTAGATTTTGTTTTTTTCTTCTATGTACACATTATGAAAGCTCCTTATTGCTGGCTTTCACATCTGGCCCACAGTCTGGACCACAGCAGTCAGCCAGTCAAGATGTTGTAGGAAATATATTGGCCCAAAGATTATGACTTGGCAACATAGGCTAACTGAATTGCCTGATGCTTTTACATTAATGTTCTGATAATAATATTATATCAGGATTAAATCACCAATGATCTATGAACAGTATCAATTCCAGAGGCTGACTGGTGGCTTGCTTTTTTCAATACTTTAAAAAAATTGACAATTACACTGCTAATTTTGGATATTATAAATGAATGCTTTTATTTACATTTTACTTAACTGGAGTTCACTGTGATTTAAGGTAAATGGTAAAACAAGGTATTCCAAGAGTGGTGACTGTGAAATCTTTATAATTCTTCCACATCCATGCCTCATAAAATTAGCAGATAGAGATAAAATATTTTGCAGATAGCTAGAAAATATTGACAAACTTGTGTCTCTCTAGCCTGAAGATTTTATATGCTTGAAAGCCTGTTTGTATTACCCAGTTATAACATTTGATCTAATAAAAAATTTTACTTTTATCTGCAAACCTGGATCAGCCAGCACTCTTTGACAATGAAAGCAAACAAGATATTGCACCATTTCCACTGGCTCTCCAGGAAAGGTCCCAGAGAACCCAAAAGAATGCAATGTGCCCCATCTGTGTGAAATGGATTCACCACTTAGGACTCAGAAGAAGTCTATTCAGTGGCTCATGATTTGAGGCAGAAAGGCAAAGAGAGGATGACTGAATCTAGAAGTTTTCTTTGAACAGCAAAAAGTGGGACATAGCTGCTACTATATTTTTCAGATTGCAGAGTCCACAAGCAGTGGACAGCAGTTTAGTTTCATGCCAAGTGAATACTGATTTAAGGTGTGTAAAGAAACGTTCAGGAAGTCAGGCAGAACATGTGAATAGAAAAAGACTCAAAATGTGTGTTTCAACATAAACAAGAAGTTAATGTATTCTTCATGAGACAAACCACAAGTTTTGACAAAATATTATTCTCAGACTGGCTTTCAAGGCAACAGTCATTCTGGTTACATGAAATTGCTCCTAAGTGAACGCCCAGATGTATGTTTATCATTTTAATTTAAAACCAGACTTCCTTGAAAATGAAAAGATAGTTTTACAGTTAGCTATTTTTTCTGACCAAACATTGGTAGTAAAGTTTTAAATAAGTTTTATAGGAAAAAAAAGATAACAATTTGCTCAAAAATTTTGATTGCAATGCTTTTACTTTTGAAAGGTACATTTGAATTTTCTGCAAACTATCATTTTTATAAAGGCTTTACAAAACTTAATTGAAACTTTCCAGGGAAGGTGATTAGCTGGCAAAGCAACTGTGTTAGGCATCCACAAAATGCAAAGACTACAGACAACAACCTGTCAGATAACTATCGGTCCAATGCAGTTCTGGTCAGGACTTTGCTGGAGAGCAGACATCTGAAATGTCCAGCCAAAAGGCACATGATTCTGCTTTAGAGGCGCTGCAGTGGAAACTTTGAACTTTAGTTTCTGTTTACAGCAAGGACTGTACACAAACAGCTGGCATACATATGAGTTTCTCTCCAGAGCATGGATCTCAGATGCACAGGGCTGCTCAGAGAGAGAGAATCTCCTCTTATTGCAGACAACCGGAACTAAAACCTTGAAGTACTTTTTGCTCTGCAGCCCACTTTTCTGGGCTAAGTACCAAGTTTTCTCCCTTCACATTCAATAAATACTCTGGAATTACTTTCAATAATAGAGAAAATAATGATTCTTTTAAAGATCCCTTGATATTTCTTTAATTATTAGGTTGTTCTCCATTACTGCAGTGATGTCATAACTAGATTTGTACTTAGCAAGCCAGTCCAAACTTCTTAAAAATTCTGTATTCTTTAATATTGATGTCTCCACACTGTTTTAGTACAAAGCATGTATTTTCCAGTCATATTTATTAAAAGAAATCCATCTATGGACCTGAAATCACGCAAAGGAGGTTCTTTTGGAGGCTAATTTTTTTTTTGTTAAATTTATAAGTCAAGCCCATAGAAAGGAATACATCTAGTGCTATATTAGGATGAGAATGGGACACCTGAATTATTTCATATTTTTTTATGTTGAACTTGACAGGGCTCATGGCTGCTATACTAGAAAAGTAGATCTCACCTGTTCCACAGGTTATTCAGAGAGCAAACAAATTTTTATTTATTTATGTTCATTATAATGAGGCCATCTTCTTTTACATGCTTCTTGTACCTGGTTTAAAATTTTCAGAAGAAAAGGCTGAGAAGACATGTCAAATGGAACAGAGGTGTTTTCTGTGGAGTCTACAAATGGAGAGAGATTCATGAAAAGTCTGCTATATGTCTTCATACATCACATTGTTATGATGTCTTTCAGCAACTGTACCAAAGAGGCAAATTTCATCCTATTTCAAATGTATTCAAAGGCCCAGTTAAATATATTTGGTCTGATGAAAGTATAATATGTGCAAGGAATATTCTCTGGAGAATGGCGTGCAGACAATTACCAAAGGAAAATCTAGCCATACCCAGCTTGCCTCAGGGATGACGATTCTTACATATATGCTGAGAAAACATTGTATCCAAGATACTGAAACATGGATTGAGATCATTCCATGTTATTTTTACAAAGCTAATTTTTAAGGTTAAAACACGATTTTAAAACAAAAGAATTCTCTTTGTGTTGAGTTTCCTAAAAGGAATACAAATTCTGAATAGCAGTATACGTGGGTGGGACATCCGTGCTTAATTGAAAGCTGTATGAAACTAATGACACCCACGTGACTAATCTTCAGTAAAGGCAATGAACACTGTAAAATAATTCAGCAAACCTGTAGAGACGCAGGGTGCTGCTTTATTAATGTACCGATTGCATTCCTTGGCACTAGACTTAAAGGAGTGGTTATTTCATTCCTATGTATTTTATCCTGCTGGGAGATAAATAGAAAACTACAGCATGCAAGAATAATAAATCTATTGGTGAAAATAAATCTGATGTTTTAAAGCAGTTATAGTTCATTATTGGTTTGAACAAAAGTCTGAAGGTCCTACATGTAGTGGAGTTCTGCCAAATAACACCGATTGTGAAACTTTACCCCTATGGCTTCCAAGCAATTCTCATTTATGTTTCTATAATAAACTGCAACCACCTCAAGACAGAGACTCCAGTGCACATCCTCAGGAGATGACAATCACAGACAATCATAGCTGGGTATTAATCCTTCCTCTGTGTACTTGGTTCATCTGTTCTTATACACCTACCAAGTGACTGAACTTTAGCAAGAGCCAACACTTCACAACATCAGCTAGTAAAATTGTCAGATTTCTTTCAAAGTTATTTCAGCTATAAAGATTTCCTGGAGTGGCACATATTTTTAAAATCCTTTGGGTGAGATCTAAATATGTCTGATGGAACAGTTCAGTACAAGAGAGCACTCCCAAGCAAAGCACAGTGCTGGGAGGGTGTATTTACATCCTTGGTACAGCTTCAGTTCCCCTCCTTGTTATGCCTCGGGTTCTTCTACCAAGCACATCTCTTGGTAATAACAGGAGAATCTAGTGTGACAAGTATCACTTTATAAATTTAATTGTGTCACTCCCTCAACAGAAGCACAGTATCCAACTGAGTATATAGGATCTGTGTGGTAGATTCAGTACTCTAATACTAAATTCAGTGGTGATCAAGTCCTTTAGACTGAAAGAGAAATCTACGTCTACACGTTTCTTCTCTTTTTCTGAAGGTCCATTTCCTATATGAACGTTACAATGTGATGTAATTACTTAGCATGTAATTATATCTTTTGGGTTTTACGCATTTTTAATTTATATTTAGGTATGTTTCAGAGCAATATTGTGAATTAAAGCAATTTCTTGTAATTGGTATTACTTGTACTTAAAATTTGGTACAGTGTATCTTTTAAGCTTGTACTGATGGGAAACAAAACTTAGAAAAATCTGAAACCACTGGAAATCATGCGAAATAAGAAGAATGGGGAACTGTTAAATTGGTTGAGATTGAATGAAGCTTTACTCACCCCTTGGACTAAACATTTTTTTCCTGTTTTTTCATCTGTACTTATTTCTGGGACACCAGAAGATGAAAACATCAGAAACCTCTTTTCATTACAACATGAGCTGTTTTTCATTTCCTTACGAAAGCATAACCTGGAAAGAGCAGCTCACTGCCTAAAGCAATATTTTGAGTCAAAGAAATTAATTCAGAGAAAAAAACTGTTTCTCATGATAAATGCAGCCTCTAAGGACACAAATCTTTGCTGCAAGCACCTGAAAATCTGTTTAAGTGCAATGGGACAGTCACTCCCTGGTGGTGAAGCACAGGTAGCACACTCAGCAGGCATTGAGTATTCCTTTGCTGGACCTACTTGACACACTTATATCGAGGAGGGGTTTAATCACAGTGTATATGACTCCTGGAAGTGTCTCTTGGGATTACAGTGTCTGATTTTCCCACCAATAATTTTTAAAATTTGCCTTCTGATTTTGAGTTGCTTGTGTATATCCATTTCTACTTTGCAAAATAGAAGCTGAAGTGAATAACTAAAGACAAAAAATATCTTCACCTCCATATATTTACTAGCCATCTTCTAGAGGTATAAGTTAGGATTTTGGGATGATGTTTTATTCAAATCAAATTTCAAGCACTGTTCCTGGTTTTGTTTTGTTTCTTTGAAAATGTGTGTCCAAGTGGAAGTCATAAACAAAGAACATTCTCATTGGTTACCACAAAATTATCACAAGTATATGTCCTGTTCTAATTGCAAGGGAAACAGTCATGATCTCAGGTTTTTCATGTGGTAACTGCTGGCAAATGGAAATGTTTAATGTCAACCATAGTATATTTATTTCAAGTCACTTGCTTAAGGATAATGTGTTCTGTGCAGATAAGTTTTGAAGTGAAGTTCCAGCTACAAGCTGTTTTAGTATATAATATAAATGTATTTTCAGTAAATATTATTTTTGCCTTGCAAACAGATGCAATGTTTATACTTCCTGTGTTAAAATCCTACTTTTTGTTTGTTTTTTTAATTACTTGGCTAATGCTGCAAAATCTAACACACAAGGAAGAGATATTTTCTATGTTTAAATAGCATATAAGAGTCAAATTCCTCAGAAAAATCCAGATCTTCCCTGAATTAATGCTCTTGCTTTTTCAAACATGTGATATAACATTTTGCTAAAATAATTAATTGTTCAGGGGGTTGAGGGCTCTGGGATATATTATTCTTTTGAATATGCCAAGTTATTCCCTTGTAAAAGGGAGAGTTATTCTCAATAAGTTCAGGTCTTTGAAAAGTTTGAGCAATTGCTGCATGATGTAATCTGTATCTAAACTATAATCTGATTGTTACATTGGAAGGAAACATTCAATTTACTTACTATTTTGAAAAAAACAGTACACTAAAAATGCTAACAAAAATTCGTTATAGATGCACATTGAAATATCTGGCAGATATAGCAAATTGAGTGTCAATTACTTGAATGCAGAGTACCTATAAAATTTTTTTTCATATTCATCCAAGTCATTCTGTGGAAATAGAGATGCACGACATGGAGCTGATTACTGCCGTTCACTAAGAAACAATGTTAAGATGGTCAAAACACTTAAAATCTCCACCAACTTTCTGATAAGACTCCCCTTGACTTCAGTGGGATGAAAATTTCTCCCTACCTCTATATATAATCTACAAGTAGTGTCTTTATAACTGCTCCAAAATAAAACTAGCAAGATAAAAGCTGCAGCCCCAAACCATGGGCAGAATGAGGCATGAAGAATATTGTGTGTTTTACAAATAAACCTGGAGGAGAAGTTTATGAACACAGAATTAGTTTTTCTAGATTTATTTTTAGGCAATGTATTGTGGTCAAGACCAATTTATTTTCAAAAACTAACCACCAGATCTTTGTTCCCACTGATAAAGATATTCACACTTATCTCTGTATAAGGGCAAATCTGCTTGTAGATTCTTTTCCTGATGTGGTCTGCTGGAATATTGGTTTATATTTATTTAGAGGAAAGAGTGCTTGATGCTGAATCACCCAAAATTTCCCTTAGCAGCATAATGTCCAGTGGAAGTCTTTCACCTATATCCCCATGTGTCTCCATTAGAGCTGTAAACTTCTTGTCACCATTTCATGCAGACCCAGGGAGCAGAGTGAAATGTTGCTGATACAGACACAACTGACCTCCATGGGTGCAAGCAGCTGCTGTGAAAAGCTGAGCTTTACTTTCCATTAGCTTCTCAGGAGGAAGTGGGGGGATATGCAAAGCATTCACTGCACACTGAGGCTGATCCCTAACTTATCCTTAACCTTTCATTTTCCTAACAGTCTTTCAGCAGAGATGAAAACAAGCTGAGAGACAGAGTCTAATAATCACATAAAGTTACATGGAATTTCCTCTTGGACAACCACAAGGTTATATTATCCAGGGAACTAACTGTATTTATGGAATATAGGCAACCTATATCTCCTTTCCTTCAGACTTTAAAAACAAACAGTCTTACTTCAAAATACACAACTGCCACACTGCTGCCACACTGTTCCTCTCACCATTTTAAGACACCTTACCTTGCAGTGTCTGCAGCCAAAGACGTTAATGATGAGGAAGGGAGCCTTCTGTTTCCCCTAATGCACCCTCTCAGGCACTGTCACCTACAGAGCACAGAAGAATCCTGTAAGTTTGAAGTGTTGAGTGCTGGATTGTGAGACTTTTGGCAATATACAGTGGTTGACTGTATATTATTTCACAAATTTATTTCATAGAAAATTACAAACTACATAAAGCTTTTCATTAATAACTCATACTCTTTTTAAAGATAAATGGAAGGTATCTGAAATAATTCTGGTACAAGTCAGAAATTACCAGTCAAGACATATGAAATATACAATTTCTGTGGGAAAAAAAAAAAAAAAAAGAGGATTCTATATGTCTTCCTTTTCTGGAGGTGAAATGTCTCTAAGGGACTGCTTACTCCATTTTTTTTCAGGAGTCAGGAGGTTAAGAGATCATACCAGGACAATTTTGCTAGCATCTGTGAGTGGGAAACTAAAATAGGCCTAACTTTATGAATATGCAATCCAAACAGTCTGAGTTTGAAATATCAGGCATAAATAATGGACAACTAGAAACCAAGCTAAAGTGGATCATTATTCCAAAATCATATTTGATTACTCACTTCATGAGAATTACAAACTGTTCACTGACAATATAAAAATGGTTACTGCTGAAGTGCCTCTATGAGTTACTTAAATCACGACAATAAACAGTTTGGAAAAACCCCCCACTATTACTCCAGGTTTCAAAGAGGCGCAATATAAGGGGTGGTTTTAAATTTACATATTCATCATTTCATCTGAATCGTCTTCTGGAGGAAGTTTCTACTATTAAACATCATAAATGCTTCCAATAATAATAAGAAAAATATATGTGTCCATTAGGAAATAGGTGATAATTACCTTGCAGTTTAATGGGCTGGCAAACAGTTGAAATACACAATGCTAATATTTTGTTCCCAAAATAGACGCCTACCTACAATGGTTAAAGTCTATTTACAGTTCTTAGAATAATTCCAATGCATTCAATGATGCAGCATTTCACAATGCCTTGGATGCAACATCTAAAGCTACCAGTACAACTGCAGCAATGAACTTGCGCTTTTTTCTTTCTTGATGTTTACAGAAAACAATGTCCTCATAGTTCAGGGACACAAATGAAAACCAAAGACTAAATTCAGGCTGCAGTTTTAGCACCACCCTGACCACTATGTGGTTTTTTCAAAACCTTTAACTCACAGGAGGCCACATTATCCTGGGGAAGATTTAGTGTCCAAGAGGTAAGCAAGAATTTCTGACATTCATTGAAAACTATGCGGACTTTTCCAAAACCAAACACCACCACTTGGTATTCTTAAGCCAAAATAGTAAACCTGAAATATCATTACAGACCTAGGAATGATGAATAATGTGCCTTCAACTTCTATGGCAATGGGGAAGCCGCATCTACATTACCTACTCCTTCCAATAATAGGGTGGGAAGGTGCAGCAGCAGGACTGTTTTACTGGTTTTCCTAGGAGCATTCTCTCACTACAATTACACTGTATTTTCTCCTGCAGGCCACCTCCAACTGACTTTCTATCAAGCCATGAATCATGGAGTTTTAATCCAGGTTTGAAACAGAACTTGCAAGGAATTTGAATCGGTATAGCTTTACTGTTTTCCCCTTTCTATACAGGTATATGCCTTTTTCCATATGCATAACTTACTTCTTTTTTCTAAGTATTTTAACTGAGGGAGCACACAGGAAGATACATTCCATGTCCTGAACTGTTTACAGGAAACCTGTATGTAAGTTGCAAGGAGTTCGCACGCAATGAATCATAAAGGAAAGAAGTGAGGTGGAGCATAAGAATATACTCAAAGTATAAAACATCCCTTCACTGCTCACAATGGTCCTTGGCTTCTCTTAAGATCCTAATAATCACATTTCCATAGCATTCTGCCCATTTTGGCTGCTCTCTGTTCCCCATCCTCTTTTTCTATGATTTTGCGCAAAACAAAGTTATTAGTTTGATTCATATTTTGACCATAAATTAACTAAATGTTATTGCTTGACAGAAAGAGTAAATCAAAAGGAAACAAATTATTTTTGTTTTCTCCTTCATTATTGTCTTATCCTCCATTATTGTTTTATCCTTCTTCACAAAGACGTTCCAAAACACTATTTAGGGGCAGTATCTTAAAGATAATAAGAGATTAAGTAGGTGGAGTCACAGTGCCACTATTACATTCTTTGTGCTTGCATACAGTGGGGACAGTGTCTGATATCTTGAAAAACAGCCACTGTGATACGGAGAACAAGTAAATTCAGCAATATACGCTACTTTGCCATTTCTTGATATTTCTACACTTCCAGTCTTTAAATCCTGGAGCTAAACATTCACCTGTAAAAGAAGTTTTTTGTTCTCTGTCTGTAAAAACAAATAAAATGCACTGAAAACATATGGCTAATCTATTCAGTATGTTTTGAAAAGTATTCTTGTTTTAGTTCCTGAGTCATGGTTAGAGAGGTGTCCTTTCAGCCTAAACTTTCCCCTCCAACCAGATGTGCAAACATGCCTCTTAGAAAAGAAAATTGCTGGAATGGAAAGGGAGAAGTTTAAAACCCATCAGTTTTCAGTATCTCATCTCTTCCCCTGCAATGTCATACATTTGGGCATGTATTTGTGTATACAGTCTGTGTATTTAGTAAACCTCCATCCTCCCACTTTACTGAAATTCCCTTTTAACCAAAGTCTCCAAAGAACAAATCACTTCCTAAATTGTTTATAATTTGTCCAAACTTCTTTGCAGTTCCTGCAATAACTTTAAAATTTATGGTGATTTTTGAGCACATGCATAATACTTTCATATTAATACACAGACTTTTTTTTCCCCAACTTTTTTCAGGGCAAGAAGCAACTTAGGATCTTACTTTTTGAGCTGCATGAACAATGTTGAGCAATATATTCTTTTTTCTATTATGTTTTTAATATAAATATCTCAGAATTCTTTAGTGATTTTTTTATCCACAAAACCAAATTGAAATGGAAGACTAAAATAGTCACTGCCCACAGTCAATGTTTCTGATTTATAATAAACTTAATAATTTTGCTTCATCTGTGCTTTAAGTGCATTTTACCCTGCAAAATAATCCATTACTTGTAACATGAATATATAGAAAAAGGATAATAAGAAAACATGCTGCATCTCCATTTTGTAACAACTTGAGCCTGTTTGTAATATGGGAATGGACTCAACTCATTTAGGTGCTTCAATTCTCTTTTTTTTCCAGTATTGCCTTGAAGTTGCTATAATAAATATAGAAATTAAATAAATGCTGTATAAAGGAAGACTTTGGTATTAAAACAAACAGAATAAGGATTAGAAGTCTTATTCCATGCTCTGAAATCAATGGGAATTTGGCCACTGGCATGGAAGCTCCTATCCTCTAGGAAGGATAGTTTCAGTGATGACAAAATAAGGCTATTTTATAGATTTCAGGTAACTAATTTTCAAAGTCAATATATTTTAAATATAATCTAAATGCATTATAAAAGTCCCTTTTATCGGGGTTCCTTGAAGCTAAACCAGTATCATTGAAGCAGAGGAAAACTCTGGAGGGGATTTAGCAAGGGAATTGTGCAGAAACTAAAAGGTAGTTCACTGAAACCTTTAATTCTTTTGCTGTCCTTCTATCTGAGCAACATCAACAATGGACGAGTTCAAAATAGATCTTTTCTGTCTGCAGGTCCCACCTCCCCAAATACTGAAGTCAAACAGCACCTTTAGACTGCACAAGGCCTTCAGATTTGGCCTGCCTTTGACCACTAGTCTCTAATCTCCCCTGAAACAAGAAACAAGGATGCAAATCAGTTCCAGCAAGATATTATCCTTTCTGCAATATTGTCATCTGAAGTGAGAGGAGAGCTTGACTTAGCTCATGTATCATTAAAAACTTTTATTATTTCCATGCTATGTCAACTTTCAACTGTGCTGTTGAAGGTAGAGGCTCTACATTCCCTTAAGAAATATCCAGCAATAACCCAAAAACCTCAAAATTCATAGGGCAACCTTAAAAATCTAGAAAATCTACTACATAAATCACAAACCCAGGACATGGAGATCCAGTAAAATCCAAGTGTTGCAAATTTATTGCAAGGCTGATAAAGGACTGTTCACAGATGCCATTTCTGTCCTGTACCTTCCCCTGATTTCAGTGAGACTATCTCATGAGAGCAAGCAGATTTCACAGGATTCTCTAATTATTGATTTTTGCAATTACTATAATTTATAACTTTATATAATCATTATAAGTTCTAACATTTTTAATCCTCCAAAAGCATTTTATCAGCTGTAGCAGAATTACTGAAGCAAAGCAGATGTGCATATATAAAGCTTTATAAAACAAGGTTTATATGAAAAAGCAGTTACCTCATCAATTTAAACTGTGTCTGTGCAGCACATCAGCCTCAGCTGTCATTTTGACAAAAGTCCAAACTATATGTTACCATTAATGTAGGATACATAAAATCACCCAAGAGTAAGCAGAGATGCACCAATAATGCAAATGGCAGGATCATTTATTAGCTGGAAACAGGTACATCCTTTCAGCAAGATTGCATTTCCAGTTATGAAAATTGGGCACCATGTTTAGCTGGTGTTTTGAAGTATCTATTCCTATGGCCTCTTTTTGGACTAGTCCAGCACTAAAATCCACAGACATTCTCTGCTAGAGGGAAATAATAGAGACAACAGCCCCTTCTAGTGAGGAGCTTCAGGACAGTGTACAGGGAAAATCCCTCACTATTTGAAAGAAACCTCTTAATAAAATAATAATTTTTAATTTCTATTTTAAATTATTTTGCATCATTCATTTGTACTTTTGCCATGTTCTGTATGTACCTTATTAGAATTTGTTAGATAAAATTATGCATATTAAAAAAACACCAAAACTGTCATGACTGGTAAAATGTCCAAAGTAAATAGTTTTCCTATATTAGCTGCTTTAACAAGGTCTTCTCCCTGCAGATCTAGATTAATTTTTATCAATACAGACTCATGGTGACAGCAACGATTTGGTTACTTGTCTCAAAACAAAGGTACAGGATTTATTTACAGAAATTATCATCTAATTAAACTAATGAATGCATTTCTCTATTTCATCATGGAACACAACACACCTTGTAAAGTTTCTCTGGTGATCAGGTTATCTTTTTTGAAAATGGTTAACATTTTTGCATGCAGAAGAGAAATGAGTGTAAATTGCTAGGAGGATTCTAGAAAGAAGTATTATTTCTGTTTTCCTGATCTAAATTTTAATACTATACAGGTGATTTGCATGAGGAATGGCATGACTAGAAGGAAAAATATCACCAACAATCTCAGGGCAATCTTCATTTTCACAGACTATCTTAATTAAAGATGCAGAACTGAGAGATGCCAGCCTCAAATACCTGAAGCACATAGCCTCACCTTGAATATTGTCTGCAGTTTTGGTCACAACAATATAAGAAAGATATTAAACTATTATGGAGAATCCAAAGAAGGCACACAGTGATGGTCAAGGTCCTTGAGGAGAAGTTGTGTGAGGAGTGGCTGGGGTCACTTGGCCTGTTCAGGCTGGAGGAGATTGAGGGGAGGCCTCATCACAGTCTACAGCTTCCTCATGAGGAGAAGAGGAGGGGCAGACACTGATCCCTTCACTGTAGCAACCATACACAGGACCCAAGGGAATGGCCTGAAGTTTTGATGGCGTGGTTTAGGATGGATAGCAGGAAAAGGTTCTTCACTCAGAGGGTTGCTGAGCACTGGAATGGGCTCCACAGGGAAGTGGCCACAGCACCAGCCTGACAGAGTTCAAGAAGTGTTTGGACAATGCTAAGGCCCATGGTGTGACTTGGGCTATCCTGTGAGTTGGACTCAATTGCACTTATGGGTGCCTTCCATCAGCATACTCTGTGATTTATCTTCAGTGATTGGAAGGCAATACTTTTTCCAAAACAGAATCATGAGACTCAATACTCATATAATTTCATAACCAAAACACTAACTCAAACATTTCCTGCAGTATATATTGAGATCATTTATACTACTACAGACCACTCAAATACTTGAGAGGTCGGGCACAAGCAGCATTAACTGATTCAGGGCAATTTGATCTGCCTGTGACCACAGCGTCACTGACACGCTCCTCACAGCCCCAGCCAAAGGCAGCAGGCAATCCACCTGCGCAGTCCGCAACATAATGAGCAGGAGGAACCCACAGCTCAAGAATTAATGAAACTAAACACAATATCTGTACAAAATATTCTTACCCATTAAACAGGCAGATATGGGTCCCTGTTGAAATCAGTGACTCATCTGGATTTCTAATTTGCTGTGAAATATTCTTGGATAATATCACATACTCAGAAAATAAATGATAGATGAGAGCACATGTACTTCTCTGTAAATATGAATCAGGAAATCAGGACATAGTTGAGGATTTTTTTTGGCTAGCAAATCCAACTTGAAAGAGAAGGAAAGACAGCAGTCATGGTTCTTTCCTAGGTTAAATAAGTAAATAAATAAATAATTTGCTAGCATTAGGAAAAAGCAATTCTCTGGTTATTGTCATACAGGGGTTGTGTTATCTTCACACATTCCCGAGAATATCAGACTCCATTCATGTTCTGCATTTTTCATGGAGAGGGATGGGTGACTTCATAAAATCTCAGCCTTATTTCTTGAGTTCTTCAATTCTCATTGCACGGCACTGCAAAAAGGTCACCACAAATGAAATAAAGGACTCAAGTCACGCACCAGTCAAATTTGTCTTACTAGCTGGCAGAATCCATATCCCCAAGCTGAATCCTTGCATGGAGCTGTGGAAGAAATGAGTGCCTCCGGGTGGCATGGGGAAGCCATTGTGCTGGGAAGAGTCACTGTGAGATGACCAGTCCCTCTGCAAAAGGACTGAAGTCCCTGAACCATGTACCCTGAATGTATTCCAGCCCTGACAGAACCAACCGTGCTCCGTAGCAGATGTAGCCACTGGAAATGCTGTACTGGTGCAAACTTAACTGTTGGGGAAATTCATGCTCCTATGATTCTAAGCAGCAGCTGCTTGATAGTTTTGTGACTAAAACAGGTACCTTAATGCTAAATTTACACTCATACATGTCCTCGTGAGTCCAGCTCCTGATGGTTAAACTTTCAGCCTTTTGGCCTTCAAATCATGTAGTATATCAGTGGAACTAGTGGAATTCTGCAGCTAGTGAATTCTATATTAAATGTAAATTCAATTAAACCAAAGCTCCTTTATACCTAACAAGAAGTAGCTGAGTTCTTGAATAACTGGCTGAAGTGGACATTTAAACTAATAATTCTCCCAGTCAATGGGACCATGTGTATATTTCGTTTCACACAATCTACTATGGTTCCCAAGAAAAGACAAACAACATGTTAAGAAGTCTCTCAATTAGGTTAGTGACAGAGAAAGCAGCCCCAGTGCATTGCTGTAAGCAGCAATGTGTGAATTTTCTATTCAACACAGAAACAGTGGGCTATTTATTCAACTTATGTGCATAATTAGTAGTAAAATTACAGGGATTTTTTTCTTTTAGCATACCGTAGTTATTCTTTATGGGTCTGGATTCAGAACAAAAATATTTCCTTTAGACTTTGAGTAATGCTTTCTTCAGGTGAGCTCTGGCAAATGCTGTTAAAAATATAAATCTGGAAACCCAGGAAGCATAGAAAGCGGAAGGAAATTACTTTAGCTTGGCATGAGGTACAATATTACTTTCTTTAAATAAAATGTATCCTCTGTCCTTAGGAACCCCTTACAGGCTAATTTGACATTTCATTATACTCTGTCACTTGGCCTTGACTTGCCAGAAACACATCAGGCAGCTGATATTACAGTATCTGGAGTTACAAAGGCCTTATGTTTACATATAGTGTTTGTGATTTCTTTCTGGATGTGTGGTAGATTGGCACCTTTCAGATTTATTAATAAATTTTTTTTTAAATTTACTAAATAAAAATAGAACATAGTGGCATGTCTACTATTAACAAGACTGTAGGTAAATTTAGAGGGTATCATACACTTGTCATCAAAACTGTCATTTTACTGGCTGTATCACCATGTTGACTTTTTTTTTTTTTTTTTTTTTGCAGTCAATGATTCTTATCTAAGCAAGCAGAAAAACCACAATTTTAGCAAAAAGCTGCATGCAAACTGAAGCCCTTGAAAGAGATGTATGGTTGATACATGTGACATTCTTAAATGTGCATTTTAATATATGATAGGAACCATATAGGTAAAAAGTCGAAAATATATTAGCACTGTTAATGCCATTACTATAACTCTACTTAAAAAAAAAATACAACTACATGTTGTAGATATTTCAGAGAGGATTCTGAATGGGTATAGATCCTTTTAAAATACTGTTAAATCTCTTTCATAAATTATCTGAACAAAAGACAAAATGATGTCCAGGAAAGTTCAAGAGATAAAGATAATAAGACTAAATAATTGCTAAGTCCAAAGATAAAAGACGGCTTACATGGAGTAATCTTCATGATTTTCTCAACTTACTTTAAGGGACCTGGATGTTTTAAAACACAGCTACACGGAAGCACACAGCAATAGTAAAGAAGGAATAGCCTCACAGAACAGGGACTGTGACCTGGAGCATACACTGAAATGGTCATTTCAGATAGCATGACCATGGGGAAAGACAGTCAAGTCTTCTCACGTGTACCTTAGACATCCAAGCAGGGCCTGACAGAATACAAGATATTCCAGGGATAAGTTGTTAGCAGCTCTCAAGTCAAAGCTGTCCTATTTTTGCATAAATAATCAAATATGCAGCAATAGAATTACTCTAAAGTTTATTAACTAGGACCCATTTTGACTTTTTCAAGTGTATAACTGAGATGGATTTTCATGCTCTGGTACCTCAGAGCTCATGCACTGTGAAGGGCTATGGTCAATTCATTTGACACTATGTACTCTTAAAAGAATCTATTTTACAGATCTCTCCTTTACTGGCAATACATTAACACATCAATTTGATATTAAGCAAAATGGATCTACTACTCTTTAAGAAGATTCAGATGTTAACTTCAAATTAAGATGGAAACAAATTAATTATTCCCATTTTTCTAATTAGAGTCACACTCCCTAGTAATATTTCTCATGCTTAAGTTTCCTAAGAAGAAAAAGTCACCTTTCTCTGAACTCCTCACTTGTCTATGCCAGTAACTAATCAGTCAAAAACACTGAGGTGTAAAGTTGATCTGACAAACTCTATTGAGAATATATATGGTGTAATTTTACTGAATCCTCAGTGGAGGACAGAGTGTTGGCTAAACCCAAAGGTTTATCAAAACATGGTGATAAATCCCAGATGCAATCTCAGCTTTTCACTCTTTTTATTTTGTTAAGATCTCAAAAACCACTCTTGGGATTTTTGTTGGCTGTTTTCTTTTTATTCTCCATTCCACAAATTGAAAGCAAATTGGTCTGGCTTCTGGTACCTGGCACGCTTTCTCTTAACACCTGTAAGCCCGTCTGAAAAACAGAACAACATCTTTGAGGTGGGGTGTTTATATGGGCAACATTTAGCCACTGCAGTGAATACAGCCCCACCTTCAAAGAAACTCCTGAGCACTGTTCACCTGATGAAAGCATTAACTGTTTTTCTTAATTTACATGGAAGCAGACAGTTCATCAACTGAGCTGAAGCTGGAGAAGTAAATGTAATGCACATGCAGATGTTTTCCTAGCTACTTGATGTCAATGTTGCTGCAGCTTTCCTAAGTGTAAGAGTACAAAGACAGCAGTGATAAGGCTGTGCAGAATCTCTCAGCAGCTAAAGGTGAGCAAGCTGTTGAAAATATTTGTATCAGGGCTACTTAGGTCAAAGAATTTAAATTTATGTAACCAAATCTAGGTGATTAATATATAGAATGGTACTATGCACTGCACACAGGACTGCACTATACATGTACTTCACAGAAGCAATAATTATAATTAAGTATGGCCAAGGGGTAAATGGAGGGCCTGGCACTCACATAATATTCCTTAAGAAATCTACATTTAAAAAAAAAATTTAGGTTCCTAAGCTTCAAGTAAAATTTTATCTATTTCTATAATTAAGGCACGTTTTCTAGGAGCAGTCTTTCAAACCTTAAACTTGGAAGAGCTCAATTTCTCTGGTCACTGAAAAAAGAGTCCCTCCCATTCACTTCTTTTTCAGACATTTTTCTTTCCTTGAGTAAAAAGGTTTAAAATAATAGTCTCATGAACATACAAAGATGTGTTCACAGTATGAAAAAATATTTCAAGCACAAAATTAAAATAGATAAACTTTAATGAGCAATATGGATGAGGTTTCATACTTATCAGTTTTTTAATGTCAAAGCTATTTTCTGCTGTCTTTCACTCAGAATCCTAATTAAAATTACACCCCAACATATTTTCTCAGCTCAATAGTAGCTCCCTATTACAGTTGCTTTTCTTGGCTTGTTATCAAATCCTCACCACAGTCATAACAGCTACAGATTAAGCAACCTGCTTTTCCTCAGTTCATTAATTTAGCTGCTTTGCTCATATAATCTGTCTGTGTGGAATCTGAGGGTCTTTTATTCCTATTGCAAAAGATCCTGTAATTTGATCCTTAGTTCAGCATACGTTAAGAGTAGGAGTCTTCACAGGCTCCCTATAAGAGAATGCCTCAATTACCACGTAACTTCTGCTTCTTACACTCTTACAGTCTTTGTGCCACTATGTTTTTCTTTCCTAATGAAAAATATATCTCATATATGTGGACATTGAAAATACCCACCTTCTTAATTCTTCTCCTTGCATCTATATAAACGCCTTCCTATCTTTCTGTCTCCTAGATTAGTATTATGTTTATCTTAGAATTTTAAATGGATTTTTCCCACCACTGTAATTTATTTATTGATTTAGAAGAAAATAAAGTGAACAAGAAATAAAGTGAAAAAGGCAATGTGAATGGTATTTGTGTATGCTTATGTATATTTAATATTAATTGTGCACTAAAATCAATGGCTTTTCCTTCTGTCTTGAGCCTTATATGCTTGTTTTCTTATCAAATTGGACAGTGAAAGAGAATTTGGCTCGCAAAATTCATCACTTTGCAGAACAATTTCTGTCTATAATATCCAGCATTAACAAAACAAAAATCAGAATGTGTAGATGGTTAAAGAAGGAGATAGCAATCTTGAGAAAACAAAGAACAGAGCATGTCTGTGATTTTGGTCGGCAATGTATACCCAAAGGCCTTGTTTTCCCACTGTAGAGACAAGCAATTTTTCAAAAGTCAATGTTGATTATTCATTTCCAGTGTCAGGAGAATATGGTGCCCAGGTAAAAAACAATTTAGACCCCAAATTTCAATTCCCAAATTGGCTATTCAGCTGCAGCCTTGTAAGCACATTTCAAATTTTACATTCAGCGGTCTAATGGTCATAATAGGCTACTGTGCAGCCCTGTGTGAGAAACCACACGCTCAAATGCTGACAAATACTCATCCAGTCCTGGATGCTCAACATAAGAATTTTACATTATCAAATTCCAAGAAAGAAAATTGCATTTTCCAGTGTTCATACATTGTAACTGTGCTATGTTTTTAGCACACTGGAGACTCTTACATTTCTGGATGACAGCTTATTCAGGGTCTAACTTATGAAGATATATTTCTTGATATGTTTCTGATAAATAGCTGAAATGCCCAGAAAAACCAAAACTGAAATTCTTTGTCCATGCCCAGAAGCTTTTTTTTTTTTTAACCTGGGGATTTAGGAAATTACAAGGGTAGCTTTAGAACCATAAAAGCAGTGACTAAGTGAAGATCTGGAAAACACTTTCTTGAATTTAATTCTTAGTATCTTCTTAAACTCCAATCCCAGTGCCTAAGCATATGTATTTACTAAAATATACTGTGATTAAATACAACATTAAGAATGCAAGATTAATCACAGTAAAGTACTGTGAGGGAAAAAGAAATCAAAAGTAGGAAGACTTGACCACTCTTAAAGCAGAATTTGGTCAAAATTAGCTGACAATTAGCTTCCCAGTTAGGTCACTGGAATCTAAATATTTTTGAAACTGGAGGGCCTATGCCTAATACTATCTTCTGTGTTTTGTTCTGGCATTTCAATGATTTACAGTGATACTCAGTATATTATTGCAAATTAGTAGGAGAATCAAATGGAGACACACAGCCCATTTCCTTCTTTTCCTAGCCTATAGTTTTCTACATGCCACTTGTTTTTGCCCAGACGAAACCAAAGTATGCCTGGAATTGTAATTTGGAAAAAAATTGTAGATTTGTGGTAGCAGTGGCATTGACTACCAGCCATGAAGCTTTTTAATGAGCTTCACCATCCCCATATCAAGTTCAGCAATGAATGCAATTTGATCCCAAAAGACTTTTTCAGTAACCTTGTAGCCTTTAAAGGACCACATATAATATATTAACTCTATTTTGATGAAAAACAAATCTGCTAGATACTTAACAGACTTCACCCTGAAGTAAAAGCTGGTATATGATGTTGTTCTTGGCAAAATAGCCTCAGCCTCCTGAGAAGCTGTGATTTTCTATTACCACCCCTTTTCAATAATAATGAACATAGGGTTATCAAAAAATGTTACATGCTGGAGAACACAGTATATGCAGGGGTTTTGTTATTCTCCTCATGCATGAGGACCCTGCTGCTACAAATCAAATCAACACCACTTAAATTTATGGGACTATCCCAACTTACAGCAATTCAGGTCTTGCAATTGCATTCTGCTTCCTAGAACTAGAGGCAATTGTGACTGGTTATGGCACATGCTGTATCTTATCTTTTTGAACAAAAAATTTGCTCAGGTTTGCTCCTGTGATGACCTATGCTTTTACCAAAGGATGAGCCATCATTAACAATATTGAATCTAACTAACATAAACTCAGCACTTTTACATTTCAAAGATGGAATAACAGTCAGGACTGAAAAGTAAAAGGAAAAAATCCAAGCCATATAAGCAGAAGAGAGATCTAGATTTACTGCACCAACATTTCAAAGTTTAGGGGCATTCAGGGTTTTTTTTCACAGAGAGAGGTTATTTGAAAAATGTAGCCATGCATCCAGTTAGATCATTATCTCCATCCACTTCATTTGCCATAGAGCTTGGGGTAGTCAAGTCCAGGCTCAGGGACACCTTTGGCAGTAGAACCCATCATCTGGGAAAGTGTATTCTTACAGAATACATTGAATATACTTCAGTAGGAAAGATTCAGATAGACATTAATAATGACAGAAAAAATAATATTTTTTTATTTTCTTGCTTTGAGCATGGGAGAGAGCAATGAGTGCAGTAGTTTCCACTGATCCTTTCTACAATTCCTTTGCTTCTCTCTGGATGTTTCTTAATCAAAAACCAGATTGTTATTGCATGGAATAAGCAGCTGGAGAAAGGTAACTTGCCATCCCCATTTCTCAATAAAGAATGTCTGTATGTAGGATCCCATACCAATATGGCACTGTAATTATTTGGTGAGCTGCTGAGGAAAAGGCTCACTACAAATATCTCCATGACAATCATTATGGTATAGGACTCTGACATTTCAAGTTGAGTTACAACTAGGCACACCAACTATGGACAATACACACTGTGACCAATTATGCATGCAGACAGAGGCTAGGCCAGAATGTTCATTGGAATTTGGAATATTGCAAATCTTTATTTCTTCTATAGCTGAATATCCAACTGTAAATTCTGATCATTCAATATTATGCACTTTTTGGTGTAATTAGGTCTTGTTCTTCCACAAGCAACTCGTGTCCCTTATGCAGCAAGTAGACTGCAGGCAGACATAAACAGTATGAAGGCCTTCACATATTGTGGTCTCATCTTTTCTCCTCCTCCCTGTAATTCCTAGTTTCTTTTCCCTCAGATACTGATGAATACAATAAAGCAAGTTTTACTGGACAGTGACCATTTCACCCTTGAACTTAATTTTCCTTTCTTCGAGTCAACCAAATGGAGAATTCCACCGAAAGGGGAATCAGGTCAAAGAAAATAATTGTCACAGACATCTTTTCATTAAAATCCTTTCATTAGGATTTTTTCCCCTTCTGAGAAGCTACGGCCTCAGCAACAAAATGTAAACAATGGTTATCTGCTGCTGTGGAATGTAACAGGTGGATGTGTGATTGGTCTTGGGTGAATGTTTGGATTTACAGACCACTCACGGCAGAGCTGGGTCTCACTCTCTGCTGAGATACAGCCTTTTGTTATTGATTCCTTTTCTATTCTTAGCTTAGCTAGCCTTCTGAGAACTTTTCCTTCTATTTCTTTTATTATAGTCATAATGTAATATATATCATAAAATATTAAATCAAGCCTTCTGAACATGAGGTCAACATTCTCGTCTCTCTCTTCACCCTGAAGACCCTAGCAAGCCCAGTAACAGATAATTTCTCACCACAAATATTGTTTAATCAAAACATAAATAATAACTAGTGAATAAGAAATAATAAAATTTGCCTTTTAGCAACACATTCTTAAACAGTCTAGCAGCTAGACAAGGGGAAAAAGGCACAAATTTAAACACAGCAAGTTCCATCTGAATAAGAGGAAAACTTCTCTTTGAGGGTGACAGAGCATTGGAATAGGCTGTGTGGAGAGGTTGTGGAGACTCCTCTGGAGATATGCAACACCCACCTATGTGATCCTGTGCAAGCTGCTCTGGGTGAACCTGCCTTAGCAGGAGGGTTGGACTGGATGTTCTCCAGAGGTACCTTCCATCCTCAAACATGTGGATGGAAGGTACCTCTGAGTACCTTCCAGACACAGAGTGACTGTGTCACTCTGCAATTCTGAATTGTACACACCCTCCTTTTCCTTCACTCCTTGCATCTCTTATTCTTGGAGCTTGTCACACCCAGCTTCCATTTTGAGCTTTTCTTTTCCTATTCTCATGTTGTCCCTGCTGGCATCCATCCAAAACGTTCCTTTTTCCTTTTATTTTTTAGGTGACTCAAGCTCCCTCTCTGCTCATGCAACCAAAACCTTTTGCACATTTTTGTTGATTTATAGGGGCCACCTCAGGTCACTACCTCTTATGCCTATATAAACATTTCTCTTTCTTGCACCCCCATTTTGCGTGTAGGTCTCTACACATTCCCCGAGGGCCACCAGCGTGTGTGGAGAGGTCCAAACTGACAGAAGAGATCCCAGAAAAGCACTCACTCTCAGGTTCAAGTCTCTAGCAAATACCTCACTGTATTTCTGAAGTTTCGTTTTTACATGGAATTTATAATAACAGGAAAGAGAAATATACAGGCTTTCAGTACTTGGAATGGCAATATGTCATGTGGCTAGGAAAGGTATGTTCTGGGAGTATCATATGGCTGTTACTCAGCCTAGAGACAGAGGAGCTTTGTGTGGTGTGCTGAGGCTTCTCGAGCAAGTCAGACCAAAATACAAACACATGGCTGAGGCTGTTCTGGCTCAGACTGACACAGACAAGTTTCACACCCAAAAATAAGTAGCTATTTTTCTATTATGACAACAAAAATTTGTAAAGGTAAAAAATTAGGTCCTAGTATTTTACCCATCTGACTCCATTTTTACAACAGGGCAACCTCTCTCTCCCTGCAATCCTCATTCAGGCAAGGACCAGAACAGTTTCATTTCAAAGCACACTAAAGAGGAGACCCATGGATCATTCTCCATTAAACAGAGGACAGTTGCTCTTTCTGGAGACCTCACAAAGGAAAAGCTTGCTTCTTTATCTTGAAAATCATCCATTTTTAATTACTCAAGAAAAATCCATCTGTTTTTTGCTTTCTAGTCATGAATAATTAGATTTAAAAGTTGCAACCACTCAGATTTCCAGCAGTAACATAGGAATTTAAATATTTTGAAAAAGTAAAAAAATGTTTGTTTCTTAGAGTTTTTTGATACCAGATTCCAGTGTTCTAAAAGATAAAAAAGGGAAGTGGAATTTTTCTCTTTGAAACTGTAAGTTTTGGAGGGTTCATTTAGAGTAGGATACTCTAGGTTTTGTTCATGCCTGAAAAAATAAGCACAATCTACAAGCACGGGGGAGAAGTGGTTGTTGAATACCTGCATGTTTAATACAGGGCATTCAATATTGTCATTGAAAGGGAACAGATGGAAAGATCTCAATCATAAAGATTAACATAGGACTTCCTGTAAGTTGCCTTCGTAGGAGTCAGGCATTTTCAATGCCAACTTGGCAATAGTGCGCTTATTTGGTGAAATTTATGGTCAGGAAAGCAGCACTCTAGAGGAAGGAAACAGGCCAGTTTCTTCTTTCCATGCAGTACAGAAGAACCCCACAAGTCATCAGTGGCATAGGTCCCTTTGATGTATGTTTAGGCATAAACAGTCGCACTTGGATATACAAGCAGCATATAAAACTGATTTCTGGCAGCAGCAAACACAGTGTCTTACAGAAATTACATGTACATCAAAGAGTTTGAGAAAGATCTTTGTGGTGATGAGAACAGATCCCATATGATAACCAATAGCAATCACTTCATGATGCACACGATGAAGCTAAAGCAAAAAAAAAGTGTGCCACACACAGTGAAATTGGATATTTCATAAAACAGTCACCCCAAATCCAAGTCAATTTATACTAGAAGCTTCATTTTGTTACTGGCATACTACAGACTACATTACACTGCAGGACTTTATAGTGATTTCTCCAGTGTGTTGTAATGTAGGTTAACCACTTATAAATAGCAAAGTAACTGCAGAAGTAAAGCTCAGTGGGTTCAAAATTTCTTAGGGAAATTTCACTGTCCTGGAAACAGTGCTCAAGAATTTTTTTAATTCAGGCTCCACTCAAGCACAAGCATTTACCAAACCATCAGTTAATCAACCAGAACAGTATATGCAATAACATTTGATGAGCACAACAGCAGCCGAGACCAGTAACCCCTACTTCCATTCCCTGAGGAAATTCATGGTTTCTATATATTGTGTCTACACAGTTCTCACTTTATAAAAGGTATTTTCTTTCTTTTGCTTCTTCTTGGTGCATGGAATTACCTTGCCACTCATTCTAGGCTTTCAGAGGCTGCTCAAACTCAGGATGTATCATGACTCCTGTTATCATCCCCATTTATTCCTCCCTTCACCAAAAGGAAATTAACACCTTCATTGAGTCCATTTTCTGAGAAAATCTAGAATACACTGGAGGAGTTGCAAGTAGGTTCTATGGGGCACACAACTATGGTAAACAATAAAATGTAAACAAAAGTATGTAAATAAAAAAAACATCCACCAAGACCTGGTTGATTTGGAATATTAGAGAGATCAGATTTTCTGTTTCTTGTCCAGAAATCCTCTGCTTTAGCCAAGTTTTGCACCAATTACAGTCTTTCAAAATTCATCCTCTGTTGCATTTCTGCAGAACCACCAAATTGGTTCAAATATCATAGTGACCTTGTGAGCATAGACTTCAAAAGAAATTAGCTTGCAATCATTACTAATTTGGTAGTGGTCAACCAGCAATATTACCTACAACTGTTTAATATAAGATCAAAGGTCTGAACAAGGACCTGGGAAGTCAGTGTCCTGATAGAGAATACCAAATGCTTATGCACAAACTATCTGGAAATGGTGTAGAAATTGTTTTGTCTAAGAAATTTTGTCTAAGACTTTTGTTATTACTATTCTTATTTCCTTCTATTGGCATGCTGCTAATAAATTATCCTTTGGTCTATTTTTTTCTTGAATAACCTCAAGAAATCTCTTAAATCAGACAAACACATTCTAAGAGGAATCTTAACATCCTCAGCCTAAAACACCCTTAAACATCCTTAGCCTAATTCTTTTGAGAAAATGGTTCTCATAGCCATTTCAGTTTCTTGCAGACCCAAAGTTCTAGAGAGTCTTCCATTTATGTAAAATCATAACAATTTCAGTATTGACTCCCACTCAGCACCCACAACATCCAGCTATGGTGATGTAACATTTTGAAGCAAGCACTGCTGGTTCACAGAGGGGATGCAAACCCCAATGTCACTGGTTGTTCCTGTCTCCTGAATCTAGAATAGCAGCCCCCAACTGAAGCTTCTCAGAAAAACTCGAAAATTATCACTGGAAGATTAAATTGAAGCCTTTTAACCCAAAGATCTCTATCTTCTGGCTCCATAACATGAAAAAACTGCTTATTTTTTACCACTTCTTTTAAATTCTGTATACATATGTATCCACAGACAAGTAAGCAAAATTTCAAGGCAACCCTAATTTTAAAAAAAGTAAAAAATAATAAGCACATGGGCTACAAAAACCTTTTTAATCTACTACACTGACAAATTTTAAATAGAGTGCAAAGTTTTAGAGGTACTTTAGGGAACCTGAAGCACAGATGGCAGAGCTGTCTGCAGAGATGTATTTTGTTTTCATAATAAGATTCAAGATTTCAGATTTTTTTTTTCAACACTGCCAAAAATTAATTGGGTGGCAAAAGCCAAACTTTCCCATTCAAAAGGCACCTGTTGATTGTTGAAACAAGGGGTCTGAGAGTCAGAAGGCAATTTATCATCCCAGAGTTTTCTGAAACAGGTGGAAGACAACCTGAATAGTATCTGTCATCATTCCAGCCCAACTCCCTAACTACTGTTCACAAAAGGAAGCACTTCAGAAGATAAGGGCATTAAGCAGCCATTTTGTGTAAGACAAAAAAAATCTGACTAGTTCTGTCTCTTTCAAAGTTCTGTAGCAGAAAATAAAGGAAGTCATTAAGAAAAAAAAAGGATGTATAGAACAGTATACTTACTCATTTACATAATTCTCACCTTTCAGTTTGAAAAAAATCTTAAAAACCTCAAATATTTTAAAGTTCTACAGAAAGGTCTACTGATAAACCTTTTGATCTGCACAAGTTCAAGGACTAAATTTATTGCTGCTTCGAGGAAAAATACTAACAAGTTCCAAAGTTGCAAAGAAAGGGACAACAACCTGTTTCAGATTTGCTAACACTCTTAATTAATACCCAAGCATAAATACTGAATTCTTTTCAGCAGGACATGGTACAGATTTTCCAAGGTCTGGATCAGAATTCCCACCTATAAATATCAAATTAATGAGATTAATTTTTTGTCACAATTACATCATTGCAACTCTACTGTAACTACAATGCAAGCACAGCAAGATACAATAATTTTTGTTTATCCCTAGCTAGTCCCACTTATGGAAAATAGCGACTACAGCTTATTTTTAAATCCTATGGTTCTTAGCTCTGCTGTGAACTACTTGGCCACAGTCAAGACCTGGCTTCATTACTACTGCATTTCCTGACACCTGCTCCCCACGGCTCCAGCTAGCACTAGTCACCTCTGAAGTCTACCAAAGTCAAAACAAGAAGTTATCTGTCATATTGGGCTTCATGATCTCAACAGACAGAAGAATCCCTGACTTTGGATTTTATTGGATTCTTTCAGGTGGATGATAAATCAATAAAATCTGAATGTCTCTATAGTCTGTGGCTTATCTTCTCAGAACCCCACTACTTTCATTAGATCTTTATCAGCTAGAAGTGAAACAAGGTCTGAGAGACTCCTCCATGACAGTTCTGCAAAATCTCAGCAACTTAAAGCATGTCAATTCACTAAGTGACAATAAGTACTTATTCCATGCTCCCAAATAAAAGCTTCATTATTTGACTTGTTGATGTATTTTCTGTTCCTATGAACAAAAACTGTCATTCTTTGTCTTTCCCAGCCAGCTTCAGTTTGGACATTTGAAAAGATAATGAGTTAATGGAATTTATTGGCCAAAGTCCAATAAATCTCAGAAAAATACAATTGCCCATTTTTCATAAATATTTTCCAAGGAAATAAGTGATAAACAGAAAATAAGTGATAAACAGAGTAGTAAATGTAGCTGAGTGATCTGCCTGAAGAATGCCTATGCTTGCAGCAATGACAGAATGTTTACTTGTTATGAGAAACATTACTGGAGATAATAATGAATGCAGTTTTTATCAGTTACTCTACATGAGTGTAGGGGGTTGAGTAAATATATGTATCGTAAATATATGAATGGCAGTGAAAGATCTTTGTATTGTATTAGGGTGTTGTATTCATATTGTCACATAATTATATTTCCTGAGTCTCATACCTTCTTGGTGGTTTTCTCACCGCAGATCGTCACAGCAGTGGTGTTGTTGCTTCTCGGTCAGGGCTCCTCTCCAAAGCTCTCCCTGACCACCCCGCCCCCTTTTATCTCAGCTACCTCCATGGGCTACAGCTGCTGCCCAATCAAGGATATCACAGCTGCAGCCCATTTACAATAACTAGAATCAGGGCAGGGTCACTAATACAATACAAAGATCTTTCACTGCCATTCATATATTTACAATACATATATTTACTCAACCCCCTACACATGAGAAATAACTTTCCAGTATTTTTAACTTTTTATTTTATTCTTCAATTATTCTCATGTCTCCAAGTACCCTTTAAATAATATCACTTGCAAAGCTAGCCAAAAAGTGGCTCTTGGCTCCAAAGAACTCTGAAGAATTTATAAGCTGTTTTTCCTCCTATCCTTGGAGCTACTCTCAGTAGAAGCCAAATCCATAAATCTGTAATTCAACACTAGGAATGACAAGTTAATCTTATCAGTGTTGTCAAGGTCTAGCCCAATGACCTCAGGCATAGGACACCTGACAGATGGTGAACCACAATAGCTAATTCTATTTCAATTTCAATGAAAACCCTTTTAGATTATTTTATCTTACCTGTTGTTACACTGAGATATAGTTCCAAAGACATAGTGAGAAATTTCAGTCCAGACTAAAATTCAAGTCCCTACAAAGCCCCTGGTAAGCATCAAAGTTCAACCAAGTAGGTGGTAGGCAAGTCTTCAGAGATGCAGTGGTTTGTTTCAGATAGTACTGATCTTCAGATCAGTATTAAAAAGCTGAGATGCCAAAGTAATCTTCAAATGCACTCTCTAAATATCTCAGTTCCAATATCTTTTTGGAAATTTCTTCTCCTGAGGCTAAGGACTATCTAGGAGCCATATTTCAGGTAATACATCAGTCCCTCTGCTTCTGAACAGAAACAGGAGAGAGCATAGCTAAATTCATTAAGAGAGTCAAAGAAAAAACTTCCAAATACTTGCAAACATTGCTTCAATCCAATTGGCCAGTCTCGAGTAAAATGATTCATATAATTCTACCAAAAACAAAGAAGGCAAATAGGTTCTCAGTAGCATTATGAGGATGGATGTTTGGTCTCTTGCCCATGCTCTCAGACGTACTTCTCCATATTTCATGTCATATATGAGAAAAACCTCAGATCAACCACTGTAGAAGTAAAACAATATTTCCTTCTTTCCATGGTGCTGTCTGGAAGAGACTATAAAATTACTTGCAGGTTTTTGATGTGAAATCCTGGACCTGCTCAAATTAAAGGCCTATCTTCAGCTGACTCTAACAGAGTCAACACTTTATCTATGAAGAGCTGAGAAAGAGCTGAAGAACCTGAGGGGAGGAAGGAGCCAGGCTCTCAGCCTACCTAGCAGGTGTCTACCACATGTCCTAACTGTGTCTGTGGTTCTTTGCTGCTGATTGAAATAAACATGGCAGCAGCCTTCTTACCTCTAATGAGGGTTAATTAATATCTTACTTGGAAAATGCTAGCTCTGTCAAGAATCACGGTCCCGATCCTGATGAGAAGACATGGCTTGCCTGATCATACAGCAGGGGAGAATCCTTCCATAGCAGCTGCATTACATGAAAGGAAAAATGCAATTACTTGGTAATCATGTCTTGTTGCATATACATCAAGAACAGGTCTGGATGGCTGTGAGTAAGAATACTGTTAAAGCCAAGTACAGAGACTGTCTTGTTCTTCTGTCTGTTGCAAAGTGAATCTTCTTCTCCAATGCCTCCCTAGATCCCATTAATGTTTCAGCAGACACAATCTAATTCTGAGTTATTTCAGTGAAAAATGTAATTGAATTTGAAAGCACAGTACTTTCTTATCTTTGAATAACAGAATCAGAGAATGGTTTGGGTTGAAAGTACCTTTACAGATCATCTAGCCAACTCCCCTGCCATGGGCATAATCATGGATACAGTCTTTCCATTTTCCATTTTATTTGTTTTTTTAAATATATTACTGTATATACTCTTGAAAGTAAACAACTGTGAATTCAATTGCAAATTCTAAGGGTAAGGGCATAAACTTAAGACACTAATCACAATGGACAAATGAAATGTTCCAGAAGAGTCTGTTACTTGCCCAGAACATTTTCAGAATTATTTAGGAAAACAGGGAAAAGTTTCATTTATTTTCATGTCTTGATACATGATTGTGTAACAGTATCTGGTTTGTAGACTGTTATTTATAAAAGTTTAAATAGGTATAAGTAACTTAGATGTATTACAGAAGACATCTAACAGAAAGAGCAATAGACTTAAAATGTATCTGTTTATCCTATTCCAGTCACATTGACTTAATAAGAAAATTTTGAAGTATGTTGAAATCCCCCAGGGTTCTCAGTTCATTGACCTTAGCATTGTAACTTGCCTAGAGTGCATTTGTATATCCAGGAGAGAAATCCCTGAGGATAGAAGACTATTTCTTCCCACCAGAGAACATCTGTGCCTATGCTAGATTTAAAGTGGAGGAATTAATTTTGGTGGTTCCAGCATCAGCAAGCAATTGCCATCTAAATAATTGTTTCCTCTTACCACAGCTTTTCATATTTAACTATGTGAGGGAAAAAACATAAATGTAGCGTTTGCATATGTCAATCCTTTCTGGAAACTGGAACTTGGACAGTTTAAAGCAACATAGCTATTTCAGTGCAAAATTGTATCTCATTTACAATTAAAAAAAAAAAAAAGTCATGAAAAGAGCAATGATTTTTAAAAGGAGGAGGGAAAGAGAAAGGTGAGATGGTGATGGATTAATTTCCTCTGGGCTGAGAGACAGGCTACGCGCTCAGGAAAACAGGAGCAATACGTTCAGCAGAAACAGTGGTATGTAGAACAAAACTGAAAAAAAAAGTGTTTCAAAAAGAGACTTGCTGTATTCATCTGTCCTGCCAGAAAGTTCTTGTATGATCCAGAGATCAATGTGTGTTAAGAGCCCCTTTCTGGGCTAGGTTGCTGAGATGTTATGTTTAGCCAGTGCCAACCTAAACTTCTGAAGTTACTCTGTAACCTAATGACAAAAGCTATCATTGCACATATTTTTAGCATTTTTTTACATAGAAAAGGAACTAAAATTCAGTTGTGAATAAACAGCTCTTTATCAGGCATCTGTTTGATGAAAAAGCCATGATATGGGCAGCCAGAATCTTCCAAATTCAAGTGCATGAGCTGTTCTACCTACACCTTACTCCTTCACAATATCATACTATGTGGGGTGTGACAGACTGCATATCTGTGTCCTATTGCAATGTTAAGGAGTCACCAAAAATCATTTTTGTTTAATACTAGGCAATAAGTTTAGTATCAGATTTGGAAAAATAATCTTATCCCTAAATTTAGCCCATCTCTTTCTCTGCTTTTCTGCAGCACTTCAGCTTCTCCAGCTGAGCCAAGCCATCTCTAGTTCTGAATGAGTAGATAAGCAGCTGTCACATTTCCTTCTGCCATTCACAAGAAACAGGTGCATCCAGAAGTGAAGCAGAATCTAAGTGCCAGATTTTATCTTCCCTTTGGGTACATATTTATTGTAGTAAAAGTGCCACACACTGCTACTGACTGTGTTTATTACAGTAAAGTCTTGACACATAAGAGGAGCCCTTCCTTGGGCTAAGCCAAACTTCCCATTTGCTACATGTGAGTCAGAATTTTATCAACCCTACTTTTACTGTGATCCCTTGATGCTTCACTATTAACAGGAGTTAACAAGTAATGGAAAACTGTTATGACCATTAAAGTATGCAGAGGAATAGTAGCCAGCTCATGCTTATGCATATGCCAGAAACCAGAATACACATTTTTTCCAGTTCACAAACACTTGAGAAAGGAATTTTGGCCCTGGCATTTTTGGGAAAAATCAAATGCCTGAAGGACACTTAGTTCCAGCAATGGTGAAGTTTTTTTCTTGGTTTCAGAAGGCAAACCAGGCAAAGATATTGAAAGATACAATTTTAAAAGCCAAAAAAAAAAAAATCAACACATTTTATTAATGTTTTGAAAAACACACACCTTTCAGGTTACTTATTTTCAACCTAATACTGAAGCTATTTTTCTAAACTTGCCCAGGAAAACTTATTGAAATCAGTAGAAGTTTTGCTCAGTGAGGACTGCAGGATTTGTTTCTAAGAGCCATTAAAATAATGTGTTTATTACTGAAGCAGTAGCAAAATAAGCAGTCACTATGAATCATCCAAAATAAGTTTCCTTTAAAGACTAGAAATTCAGGCAGATAATTCCATCAGATCTTTGTGGACTTGGATAGAGTGGTCTTTGGTAGACATTTGGATAACCTACAAGAAGCATATGGGAATCTTAGGAAAAGAAGAGGCAAAGAATGAAGTTCTCGTTTGAGGTAAGACCAGTGCTGTAACTCTAAGTGTGAGGGGATATTAAGGACAGTGGGAAGTTTCTGCCAGGACGCAGGCAGAGTGGATTTCTGGAAGGAAACATGTTTTCACCAAAATAAAAGGGAAAAAATAAACAAGATGGAAAAAGAAGCCAACACTTTCCACTGAAAGAAAGAAAAACTATTAAAGGGAAAGAACAGGTAAAAGAGGAGCTGCTTTGCAGACTTGTCACTTCCTATTGCCCTTTTTTTTGATGGACTCAAAATCATGGATTTACTTTTTACTTCTGTACTTAAAGGTCATCCTAATTTGCTCTTCTTTATTCAGGTGCTGGCCTTTAAATTATGCTTGCTTTCATGTTTTCATTGTCTTTCCTCCCATTAAAAGAGCATGTATGCATATGGATTTCATATAGAAGAGTTCTTAAAATATTTATTTTACTTTACAGCTCTCTCAAGAGACTATGGATAAAGGTGAGTGTTAGAAGAAAACCATATTCTAGCAAATAGTCTACTTTGTCTGATATTTAGTGTCTGATATCCGGCAGTTTAAAGATGCATTTGAGGAAAGCACTGAAACTCCAATTCTTTGACAACATACCCAGGGGAAAATGCATTTTCTAATATTTGTTTATTTACCAAAGTTGTTCTTTCCTCTGATTGATTCCTTACCCTGGTATGTGTTAACTTTTCCTCTTTATTTGCTGACTATCTGATTTATGACTGGGGCTGCTAGACTTCATCACTGTACAGTACAGATAGTCTGGCAATAATTTGCTTTGTTTCTTGTGTCTCCTACATCCCTTGTTTAAGAAAGCATCAAAATTCTGGCTCACATATGTTCTATTGTAAACAGGCAAAGTTCAAAAACAAATTTATAAATATAAAAACACTGGAAAAAAAAGTAACTTATAGAAGTCAAATCAGCTACCAAAATTTAAAAAGCAAATACACAAAGTATGTTTGTTTTCATAGACTCGGCACTTGAGAATTGTAGAATCATGGAATATTCTGAGTTGGAAGGGACCCACAACAATCATCAGGTCCAACCCTTGAAACTCTCATGTTATTTTAAAAATATTATTAAAAGCACCACAGGTCTCTTCCATAACCTCACATGTGATCTCTAAGAGCAATTACATTTCAAATTATAAATTCAGCAAAAGTATCTGCACTATATTTTCATGAAGAAATATACATCCAGTTTCAAATGCAAAGTCTATCAACTTGTTTTCAATCACTGACATGCAAATGAGAGATCTGACACATCCCCAGGAGATTTAATCTGGGCAAGTATTTCTAGAGCTGAGAAAAGCACAGAAGCCAGAACACTGAACTCAAAGCCTCTCTGCTTGAGGATCCATCTGCCCTTTAAGTAGTACATATACAGGGTGCCTGCTCATTGAAGCAACCCTGAGATAGAAGGTATATCAAAATATGGAATATTAAATTTCAAAATCTCTTGGAACTGTCAGAGTAGTCAGGTTAGGATACATAATCCTTCACTGACAAATTAATGTCATAATTTCAGTGTGTTTTTAAGATATACAGTGTGTTTCTTTGGAAGTCCCACTCTCAGCAATACACTATTTTTGGAATTTTTCCTACCTGAGCTATCCTACAATATCAGTGAGAGAGGACCACAGAAAATAAGTTCTTGTATTTAGATAGCCACCAGGCATTTGGCTAATCCCAGAGTACCAGTGTAGCTACACAAGATTTCTGGCACCTGTCCTTATTTTGGGGACATGCATGTATCAAAGTGTTACACAGCTGACCTTGTGCATTATCTCACAGACACTTACAAAGCTCAGCTTTGAAAAAAAAATTCCTGTCCTGGAATGAATTCCTATTTTCCAGTAGAGGCAGATTTCAGTGATGAATGCTATAGCTGGTTCAGAAAAGGGATATAGGTCATCAGACAGACACTGACTATGGTAGCTTCCTGAAATAAACCCTCAGGGCAGCTACAACCTGTCTAGACTTCCCTACAATTTATCCACATCAAGGAAAACAGTGTCATTTCAAGGTGGTGAACGGGTTTTCTGTCCTTACAATAATTTTCTTTTTAATAACTATTTTACCATGACCAATGAGAAGCATTCTCAAGCCAAATGTGGGCCTGTTTTTGAGTAAATGGAAATGTTTGTTTATTACATGCAGGATGTAAATCAGACAGCCCTCACACAAGAAAATCCAATTGTTCTGTGACTGCAACATTCATCTGACACGAAAGTGTTCTGTCCTTGCATCAAATCAGGAAAACAAGGACTCCACTTCTATTTTCCACTTCCTAGTATTGTCTATTGACTTATTGACTGTTCCACGCATGACATGTCACTCCTTGGAGCACTTGCACTCCTTCACTGAATTTTCTTCTCTCAAAATATATAAAATTCCAAATAAAAGGACAAGTGCAAATACTTGCCTCATAAAGAGTTGAAAGATTCACAAAAACTCAGTAGCTACCATTGCACAGAACATTTCCAAAGCAGCTCTTTTCAGAGGATAATACCAACCTTTGAAAAGACTAAGCTTAAGGCACAGTGAACAGAAAATGTTGGTCAGTTGAATCAGTTTTCCCACAGCGCCACTATCAGTTCTTCAATGTAAAATGAATACAAGTGGACTCAGAAGGGAAGTCAGATCTACCGCAAAACAGAGGATGCTGACTCGAGTAGTATCAATCTCACAACGATAACTTGTTTACTGGGGGAGCTTGAGGACTGAGCACAAATACTAATTTCTTTTCCAAAGTGCAACACCCAAATAACTAAAAAAAAAAAGGAGTCCCTTTCTGGCCTTCACAGTCCAGACTTGCTCCGACAAGCTGAGAAGAAGGAGAGCATTCTCTTCTGGTCCTTCTCGGATGACAACTTTCTAACATCTCTTTTATAGGTATAACTTTTGCCATCTGGAAAAATCACCACTGCATAAATGCTGTTGGGCTGTTTTACAGCTTTATTCCTGCTGTGAATTGTCATTATTAGTTTCAAATAATAGTTTCAAATTATTCACAAAATTATCTATTATATAATAATCATGAAAATGAGGATTGATTTTGAGCCAGTCCTGGAGAATAAAAGCCAATCATTATTAAATGCAATCTTCATTCCTTGAAGACTACTGGGTGTGTAAACCACTAGATTCTTTGACTGAATGAGTGCAAGATTGATATTGAGTGTATTAAATATTCATAATTTCAAATTAGTGAAGATTAGATTTAAATTTTTTTCAGTAGCAAAATTACTAGCGATATTTCAAGAAGGAAAATTTTCAATGCAAAGTGAGCACAAAATTTAATTTGAAATGAAAGTTAAACAACTATGATATTACTCAGTTACTCCTAGAATCAGAGCTGATCTACCATGTCCAAATTCAGGTGAGGATTTTTAAGTCCAGCACCTCAGAATTTGAAATCAAGCATTTTTGGAATGATATGTTTAAAAGATTTGGATCATTACATAATGATCTGAATAAGGGTTTTTAAACACTCACTTTCACAAAAAAAAAAAAAAACAAAAACAAAAAAAAAAAAAAAAAAAACAAATATCAAACAATAATAAAAAATACCACAAGAGAAGACTACAATTTTGGGGCTCAGTTATTTTGATTTTGTTGCATTTTAAATGAAATCAGTACTTGTTCGCATGAAGTCTAATGTTCACTCCCTTTTGCATTATAATGTAATATCCACTGCTATCTACTGGTAGCACTATACTGATAAAAACCTTCCCTGACACTACCTCATCCCATTTAAATGACAGGCAGTGACCTGGACACCATTTCACTGAGGAATGTGAGCCAATTTTCAATCATGAAATCCTATGGAAGCTTTTCAAAATACTTCCAAATAAGTAAATAAATCCCAATTGTTTATCATTTTGATACTAGACCTTTAACGCTTTGTGTTACCTATCTGATCTGTAACCACAACAAAAGTTATGGAAGCCATTAAGAAAAGGCACAGAGTATTGCTGAGATTTAAAGGCAACTTCTGTCTGCTACTTAGCTGGTTCTCCAGGGCTGAGAAGGCCAACATGAAGAATGCTCAGCATCATCACTGTCTATTTTGATTTGAGGGCATAAAGGCTGTACAATGAGACACCCTCTCCTAACCACTGTCAGGATATATTTATTTATAGCTGGAATGATAATTACATGGGTGGCTCTTTTAGGATGAAGTATGATTCCTCCTTTTCACTTTAAAGTAAGGGTGATCATACTAAATCTGTTATTACAAGTGGTGTTTTCTTTTTTGTGATACTATATAGGACTGCCAGCCTGCCAGCTCAGCAAAGATATCAACAAGCACTTGTTTTGTTGACCAGACAAACAAAAGTGCATTTCAGTTTAAAAATTTCAGCATTTTAAATAAAAATTTTTCAAGCAAAATAATTCACTTTTCCAAAGGAAGGAACACTTTTTGAGTGAGTTCTCCTCCACCTTCCTCAACTTCAGTGGATGCTGAACTATGTCAGAGGAAAGGTCCACTGCAGCAGGTCCAGTCCAACCTGTGCTCCTGTTCTGCAGGGATCAAGCATGTGTCTTTCTATAAAGTAGCTTTAAAAAAAGTATTTTAGAATTTACTACAAAATCTCAGTGCTACATTTCTACAAACATGAAAAAAACAAAACTCTTCTGTTAATTTTAGAGAATGCTTTTGCCATAAATGAAAAAAAAAAGCATATTTATATAGGAAAAACGAAAAACATCTAAATAAGAAATGTTTCAATATCTGATATATGTGAATACCTGATATCAGGTAGAGGCCTGGCTGGAAGACTTACCTTTACAATCTGGCTTTCCAATATTATTTTCATGCACCAAGACCAGATCTATTAATATAAACCAGGAATCACTTGCATGTGTTTCCATATAAAATATTCCCTCTTCTCATTTTTAATAAATTTCTTGTTTCAAGAGATGTAAACTCCTTGCTTCCCCTTTCCCTTCTTTTTTTCACTTTCCCCCTCCTTTCCCATCTTTTCATCCTTTTTTCCCTCTCTTGCCTCTTTCTTTCTTTTTAACTTTCCTTCTATCATCTACTTCTCATTTTCTTCTTTTCACTTTCTTCCATGCTATGCCCTTTTTTCTCTCTTCCATTTAAAAAAATACTATGCAAGGGCATAAGTACATGTATAAAATAAAAATTTTAAAATTTCATTAATAGACTATTTCTGGAAGATTCATCCTTTTAGAGTTTCTTCTTTAGAACACATTGTTTCTGCCCACCATGATTTAAGAAAGTTGAGAAGTAAAACTAGAAAAATGGTATTAGCAAAATATAGACATGAAGGCTCAAGTTAACAAACACACTAAATAAAATCCTAGTATACATAATTCCAAGTTCACTATAAATATTTACACACTCTTCCTGTCAAATAAAAGTTGACATTCAGCAGTGATGAATTGCTATGCTTCTTTAAATTTGGGTTTAAAGATATTAATGTTTTCTTACAGAATTTTATTTTGTCTTATGTGTGGTAGATGGTAGATGGAGTTAGTTACCTAGACATCACAAAGTAACTTTGAAGTCAGTTTCCTGAGCATACAAGGCAAATTCAAAAGCCTGGCTACTGAAAAAACACTTCAGAACTCACAGTTCTGATACAGAAAACCAGACAAGAAATAAAGTAAAACTCGTTGTACACATTTTTGTGTAAGTGCATAAATTAATCATCATGCAGAATTGATTTGAAATAATCTCACAACACCTGATACTCATTCTGGGTAATTAGATAGTACAGAAGGACACTAGATTTTGCAAATTCCCAGTTGTATTTGTTTTAGCTTGAGAGGCCATTTGCATGCAAGCAGTCCTCTGGGTCCTAAGTCCATCTGAACATGAAAACATTACACAGCTCTATTTTTAAACAAGGAATTTCCATTCCTTTGTATGACTAAAAATTCTGAAATCTGAGGAGAAAACAAACCAGCAGTTAGCTACGGTGTGACAGAGTCACTGTTATTTAAATGCTTAAATAGCATCCTGTGGTGCTGCTGGTCAGTGGCATCTGGCTGGCACCCTGCGCTGAACCAAGGGCACCTCTGAGAGGGGAAGCACTGTAAAGAGGCACCACCTGTAAGGAGCAAATTTGAAACAAATATATAATTTCAGGTTCATTTTCCAAGTAAAAAGGGAGATATCTGTAGAAGAAAATGTCTCATTTGTAAACTGTACAAACCATATGGCTGCTCAGGAGTGAATATAGTCACATTCTGGTCCATACCATAAGAAATGCAGGAGCAAGCTGACTTAACCTCTCAGTTAAAAGAAAAACAAAACATCTAATGTGAAATTGAGATATTGCATGAGATGGCTTCATGTTCTAGGACTCTCTAAAGTATATCATGTGTGTTGCTATGCTTCACTAAAACTTATCTGTCAGTTTTCTTAAGCATTTTCTTCACAAACCAAGTATATATATTTAACAATAAAACCAAAAAAAATCCCATTAAATATCTAGATAATATCCTAAGAATACAAAACTCTTCACCTTAGGGTCATGAAGGAGCGCTCTTTTGTCTGCTGGTCAGATTAAAACTTCAGGATGTGTATTACCACTACACCTCTCCTTTAGGACTCTAGTAATCACTTCAATTTTGTGTCAGACACGCACATTTAGTGATTTTATACGATGTTTGCCAGAAGTAAAATAACACAATACATCAAGGTATGAAGAAAAAAGTATATAGATCCTTTAATTCATAAACAACAGAAATGCATCCATGCAAAACCTATTGCTATCAAAGACCACTTTCATGTAGGATCACTCCTTTTACATCTTTGGGGAAAATAAAAAACACATATTTAGAAAATACATTCTTAGAAATTATCATGGAAATAAGCCCACTGTAAAAGGAACATCTCACAAAACCTTCTGAACTTTGTTGCTAAAAAAGAAAATGAGCTGAACTATTTTATCCATAAACACAAATAATTTTGCTCATGTTTTTGCCATGTGCAAGTCTGAAGATCAGTCCTCTTATACCAGCCTAAGCAAAAGGACCCAGAGGGAGGCATGAAGCCACCTCTCTGCTTCATTGCCCGAGGCCACACCTGTGCCTGGCCAACTTTTCTGTACAAATTCCAGCATCCTGAAGTCTGCTCTAATTTATACCAGTTGGTGACATTCCAAAGGAGCTGCCTTTGTGGCCACAGCTGACAGGGGCTCAGAAAAGCATCAGTCATAGCTCCAAGCTGACACTGGCACCAAGGCAGAATACAGCTTTTCCTGGCTCTTTGCTAGAAGGCATCACACTCAAAGTTGTAGAAAAATATCAGGTATCAGAGCGGTGAAAATTATTCCTGATGAAAATATTTCTAGAGTTTTCTATTTTAGCTTGTTTATAAACCTATACAAGCAATTACAGTCTTCATTAAACATATGCATTAACACACAGATAGGTAAAATGTACACCATTAAAAAGAAAAGGGCAAGATCCAGAGGCAGGAGAAGGAAAGTTTAAAAATATTTTTGTATTTTTCTTTCACAATGTGCAATATTGAAATTTCAGTTTGCTATTCATTTAAGATTGTTTCTCATCATCTGTGTTCTATGAAAGTCATGTCCGTATACCACTAAATGGATCTTCCTTTTTCCATAGAGATGTAAATATAAGATATAATTACAGGATTTCTTCTGCTGAAAACAGTCATATTTTACACCTTTTTTACTTGTGCCCACTAGGTAGTGATTTTCTCTCTTACCCATGGATTACTCCCTTTCAAATCCACCATTCCTAACTACTCATTTGGTGGAGCACAGAAAGCTTTTTCAATCACTCATTTTTGCTGACCACGTACATGAGGTTGTGGAACTCAGCCTTGTCAACACAAGAGATTTGTTTTGGTACAGCTTCATTGTAAATTTTAAATAATGCAGTCACGACCTTAAATGCAGATGTTTTGCTTTCAATACCACAAAGCTTTTTGAAGTTTGTTTGCATCGCATGGGAAGAGCTCTAAGTTAAAGTAAGCAAATGTTTCTTCTCTAACAAAAGTGTTCATGTAGGAGACTATATCCATCCCACATTTCAAATTATTTGTCTCCTGCCCAAACAAAGTCCTAGACAATGATGTGTTTCATGCAGTTATAGAAGCAGCATCCACATGACAGGTCTCAATGCTGCTTTAATTGGTTTGGATAACATGGTTTTCTTTTAAATAGCATGCCTCTATTTTTTTGTCAATTTTTAAAAGAAAATATAACCTTTCAGATGAAATCTTACCATAAGTTCTTGAGTTGCTAAGAATCCTTCAAAAACTTGTTATAAAGACTCAGAAAGCCCTAGACTCTGGTAAAATTTATGTCATAAATAATTTCCAGTATTGTGTTTCCAACATGCATGGCAAATTCTTTTTATTTTCAGTCATCTAAGGAACAATAGCATCACATACCATGGTACTCAGTTAACAGTCCAAAGAACCACTTCAAAAAACCACACAGATAGATACTGAAAGAGGAGATTCACATAGTAGAAAATTAAAGAAAAATTTTCTAGGGGAAAATTCAGGTCCAAAAACATCAGATTTTTTGCACTCAATAGGGAAAGAAGCCACTTGTCAAAAAAATGCAAATGAAATTTATCATCTGAAAAAATTGATTTCCTTAGGACTTCAGTGACAGAACTATAACTCAGTCACACAATCCTGTAAGGAGTGATGGATGGATTATTTACATGTACATTGAGGAATTTAGATTAAAAAATACTCAAATTAGCTAAGTAGATCTGCAAACATTTGCACTATTTTTCTGTTTCATCAAATCCTTGTGCTCTGAAGACTCAATTTTCTGCTTTTATTTCAATCTGTAAAACATGAGGGTGAACACTGTTAGGTCATAAGTTGAAAAATGCTCATATTTCTTTTTAGAGGAAAATTTCAGACAATAAAAGTTAAAACACTACTAGAAATGCCATTTTAAGTCTAGAAAAAGGTGGGTAGCAGCTGCTGATGTGAATTCTAAGCAAGCAAGTACCCATCAGTTTTAAGAGTTTAGGTAAGAGCACAGACCTATAGGTTTGTGTTCAACACCAGTAAACACCTATAACACCAGTAAACAACTAGTCAAAAATTTTTTGCTCATCAGGCAAAAAATTCTTTTCTTAGAGCTGCCTTTGCTTAGTACTTGACCATTACATGGTCAAATAGAGACACTAAATTAATCTTTGGTACCGCTGCATATCTTCAGAAAGCCTTATTGCTTTTAAATCATACTGCCGCATACAACTGAAAACAGGGTGGAGCAAATGGAAATTGCATATTTTGTAAGCAATAGAATTCCACATTGCAATTCTAAGCTATCACTTAGTTGACAAGACAGTCTTAGAGTTCAAATTTCTTCATTCCACTTAGACAATGCCCTACATTACATCCTTATTATTCATTTACCACCTTCTACAGAACAATTCTGTAACACTTTTCAGTAAAGAATACCTGGAAAATAAAAAAGCAGACAGAAACAGCACTGGAGTGCATTGGTCTGATCCCACAACTCCTAATTACTTAAGGGATCATAGAATATCTTAAGCTGGAAGGGACCCACAAGGATCATTGAAGTCCACCTCCTGGCCCTGCACAGGACAACTCCAAGAATTACACTATGTGTCTGAGAGCCCAAATGTTTCTTGAACTCTGTCAGGCTGGTGCTGTGACCACTTCCCTGTGGAGCCTGTTTCAATGACCAAACAGCCTCTGGGTGAACAACTTTTTCCTAATATCCAACATAAATGTCCTCTGACATAACTTCAGGCCATTCCCTCAGGTCCTGTCACTGGTTACCACATGGAAGAGATTGGTGCCTGCCCCTCTGTTTCCCCTCATGAGGAAGCTGGAGACAGTTTTAAGTCTTTCCTCAGTCTCCTCCTGGATGAACAAGTGACCTCCCCATATGGCTTCCCCTCTAAACTTTCCCATCTTCATCCACCCTTTATGTCCTCTTCTGGACTATCTCTAAAAAGTCAGTGTTCTTATACTTACATAAGGTGACGCCTTCCCAGCTCAGAGCAGAGGGGACAGTCCCCTCCCTTGCCTGGCTGCGATGCTGTGCCTGATGCCCCCCAGGACAGGGCTGGCCCTCCTGGCTGCCAGGGCACTGCTGACCCATGTTCACCTAGCCATAGACCAGGACCACCAGGTCCCGTTCCACAGTGCTGCTTCTCAGCCTCTCCATTCCCCAGTCTGTCCATACATCCAGCGTTGCCCCATCCTAGGTGCAGAATCCAGCATTTTCCCTTGTTGAATTTCATGTGGTTGGTGATTGCACAATACTCTGATTTCCAAAGGTTTTTCTGTAGGGCCTCCCTTCCTCTGAGGGATAACAGCTCCTCCCAGTTTAGTATCCTCATTAAACATACCTAGTACACATTCCAGGTCTGTGTTCCCATTTCCCCAAAATGGAACCCTCCAGAACCCCATAGGAACTACTGACAAGTTGCCAGTCTCATGTGACCCCATTATGCATCCAACCCATGAAGCAGTTGCTCACTCATCATCAAACACACCTCGATGTATTTATCCAGATCTAGACTGGACATTTTACCCAAAGGGATACTGTGAGACACAGTATCAAAAGATTTACTGAAATTCATATATATTAGATCAGCTGGCTTCCTTTGATTGGTGAGTTACCTTGGGTTACCTTGTCATAAAAAGAAATCAGGCTTGGGAATAGAACAGTATTTCTACAAACTGATGTTATTGCTGAGAATTTCCACTGATACCTGAAATTTCATTCATGTTTAGAATAAATATCATGTCTTTAGCAGTGTTAGCAAAAGGGTATCTTGGTCCACAAACAGAGTGATCAACATTTCTAGGAAAATATTGTTTCCCCATTGAAAAAAAAATGTGTGCTTTTGGAAATAGGCCTGGTTTTTGCACCTTCTGGTTCTCTAAACAATAAAGAAAAAGCCCATTTCCTTCATTTGCATAAGCAGAGTATTTCTTTTAGCAGCTGATTTTTCCTAGTATAGTGTTCATCTAAGCAAAAAATGATCACTAAATAATTGTGCCTCTTTCCCTTCATTTGCATATTGCTCCTAAAATGTCCCATTTTTTACATAATTGATCAGTGTTATATGGATGAATGTGTTTTCACAGCTTTGGAAAACCAATGTGGGTTTTTTTCCTTCTCATGCTGGAGGGAACCATTTATTTCAGAGTTAAACAGCCACAGGGACCCTTGAGATGTTCTACATCCTCTAGCAGTGGTATGCACTCTGCTAAGCTTTGAAAGATACCCTATGCAGCAGCCCCTTTGAGGATATGGCTATGTAAACCATCCCGACTCTTTTCCTACCTATACTAAAGGCCTAGTGTCTCCAGGAAAAAAAAAAACCTAACGATTCCTGTAATTGGAAAAAATTACTGCTAGAAAGAATCAACAACAGGAAATGACTGAAATGGATAGGTAATCCAAACACGTGCCTGAAATTCCATCATTCATAATATAATTGGTACAAATATTCTCAACAAAGCTCCACTGTTAGTCACACATACCATTGTTTACATTGTTGTGATGCTTAGATTAATACAGATATAACTGTACCTTAAGCCTGGGACATTTGTGGCATGACATAAGTCAAACCCCTGTCACATATCTGTTTATCTTGCTGCCTTTTAAAACAGAAGTGGGACTCAGCAACAACAATGCAGATCCCATATGTCCTGAAGTCCCAGAGCTGCATGGGTTTCTTCTGGAAACTGGGATCATTAAGTGAAAAATGCTGTGAAATAAGCCCTTTAAACACAATAGCCAAATTATTTTCTCAGTCACTAACTGTAGCTCAGGAATCTTTACTCTGGCATCATTCCTCTTTCTCAGAAAATAGAAATTAATAACATCCCTCATGTCACCATGTGTGATGGCTCTGTGTAACTTAATATTGTGATCTCTCTCATTCAGTATATACTTGCAGCTACTTAAACACAGCAAAATATTTAGTTAAGTATGTGCAGGAAAGAGCTAATTTGGGCAAGGTATATTAAACCTCACATTTCCATAACTGATTTACACAGCATTTTACTTCTGAAAATGAGGATTTGTCAGCCCAGCTGATTTCTGCTTCTTCATTTAAAGGCAGACAACCTTTCACGACCTCACTTCACTAACTACAACATAACAGAACTTCTTACTCAATTCTAAAAGGCTCCATGGAAAGTTACCAGCTTTATCTTGACAGAAAACGGGCATTTTTAAATCTTCCAGTTCAGACTCCTTTCTTAACAGTCATCTGGGTCACTGTAAGTTCTGGTAATCTTTTTTGTTGTGCATGTAACTATTATATCACTGTAAGAGAGTGGGGAAAAAGTGAGTCAAAGAAGGAAAACCAATCAAGGATGAAGGTAAAGAGCAGGGGGAAAACAGATTCCTAAAAGGTTTTTTCCTGGCAGGAAAATGCAGGCATAGGTTGTGTGAAGGGTAATGGGAATCAAGGAATTGAGTGATCTATCTGCTTCAACTGAAGAAAAGATTTTTGGATGTAAGACATTTGCTGTTATTGGAAGATGAACAGAAGGGACAGAATACAGAACCTCTGTAAAATTAATAGACCTAAAGGAGACTGAAACACAGCACTCCAAATAATTTAGAAAAAACAACACTGAGGGCAAACATTTCTTTATATAATTTGGCGGCCCAGAGCTAAAAAATGAAATATGGATCTCTATTACTTGGCAACACCATATGGCCAAAAGTGGCCTTGTGTGAATAATATGCAAAGCAACTGTGAGTTTTAATTCAATTTATCAGAAAAATTATGAAAAGAAAGATCTTCTACTCTGCCAAATTTTAAACTGCTTTTCCAATCTGTTTTCTTGGGGGTTTTGTTATTGTTGTCAATTTTTTTTAATTTTAGTGAATATTGCACATCAAACACAATTATTCTTCTGTTTCAAAATTTCATTCAAGCAACATAGAATTAACAGCAAAATGCTCAGAATGTTGAGAATTCCTTTTAGCAATTCTGCAGAAAAAGTTCATAATTCTATTATTTTTCTTGAAGTTCATCATGCATCAAACACGCTTCAAGAAACAACAGCTAAGGAGAAAGGCTACTACTAAGATTTGATACAGAGAGTTAAAAGCACATTTTTAAGAAAATACTCTAGTCTCCAAAGAGCAACTCAAAATTCATAATAGGCAATCTTTTCTTTGTTTGGGCTTTTCTTAGTAAAAGAGTAGTTTATAAAAGTTTAAAAAGATAATTATTTGCAAAATTACTGGAGAAGAAAATGACAGGTTGAACATCCTTCTACATTAATTGCTGAGCAAATCTCTACCTTTTTACCACATTTATTTCTACAAAATATTAATTTCAATTTTTAGTCAAATGAGCTTTACAAGGTTTATGGGTTTTTTTATGATGAACAAATATGAAAGCGGGATGAGTCAAAGATGCTATTACTGCCTCTCTTCTAAATGGAGTTTTATCTAAAAATCTTTTCAGCTACAAGTATTATTCAATTATAAAAGCAAAAGCCCATAGATTTTAACAGGGCAAGAAATTGGCAGATTTTATGATCTGAGACATGCAGGCTTCCGAAGAAGCACCAATTTCATTACAAGATCTAGGAATTTGTGTTGTTCTGCTAGGTTTGCTTCATCATCCAGTGATAAAACCTCTTGTTTAATCTGTGTTCCCTTCACCACTCCTTTGAACCAGATGATTGCATTGAAGCTCTCTAGATTTCTCAGCTACAGGTAGCAAATCCGGACAAATGTTAACCCTAAAGAAAGTTTGATATAAAATTCTGGCTTTTGCAAGTCGAAAGAAACTAAAGGAATACAGGCTGAAAAGAATTGAAAGTGTGTCAAGTCATCAAAATAAGGCCATTTTTAGGACCTGTTGATCAGGAAACTATAGACTTATTCCTGCAGCTTTGCACCAGTTTTGGGGAAAGCCTTGGAAAAGAGAAAATGGTAGAACAGCCAGTAAACCACATCTTGAATCAAGGATAGCCAACATGGTCTCAGGAAGGGAAGGGCATGCATGCCTCACTTAGTTGCTGGAATTGTTTGAGTTTGTGGCTGCCAATACAAACATGGGGAATGCTGGGGATACTGCGCACCTGGATTTTCAGAAAACCCTTGCCAGAATTCCTAACTGATATTACTGTCTAATGTGCAAAGCCATAGCCTAATTTCAAAAGGGCAAAGGCGCCCTCACAGAAGTAAAAGGCTGGCCCTTAACCAGGAAATAAGACAAGCCCCTCTAAATTGCAGGGAGGTTTCTGATGTTAAGACTTGGCCTTATTAATAAGCTTACAAATGCACTGTGAGATGAAATTAATATGTACATATGCTTAGAAAGAATCAATTATGATGCATCTTGAGGACAAGGAGAACATCATGTTATTTAATATGAAGGCTTATTAATAAAAATAAATAATAAAAAAATAATAAAATTGTAATTTTGCTAATTTTAAAAAAGCAAAAAGTAAATTTCAGCATTAAAAGCTATCACCTCAAGGGGGACAGCTGTAATATCACACATGAAGCCACTACAAAACTTGCCAGAAATATAGGCTTCAAAACAGCAAAAAAGTTTTATACCCAAGAGCCTCTGGGTAAAAAAAATGTTAAGAGTAACTGTGAAGCTGCAGATAACTAATTTGTCAATTTAGCTGCAGAATTGAACAGAAAAATCCAAATTTAGGTTGATTTGAAATCAAAGTGAAAAAAAAATTAAGGTGAAAAAATATTAAGGACTAGGAAAACAAACTGGCCCAATTCTTCATACATATTGCATTTCCAAATAGCATTTAAAGAAGTGAAGGCACAAAGTTATGAAATAAGAAATTGGCAAAAAATCTCTTTTACTTACTGTGCAATTGAAAGCACTGACTCAGAATAAAAAAACCCCAAACACCTATCCCCTGCTATTTTCCTAGTCCCTAGAAGTCTGACTTGAATAAATCCACTAGAAAGTTTTTCCTATACTACTGAACAAATTTTTTCTTCCTTTGAAATTATTTTCCCTTAAAAAATGCATTTACATATTTATTTAGTTAGAGAGGGGTGGGGGAAATATTTCCTAATCAGTGGAGAAACACTCCAGTCCGTGATTTAATCATAAATTTATACCATGAAAATTTAGTTAATTTAACACTGACACCTTTAGATTGGACTACAAGTCTTTCTTTCTATAAGAAAAATGTGAGGATTATGTGCAAACCTCTTCAACAGAGAAGATATTTTGTTGTCTAGTGAACATCAACCTTCAAGCCCTCAGCATTTTAAGTATCATAACCCCTACTGGATAAAAACTGCAGATAAATTAAATTCCAGGCAAACTTGGGGAATCACTTCACAGTGAATCACTTCACAGATTTTATCTGTCTGGTTATCATAAATCGTATCTACTGTCATTTTCCTAGTACAGAGAATATGAAACTCTGAAATATGTTAAAACTGTAAAGTATCAGTTTTAACATGCTGGTCTAGAGGCATGAATTTTAAAGATGAATCATAAAAATTGTTGCTTGATTTTTTCAAAATCACATTAATTTTTTTATCAATGTGTAAAATGAAGAAGAAAGAGTAGTCATGGTATAATAGTGATAGCCAGAGACAATTGTATAATAAATGAAATAACTTTTATTCTGTAATACTTTTGGAGATGATAAATTGAATTGTCCTTTACTGTTTTTTGTAGGTTAAACCATCTCTTTGATTCATCAAAGGAACAAAATACTTTTGTTTCTAAAATGAAGTCCTTTCTTAAAAAAAAACAGACAACACTTGTAAGGCTTGATCCTGTAAAAATTAGAGGTAACACAGGGGAGACACAGCCCTCCTTGGATTAGGAGGATTATGCTGGCCTCCAGCAGGACTTCTTCACAAGGTAGGAACACCCACTCCAGCTGCCACTACTAATAAGGAAAGAAAGAACCCACATTTCACCAAATCTGCAGCCTGATCATGAGATACTGCTAAATATCAGACAGAGGAAGGAGCTTTGTGGCAGCTGATTCAATGTTTTGAGAGTTCTGTACAGTAGCAACTCAACCTTTACATTTACACAATGGGATTAAACAAAACAGGAGTTTATATCAATGATTCACTTGTATGTTGAAGATTTCCTTAAAATTCCTCTCTCTTCTGGTATGGCTATTGCCACAAGAGCTTGTGTCTCACTTCTCAAAGCAGTTTGCACAAATTCAATACTGCCTTTATCATGCCAAACCCACAAAACTAAGATGGGGTAAATCAGCAGTAGGTGTGTTGAAAAAAAAGCAAATATCATGTGCTGTATGTTTATCTACTACTTTTTTATTTTTCCACATGCAATCAACCACATGGGAATGAAACTTAAAATTAAAGTAATTTTTTGCAACATCAGGGCTTGTTTGTTAGGTTGGGACTGCTGCATCAAATTAGAGTGAATGGATTAAATGAATGAATGAAGGACAAGTTGATTTTCTGTACACCACAGAAAATACCAATAACAATGGAATGGTATTTTGCAGAGCAGAGAAATGCAGTTACACATACATCACAAGGTGATACAATGTTTACTACTTGCTCATCATAAATCACAGATTAATGTAATCTGGCACCATAATTACAGTACTATAATTCAGAAAGGCATGATATTGTGATAATTTAGACACTAATTTAAGTAGTACGAGCCCTGGCAAGCTCTATAATTTTAGAGCATCAGGTCAACAAAAGCAAAAATGGCAAAAGATTTTAAGAAAGGTTTTGAAAAACCTCGGTGGAATAGCTGTGAATCCAGATTTCATTTAATACAAACCACTAAAGCCTGAGGAGAAAGGGAGTTCCTCAGCATGGCCCTGGTTTTGGCACAATGCTTGGTATTCGAACAAGACAATTGGAATATGTGTTTTCCTGTAACAAAACTAAATTGGCATGAATTTTTAAGACAGAAGAAAAACAGACACCACATTCAGGATCTATATCACAATGGTTGGGATAATGGAATTAGACAAGGATCATGGTTTGAATCGATCTTTACAGTACATGGCAAACTGTGCCTGTGCATGAATGAATAAAGCAGAGTTAATTAAAAAATCTCATTGCTAAATCTTGGATTTTTTTTTTCCTTTTATATGGATTTATCATTTAAAAGATTCCTTTGTGCCATATAATGTGGATGTAGATGGAGGAGGAAAGCAAGAAATCTTAATTTGTTGTGGTAAAACAACTCTAAGAGAATGTCTGCTTCAAAAGCTATTGTCACTATTGCTAAGATTACAAACTATGGTAAGGTGCCTTGGATTTATATGAGGAACATAGCACTGGAATCAGCAATATTTCCAAAAGTACATGATTCTTTTTAGAGATGCTCCACACAACTCCACTTCAAGATTACAAAACCTTAGTCTTCACTATATTTTAACATTCAAAGCTACTAAACACAAGTCTCCTGAGAAGGTCCAGTGTCCCACTTGCTCACAGATTTCATTGCTAAAAGTTTTTAAATGAATTAAAAATACCACTACAGAGCATTCAATGTGTTTCTTGTAGTTTGAAAGTATAGGAAAAGGGCAGAAGTTTTTAAGAAATCATAAATTTTCTATGAAGTTCTCTCTAAAGTTAGCAACTTAGTTTAGAAGCACTGAACAAATAACTGAATTACAGAAGGACATATAACAGCTAGAAGTCATAAAGAATAAAAATAAAATACAAAGTCATAAAAATCATAAAACCCATAAGATTCGAGGAAATGTTATGAATCTGTGTCAGGGGAGATTTAGATTGGATATTAGGCAAAAGTTCTCCACCCAGAGGGTGGCTGTGCACTGGGAGAGGCCTTGAGGAAAGTGGTCACAGCACCAGCCTGTCAGAGTCCAGCAAGCATTTGGAGAATGCTCTCAGGCACATGGTGAGATTCTTGGGGTTCTCCTGTACAGGGCCAGGAGCTGGACTCGGTGATCATTGTGGATCCCTTCCAAATCAGGACATTCTGTGATTGCATTCAGTGACTCCTGTCTGAATGAAGACCCAAATCCTATCTTGAAGTTAAATACGTATATACGTACCTCATTACTTATCCCTTATTTCAGAGGTAATTATTTATTATTTATTAATATTTATTATTTATTAAATTTCAGAGGTAATTAATAATTATTTATTACCTGTGAAAGTGTCTCCATCACAAGCGCAGTTGTTTGGATGGGCTGCTTAAAGACCAGATGCAGGGAGCCAACATCCAGCAACAGAACTGCTCTGAGAGGCCCAAAGTCCCAAAATTACTCTTTCAGCTCAGCAAATCCACCAGTCCAGATATGCCCCATCTCTCTTTTCCATTTTATGCAGTAAATGAACACAGTTCTTACTGTGCTTGAGGCAGGGAACATATTAAATCTCAAATACTTTCCAGATACAGGAATCACCTCTTTGCAAAGAGAATTGTTCAGCTTCTGAGACAACTAAAATGCCCTGAATTACCTTCTCTGCCACCCTTGGCTTCTGTATAAGAATAAGCAGGATTGACACAAAAAAACTCTGCTAGGCATTAATCCCCTGTTGACAGAACTGTCATATTCAGTCAAGTACATTTGATGCAGATAACGATTTAGGCTCTGTAAAATATCAATGTTGATAGTTACAATTTTTAGCTGTCAGATTTTATTCCCCTACCAGAAAACTGTTTTCTACTAAAAAGGTTAACTGGTTCTCTGAACTATAAAGAGAAAAAAGCAAAGCAGGAAGATACCATGGACAAAGCTGCAATTACAGAAGGCACTGGTGACAACAGCAAGCTCTGGAACCTTGCCCACCTGGTTAATTACGATGTCATGGTCCGCTCAATGCTCAGTGTTTACAGGGCTTTACTTCAGGGCCTGTCATTTATTCTATATATTAACATCTAGAACTATAACCATGATATAACATAGTCATTGGAAAAGGCCACAAACCCTGTTAGGGTATGTCTCAATGCCAGTGCTGCAGCTTTACTGCATCTGAGACTGAACCACAAAAAAAAACATGGGTTTTAAAACTGAGGAAGGACAGAAAAGCACTGCTAAGTGGAGGAACTTTGAAGTGACTGATAGCTCTGTACTTCTTGTGCTGTGCAATTAAAAAAGTGTCTGCAAAGGCTGCTAATTAATTAACTAACACATATCCACAGCAGGCAACTCATCCTACTGGAGATATATCTCATTTAGAATATTAAAATGTGTGGACTGACGCTTAGATGTTGGGCTTCAATTCCTTTTTTCCCATGTTCAAAACCAGAAACAGATGTGGAATATCTGTTTATGATTTCTACTGCAGTGTATAGATCAGGAGGAGCTCCACTGAGTAAAGCCAGATTACATATAAATTATTTGCCTTGCAAATATTGCAGAGGATGTGGAATTAGAGTCCTGGAAGTTGTTTCAGACCACAAGATCTCCCTCTAATGTCTCAGTAACAAACCTCGCATATCTCCACCTCCAAAACGGAAGACATAATTCCCAGTCAGACCTAACTCTGCCCAGAAGCAAACAAATGTTTTTAAACTTAAAAACCATTGCTTTTTTTCTTCAAAATCTCCCATGATTGTTATCTAGCCCATTGCTAGAGAAAATGGTACTTAAAAAGAAACGTATGGTACTGGAAAGTCAAATTCTTGTATTTGACAGAGTATTTGTTACTGCTCTTGAGATTCTTTCACTTCAGATCCAAGATCTTGAAGATGTCATATTGTGACTTGCTCTACACTATAAACCAGCAAACCTCTAAATAAAGTAATATTTTAATACTAGTAAATACACAGGAGAACCTCTCAACACCAATATATATATTGTTCTGATATGGGTTCTGATACAGGCTAATATGGGTACCAATTTTAAAAGTCTAGGTCTAAGTGTGCACTTTAATAAATGCATTGAGGCAAAAGCATATCTCTGCCTGGATCCTCCTGTGCATAGACAGGACATTTTTTTTATCCTACCTTTTGAAATTTACACTTGAAATATTTTAAAACTACCTTTTGAAATTTACACTTAAAATGTTTTAAACCTATTATAGCAGGAGTGAAGACCTAACAAGGCAGTTTCCCCTCACCTGTTTCCCATTTGATACCTGGCCGGGCAGCGAGAGGAGAGGTGATCGGGCTACTTTGTGTAGCCCTCTGCGAGGTACCTGAGCCGAGAGCCACCCCTGGGGGGTTTCCACAGGCGGAATGTCTGAACATCCCCCTGAGCCGCCCGAGCAAGCGGTGCCCGTGCAAGCGGTACCTCCCGCGCCCGGGGCGGAGGCTGTGGAGCAGCGGGGATTCCAGGGCCGGTACGGGCTGTGGGGCTCCCAGGACAGGGGGCAGCGGGGATTCCAGGGCCGGTACGGGCTGTGGGGTTCTCATGACAGGGGGCAGCGGGTATTGCAGGGCCGGTACGGGCTGTGGGGCTCCCAGGACAGAGGGCAGCGGGGATTCCAGGGCCGGTATGGGCTGTGGGGTTCTCATGACAGGAGGCAGCGGGGATTGCAGGGCCGGTACGGGCTGTGGGGCTCCCAGGACAGGGGGCAGCGGGGATTCCAGGGCCGGTACGGGCTGTGGGGCTCCCAGGACAGGGGACAGCGGGGATTCCAGGGCCGGTACGGGCTGTGGGGTTCTCATGACAGGGGACAGCGGGGATTCCAGGGCCGGTACGGGCTGTGGGGTTCTCATGACAGGGGACAGCGGGTATTGCAGGGCCGGTACGGGCTGTGGGGCTCCCAGGACAGAGGGCAGCGGGGATTCCAGGGCCGGTACGGACTGTGGGGTTCTCATGACAGGGGGCAGCGGGTATTGCAGGGCCGGTACGGGCTGTGGGGTTCTCATGACAGGAGGCAGCGGGTATTGCAGGGCCGGTATGGGCTGTGAGGTTCCCAGGACGTGGGGCAGCGGGGATTCCAGGGCCGGTATGGGCTGTGAGGTTCTCATAACAGGGGGCGGCGGGTATTGCAGGGCCGGTACGGGCTGTGGGGTTCTCATAACAGGGGGCAGCGGGTATTGCAGGGCCGGTACGGGCTGTGGGGTTCTCATGACAGGGGACAGCGGGTATTGCAGGGCCGGTACGGGCTGTGGGGCTCCCAGGACGTGGGGCAGCGGGGATTCCAGGGCCGGTATGGGCTGTGAGGTTCTCATAACAGGGGGCGGCGGGTATTGCAGGGCCGGTACGGGCTGTGGGGTTCTCATAACAGGGGGCAGCGGGTATTGCAGGGCCGGTATGGGCTGTGCGGTTCCCAGGACATGGAGGCCGAGGAGCCCCTCGGCGGGCGCTGCGCGGGCGCCCTCTGCTGTCCCGCCGCGGCTGCGCCCCCGGAGGCGGGTTCGGAGCTGCGGCTCCGCAGAGGGTCCGGGGCAACGAGAGCCGGGACCCGGGTGGGAATGCGCGGCACGGGTCAGCCAGGGAGTTGGCAAACAAACACTACCCGGACCTACGGGATAAAATACGTGTTTTTCTTTTCAAATTAAAGGGTACAGCTGTTATCAGTAAGGGGTGAGAATGCCACTGCAGTGTTAAAAAATTTTTGGGCGCACCTATGCGCACGGACGGCCTTCTGCCCGCTCAGCAGTACCGCGGGGGAGGCCCCTCAGCCCCGCGGCTGCAGCGGCCGGGCTCTCTCTGCTCTCTTACCTGGCAGGTGAGTGCATCGGCCTCAAAACATGACATTCAAGCAGTAAAAATATTCAAGCAATCAGATCTTCTAGGTCTTCTGCTTCTTCCGTACCAGAAAGCAGCCTGCGGGAACACAAGACACCGCATTTGGCCCTAAGCGGGCCTAGCCGAGTGCGGGCTGGCAGGGCGGCTGCTGCCCGTCCCTGGCTGCCAGAGGGACGCTGGCTTCTCCCTGCCCTCGGTCCCGCAAGCCACCCGGGGCCACTGCCAGCGCTCGGGATCGGGCAGCCCCCCTTGTTTTGATGTTTTCGTGTTTTCTTAACCTTGATAAAGGGACCAGACAAGCGGAATGCTTATGGTAAATAAATTCTTGTTTATAAGAATCTGTCCATTTCAGTGAGGTGGAGATAGTAGGTGGGCAGTATCCTGTGTTAAATGAGTATAGAGGGAAAATAAACAGCCTACAACCTTCAACCTGTTTTAAGAACAAGGATATTTACAAGACTATGACATTAATGAACCTAAAGAATATTTATGACATTAATCAAAATCTACTATCTAACAGGTCACTTTAGGAAGGCTAAATTTTCACTATCTGGGTAGTGAAAATCCTGGACCTTTTGAAAAAGAGAACCAAATTCTTTCATTGCATCAATTGTCTTAAATAAACAGTACACTAAAATGCAGCCTCATATTAAACACCATCATTTTAATGGTTTTCAACAGAAGGAAATGGAAAACATTGCTGAAATTAACCTGACAGATGAGGTAGCAGAGCTGCAATTTTAGAAGTAATGTCCTTCCACAAGATCCAACAAAAATGAAACAGTCCTGTGTTTTTCTGTAGGCTCCTTATTTTATTTTCTGTTGCTTTGACTGGCAAGCCCAAATATTTTAGCATGAATTTTATTACTGAGGAAAACAACATGATTATTTAATGAAGATTACATCAGAGATGCATCTCATACCTCTAATATCATAATATTAACTTAAGAAAAAAGTTTATCCAGCTGTTCTTATAAAAAATTCAGTAGATCAACAAGAAAACTGTAGCTGTGGGTTTTTCTCCGTGTTTTTCTGAAATGAGCATTCACAGAAATTAGAATTTCTGCAAAGTATTTTTCCTTCACTAAATCTGAATTTTTTTATGAAGATTCCAGTGAAAAAATGTAGACACTAGTCAGAAATATATTCTTCTTCTATAGAAGTAGGACTAGATCTGTGTCACTGTTTTACCATTTTCCCTGTTGATGGTAAAATGTTATTGGACCCCATGAACAGAATACTGATGACAAAAAGGAAAGGAAATCACAGAAATGTGTATTTTTGATTAATTTGCATTTTTGAAAATATTTTCCATCTCAATTTACTGTGTGAATTCACACACTTGTAACCTTAGAGGCTTTTTGGGCCATGTTTCTGATTTAGGCTGAAGTTGTTTAGTGAAGATTGAAATTTTGTGGGCTCTGCTGAAAGAGAACATATTCTGGATCCCACACACAGAGATTCATGCAAAAATAGATATAGTTATTTCAAACTGCAAGAAATATAAATACTTCAATTCCAAACATTAGAGAACAAAATTAAGTACTTGTGCTCACATTTTCAACAGGAAGGGAAGAAATAATCACAGTTTACAGGAGGGTCTCTTTGCACCTGCAGTTTAGTTGCTGCAGTCCATCACCTCCACTACCTTTGAAAGTATACTATTTAAAAAATGTTAAGCCACACTTACAAAGAACTCTGAGTACTTCCTGTGCTGTCTCCTTGCTCAGTCTCAACCAGGGCTGGAATCTAATAACTCGGAACTAGTGATTTCCTGGCAGAATATTATATTTCAGCTTACAATCATTCTTTCTGGGAATTGAGGTAGTGCTGTGGAGAGCATTGAATCCATAACTTCGCAGGCTGGATTAGATCTACTCTAATTTAATGTTTAAAAATAATATTTACCTTCCTTTAGTGGAATTTTAGCCATTTCCTTTATTACTTTGATAATACTTCAGATATAGTTATAAACCCAGATGGGAAGGAAGAAAAAAAAGTCCCAGGAAAAATTAGGGAAGTTTATATGAATGTGATTTTTTTCCAGCATTCTGATATATGCATGTTTATATTTATATATGTATATGATATACAATCTATTATGAAGAAATAGTTTACTGCAAATATTTACATAAAGCATGTTGGCACCAGGGATTGCATACTATTTGACATATTCTGTTCTCATTATTGAAAAAGTATTGGTGCTTTCTAATGTACTGTTGATAAGAAGGCAACCACAATATTAATCTTCCAGGGTTTAGCACTCCAAATTTCCTTCACAAGAGACAACACAAAATGCATTCATATTTTTGTATTCTTATACCAGATCCATATATAAATAGCAAGCACCAACTTATTTTCACCAGTCCTGAAACAGTTTGACTGGATGCAGCCTGGAGATTTATGAATACCACTGTAAGGATCAAAGTTTGTTGTCACCATGTCTGGTTAACACAGGCAATTATTAAAAGGAATGAGAAAACTATTTGTGCCAGAACTTGGACCCTTTAATAACTCAGAGTTCTATGTTTAAAACAGAACAAGGAATTACAACACACAATATTTTGAGGCTTTATTTCCAGTCATTTTATTCCATTCAGGATTTCAAATAGAAATCCTAAGCTGCCACAGGTTTTGTTTTTGCATGAACAGTTCTTCCACAAACAGGGCAGAAATTACTTTCAGACAGGAATCATTATTTAAATAACACATGATTCCACCTAGTTACAAATACACTGGCAGAGCAAGAAAATTAAACTGGGGGGAAAGACTTGGCATATTTCATCAGTTCAAAGAATTATGAAATGAAGTTTTAGAGGATCTGCAAACCCAAAACACCACAAAGGTCGCCTATCCATAGCTATTTATTCTACTATGCTTAATGACAAATTTTGCAAGCAAACCATTTGGTAAGAGCTTCATCCTGAAGAAATGAAAATAACAATAGTAAAACTCAACAGTTATTTAAAATCATATATGTTTAGAGATACACCATATAAGTTATGAGTTTTTCCTCAAAGAAAAAACCCTTCAAATTGCTACTGAGTGGAAAAGGTAGGCTGCTCAAATTACTTGGGGTGATTCAAGTTCATACCTTTCTCAGGGGTAAAAAAGAGTTCACAGTCATTCCTCAAAATCCAGAGAATCATATAATCAGTCTTGGATCTCTGTCCAACCTGGGATTCATTTTTTCCCTGGCTCCTTGTTTTCAGGACGCTCATTTCTCTTCTGCAAGAGAGAATCTTCGATCCACTTTCATCCCTGTAATGCTTACTGGCCTCAATCCCCACATTGTCCCTTTGATCTCACACTTGGAGCCTCTTTGAGGCAGTTCCCAGCCTGTCCATATATTTCTGTGGGCAATATTCTTTTAGAACACCTGGTTTTGGCAATCACCTTGAGTAAAGCTGAGGACATAATTAGGTCCTCCATGGGCCCTGATATGTACAAGATCTACATAGCCCTTTACCAGGATGGAAGAAAAATTCTGAAATTAAAATAGTCAGAGTCCCTGGAGTTTTAGAAAATGTGGACTTTGCCTAAATTTTCTATTTGGCCACAACTTTCAGAAGACATTAAGTAGCAGTAGGTCCATTAAAAGTATATTTATGTCTTCTACATAAAAGAGTGAAGACCTTCAGAAGACCTCTGAATTGAAAGTAGGAAGACTTTACTCATCAAAATTCTTTTCAGTTACTTAGGGAGTTTTATTCTTATACATACTTCAGCATTACCAATACTAGAGAGCTCTAGAGGATACAGAAATTAAGGAATACCATCAAGGAACTACAGCCATACTTCTCAGCTCTTGATGGTATTTAATAAATCTTAACAGTATTAAAGCTCAGGGGAAATGATATTTAATTTCCTTTTGTTCACTATCTTTATTTTTAAGATACCATGGAAAGTTACGGGAGACTTGTCCCAGCTTTTGGAGACCCAGTCTATGATAAATTCTTAAACTTACATGTTAGTCTTCTTAACACACTGTTGCCTTCAATTTTCTTGTGTTTCAGCATTTCCTGATACCATCAGAGACCACAGGTGAAGTGTTGAAATAAAGCAAGAGTTTACTCCTGATGAGATGTCCAGACAGACACGACTAAAGAGATGAGCAGCTACCCATATCCTATGAATAAGGTTCCATTGTTATATTACCCAGCACAGGGGAATTTTGTCCAATCTGTTTAATTAATTTTAGTACTTACATTTCATGCTAATTATTTTTCCCCGCCTCAATATATTGTGAGCTGAGGATTTTTTTAAGAGAAAATAATCATTAGCATACTCTCAGTAATATTCTGGGGGAAAAAGGAAAGGGAAAAAGAATGAGAACATTTGGCACTGTCTTTATTTTAAATTATCTTCGTTTAACTATCATCTAAGAGTAATTGTCACATTGTTTCTTCTGTGGTAATTGCCCATAAAAGAGTGGGACAACAGGGTGAAGGAATGGGTCACCCAAAGATCTACCCAAATACTAAAACTAGCCCTTCTTTATATTGAGGGTGGCAGAGCACTGGAACAGGCTGCCGAGGGAGGTTGTGGAGTCTCGCCATCTGGAGAGACAAAACCCACCTGGACACATTCCTGTGTCACCTGCCCTAGGTGACTCTCCGTGGCAGAGGGATTGGACTTGATCTTCAGAGTCCCTTCCAAACCTGGCTACTCTGTGATTGTGCAGTATCTGAAATACAAGAGTACATTTTTTTCTGTCTCACAGTTGTTTTTTTTTCCCTTAGCTCCAGTGCAAGTATGTCTTTCAAACCATCTGGAAGGCTGAGAAACAGCTGACAAAGTGAATTTTCTTTTCTGCACAAAATATTTTAAGTAAAAATGGTTTAGTTTTCATCTACTTTCTTCATGCAAAGCAAAGATAGATAACCATCCTTCAGAAGAATTCCAGCTGTGTTAGTTTGAAGGTCATCTTTTGAAAACTATGTGTAGTATGTATCCTGTATGCTTCTATACACAATTATTACTTTCCTTGGTTTTGTTAGCATGTCCTAACTATCAACCGCAACTCCTGTTTTGCTTGGCAAGCCTCCCAACAGTCAACAGATGTTTTCTCCTTCCTATTTCTTCCCTGAGCAAATGACTTCCAAATGATATCATCTCTCCTTGAACAGAGGGTGACTCCCTTTGTCCTGGGGTTCTCTTCTGAGCCCTGGTGTTTAGAAACTTAGTTAATAAAAAGGACCCATTTTCTGAGATGGTGCAAACTTTGTGTCTACAAAATTATACTATGGACCACCAAGGCCAACAGACAGTATAGCCAACCAGGCTTACCTCTAAAGTGTCAGAAGGTAAGAGTCTCAGTTATGAAAATCTGCAGTTCATAATGCGTTTGCATGGCATGCTTCTCTGCCCAACAAAATAGTTTCCATTTACCTGCTGGAAAGCTTTATTTGATAAGTGATTTGGTGCTTGCCACACACTGTCCTACAATTTCCTATAAGACCCACTAAGATTCAAAGAATATGCATTGATCATCTGATGCTACTTCCTTTTGTAATTTCTTTAGAGGAGGGAACATATGATATGGAAAGAAAATCAAGACTTCTCAAGCTTGGGCTGAGTTGAAATATCACAATTAAGTCATCTAACTTATTCATGCTAAAGGTCTAAAAGCAAAACAGGTATTTGTTGGAGTTAACCTTCTAGACCAGAAAAATAATCAAGAGAGGGTATTTTTCAATTAGCAGTTATTACTGTTAAGAATCCTGGATATCTTTGAAGACTCAGCTGAGCTCTTTTTATTCATCTAGAAATCTCAGTTAGTTAAAAGTACAGTTTTGCAATCTGTGTTTGAAATATGTGTTTGGTAAAGTACAGTAGATACACTTTCAGGAAGGGACATAATTTTGAGCATTTGAAAATGGCATATTTCAATGTACATTTGGACAATAAACTTCACAGTTGGATAGGGCATGGTGCTAATAACCCCAAGGTCATGGGTTTGATCCTCATATGGGCCATTCACTGAACAGTTGGACTCAGTGATCCCTGTGGGGCCCTTCCAACTCAGGATATTCTGTGATTTCTGTGATTTTTGTGACTTCTCTCTCTCCAAGCAAATGTGATATGCAAACTGAGCACACAGGAGGAAGGAATTTTTGAAGAAAGAAGGATTCTGTATATCTTATATCTTACTCTCCTAGTTTTCCAGCAAGAGTTATGGCTGTTTAAAGCAGAATACTCAATTCTCTTACATAAAGTTACTCTTTCAGGCCATCTGGTGTTAGCATAACTTCTTATAACTGTCCTCAGAACTGTCCTCTCCCTGTGCAACATGCATCCTCTGGCCTGGAGGTCCAAGTGTTCAACATAAATCTTAGACAAGATGAGGAGAAACCCTTCTTTGAGAATTTTCCATTGCCAGAGATTGTCTGCAATGGTGTAATGATACCATTTCAGCTGGTAGGGTCTTTCTATCTCTGAAGAGCTGCTCTTTGCTGAATACAAAACCCATCTCTACCAGGTACACTCTGACATTATACTTGACTTTATTTCTTTATTTTTAAAATCCTTTACTGACTTTGGCAAATCCTAACCACAGTCCTGTGAGTGACTGGCATGTTATGAGACCAGAAAAAGGTGCAGAACAATAAAAAAATTACTTATCCAGACCACTGAGACAGACAGCATTTCAGATTTGAAGTAAGAAGCAGAAATTCTTGGATGTCAACTACATAATCAACTACAGATTCTCTTCAAATAATACATCCAGAATCCAAAGGCAAAAGATCAATAGTGTCTTACTGCAGGCTCAGGTACAGCAGAAAGTTTTCTAGGACTGCAAAATCTGGGTTGTTATCAGTAACCTTGGCCTGGTTGCTTCCTTTAACCCACACCTAAGGTGTGGAAAACCAGTCTGGCTGCTTCCAAACCAGTGTTGGTTTGGCAAAAGCTCATTCTGTGGTGAGGAGGGGCCCTCACAAACAGCAGCTGTCTGTCCATCCTTCCCGTGGCAGTGGGAGCAGCAATCCCTACTTTCCATGGTCTTTCCCTATAGCAGACTTCCTGGACACCTGTCCCTATGTTTCCTGTGGCAGGGCCCTCCCCTGAGACAGCAAAATTCATGTTCTTCTACATTGCTGAGAAGCACTGGGCCAGTTCTGCTTGAGAATCACAATTTTTAATGACCAGTAAGTGGTTGCTTTCAAAATCATTACTCTTTATTCCTAAAGACACCAATGTAAGGAAAACCACAAGGTGCCAAGTCTTAGTAGCTAATAATCTGATTCACTGTCTCCACCTTTCACTATGGTTGGAATCTTAGACTCTAGTTTTACTGCTCTTCAGGGACCTCGGACACATCTTTGAGATCTGTGTTGAGATTAAACAAAAGAAATTTGTGAGCATTGTCTACCTACACAGAGTTAAACCATTTGAAATTAAATACTTTGCTAATTATGCAGTGTTAAAATCCTTACTGTTATTACAGTTTAGCTTATTCTGGCTTGCAAATTCTCAGTTTTATTTAGCATATAAAGCTAAAGCCCAGAATCAGTCAAGCCATTTTTCACTATAAGTAATTGTTCTTCCATTTGATATACACTAGGAATCATCTCTCAACAAGGTTTTCCCTCATCATTAGGTTTTGTTCTCATAACAGAGCTGTTGGATTTGAAACAAAAATGTGGTTCTCTAACCACAAAAATCCAACAAGGAGCACAAAGTAAAAGAATCCTTAAAAGGCTTCTGGTTTTGGTTTTAATTTTAAATATAGTATTAGTAAAGCACTTTTAAAATTAGATATGTCAGAAATCTACAAACAGAGCACCTAATATAAATGGAATGTAGCTTAAAATCACAAGTCTTCATATGCAGGCTTCATATGCAACTACTTCAAAAGTATAATTTTGAACATCAAAAATACAAGGATGAGGAGAAAAGTTATATATCCTTATTCCTTCCCATCTCCTCTTTGTAGAAAATGCTGGCCTAACCCTTCAAAGCTCTGGTGTATTCTGAAGAATTTATTACCTTCAAGTTCATTAAATGATCTGCAAATTTTAGTAAAATTTTGTGCTAATATCTAATAAAATAACAGATCTCAGTAAAATGAAGTTACCAGTCCTTCTAAAGATACATTTTGTGTTTTATTGTGACTGATCCAGAATTAAGGTATAAAACCCCCTTCACATTAGTTTTTACATATGAGTTTAGGGCTCCTGTGCTGCTTCCTTAACTGTTTGTTATGAACTTGAAATGTTACCTCCTTCACTAAATCACATTGAATTGCCATTGTGCTTGATAATCTATTGGTATAGGTTTCATTAAGTTATATTCTAGAAGAAAATAGATTACTGAGAAAGACACAATGTTTTCTACAAATGCATGTTTGATAAATGTTTTTTACAAATCAAATAAAAAATCCCAGGAATCTTTATAGCTTCTTTTTATTCCATGACATTCAAAGATTTCTTTCTAGTCATCTAGGGGCATTTCAATAAAGTGGATAGTCACACAAATCCATATTTCTGAGCTCACTGACTTTAACAGAGCTACACAAAAGAAAAAAATGGCCTCTTTTTTGCGAATAAAATGCCAGATAAAAGGAGTCACATGAAGTCAAAAAATCTCTAATTCAAGCTGTACCCCACAGTCTGAATTTATCCTCTGCAGTGTTTTCCTGATCTACTTGGCCCTAGATGTATGAGATAATGAAAGACTTGTGGGACAGTCATGACTACATTTCTACACCCCCTTCCACAGAAAATGCATCTCATTTGTAGAAGAAAACCATGAAGATAGCTAGGCTCAAAATTTGCTATGTATAACAATCAAAAATGGTCCTGAAAAGATGTGTTGATAATTGTGAGAAAAAAAATATATTCTTGGTGGTGTGCCAGATACATGCTCCATTTATGTTTTTCTCAGACAGAAGTTTTCTTAGTTAGAAGATTTTCTTGCCCACGTAACTGCTTTATTTCTTCCAATTTCTGCTTCTTATAAGCTATCTAAAATGCAGAGCAATGGCACTCTCTGTGCATCTCAGCATATCACTTCCCATCTGTCCAAATCAGGTGTTTGTCCAGACTAAAATGAAGCTTTTCTCTGTTGCATATCTAGACTTAATTCTGAAGGAAATCCAAGGCTGTGAATAATTGGATGTGCAACTGCATCTGACTGCTACAAATCAAAATGCTGCTTGGGCATGTGTCCATCACCAGCCTAATGCACGGCAGGAAGTCCTGGGCCTCTTTCATAGTGCCTCTGTCGCTGCTGTCCCGCACAGATGCCTCTTGCAGAGGTCCAACAGATCCTGTCAGATCCTCTTCTGGAGACCATTTGCCACAATCCCCTAGAATCTCGTCAGCAATACAAATTCAATTACCACTCATGATGCCATTAATTACCTTATTTCTTATTAAAAAAAAAGCAAGCATTGAGCTTTCTCTCTAATAGGCAGTCTTGGCTACTAAATCAAGTTCACCATGATTTAAGCAGTTCTGAATAATCTTTCACCATGTTCTCACTACAGATAAATGCTATTTCATGTCTGATTAAGATGCTCAAATTAGACTTTACCTTTCCTGACATGGACAGAATTTTGGCAGTTTAATATCTGCTATGAGAAATTATTTAGACTTTCATTTTTTCTGGTTTTAGAATAGTTTTGCTTCCAAATTACTTATAGGTTACTTAAGCTATTTATTCATTCTCTGAAAAAAAATTTTGCTTTTTCACATATGTACCAACAGCTTCATTGTATGCTCCATGGTCCTCAAATTGTGAGATATATAGTAAAATATAGTTCTCTGGTTAAGAATATAGTACAACCAAACAACAGCACTCCTGAACTGTCCTAGATTTTTTAAATCAAAAATCTATTATTTTGTCAATGAGTTTTGGAACTCATTTTCCTGGCCAGTCTGTTCTTGAATTTTGCATTGTTCACCTATAGGCTTTGAAATCTCACAAAATGCATTGGTTTATATCTGATGCCATGTCTGATATTTTTCTTAATAATTTCTCATTTCATGCCACCATCATCACTTCTGCTGTAGGAAAAACTGGAGGAACAACTAAGCAAGGTTAGAAGACATTTTACCCAACAGTCTGATGTACACTTTAACTAGACACACTGCCCTAGAAAAGGGAACAAAATTGGAGTTACAACTGTACAGCTTTGCAATACCAAAAGGACCAAAAACACCAATGACAGAGACAGACTTATGCACAGCTTTCTCGGTCTACTCCCATACTCAGTCCTCTTCCATGAGCACTTCCAGGAAAAATCTTCAATGTCTACAAAAACTGCAGATTTGGAAATACCCAATGATAGTCTCCACAACAGAATCATCTAGGTGAAGTTCAGGGCCAAAAAACTCAGCACATGACTCTTAATACAAAATTAAATCTTTGACCCTTTCCACACAAGTATACACATACACAGCTGTCAAGATTATTATCTACTCTCTTAACCTTTCTACATTTCAAAGTTTTAGGATACATTTGGTTTCTTGGAAAGCATCTTACTGAATATCTGCATCACAAACAAACCTGAAGAAAATGTAAGGCCTAATTTTATTTTTGGGGACTGCCAACAGAAGGCATACAAATATGCTTTCTTCAATATTGACATGAGTGCCTAGACTCAGGGAACAAAAAGTGTAAGAAATTTTCCAGATGGACCAAAACACCCTGTTACTTGTTTAGAATCTCGCAACACAAACACTTCAGGTCTAACAGCTGCCAGAATGGGTGTGTTTGTGTGTGGTGCACGCATATGTGTGTGTATCTCTCCCTTTTTCTTGCTCTGTCTTTTCCTATTTTAGTAGAGCCTGCTCTCTGGCTTTACTTTTTTGCAGCAGTTTTTGCCAATCCAAAATATGTAGACACTAAGTTAAATCACTCGTTTTGTTTATGTGGCAACAAGTTCAGACTTCTTGCCGAAAAATGTTCTTGGCTTTGGACAAAGCAGGCTTTGAGATGCTTCCATCTGTTTTGAATACACCACAAATCGTAGTATGGAAACCATTGCTCTCAACTGGTAGCCAATTTGCTGAATAAACCTATATTAAAAAAAATCAGTATGATTCAACTGCAGACTATTTTCATATTTTTATATAATTTATTTCAAAGGAATCCAGTCCTTATATGGAAGAACTTTAAATACTTAGGTATTTTCTTGCTGGGAATAGGGTCAAGAAAGTAACAAAGATTTAAATTCATAAATTGGTATTACCAGTGAGGGGAAAAGGTTTAGGCTCCTGATGTTCTTACATAGTATTTCTCATAATGGGGCCTGAGCAGTGTTGCAAAGGTAAGCTTTGAAACTCTCAGCAGTTTCACTTCTTTGTGTCTTCTATACTCCTTGGAGAATTTGAGAGAATTTGTGAGTCAACAGTATACACAGTCTTGGACAAAGGAGGATATTAACTGCTTTGCCTTTTGTGTGTTGTGGCAATCTTGGCACATCTTTTTACTCTTCCTCTTTTCTCACTCCCATTGTGATTTCCACTTCTAGTTTTGGAAAGAGACAAGGGTTTCTTTAACAAGATGTATAGATAGTGCCAGCAATAAGGACTCCCAAACAAAACTCTTTTCAAACACATTTTCTTTGGACCCCAGGAGATTATAATCATAGAATCATAGCATATCTCAAGTTGGAAGGGACCCATAAAGATGGTCAAGTCCAATTATCTGTTCCTCATGGGGAGTTCCATCTTTCAAGACAGTCAGGAAATTTGATTTGTGTATGTGATTTTACATGAAAACTAACTAGAGGATTTACTCAAAAGAGCAGAGGAGACACAGTAATAAAACCTTGAGCAATTTTTTCAAATATGTCTTTCAACCCACAGCATTGGTGCCCACATTCTTCTTCTAAAATCCAGAGCAGAGTGGGAATGTGTTCTAACTTATCTACATTATGCAAAACTGAATCTTTCTGATAGGTATTTCTGTCTTGCGTTCCCTTCCAGGCATGGTCTGTTTTCAGAGACACAGCAAACCAAAAATATACAAAGTCCAGAAGTCAAGAGCCAGAAGCAAGGGATTCTGTGACTGTTGTGGTAAATTGCCTGGGATAAATGTCGTGTCTTATGGCTGTGTTCCAAATTTATTGCAGAAGTACCTGGCTTAGGAGAGCCAGGTGATGGAGAAGGCACCTCATACTGCAGCACCTAGTTTTTTTTAAAATTCCTAATTTTACTCCAAGACAGATGTAATATAAATTATTCCGCTGAGCTTGAGAATGTCCTGAAGTTTGAACCTTTCAATAGTCCAACTACATTGTTCAAAAAACCAAGCTGCAAGCAAAGGCTGGGCTGACATGCAGCAGAGCTGTTAATGTGTACAAAACATTGGTTTCCATACGCAATATTTAAAATATACCAGGAGAAAATCACTGGAACAAGGATCTTTACTATAGGTTTGCAGTCATTTTCAGTCAACTCTGTCAGCCATTATGTTATCCTCAATTCTTTTATGTTTAGCCAAAATTTAGAATTATATGAGGACTGCATATATGTATTCAATAAAGAGGAAACAAAATCCTGTTCCTTCATTTTTGCATGATTTAACTCAAAGATTCCCTCTTATTCTATCTACGCGTTTTTTATGGTTGCAGATGTTGTGAAGTATAACCTCAGATGATGCAGAAGTAATATCTGTAAGTATGCAAAATTAAATCAAACCTTGGAGGTGCTAATGCTAACAACTGGCCTGTGATGCTAGCTTTATTCTCTTTTCTATGTTTCTACTTCATCCTGTCTCCTGGTGTTGCCTGAACAAAAGCACTGAGAAGCAAGAGGCAGCTTTGCTCTGCACCTGGGCTGGAGCTGCTCCTCCCCTCAGCAGGGAGCAGGACAGGAGGGTGCTGCTGCACGTGTGGAACAAGTGGCAATCTGCAGTGCTGAGAGGAGCACGAGGTAGGTACCGGCTGCATACTCTAAAGATATAAAGGAGAAAAGATCTCAATTCCTCTACCATGTGTTTGCCAAGATACCCTTGAAAGAACAGACCCAAGGAATGTTAGGATAAGAATTCAATCCCATTCACAAACCCTCATCATATCTTTCACTCTTTGGGCAAAATATTGGTTAGTATTCAACACTTGTTGATCCTTTCTGCTATCAATACTATTACAAATTTAACTGATGAGATCTTTCATTGTTAAATTGCCAGTGCTGTTACAGTTTGCTCCCTGGGTGGGGACTTGTCTCTCTTTTGCTTTCCAATAAATTACACTTCTAAAAAATATTTTTTGTAATTTCTTCTAAGGACAACAGCTCATACCTTCATAGCACCCAAACCATGAAGTAAGGAACTAGTAATTAAACCATTAAACCCTCTCACTTCTCTAAATTTGAATAGTATGTGTTAGAGAGACCAGAAGGTATTTCTATACAATGAACTGATTCATTGACTCACTTATTTTGAGCTATGAACATCACATATCTAAACGTTATCCAGTTTTAACCCTTCTGCCTCTGTTTAGGATTGGTACAAAATGACCTTACATGAGTAACTTCTCAACACAGTAAATCTCTCATGCCATATAAAAAAAACTTTCAAATGACTTCTTATTGTGTTGTAATTTACACTTCACCATCTCTGAATATTTCTCAACAGACATCACTACTTCTATCTCCAATTAGATATATCATAGAAGGCATTTGTCTGCTACATTCCTAGATTTCTGTTAACTTGACAAAGTCATTGTAATCTGTAACTTTACTGAGGCATTGCTCCAGTTTGGCACTCAGCTGGATCTAGTAGTCTGATCTGGGAGAAGGTTGAGGCTCTGATGTTTACAATTACACCCTTATAAAGCATCTTGGTTCACTTCCAATTATTGCTATTTCTATAAAGCTTTCATACTTTGATGAATTTTTTGTGCCATCAAACCAAGAACTCTCATTGTTGATAGTATCACAATGTTATTAGGTAAGAAGTAACATCTAACATCTCAACTTCCATGTGCCTCCACAGAGTGAGAAGTGAAGAATTCCTCTGTTCTTCCCCACAAGCAGATAGCAGGAATACTAATAACAGTATGTATAGGCTGAGCACAATGTACGGGGAAAGCTGAGCCCCCGGGCTTTCAGCAAGTTGTCAGCTTGTGCTTACTCACACAGTGCTCCTCCACAAACCTGTTTTACAACACATATCCTTACACTCAAACCTGCTGAACATCAGAAGGCAACAGGTTTTTTTATCCTGAAGTTCTGAATTGCAAATGGAAGTGAGGGAGGCGAAAACTTGAAAGAAAAAACCCAGGTTAAAAGAGGGCCTGTCCTTCCACTGGCTGGAGCAGAGCACGCTCTCACCAGGTAACACTTGGCACAAGCATGGCTGTGACTTTTTCACTCCTTTTTCAGCCAGACACATTTTCTCCACAATCTCCTAACAATCTTTCTAATCACTTCCTGATCAAAAATGTAACAAAAGTGCTTATTTTTCTGCCATGGGCTTCTGCTGCTCAGGCTATGCAGTGTTGTCTGAGTACCTCAGTAGACCAGGGCAAACAGGGCTTTTTTTGTGTGTACACTATGTGCATATGGAGTTCTTTCTGATAAGAGTCTGTAACCACTGCAACACACATTACTTATATCAGCATATTGGAAAGTGATAGCATCACCCAGCCTTATCTATCTGCCAACCCAACATGCCAAGTGGGTACCTACAGTGACTTTCACAGCTTTGCCAGTAGTATACCTGCTATCTAGACATAAGAGTAAGCTGTGCACTTTATTTACTTAATATAAGTCCTAACTTTTGTTCTGATCTGTCCCACATCTTCAGGTTGAAATATTAGCCAGGCAGTAGTATTTAGAAGTTATATATGTCTATGATTCAGTTTTCATGCAGACAGAATATTATTATAAATTTCAGTGAGAAGAGGGAGGTTTAATTTTGAGTGGTAATTTTATAATCAGAAAAAGTATTCAAAATGCCAAAGTATCTAAATGTTTTTTACAGGCACTCATCAGAACTGGCTGAGAAAAGGTGACAACATAAAATTTTAAATCATGTAAACTTACAATAGGGTTTTTCAAAGTAGTTCTAAACAAAGCGTTCTGGCTTCCCTTTTTCTTCTCTAATGCGCTGTTCCTGTGAATGCAGTTTGCTTTGCATGCTTTGTTCTCTTTTCCTACAGCAACACCTACTGTTAAAAATACAACTGGAATTTTCAGTTACAAGTCCACGAGGTTATTTTTAAGTAACCACTAGCAGTTCAAACATTCAAAGTGATCCTAATCCTGTTATACAATGTGTTTTGTTTCCCCAACAACCTTTTTAGGAAGCAATCTCCTATCCAAACTTCTCTCTGAGTGCAAAAGACGAATTAGAGATTTTTAAGACAATCCTGAACCTGATTGAAATATCTGAACTGACATTCCACCCTGCAGTAGGTCAGTGACAAAACTCAAGATGTGGACTAAGAGTTTTTACATCCAGCACCCAACCTGACTTAAAATCAAAATATTAAAATAAAGAACAGATATTCAAAGAAGATGATTTTTATAAAAAATAAAGCCATCTTATAAAATTTGATCTGGTTTTAATTTAGGATTTCAGTTTCAGGGAAGTTTGATCCCAGGTTTTGGATGCAATTCTATCCTTAATTTCACCTAAGCTGTGAGGAAAAGTTTAGTTTTATAATTAGTGTTCATGCTTTGAAGAAAAATTATATAGAACAGAAAATAGAGACCTACAGAAAGCCCAAGTACAGTGTCCATTCTTTTAAAGAGTTAAATGAATATTTAAAATAGAATAACAAAAAACATGTACTTGGTGGCTATTAGATTGTTTTGACAGAAGGTTGGTTCACAGCTTCTGTTCCCAGATTTATAGAAACTGACAGCAGAGCTAGCACTATTTCTTCTTTTGAGAAAATGTATTCTGTGTTTCTCTGTGACTAAGGTCACTGTGTGTCATCATGTTCCGTAGAGCATGCTGCGAGCAAAGTTCAGCTCCAAGAAGCCCGTTAGCAGGCTGTTTTTCTGAAGTCATGTTCTATGTCTGTCTTTTATACCTAGAAGAATTTACAAGTTTATATACAGAAACACTCTGTGACTATGTCATACTTTGTCTGAATTTGAATTACTCGTGTATTCAAAAGATAAGCTGTTTAAATGAAACACATCATTTGATTTGAGCCAGATGAAAAAACAGAATCTTTTATTCTCACAAGTTCCTACAATGGATTTTTGTTAGCTGCTAAAGATTAAAAAATCTTTTAAAATTTCACAAATACTTCAGAAAAGAAAAGCATTTTTCATTGCCCTCCTCAGTCTTCCCTGATCCTTTGTATTTGAACTTATATTTCTTTATGCATTGGCCTGACAGGTCATGAAGATGTGAATTTCCAGAGGCACAGTGAGAAAGATTGAGTAATAGGATCAGTGAATAGGTGGCAGCCCAGTAACACCACTGGCTGTCTGGGCCAGCCAACAGTTCTTAACACTTTCTGTTAACTTTCCCTTTTCTGAACTGCCATAAATGCATTGATCTGCATATCCAAGCAATCTGTGTTTACCCATGTAGTCATGAGAGAAAAGGATATGTATTACATACATTGGAACAGGTTGCCCAGGGAAGCTGTGGATGCCCTGTCCCTGGAAATGTTCAGGGCCAGGTTGGATGAGGCTTTGAGCAATGTGGCCTAGTGGAAGATGCCCCTGGCCATGTAAAGTGGGGTGGAACTAGATTATCTTTAAAGGACTCTTCCAATCCAAATCTTTACATGATTCTGCAATTTTTGTAGACTCATGATGACAGTCCTTAGCAATCCCATCTAATATAATGTACTCCTCAAAACCTGACTTTTGTTACATTCATGTAGCAAAATACTCATGGCTCAAACTGGAAAAACCCCTAAATTTTCAAGTTCCCTACAGGGAAATGCAAGAAATACACATCACAGCACTGTACAGAGGCTGCTTTTCTCTATGAAAAGTAATTTCACTATGGATGAAGCAATTTCCTTGTTCAAATTGCCACATCAAACCAGACTCAACTAAAATATAGAAGACACATAGAAGCTGAACTGCAGGCCATACCCTACCCTAACCATTTACACTGTTTTCCCTTGTATAGTAGACTTCAAAAATATCTTTATATAAGAAATTGTCACAGGCCTGGTTAATGATCTGCATGTCCTTTGAAGCCAATCAAACTATCCCTTCTCAGCAGGAGAATTTGTGCATATAAAGAGGAATTTTCATGTCTATGAAGTAGTTTAGGCTTATTCCACAGGAAATGCAAATTTCATAAGATTTTATCTACGGACAATGTGCAATATTCACCACGATTTTGCTGCAGCATAATAATGAATAATCATGTCACGAGACTGGGTCTGGCACAGATCACAATGTGCTGTGAGTTTACAACTTATGGAGTTACTTCTTTAACTCAGCTACTAAAAGTGGAGCTAGAACTTGAAAGAAAACCTGCTGCAGTCCATGTGAAAATTTCCACTGACTTCAATATGCTTTAGTATAAGCCTTTTCAGCTGAGCGTCTCCAGTGGAGTTCAACTGATGAAAGCATTTGTATGTGGATGTGATTTGCTATGTAAACATATGATGGAATATGCTTTCTGTGGATTCTTTGGCTGGGGACAAAGAATCTGGTAAACATTCACCCCCTTCAGACTGCAGTTTCAGCAACTGAAAGTTTTGTTTTTTCTGAGAACTGTGTGAACAGAAGCTAAAGTTCATAATAGCTCTCTAAACACTACTGTCTGGTTTCTGTTAACATTTCCATTACCACGGTTTCTCAGATAGTTTCACAACAATGCTAAATTCCCAAGGATGCATTAGGAAAAGATATGAGCTCCCAGTGAGTGGGTTTTTTTACTGCACAGCTCAAGTGTCACACTAGAGATAGATTTTTACTTAGACACTCACCTAAGAAGAGCAGAATCACCGAGGGAGTCAAGGCTGGCCAATAATGACCATGCAATAAAATTGCAGGAGCAACAAAGGCTGAATGCCTACCTATTGTCAAGAAATGGTCTTGAGATAGTGGTGCATGGCTTATCAGAAACGAATGTTGTGAGAACTCTTTGTGTACTTGAGTTTCCACAGATGCACACAGATAAATCTATTTACTTGGTATGACTGAACCTTGGTAGACATAACTAAACTATCTAGTATGACCAAGATTCTTAATTTTTAAATGTTATACATATAAAATATTTTTTAATACTTTTAGTTAGAATAAAAACTTTCATTATTTTCAGCCAGTCACTTCAAAAGAACTACTACAGCTCGCATAAAAGAAGTTCTCTTGCATTTTGACCAAAATTATCTAGTAAAGCTTATTTTCACTCAGTGAAGATATACACAAGCAACTGGAGTAGCATTAACCTTTATCTTACGGAAAACTTGGAACTGACTATTCTCTATTTTAGGTAGACATCATAGAGAGACATTTCTAATGATGATAACTCCACTGATTTTGTGGATGCACTGCCTTGGCAGGAGTGAATTTACATGGAGAAAAATTATCTCATTTATAAATCAAGCTGCAAGATTCAACTTGGAAAAGGTTAAAGAATACCTCTTTCATGCACACCTGAACAAAGCCAGTAAAACTGAGAAAGCTATCTATAGGGAATGAGTCTCTCCCTGTGATGGATAAAAGCTTCTCATAATTTTGACATTGCTTTCAGCTTAAATTGCATTCTAAATATAATGTATTCTAATAGATATAGGTGCAACTGATAACATTTCACAAACTTTTCAATGGCACTGACAAGCTCTTCAGTTGAAAGAAAATTCTCCTTTCGTGTGCAAGAGCAGATTGCAGTTCCAATATCTTTCTTCCCCAGCGCACACAGAATTGATTTCAGCATCTGACAGAAGCTTCAGGAATGATCTCTGAAAGAACTAAAAAGCAGAATCCATGAAGTAAATGTAAATGAACCACAGATCACAAGTAATGTTGTCCCAAAGGAAAGAAGAATCTCCAAAACCTTCCAAGGACATACGTGCTTCCCAGATGAGACCAATGTTCTGTACTGCAGTAAGATGCAAAGTGCACATGCACTCAGGTGCTATATAAAAGATATGTGTTACATGGCTGCTTTAAGTATAATAATCTTGTGGTCCCAGAACTAACTGCTCTGCCATATTCTACTTGTGTAGACATTGGTAAAAGTCTTAGTGAGGCTGCAGATCACCAGGCGAGGACCTAAACCTTGTAATGCATTTTGAGATCTACTATAAAGAGAGATGGTAAATATGTTTCTATTACTTACACAGATATAGAGACAAAAATACACATCTGTGCGTGCACACAAGCACACGCATATAAAAAAATTTGCAAAAGGCTATCCATAGCCTTTGCAAAAGGCTATCCATATCCTGTCCATCGGCAACCATGTGGCCAACTGACAAGTACACAAAGGTTAGGAAAAGAATATAAATACTTTCTCATATAATTGTCAGACAGAAATATTCTCACTTACTTGAAGCCTTTTCTGTAAAGTTGATTATTTATTATTTATCAAAAAATCATAAATTGATCCTCGTGCTTTCACTGCCAGGAATATTTAAAGGAAGCTTTAAGGACAGTTCAGAGTCTAGGAAGTGAAAACTTCTGCTGCTCAAAAGAGGCATAAAAATGCCAGTTTCACAAAATAAGCTCTGCTAAAGTGATCAGGCTGCAGACTGAAAAATCTAGTTCAGAAGTTAAAAATGTAATACCAAACCAGGCAGTACAGACTAGATAGAACCTTTTCAGCACCAGACAAAGAGGATAAATTGGCTGAGCAACTGTCTTGAAGGAAATACTTTACTGGTCTGTAGTATCTCTGAGCTAAAGGACAAATGTTGGAAAGTGACAGAAGCTTCAGCTGCCTTCCAAAAGGTGTGTTCAGAAGGCCTTATGTCCCACAAAATCCGCACACAGGATGCTGCCGGAGCTATTTTTAGTTTTGCCTTCTTTTGTGTCTTTCTACTGTAGTGGTTCAAATCTCTTTGATTTTGTTTCTTCCAAATGATGGCTAAGTTCACTTCCAGTCCAGGATATTTTTAAAGTCTTAATTTTTTCAAAGAATATCTTTTTAAATGTCAGTATTTAAGAAATAGAATAAAGTTATAAATTCCCTGTATTTTCTTTTAGAATAAGCAGAGTTTCTCACATATTTCTTTAAAAGCATTCTTCACCAAAACAGTGACCTTGAGGGTATGAGTCTCATCTATTCATGGAAATGTTTTCTTTTCAGCTGAAAACACGGGTTCTGTGGTTTCATCCTGTATTGCAACCTTCCAACCGAAGACCATATAAGTCAAAACAGAAGGGACAGAAAGCCTCATTTATCTGAGGCAGCAGCTTCTTGCAGGTGAGAAACTAAGGTGACATCTCCACTCCATTACAATGGCGTGACTTGCTACAAGCTTGACATAACAAAATATAAACAAATCAATGCACAACTACTTTTGTTTGTGAAGACAAGCAAAAACTGTCAAAAATGTAGCATACTCAGCTGGCATTATTTGTAGACTGGCTGGCAGCCGCTGGAGAGAGAACAAGGAATACTAAAATACATTCAAAGGTCCTATTTCCAAGGCACTTTAGGGATGTGCTAGCCAGGCAATATGGGAAATGGGCCTTCCATATGTGTGTGACATCCCTACCAGATTTAAAGGTGAAGTAAAGGGACTAGTAGAGTTTCATCTAAAGTGATTATTGTTCTAGATGTATTGGCACATATTTTTCTATGAAAATTAAAATGTATGGACTCATTCCCAAAGCTCAAAAAATGAAGACTTACACCATTTTAGATTGTTCTGCAGTGCTAAGCTAGATGTTTCTGCTCTGTTGGGCATGTGTAACAGCAGACAATAAATAGACAGCATCTTCTGAAGGGATTAAAGGAAAAGCTATACCACAGTAAAACTAAGGCATATTACCTTGTCTAATTCTATACCACAATTTCAGTTTTCTGCCATTGTTAGTCCCATGTGCTGTAGACATCAAAGGCTCTGAACTTTGTCAGTATTGAGTTATCGTAAAAGCTACAGTCTTGCAATTCATCTTTAATGAGTTGTTTACATGGAAATCAAACAGCCATGGAATTTCTTGAAAATGGCCAAGGATCATTCCTAGCTCTCTGTCTCTTAAAAACAACTTCTGTGGCCATACAGCAACTATCATTGAGTGAGATTCACAGCTGTAATAAAGTGGTTTACTGTTTAACTCTGAACAGTTTTTTTGTTTATGTGCCCCAGCCTATATTTTCTAAAATATATACCATCTCTTATTGCTGCAACCTGGAATTTACCAACAGTATCAGTAATAAATCACAAGCAACTACTCTTGCTTTTATTCCTCTCTGAGGAATAGAGTGGGAGCCTTTATACACAGCTGTCTGGACTTGGATCATTTTCAGATAGAAGCATTATTTATGCTCTAAAGTGTCCCAGGAGCTGCCTAGACAGAGTTGTACAGAGTTAGGACCTACCTATTTTTACATGTGGGGCAACCAAGCAAGATTCATAACGGAAAATTTAATTCCAGATCTGCATTTAGCTGAGTCTGGACCATTCATATGCACACACAAAGTCCATACAAACTGCATGAGAGGTCATTGGACCTTCAGCATGATCACTTCAGGAAAATGCTGACATTTTCACTAGTTTTGCTATATCTGTTTACTCCTGTGTTCCAGTTTGTTCATTTTTCAAACATCTCTTCTTTTCTTGATCTCACTATCTTTTTTTCCAAATTATTTGTTGTTGGTTTGTGTTTTAGTCACCAAGAGTTTTAGTTCAGTTGTAAGATATACTGTTCCATGTAAGCACACTTTGACACTGGATACAAACCAGGATGAAGTACATAAAACCTGGGCTATCACATCAAAGGATTCTCAGTAAATTTACTCTTTAACCTTATTACTTTCAGCATTTTTAATTATACTTTATGAGTTAGGGTCATGAGTTTTGTGCATTCAGTTTGTAAAGGGATGCTCTATTCGGTGCAAGAGTTAATCCTCCCATTTTAACTGTACTCACACTCTGCTATCAAAGCTCTCAGTAGCAGCAGCTTGTTGTGTGTATTAATCCAGTTTTTTAAGTTCTCTGGGATGAAAGACACTGCAGAAATGCAAACCCCTACCTACTTACTTAATAAGAAGCCAGAAAGACTAGCAGGACTTGCATAACATTTAAATTTGACAATAATACCATTTTGTCCCCCTTTGTTTTGAACTAACATGTGACTTAAAAATCATCTTTAACTTGCCAATCTATGTGTAAAAAGACCAAAATATGTTAAATAAAATGTCTGGTCGAGTTTTTTTCTAGCCTTTTAAAAAAGAGAAATACCAGAAAATCTAATATTGTAATTTAGACTATTTGTGTGCTCAAAGGAGCAAGTAAAGATAAGTAACTGCAACAAGGTGTAATGTTATTCAATTAATGTCATACTATGTAGTAATATAGTTACAATTATCTAAAAATGGCCTATCAGACAATAATAGGTGTTCAGTGTTTTTTAACTGAAAGTTTATTTAGAATACCTATGAGCTTTATATGAAGCTGAATAAACCTGTAGCCCGTATCCTCAACAGATTGGCATTTTACTGGGATTTTAATGCAAGGCTTCTGTGGCAATAAAAAAGGACTAATTTTTAAATGTAGCTTGCAAGCAGCTGGGTAACAGCAGCAGTGTCATATATCAGATAAATGGGATATTTGCTGGGACAGAAAGGTGGCTCTTGAAGCTTGGCTTCATGTGTGTGTAAGTGTGATCTTGTCCCATATTCCTGTTATGGGTTTTTTTTATGGCTCATCTGCAAAAATGCCAAAGCTTAAGTGAGAGATACAAAGTGGTATAGATTGTTGGTTCACCAGCAAAGCACAGTTATCATGCAGGAAAACAGACTGTTCAGTGTCCATGGGGATAGGCAGTTTTAATGAAAGGGAGCAGTGAGGGTAACCCTTCTAGAGACAGAGTTCCTGTATTAAAATGAAAGAATTTCTAGGAGTATGGACAGATGCATATCAAGTAGACACTTGATTTATAAAAAAATAATTGAAAATAATTGACCTAACATTTCCCAAGCAACCAGATACAGTACTTGATTTGAAATGCGGTACAGCTAAATAAAGTTATTTCACTCTGAACAATGCAGAGAATAAAGGCAGAAGCTGGACAGACCCTCTTTCCTAGTAAGGTAACAACAGACAGGAACAACTTTCTGAGTTACTCTGTTTACTTCTAGCGGTAGGAACTGACAGGACCCACAGCTACAAAGCAAAAAAGGATGGATCTGTTTCATGAATTAGAATCTACCTCTGAAACATTTTCTACTTTTCTAAAGAAAAGGTTGCCAAAACACATTTTTAATTACTTTCAGAGATATTTTTGTTTCTCTTGTCTACAGCTGTCCCTTATTGAAGCATTTAAAAAAATCAAATGAAATCTTCTAAAAAACATTCTGCTCAGAAGCGGTTCTTGTATATCACATACTCACCATTCCTTGACAGTTTCATTCCTTTGAATATTGGAATGAAAATAACTGCTTCATAATAGATGTTTTTGTTTCTGCTACTTATTTTCTGTTTGTACAATAAGTCCTTGGATTTAGAAACATATTTAGGCTTAAGATATCCCTAAAAATACCTAATAAAGCAATAACATTATAAAAATATAAACCACTGGCAATTGCATGTTTTCCATTCCCCAGAACAGGCAGAATGGGATAGACTGAACCAGAGGAAGGGTTGTGTCCTTCTCTTTGTGTGTATAAATGTAGCAGAATAACACATCATTAAGGAAGACAGAATATAAAAATTTGAAACTTCTAACAGTTTCCAACAGGAACTTGAAGAATCAGTGTCAAGGAAAGGATTCAGGGTAACTTTTTTGAGCAGTATTTTGTAGCATCCTTCAAGAATCATGACAGAGGACATACTAGGGACAACATAGCTAAAAGCATTCCTGAAGTCATGCTGCTCTTCAGCTGCTGTAAGACTTTTAGCAAAGCCATCTGTATTTCAACATATATGCATTGGTACTTCAGGAGCATGTAGAGGGAATGAAGTACTAATATTTGTACCATCTGGCTTGGAGTCTTTAGCTGAAGTACTTTCTGCATTCTGACTATAAGTAAAAAATGAGTACATATTTATAGTATTAGCAGTTCTACTTCTAAATATTTGTTTACAGAAGAGGCAGAATGGAAAAGAGATAAGGATAGCTTTCAAATACTATTTTTAACCATAGAACACTCCGTTTCTATTGTTCACATTAACAGAAACAAATGCAACCTCCACATGAACCAAGCTCACTCTACGCAAGCTCTTGAAAAATAAATATATGCATAGAAAATAATCAACTACTCTTTGAAAAAGGATATAACAAAGAATTTGGTGGAGTTTCAGAGGTATAAAAGGACCATCATACAGATGTATAGACTACCCATGTTCACTGTTTTCTACAGTGATTCCTAAAGATTTCAACTGCTTAAGTAAGCCTTAAAGGGTATGTAAATACCAGGTTTAGAGAACCAAACATGGCATTCCATAACAAGCTTCTTTCTTCTTCATTTCTACAGACATCACAACAGTCCACAGTTCTCTGTATCTCTGTATCACCTACTTTTAGACAGAATTCTGTGCAGTCTTTAAATAGGACCAGGATTGGTATAGAACCAATATGGAGAATATAGAGAGCCTTTGGTTGTCCTCTTCAGTGCATAGATGTACGCCAGAAATCATAGTCAGCAAGAGATAAGGCTGGTACAGTTCTGAAGGAAGCCAAAAGGAAAGTCACAGTCCTATTGCTGGTGGGTCCTAGGGAAAAACTGAAGATAATTAGTAATAGCTCTATCTTCCTATGTCAAAACTATAATGCATTAGTTACCCATTTTAAAATTCACATTATTTACTTATACAGCATTTCTAACTTCTGGGGTAGGCATTCTAGAGATTGCAAATCAATTTGTGTCAGTCTCTTATGCTTCTTCAGAAACTGTACTAACAATTTGGTAATTATTTTATCCAGAATTTTAGTTTAAAAAAGAATATTGTGTCCAGCCATCAAAAAACTTGTTTTCTGTGCAAGGAAACAGCCCAAAGGGCTGCATGTTGATCTCTAAAGTTTCAGGCCCATTATGCTGCAGAGTAGCATAAAAATGATGTTTTAATCTTTTTTTTTTCTAATATATAGAGATAATAGCATTTTACAAGACAGAAGTTACTTCTGTCACAACCTTATACTCTTAGTTGCATGTGAGATTCAACTATGGAACCTTGGCTCACATTCAGCAGTAGCCATCTTTGTCCTTGGAGAATATTTAGAGTCACAGAGGTGGATTACTGAGAAAAAAAAACTTTGCCACTGAAATGGGACATCAGTAATAGAAATGAACCAGAACACTGCACATAAATTTGTAATTAGGGGCCTGATTCTGCAATAGTCTGAGTATTTCCTGAATGGTTTGGTGCTGAGTACCTTGAACTCATCAAGTGATGTCATGGGTTTAGTTTGTTCAATAACACAGCACTGCGGTGAGAGGAATGTACAGAAGGTTATTTAATAGGAGATGCATTTCAATTGCTATTCAAAGGCAAAAAATCAAGTCTCAGAAAACTGGAACTTTTTGGCTGAGACTGCACACATCCTGTGCCAACCAAGTCATTAGAACACCTCACCTGAAGTAGAGAGAAAGCCACTTCATGAATTAAATGGCTGGACAGATGCCCAGCTAAGCATATAGACTCCCTTTCACAGTCAAAGCACCCTCACAGAATTAAAATTTGATGTTATCCAAGCCACAGAGCCACTTTTCTTGGTACTGATTACAAGGATAATGTGCAGCTGTGTTGGTTGGGCTTGAAAACTGTTCAGATTGGCTCTGAGTTTGTTTTGCTTCAACTGTCTTACATGAAAAAGAAATTTCCCTCATAAATCCATATCTGCAAGCATGCTTCCTTATCACGCATTACGTGTTTACCCATGAGGAAGAAAACACTGTTCTATTTCCTAGAAAGTCCAGATCAACAAGTTCATATAAACATTGGAACAAGTTGGTATGATCATCTCATCGTATATGAAGGAGGAAAGAAACAATGAAATCATAGTGAATGAATTATATCTGATGAGGCATAAATTCATCTGCCCAGAAGATGAATTTATTTATTTATTCTGTTATGTTATTTATTTATTTATTATTTAAACTTTTTTCCTCATTGATTTAAATAGAGATAGTAGGGAAAAGATATTTTTCACTTTTAAACTAGGTCTGTGAACTCTATTAAGAAATTTCCAAACTTTCCACCATCTCCTTATATCAGAAAAGGACTTTTGGATTCAGTGCATCATTGCTAAAAAGTACTGAAATAGAAATTAGCAAATGCTGCTTTGTTTGGAGGAGGACCATTTAGAGTTTTAACAACAAAAAAATGACACTATTTAGTTTTGAAGTCTAACAGTGCTAGAAAATATCAGTCTTATTTTATAGCATTTCATTATCATAGGAAGTAAACTCACAATGTAAGAATCATATTCCCACAATGACAAATATAGAGTAGTAAAGTTTTTTTTTTTCTATTCCTAAGTCTTCTAGTCAATTTACAACCTGAAATCCAGAAACTTGGATTGTAAGCTTGCACCTCTGATACTTCAAAGAGTGCTTTTCTACTTACCATCACTATAGCCTAAAGCACCAATGTAACCTAATTTTTCATTTTCCTTTGCTGAACTGGAAAGACCAGCAATGGCATACAGGTACCCAAACTCTTTTGAGTGCAGGCAAAACTTAAATGTATACAGAAGTTGTGGCAGGATTACTTAATAAAAATTTCCATCTGCAAAAAGCAGTTCTGGGGACATGCAAGTGAGTTCACATTCAAAAATTATGTCAAATCTTCCAAAAGATCTCAAATTTTTATGTCTAGTCAGAATGAACAAGATTTATTGATTTTTTTTCTCCAAAAATCTTTTCCTATTTCTTCCTCTTTTAACTGAAGAGTGTGAAAATCTACTATATATACACTTTGTTATGTACATTCTTAGTTTCAGTCCTCTTGCTGGATTTAATTTCAAAGTTGATGTTAATTCAATTTCTTATGGAATAAGACCCAGATAAGATGGGATCAAAGACTTATTTTTTCAATTAAATCAGACTCCTGGTTCTGTAGCTATCTAGGTAAGTTAGAATTCAAAGATTTTACCCATTCCTTTTGCTGAACTGTAAATTTCCATTACTCTGTTTCATATTATCTATGAAGGCTTTTATAGCCGTACAAACTGAATAAGGAAAATAATTTTCTTGTCAACACTTTACCCAGAAATGACATTTTGTACTTTATTATTGCTCCATATGAAGAAATTCTGCAGAAAACCATAGAATAACAGAATAGTTTGAACTGGAAGACACATTTAAAGGCCACCTATTCCAACACTTCTGCAGTGAGCAGGGATACCTTCAACTACACCAGGTTTCTTGAGTTCCTACATCAACTGTTTCCCCTCACATTAATGAAGGCAAATAGTTATTGAAAATGTCATTATCCAGGCATAAATGAACCTTATTTCAGGTACATGCAAATAACTTTGCAGATAATAAACAGGAAATTTATAGCTTTTTTTCAGTTACAGATGCTACATTCTAATAGAGAAACAAAAGTTGGTGAAGGTGTTCATGCCCAAATTTTTAAATAAATTTCAGTTAAATTGCTGCAATGGAAAACTGTCTTTCTGTGAATTTTTAGAGTAAAATACAGAGTAAAGTATTTCCTTCTTAGTGCATCCAAACTGCTTCTTACTCGAGTTTTTCTGACATTTTCCACTGTCTGAGATTTAAGATAGGAAAGGGTAAAAATTTTTCATAAGAATAGCTTTCATCAGGAGGATCAGAATTTGAACCCAAGTCCTCTCCCTGGATAAAGAATGTGTAAGTAACCACATATTCAGGAACACTAGCTGTGGTACTGTCAGGATACCTCAAAAGACTGTCTGACAAAGTAAGAATCGTGTAGACAAGAGCCCAAGCTAGAAAGCACTTTCTTGGGATATGATAAATAAGAAAATAATTTACAATGTTCTAATGGGCATGTTCTTTTCAAGAAATCAATAAAAGCCTAAGGCATGATCAGCAGAAAATATTTTGCAGGATTTGAAGTGCTAGAAGTGATGACTGTTACAAGTCTTCTGCAAAAACAAGCAGAATTTGTGTAAATAATTGGCCAGAGTGCACAGAAGCAATGTGGGGAGAAGTCTATGCTCTTAGTACAGACTATGGTCTTAGTCTATGGTCTCAGCATTCATTGCCTGTTTCTTGAGAGAGACTTTAATTAATGCTTACTGCTTTTTTGCAAGCAATAATATCCTCTCCTACCTGCCCTAACTGGACAATTAAATGGTTTGTGACTGATTTTCAAGAGTTAGAACAAGTGACATCTGGCATTACTTTCTTTCTAGTTCTGCAAATCAATTCAGTATATGCAGTCCATACTTGGCTCCCAAAGATGCAATACAAGTGATTTATCAGCTGCAAATTTGTCTAAAAGTGCCACATAGCATGTTGGACATTGCTTCTAGAAATGAAACTCAGGTGTCTGATATTTAAAGGCTAAAAATCAATAGCTTGAATTCCTTCATGAACTGTTTCCCCTTCCATTAATGAAGGCAAATAGTTATTTAAAAATTCATTATCCAGCCATATAAGAACCTTATTTCAGGAAAAGCCAAGTTTTCCATATGATTAGTTTGACACCACCACCCCCTTCCTCCTCACACACAAATCTAAGGGCAAACACAGCCTATTCAGAGACTGAACTTTATCTGACTCTTTTTTTTTTTCCCTCCCAGTCATCATCCTCCAACTGCTTTGATGTTACAAGAGATTACATTGAGGTATGATTAGAAGGGATGCTGGAATTATGCCCACCTCTCCTCCCAGGATTTTTAAGAGAGATGTGAGTAGAACTTTCAGACTTTGGCTGAAGATGAAAGACTAAAAATATGAAGTGTGGAAACAAGAAGAACTCACCACACTCTCTGTAATCAAGTAGAGCTCTCACAATTTTCTTGTGTGCAATAATCTCACATTAGAACCTCCTAAAAGGAAACAGAATAGTTTATTAAAAGCACAGTTAGTATCAGTTGTCTAGAACTGTTTTGCAAATCCAGATAATGAATGTTTTTGTTTAGTTCTTTAACTGAGGTTAAAGATTAAAAAAAAAAAATTAAAATACCTGTTTATTCATAAAAATAGGGTTTGTACATTAGAATCTTGGTGCATTTTTTGCTACCAAGTATCTAGTCATAAAACAGCACTTGAAATACAGAACCCTGTAGTGTGATGGTATGCTTTATTCCTGAGGAGTTAATAACTCATACTCTTCCAATACACATCTCTGTTCCAGGAGCTGGAACAGAGCCCTCTAAGGTGCAGGTCCCACAACCCCATCAAAAGTCTTTGCAGAAAGCAGTTGCTGTCTTGATCTTTACCCACACCTCATCTCTCACATTTCACAAAGTCAATAGGAAAAAAACCCTTCTGAATGTCTTTACATTAGGAAATGATTTTGACTAAATATTGCAACCTGCAATAGAATTGCTGAACATGCCATTAACTAGCAAATTATTAAGTGCAGCATTTAGGGAATTATTTTTTAATAGATAACAAAAGTGCTAAAATTAAACTTTCCTCAATTTATCAGAAAATTGTTTTATGCAATTACTACATGATAAAACTAATTCTCACTAAGACCTGGTGAGCAAGCAGCATTAATCCTGCATTTTGACCATCAGCCAATGTAAAACTTTGCTCAGATTTAACAAGTAATAATGCTGTGAGACCTGTGTTGGGAACAAAATCCAAAAAACAGTATCTAAATGTGATAATCTATTTTTAATTTGACACATTTTTTTTTCCAGATCACAAAAAATGGTTGGATGTCATAGAAAATATCTGTTCTTCATGTTTTATGAGTGCTATGGATAAGTACAGAGCTGAAAAAAATACTGCATAGGGTGCAGAGCAGTCATACAGAATTTTTTTCCATTATAGAGATTTTCCTGTTTGATGCCTCAGCACACATCTCAGACAAAATTCCATAAGGATTTTCCCAAATAATTTCAAAGCAATCCAGAGAGAATAGGGCTTGAACAAAGCTGAAACAATTCAGCTTTCTGAATTTTCTGTGTAACTCAACTGTTTATTTTCTGCATGATTTTGGTCAAGATTACAGGTATGCATCAGGTTACTCACCAGAATTTCAAAGGACCATGCAAAGTAGGGAAACCAAGTCTAATTAAAGAACAAATGTGCTGCTCTTATTACCAAGCCAGTAATGTCTTAACTGTGGCTCACCAGAATATCCAGCATTTCTTGCACCACAAGCAGTAAGAGAGGTTTTGAACAGGAGATTGGACTAGATGGCCTCTTGAAATATTTTCCAATTCATTTAATATCATTAAAAATGTCATGTTCTAAATGTCAAGTTGTTTTGCGGTGCTGGTTATAGACCAGAAGTAATAAAAACAGTAATTAAAAAAATACAATTAGACTTTCCCATTTGTAAGATTTTTATGTTTATATGTGGGCTTATATTGTAGGCTTATTTGTAGTAAGGCTTATAAATAGTTTTCTTCCATATTCAGGTAAGCAATCTTTTCTAAATTTATGACTATTCAAAGTGCTGATATTTAGTCTATGTTCCTTGAGGAAAAAAACCCAGAACCTATCAAATTCCTAATATATTAGTGGTGTTTATCAAACTCAAAATGTGTTCTCTGAGTAGTAAACAACTCACAGCAAAATACTTCTAAGTTTGTGCGTTTGATTATCACAGTCAGAAATGCCAAAACAATAGTATTTTGAAGAACTAAGACTACTCCCTCACACTGATTGACAGGGTCATTTAAATATAAAATTTTTGTGATTTCATCAGTAAATTAAGTAATCAAAGATTTATTCCAGAAGCAAATAGGAAGCTATGAGAAATCAGGCAGTTACATAAACTGCCCTTTGTTCTTAAACAAATGGAAAGGAAACAGATATGTCAAGATTAAGAACGCATAATGAAAAATAAGTGTACTGGAAAAGCAGCCGCTCCTGAAATAACTGATCATTTGTATGAACTTTTGGGTGGGCAGATACTGGAGTGCACCTTGGTGTGATTGGTCCTGACTAAGTCAGCTGCAGTGAAAACTAGACTTGCAGTAAGAAAGATACATATTAAATTATTTACTGTTTGCCAGCTGCTACCCTCAGCTCCTTATACATTATGCCAGAATTCCTGGAGCCAACTGTTACTTCCCCCAAGGTTTGACTCTGCATATATGAAGGGAATGGGTATCCTGCTCTTGACTACAAGTGGAGAATGACTAAGTTCTGAACTTGATATACCTAAAGTATGAAAAAATCCTCAATTATCACAAACTGAAGTCAAGTCATGGTTAACACTGTATTGTTATTCTCACTAAAACCCTTGACCTTACTCACCATAGCTACAGTCAAAAGCTCAAAATTTGCTTTTAAAAATAGAAGTGAAAATCCAGCCTGGCCTGAAACTAGGAAAGAGGCATAGATCCTCACCTATGAAATTTCCAGGAGGAGGCTGCAGCAAGAAACATCCATAGATCACCCAAAGGAGATGTCCCCTCCATTGCACTGCATCTGAGCAGACTGAACCTTCTCAATAGATGTGGGTCCTACAGCAAGCACTGACTTTGCTACAAGACTTTTTCTTGGACAATTCATCTTCAGTATTTCTCAGAATGAAGTTTTCTGAGAAAGACAATGTCAATTGGAATCATGATATATTTTAGGAAGATTTTTTTAGAGGGGAGAAAAAAATATTTCTTCACACTTAATATGCATTTGGCTTATTATGACTCTGCCTCTTCTGCCAGAATGGAATCTGTATCACAGAAAATCTTAAAACACCAGCCAAGTATATGCAAAGATTGTTGTTGAACTAAATTTCTGCAGGAACTCTGTCTCATAATTTTATTCGGAATTTTCATAGAAAAAAAGTGGTGATATTTGTTTTCCTTCAAACTGTTTTTTGACCAGTGCTGGGCATCCAAATAAGAGTAAATTGCAATAAGTACATTTACGTTACATAAGTACTCCTAATTTCAGTCTTGTCTGCTTGTGTGGTTTTTTTAAGCTATAAGAGAAAACATGCTTTGAATCAGGAATTCAGCAAACACCGTGTTTGAAGCTGGGTTGCCCTGAGTAACCCATCATAACTTTCTGCACAGCTTCATCAGGAAAGGTAGCAAGTGCCCAGGCAGAAATCTCTCACATACTGATCAGGAAATCCTGTTGGAAGTTGGTGTGAGTGCCTTCAAGAACAGTTGTGAATTAAATTCAGAATATGCTTCAGCTGCCACACTATATTCACAGAAGAAAGGATGAGCCTAACTTGTATTTTAAGGAAAAATGACATGAGCGATTAACTCCAGGAGGGAATTTAGTGCTGCAGATCCTGTGTAAGAGGATGCATCCCTGTAGACTGGAGGAAAGAGTCTGTGGAATGTGATTTGAGATTTCCCCTCACTTCAGATTAGATATTGGCTGAAATTCCTTTTTAGCAATACAGCTTTATAAACCTTTCACTTCAAACCTATTGTGAAGTTTCATAGTAATAAAAACTGGGTGGTTTTGTAGAGTAATCTAGGGGGAAAGTTCTTTTAAAAACTAAATTTCATGGTGTCAAACTTTATTGAGTATAGTCTCTAATTTCTTTTCCTTTTTATTGCCAAAAAAAAATGACAAGCACAAATTATCAAGATATTTTCAGCATAGAAATAAAGCTGTATGTATTATTACTTAGATCAGCCCGAGCAGACTAAGACATACTTCACTTTCTAAGATCAGTCTTGAGTTTCTTTAAATAAAAGGAAGACACAAGATGAGCAAAATATATGTAACAAAAATGTTTAAATAACAGTTTTGTTAAAGTTATTTAATCCCACAGGTGTACATTTTTTTATTAAAAGTTGTAAAATAAGATAGAAGTCCAACAATTAAAAAGATTTGACAGTGAAAATTCTGTGGCTGCTCCACCCTGTCCTAAATCTTAAAATGAACAGTAGCAGGAAGGCATGTGTGCTCTTAGAACAATTTCTTCTTGTTTACAATTGCAGTAGGCTAAAATGAGTCATTGTTCTGTACAAATAGAAAACTGTGTGCTCACAAAAAATGTTTTGGCACTATCTGCAAAGTTTCAGTAAATTAGAATGTCAGAATGATATATGCAATTTTTTTGAATATAAATTTGTAAGTCATGGTGCCAACAAGAATTAAAAGATATACAATTTCTTGGAATTCTTTTTCATACTGATAACCTAGAGGACAATATCTATTTTTATTTGCAACTGCTGAAAGGGCAGGAATTATAAAACTTAAACTGAGATTATTGCAATATTTGTCCCTCAGGAATTTTTGAAATAGAGCATTTTCTAGGGTTAAAAAATTATATGCAGCATTTTAGAAAATGTTAAAAATTGTTATCACCATTAATTTCTCCTTATACACATAATAAATATAGTTTTTGTGAAAGGTTCCTATATTAAAACATAAACTGTAAAGATATAATTTTTAAAAGTTTCCTGTACTAACCAGGAGCATGACAGTTTTAGTGATAATTCAAAGACAGTAAAATAAGACAAGCACTTTGTGCTTGAAAATAACTCAGGAATTAATTTTTAAGTGTAATTCTGCTTGTTACATTTTGGCATAATGTCTACATAAATACTACATCTTTTCTCACTTAAAAAAAATTGCTTTTTTCTTGCCTTTAAAAACTACCATACATTTCAGTAAGTTATCGAATCAGTTGGAGAATAATGCATACAATACATAAACACAAACTTCAATATATATTACAAAAGATCCATGAAGGATTTAATCTATTCTTCAGCCTCAGTGTTGAAACATAAGCTGACCTCAGCTGAAAAAAATGAGGTCAAGGGGTTTTAGGCTAAGAATGAACCATGCTACTTGTCTAAAAATTCAGTGAAGTAGATAAAGAGGCTAAAATCTTTGTTTCAGGAATGGAAAATCAAACAGAAAGGAAACATATTCCTTCCTGTAAATATTCTCCATGAACTAACTACTAGAAAAGTAAATCCCATGTACTTTAGCAAATATTCTAAGAAAGAGTATTTGTGTTTTGTGGTAGCGGAGAGCATCAACATAGAAGAGGGCTTTTGACTTTCTTTGAAGGTCACAAAAGGGGCAGAGCAACAAGAACTTTTAAAGAAAAATATCCTGTCACATCGAAATCAAATATCAAAACTCACTAGAAAGTACAGAGAGAAAAGCATTCACAGCAAGTTTGCCAGTCAATTCTCTATTGACCCAAAATTTTCCATATAAATGAAGAATTACCTAAACAACCATATCAGGTCTATTGTGAAAGCCATTTGGTATGAATGAAAATACTAACCCAGATCTGTTTGCAACTCTCTGATGATGTTAAAGGTGCTCTTGTTTTGCTGTGTTTTTCATAATAAGAAAATACACAAAGGAAAACAGTCCTTACCTCTGTGAAAATCAAAATTCAATGTACCCAGGAGTTGTGAAGTTGCACCTTTATTTCTCACTGTATCTGAACCTACATGCAGGTACAAATTAGGGAAATGAAAATTTTAGTGGAAAGAATGAATGAACAGTTATCAGAGCCTCCTATTTTCACTAAGATTAATTTAATGAGTAGAAATACTAATAATCCCATAAAACTTGTGTAGAATATGAAATTTAAGAAATTGAATGGGGTCAGAAGTGTTGGCTCTTTCCCTGTGTTTCCTGTCTTTTCTCCATGGATTTGGCAGTGAAGTTCATTAAGTTCACAACAGAAATTTCTGCTACTTCACAACACATCTCATTATGAAAGGGATTTATAAAACCCATGCTGATTGTAGCAATGGGGGCTGTCTTACAGAAAAAGCAGTAGCTGGGCAGGTAAGATTCCTAGAATTTCATGCAGACCGTAGATGAGAGCAGAATGGGAAAAGACTCGTTAACTTCTCATAGAAAGTCCCCTTCAGTCACTTTGACCTATCACTGCTTGAAAAATCACATCAAAGATTATTTCAGAGCTCTTTCTGTAATTTTAGCCTCAAAAGAGGTGTTCAGACTTTCTGAGGCAAGTCACTAGGGTTTATTTGAACTACAAAGCATCAATGAAAGCTGCTGGTTCAAGAAAACAAATTATAATCAACTTTCATTGCTATTAAAACACATCTGTTTTGGCTACATGGGATCCAAATGAAATCCCATGTGAATTAATGTGTAAAACCAGCCAAGTTTAACAAGTGTTTATGACTTTCTGAAGTAAATGTCATAAAAAAGACTTTATCATTGCTTTGATTTCTGTTCCACACAGAAAAATTCCTTAGGATTTTGCAGATTAAATATGAGAAAATATACAGAATTTTAAACAAAATTTTAAAATTAGGTGTGCACCTCATTGTATCATAGATAAGCATTCTACTTTGAAGAAACATCTTATCAATTTATAAGGAGAATGGTGTGGATAAAATGCAATCACTTGACCAACCATCCCAATAACCCACCTTGAAAGAGCTGTTAATTTCAAATACAAGTTAGAATAAGTCAGCACAAAAGGAACAACAGAGAAGCAGACAGAAGAGAGACAGGAAAAAGCTGGAAATTCAGTATTAAATTCTTCTCTCAGAAAGTTGAATGTTGATTTTACAACATCAAAAATATAAAAACCTTACATAAAAAAAATTAATCTCTCTATTCTGCAAACCATACTGTTTCTTGAGAATGTGTATATGTACTGGGAATTGGGGAAAAAAAGGCACAGACTTTTTAAGCAGGAAGGCTGTACAAATACTACTTCCTTGACCACTGTCTGAAAAGTTCCATTCTGATCCTTAAATTTTTCCAGAGCTTATGAGGTTAGATCTCCTACAAACAGTTTTGTATTCAGTTTTCTATAGAGCTATTTGGAGAAAAGATGAGTTTACTTGCCCATTATAAATTAATGTAATAGCCTTTATATTTTCTTAAGTCCCAGCTGATTTTCCACCATAGTGTTACACAGATGTCTACTGACTTTTAAAGAGATAACTGTTATATAGGTTGGACAGGATTTCTTATAAAACACAATTTGTAGGGAAATATCAAACTGACCAAAAGCATTTCAGGAGTCCCAAGGATTTTCCAGACTACAAATCCAAAAAACAAAAAGGAAAAAAGCAATGGACTTAAGAGGCTGTTGCCTTGCGATGTTTTACACTGCAAGTCCAGAGGAGGGCCACAAAATGGTCAGAGGGCTTAAACCATATGTTTATGTGGAGACAGACTGAGAGAATCAGGGTTGTTCAGCCCAAAGAAAACTCTGGGGACACCTTACTGCAGCCTTCAGGTATGTAAAGGACACCTAACAGGAAAGATGAGGACAGACATTTTAGCTGGGCCTGTTGAGATAGGATAAGGGGTAACAGTTTTAAACTAAGAGAGGGTAGATTTAGACTAGATATAAGGAAGACATTTTTTACAACACACTGGAACAGATTGCCTGAGGAAGTGGTAGATGACCCATCCCTGGAACCATTCCAGGTCAGGCTGGATGGGGTTCTGAGCAAGATTACCCACTGAAGATTAGACATTGCAGGAGTGTTGGACTAGATGGCCTTTAAAGGTCCCTTCCAACACAAAGTACTCTATGGTTCTGTGTGTTTCTATTGCTATTGCACACACCACTGAGCATAGAAATTCCCATCTTCCTTTTAGACATGGATTTATGTTCTTCATAGATACCCAGATAATGATAATGAAGAAAATATAAATAAATAAATAAATAAATAAATAAATAAATAAATAAATAAATTTATTTTTTAAAGTCATGAGTGCAGAAATACTAGTGTAAGGGAAAAAATTGAGAAGATTGGGTTAGTAAAGATGGAATTAGTATATCCAAGATTTGATCAGTAAAGGATTAGCAAATGTGATTGCATTGATAAAGAAATTGTATAAAATAGCAAAGTATTCTATTCACTCATTTGTTTGATTTATTTTTATTAATTGTTCTGGCAGGTATACTTCATTCTGATACACATATGGGATACAACACAAGCCAAAAATATCTCTGCTCTACCATGTCACTCCATAATAATACTTCATAGTGGGATCTTATTTCTCTGTTCTGCTACATTTTCACCATAGTTGAAAAACATTTGATATTGTTAAGACTTCTGCACCTATTGGAAGCCTTTAAATTTATCAATGAGTTTAAATGTTACTTGGAGAAATACAGGAAAAGGGACTTGTCCCTCACTGTGATGCGGCACCAGGGCTTTGAGTTCTCTTTTTTAAGCTAAGAAATTATCCATAAAAATAACATTACAAAAGTGTTATTTGTGTGTAGAATTAAGCACTTAACAATTATGAACTGTTTGAATTTTCATTCTTCTTGACTGCATTATGATACAGCCTTCAACTACTACTACTACTACTACTTCTACTAGTCTTTTCTTCAAGCTCCTTCTCATCCCATATCACACTTATGAACTGTGCAATGCTGACAAATGAATTAAAATGAGCATTTCACAGACTGCCAGTAGAGAATGTTCTAGCTAACAAGCTTATTACCTTATTGGAAGTCATGTCTAAACATATGAAATGTTTAATGCCAAGTTCAGTGAAGAAATCATACCACAACCCACAGTAGCTCATGGAATTCGTCTTGTCTTCCTTTTGCTGGCAAAACTGGCAGCCAGGGTCTGAAGAGTGATTGACTTACACCAGTAATTGTTATTTTTAATTAAGATCACATGCAGTCCTTCAAATCTGTGTCTCCCCTTTGCTAAACAAGATAATAATCACTCCTTTTGCAGATTTGTGGTGAAAATTAGTAATATCTGTACACTTCTGAGGTAGTATTGAAAGATGGAATAAAGAGGTGGATAAGGGGATTAATCACTTTCTCTGAAAAGCAGAATTTGAATACTGCAAAATGTATGTAGTGCTGGACTCTTTTATTGTTAGTTATTGAGGATTATTGTTTTTATCAAGGCCTTTAACAAATTGGGCACTGTTTTAAACTATGCTTCACAAGAAGTTTTCTGTAAAAATTGTCTTTAAATACACCTTTGCAATTAACTAAAATGTAAATCACTATAGTAAATAAACCTTTAGTCATCATTCCTTTACATACTTATTCATTTAACAGAATTTAGCATTCACTTGATTTCTGATGTTGCTTAAATGAAGATTGAAACTTGTTTCAGAGACTGAGGTAATGGAATGGTGGTTCTGTGAGCAGCTGCAAACTTAACTTTGGCACAGTGGCACCTATTAATAGCTTATACCCTTTACACCTTATTTCTATATTACCAAGATTGACCTGGAAATTCTCAATATGGAAAAAATAATGGCGCTTTATGCCCAAATCTTCTAACATTTAAATCATCTTATAGATCCTCAAGAACTGTACTTGAAGCAACTGGAACAAAAGTCTGCTCATAAGGTAAGAGGCCCAAAAATTATGAATTAAGATTTTAAAATTGCTTTAGATGACACAGAATATATAAATTAATTTAACAAGAGGAATGAGAGATGTTTGTATATAGACTTTTGCACCAACTGAAGACCAGATTTCAAAAACATAATATGAAAGATGCCAAGCATTATATCCTAACCTACTATTAAATAATAACACTGAAAGACCTGTCATTTATTTCACTGTGAACAGTTATTTATTCCAGCTCCCAGCAGGACTCTGATTAAAAAAATTACTAATTTGCTCTGAATTTATTCCACAAGTATCTAAAGAGGAGGAAGCATTGGGAAGAATTTTGCATCACTGCAGATTTTCTTCTCTAAAGAAACTGGAACATTTTCATTGTAAGCAGCAGCAGCTAGTTTTGCATTCCAACAAAGAGCAAGAGAGAAAAATTTACCTCCTTAAAAACTTGCATGTAAGGCAATTTATGATTTATTACAATGAAACTATTTACAACCTTAGTAAGAATATTTACAAGCTTTGACTCAGAGCTCTGCCTCCTCTGTTAGACACTAGCATGTCCTCCCTTCCTGCTGGAGCTGTGGTGATTCCATACAGGAAGGAATATAAAACTCAGAGGGTGACAGGGAGCCAAGGTATGTAACACAGAGTTCTGGATCTGAAACACCAGCAAGTGGCTACATAAAAGACATAGTGACACCTGCTTTTTGAGGTTCTCAGACTGCTCTGAGCAATTTGCTGTGATGTAATTTTAAAAAATATATCCTTTCCCCTTTTACTTACAGTTTTATGCTTTCTGTTTCATTCTCTGTAGTGTCTTCTCAACACCAAAAAAGGCAGTGTAGGCATTTCTTTTTATCACTATTAATGATTAGTAATTCAGTGAAAATTGTTATGTACATTCACCTTGGTCTTTTAAAATGCTGCATACTCCTATTGCTTGAGGACTTCCAGGCTTTCTTATCCTGGTTTTCTAATTTCAAGGTACACCAAGAATTGAATATATTAGTTGTCATGCTTTTACCTACCTACTTTTAAAAAGTCCGCTTGTGTAATAGCATAGCCAGGTCTCCAGGCAGCTCTTACATATGAAAATAATTTTATCATGTTAAAGCAAAACAAAAAATCTCACTGCTTTATAATCATCAAATATTTGGTGGATTAGCATCAAAGATTAGGTGGAATAGTTTTCTACAGTTTTCTCAGTAGAGGAGATGGCCCATGCAGACTGACACGTCTTCCCGTAACAGTGAGAACAGTGACAGCTCTGACTTTCTAAAGTCTGGGAAGTGTCTCAAAAGCTTCTCTCCATTCTAACACAGTCTCAGTAACTAAGACATGCACTGCAACTGATGCTGCCACAAAATGGGAGAAGGAACCTGTGAAAGACTTTGCCAGGTTGGATGAGTTTTTATAGATCATACTCTTTTTACATGTCTTACTTCTTTCTGCATGTCTTTCCCTATGTCTCTGTCTTTCTATATATTGTATACCACTATGCTTTGGGTCCTTTTCACAACAATTCCCTAGCACACTAAAAGCAACATTAGAATTTTCTCCTTAAAGACAGATTATTTCCAACATTCAACTTTATAAATTAGGTAACAAGAACAACCATGCAAACACAGAATAGTCCAAGTTGAATGGTGGCTGTTAAGATGACCTGGTCTGAACTCCTGAAGGCAAGGATCTACATTAGGTTACCCAGGGCTCTCTCAAGCCAAGCTCTTAATAAATCCTGTGAGGAACATTCCACCATTTCTCTGAGCGACCTATTCCAGAGTTTTGTTGTTCTCATGGTAAAGAAAATATTTCCTGCGTCCACAGGGATTCCTGTCTGAAGAACTTGTGTCTATTGCCTCTTGTCCTGTCCCCATGCATGCCTAAGAAGAAAACACCTCCCTCTCCACCACAGCTGCACTTTCAAGTACTGGAAGAGTGAAAGTGCATCACTTGGGCTTCTTCTCTCAGGCTGAAAAAACTCCATTCTCTCAGGGAATTTTTCACATGCTGTTCCACTATCCCACTGTCTTACTTGGGAATTTAAAATACCTACAGTAATGTATTGAACAACATTGCTTCTGAATGTGAGTATTTAGCAAGTAAAGAAGAATCAATTCAAAGCCTTCAAAAGCCATGTTCTTCTAAAATACTTAACTCCCTAAAGCAACTTAAAATTATTCATTTACTAGGTCACCTTCCTTAACAAAAACAAAAAATCAAATCTTCACAGTAAACAGCTTTAAATCTTGTCAAGTCACAAATGGGTCAGACATGAGCTATGCGTTAACACACATGAGCAGAGGAGAGAAGGGAAGAATGAAAGGCTGGATTCAAAGGGAACTGGCTTCTGAATTATTGTTAAAGATTTACGGTCCATGAAGACACCATGTGGAGTGATGCAGAATAACAGGCTTAGAAGTACAATCAACACTAGAGTTAGAGTGGGCTTTTTTTTTTTTTGAGGTCACTTGGACACAGAAATAAACTGTCGACACTTTGAAGGAAGTGAGAAACAACCAAATAGTATAGGCACAGGAGAAGAGAGAGTTATGAGATTGTTGGGGTATTGTACTGCAGTATTGCAGTTAAAATAACATATCCTTGCCTTGTCCTTTCTTTGCAGGCCTGGATACACATTTGTAGTCTAATAGCTGCTCACTATTTTGGTCACTGTTGGATGCAGGCTTTCTCAACCACAGCATATTAGGTTGTATTTAATATTTTAATTACACTTCATTTTTATAACAGCTTATGTAATCGATTTGAATCTGATTTTGAGAATAGCTGTTTCACTTAAGCTATGAAAAATTGTCTCCTACAGAGCATGAAGTAGATAACCCAGAAGGGAAACATGCCCCACCTTTTTAATAAAGATTGACAGAAATTAGCTGCTTTGAATCTTTATGTTTTTAAATGAACCGGCAAAAACCAGAAATAGTTATAGAAGTCACCATAAAGCTTTTCTTCAGTCAATAGCCACAGCATTATGTTTGTTCAAAATAATAAAAACTTTGCAAAATATGCTTACAAATAAGAACTGAGCTATCATCTGAGATCTCATAATGTGGCAATTCATTAATTCCTTTGCCATTAAACACACTTTAAAACACAATATTAAAATGTGAATGAGGAGCAGGCAACTCTTCATGTTAAGTGCAGAAAGTTGCAAAGAATGTCACAGGAACAGATCAAAATAAATGGATGCTCCAAAATGCAGAAAATGCCTGGAGGTTCCCACACAGCCCCTAAGAAGCTTAGCAGCTCTCCCACTCCTATTTGCAGGGAGAATCAGGATGACAGATACATAGGATCAGGTACAGAATAAAAAATATATAATAAAATTAAAAAATAAATAAAAGACACTAGAAGAAGAATAATTGTTTTACAGATCTTCCAAATTTGTATCTCATGGAAATGAAGCATATAAAGAACAGAATATGTAGCCTATAACGTGAAAGTACTGAATCAGATTTCTGAAAGACTAAGTTCTCTTACTTAAAAAAAAATGTCAGCCTAGAAGTTATATACACAAATTTTTCAAACCCAAAATGGAGAAATTGTAGCCAAAAAGGAAAATACTGGAAAATGTAGCTGCAGAAGAATAAACAGACACAGAAAGGATAAAAATAGAAACAGATTTTAAATTGTAAAAATAGAACCTATTACCTCCTTACCATTTAGTAAAGTGGCAAAATGTTCATGTCATAACCTAAACTCGCAGGAAAAAGTACAGATCTAAAAACTCATCAAATCCAAACTCCCTGATTTCCTCACAGCCTATTTTTTGAAGACACTAAAATTCCCGATTTTCTGCTTTTTTTAATTGCATTTCATTTGAACCTATCTCCTTTTCAGAGTGTTTGTAAGCCTTTCTTTTGGGATTCGCAAGATTCCCTTCCTTTCGGGAAGGGAAAAGGAATCTTGCGATTTCAATGGGGAGCAATAGAGGAATCTTTGGTGCATGTCCCTGCCCTTGCTGGCATGCCATGCCTTTTGATGGCTTTGACTTTGGGAAAGATTTTTTTCTTTTTTTGGTTGTTTTCTGAAGTGTCCATGCCATGTCCCTCATATCTTGCCCCCTAAGTTGGGTCTTCCTCCTTGACTTTTTCCCCTGCTTTTGCAACATCTGTGAGCTTAATTTTGGCATGTTTTGGTCCTTTGCACTGCACCTGATATAATCCCAGGCACTTTTGTTAGAGTCACTAAAATTCCCAAATTTTCTTTTTTTCTTCTCCAATTGCAATTCCTTTGATGGCGTCTCCATTCCTGTGTGTTTGTAGGTCCTTCTTTTCTGTTTTGGCCTTCAGTGGGGATCAAGCTCTCGCTGCAGTGCTCCGGGGCAGACGGCAAGAGGCGCTGTGCCGGCAGTGCGCCGGGACAGACGGCAGGGGGCGCTGTATAAAGTAAGTATCAAATATCAATTATCTGTAAGAAGGAATAAAAGCTCTCTGTCACTTGCAGCAGTAGAAAATATCAGTCTCCCAGGGAATAAAAAGTTTTCTTTAAATCATTTTCGTTTTGGAGTTTTTATTTTCACTGCCGGGTAGCCTGAAAGTTTCTACTGCTGCTTTTTTATTCAGAAGCTAGAAAGGTAAACCAAGATCAGAAATACAAGAAAGGCAAAGGGAAGGAAAGGAAACGAAATGAAAGGAAGCAGGCGACCAAAAGGGAAGGGAAGTGGTGAAAAACAGAGTTAAAAAAGTAAAAAGAGTTGGAGGGAAAAAGAGAGGGCATTCGGGAGGAGCGGTGCTGCCTCAGGTCCTTCCCCGCCGTGGGGCGAAGCACCGGTTTGATGCCCAGGAGGGACTGCAGCTGCCGGTGGCTCCCGGGGGACGGAGCTGTGGCTGTCAGCCCGAGACTACAGCTCCCGGCAGGCCGTGCTGCCGGCGCGGCGTGTGACGCAACGGCTGACGCGGCACATGAGTGGCTGGCGTGCCAGGCGGTCGCGCGGGGCTGTGCGCGGGCAGCTGCCGGCGCCTCTCCCGCGCGGGACAGCGACGCTGGAGGGGCGCAGCCTCCGTCTGGCCGCCCGCCCGGTGCTGAGCAGCGCGGAAGGAGCGTCCGCCCGGTTCCTCGGCCTCCCTCAGCGGTGCCGGGGGCGGAGGGCGAGGCGGTGCTTTGCTGCCGCGGGCCGGGAGCTGCGGGAGCCGCCCCGGGCGAGCGGCGCCGGGCGCTCCCGCGGTCCCGGTGGGGCGGCCGCCCTCGGGCTGGCGGAGGCGCCGGAGGAGCCCCCGAGCTGTAGCCGTCTCCCTCGGGCTGCTGCCGGTGCTGCGGGCGGAGGCGGCTCCGCCCGTGTTGGGCGCTGCGAGCAGGGAGCGCTGCGGTATCGCCGGCATGACGGGGCTGCTGCCTGCGTTAGTGCTCGTGGCTCTTTGTGCCGTGACAGCGGATGGAGCGGCGCTGGGCGGTAAAGCCAGAGATGGCCGGGAGAATGCCCAGCGCAGGGAGCGGCCGGGCTGTGTGCTTCGGATGGCACAGGTGCGAGCTGCAAAGCCACCCCCCCTTCCGCCCCTGCCCTCCCGAGCTCCGGGGAAAATGCTTTCCAGCATTGTCGAGCTTCTGAGAGACAAAACTTGTGATTTGACACTAGCATCCAGAAAAGGTTTCTGTCTAGATTAGCAAATGCCTAAATTGTTCTTGGTTACATCCCATGACCGGTTTTAGGCAGCGACTTTATAATGCTTTTAGGATTTTCTTGTACACTGGTGAGAAAATAGGCGGGTCTGATAGTGGTTTCACTTTTTTTCTACTTCACGTTCCATAAGATTCTTTTATCCAAGCGATTGTTTTAAAATTCTACTGTAGGTGTTTATGGTTCACTTTTGTTTTCTTTGCAGCACCCGTGACTTTTTTTTTCCTCTAAATCGGGAGTAAATATAGCTGAGTTCAGTAATGGTGAGTGTTTCACCTTCTCTTTAATTCCTATGCTGATCTGAATAAGAAAAAAAAACAAAAGCAAGAGAAAAAAAAGGATGGTTTATTATTTTTTACGCTGTTATGTTTGTTTCCTCAGTATTTGCTGCAGCTCTGCTTACCCAAGCTTTGGGTTCCTTCTGTCCCACTGGGAGTTGCCCAATTTGGTTGCATCTGGTGAAATTCACCCTGAGACCTTGCAGAACCAGCTCCAACTACGTGCGAGCCATTTGCAGTTCTCTCCAGACGCCTGGAGAATGGGCGACGTTTCTGAGGATCCGGCGAGCGTGCTTCTGTCAAAACTCAGTCTGTGAAATTCCTGGGGAAAACCCTTCTGTGTTCTGAAGGGTTCAAACTCTGGCGAGGATCCAGTTATCAGGTGCTCACCTGGATGGTTCCAGCTGCCAAAGGTAACACTTGTACTCTTGCCCTGTAGTTTACATCTATTGTATTTTTGTTATTTTGCAGGATTTTTTGTCTTTGCAAAATATTGTGCATTTCACTCTTTGGAACCTCTCAGATGGTTCTTTGGTGCAGCACCACCCCAGGGGACACTTGGCTGCTGTCCTGAAGGGGTTGGTCGCTAGAATTGTGAATCCTGGAGAGTTTATAAGTCTTCTGTCCCCAGGGAGGTGTCACGCTTTGTTTACTTTTGTTCTGTTGGTTAGGCGCTGCTTCTCGTTGCAAGTACGAATTTCAAACTGCCCTGTTCTTATTTTAACTGTTTTCCTGGTTCTCTCCGCCCGGCAGGGAAAGACTCTCGTATCCTTGTCGTCGGGCTCGGTGCTGTCCAAAAAGATACAGAGACTAAAAAAATCATAAGAAGCAAAATATGACTGCAGGGAAAAGAAGCTGGAGAGAACAGAAGGTGATGTTGTTATCCTTACCCTGTATTAGAGACATCCGCTGTGCTTTGATGCTGGCAGCTGCCAGGGGCTTGTTGGCTCTTTGTAGGCAGGTGTAGGTGTTCACTTGTAGTTTTTTTCTCTGTTCAAGTCAATTCAAACTTTGCTAAGCTTATATTTGCAGATTACTCTCTAGCACAGTCCAGCATGACATTTTTGAATGTTGTAAAAATACCATGTTACTTGGAAATTGCTAATGAAGAGAAGCTTTAGGGGAAAATAAGATGTCAGGGTTGGGAGATGTGAGAAGAATTGTGTGGGGATGTTAGACTGAAGTAAAGCACTCTTGAAGCTGGACTGGCACGCTGGCAGGTCCCCTATTAAACAGTAGTGCTGAGATTAGCCTGGGGGTTGCCCATTGTTTCTGTAGAAATCAATGTTTCCTGGTCTTCAGAGGTAAGCTGCTTTGAAAAGCTGGAAGGTGCAGCATGCTGACAATCCCCGTGCTTTGGATTAAAAGTAGATTTCAGAAGGGACCTAAGCTTTTGTCTTTTCCTAGAAGTCGATGTAATCCTATCGAGGAGTTTTTAGTTCTGTGTTGCCATGTCATCCATCAGAGCCCTGTTGTACTAATCATCATACAAGTACAAAACAAAAAATCAGACCCTGTCCCAAGCACTTAGAGCCCAGAACACGATTTCCTCGGGCTGCCATTTGTGTGCCATCGGTACTCACCACGAATTGAGCCCTCTGGCTCTGAGAGAGCCCCCGGATGCTGACGGAAGGGAGCTGGTCACAGACCCTGGAGGTGCCTGTCCCCCAGGGAGGGAGAGGACGAGGCAGTGTGGCCTGCAGGGAGGGTCTCGTCCCCAGAGAGCAGCCGGCGACTCCATGCCTGCCCGGGGCTGCGGGTGCCCCCTCGGGGTGGACGCCTGCCCTCAGGTTTCCCTCTGGGCACCCGGGGAGGGAACCAGGTCCATCCGTGTGGCAGCTGCAGGGCCTGCAGGCTCTGGGCCCTGGAGCCGAGTGAGCCTGAGCTGCTGCATGCTTGCTGTGAGCTTTGGGGTGAGCGTGCATCACTGCAGGCCTGGGATGGATTGAAATGCGCTGAGGAAAGCACAGGGAGTGAGGGAGGGAGGGAAGGAAATGCTCTGTTAACATGTGCCAATTCTTCTGTCAGACTCATCACGGCGGGACAGTGTGAAGACTGAAAGTGTAAGAAGATGTGGAGGGAAAGAGAGAATCTGACAGGAGCATCGGACGCACGAGTGCACGAATTTTGCTTTTTTGCTTGGATGTAAACTCAGGCGTTGAAAGGAATTTGGGAGTGAGAAGGGACATTTCAGAAGGAGAAGAAGCAAAAGAAGTTGTTGTTGTTGTTACAGTCCTGGCAAAATCTTTTGTTCTAGCTAATAAAAGAAGTTAGTTTAAAAAACAAAAAGGAAAAAATGTAGTGTTTTTTTTTTCCTTCACTATGATATGCATTGGTGGTATATGGTGTGTTGTTTTATTTCTTGGTATTATTAACTCTGTGTAAATTGTTTTTTGAGTGAAGCTGACTTTCTGGATGGGTTGGTTTGTATTTGAGGCAGGATTAATTTCAGTAGGGTTCTTTCATAGATTTCTGATGGGTATTACTGGGATTTTGGTTTTGTTTACTGTATGTATAAACCTAGAGCTTTGGTAGGGCCAGCTGGGCTGCTGGAGTTTTGGGTGTGAATTTATTAGATGGCTTTTGTTAAATGCAGTTTTTAATTTTTGAAATGTTTTTCAGTGTAGTGGTTTTAAGGTGGTTTTTAAGAATTCATTGTATTGTTTTATCTTGTTTGTAGTTGGTGTATGATAAGGGATGTGGTGTGACCTTTTGGACATTATGGTTTTGGTGTTCCTAAGTTCTGATTTCTTTCTGGTTGGATAGTTTTTTTTATTTTTATTTTTTGGGACAGGAGCATTTATATGGTGGGTTTTTATAGGCAATATGTTTTTTAATTTAGGTAGTGATATTTTTTAATATTTTAATAGTTTAGGTTTTTTATTTTCATGGTTTTAATTATTTTTTTAATTTTTTCAAATAACTTTGATAGATCATAGGTTATTATTTGTGCATTAGCATAAAGGTAGAGCTTTGGGGACTTTTTTTAGTAATGTTTAGGGTCAGTTGTGCAGTTTTGAGTCTAGTGAGTTGGTTTGATTTAATTTTTATTGGGTGTTTGTTTTTATTAGCAGTTGTGTCATTTTCAAGGTGTGTTTGAGTTTTTTGGGGTTTTTGAGATACTGGTTTAGGAGGAAGTTTATGATGAGCATGTGCGGAGGTTTTGGGCTACTTTATAGTGGGATTTAAAATTTATTTACAGTTAGGTTTATTTGAGTTTTTATTAGGGTTCAATGACGTTGTGGGATGTTTGTTCCATTAGTAACAGAAATAGGTTTTGTTTTGCTGTGCTGCGATGGGATGGGCGTGTGCTGCGTGCCGGTGCTGACAAAGGTACAGTATTGTTGTGGCTCTGGTGTGTCGGGTTAATGAACTGACATGGGTTAATATAGAGATGAAAATAGAAATAAATATAAATTTAAAAGTAAATATAAAATTAGAGTGGTAAACATAAATATAGATAACAGATACATACATAAAACTATAATACATGGTATATAATTGTAACATGTTATCATATAGATAAATGATAGTCTATTATATATAGATATATATACACCAAGATATATAACTATAGATTGTAAATATAAAAATATTTAAATAGAGTTAAAGTAAATTGGGGGGTTTTATTAGGGTATAGGCTGGGGTTTTTAAAAGATAGAAATAAAATATAAATTCAGATATACAAATATATATAGAAATACAAATATCTATACATATTTAATTTAAACAAATATAAGTAAAAAATAAATATATAATACAGAAAATATATATCTATGATTATATTAGAAGGTATTCTCTCTAATATATATAATATCTATGAATAGAATAAATAAAAATATCCATATAAATATCATTATAATTTTGAAAAATAAATTCCTAAATTTTAAATCTGGTTCAAATAAAGGGGTGTCCTTGGTTTTTATTTGGTTAGAGGCAGGAGTTTTATTTTAAATAATATAAGTAATATAGAAATGTGGATCTTAAGATAGAAATATATAATGAATATATAAAGAGAAATTGCTAAACTATGCCTATAAATTTAAATATAAAGATATGTAAGTAATATGAAGAGTTGTAGTATAGAATATAAATAACATTATATGGCAATATAAATTATAAATGGGAATATAAATATAAAAATATGTAAATATAGTTTAAGAGAAAGGGAATGTTTTGGCTTTTATTTAAGTAGAGGCAGGGTTTTTATTTTGAATATTATAAGTGTTCCAGAAGTAAAAATCTTGACGCAGAAATATTTAATCAATATAAAAAACATGAATAAAAATATATGAAAAATATAAATACCTACTCGCATCGGATGTAATATAGAATATAAATTTATTTATAAATTGACATTGGTAAAGATAAATGCATAAGTAAGCAATAGACATTAAAATACATTAATTATATATTATATATATTATATATATATATATAATATATTAATATACAATAATTTATTATATTACATTATATATACATTATATATTATATATATAAATATATATATTATATAAATTAATATACATTATAAATATGAATATAAAAATTGAACATGAGGATAAAATCTATTTAAATATTGTTTAAAACAAAGGTTGGGCTTTTTTATTCTTGTGTTAGAGGCAGGGTTTTTATTTTAAATAATATGAATGTAGATATTATTGTTATATATTTCTAAATATTGAGATATACAATCAAGATATAAATATATAACCGCAAAATATAAATAAATACAAATAATAGGAAGAGATGTAATGAAGAATACAAATAACAGTATACATAAGTATACATTTTAAATGTAAATGTGAATATGAACCTGAAAAATAGAATTTAAAAAATATTTAAGTAGAGTTTTGAAGAAAGGGGTTCTTTTTGGCTTTAATGTGGATGGAGGCAAAGGTTTTATTTTAAATAATCCAAGTGTTACAGAAGTAAAAATCGTAACAGAAATACATACTTACTATGTAAAAATATTTATAAAAATATACAAATAAAGTTTTAGGGATATATGCAATATGGAATAGAAATGTATTTATAAAAAGAAATGTATAAATGGACAGTGTACATCAATATACATTGTAAATAGAAATGTGAATATTAATATGAAAAAATATTTTAAAAAATATTTAATTATTTTTTTAATTTTTTTTTTTTTTGTGTTTTGTTTGGTTTTGTTTTGTCTTTTATCCTATTAGATTAGAGGCAGAAGTTTTTTTTCCCTCTTCCCGGTTGTTTTGGGGCATTTATTTCAGAGCAGTTTTCGGCAGGGGTCGCCCCTGTTCTTTTTTGCCGCCTTCGCTGCCGCAGCCCCGAGGCGCGCTGCGCCCCCGGCTGGGGCGGGCGGCAGTGCTGCCGCCTTGTGGGCAGACGCGGTACTGCAGGCGTGCAGCGAGAGGCGGCCAGCTTGGGAGTGGCGCGTGGGCGATGTCGCGGAGTTTTGGTTGACCTTCTCAACAGGGCGGCAAAAAGGGCGGGGAAGTGGAGGACCGGGTGGGTGTTTAACTGCACTGCCTGCACGGAATACCGACGTCATGGCGGCCCCGACGGATTTTTCTGTGGCGTTTCATGTGTACCCGAGACATGCTGTGGGCTCAGCGGCGCCGCGGGCGGGCGTATTTTGGCGGGTTTGTGAGAGGCATCTGGGTAAACGCCTCGCTGTGCCGGGGTCCTCTCACGTCGGCTTTCCCGCCCTGAGGGAGCCGAGCCGGGCCGAATAGTTCCGAAGAGCCGAAGAGCCGAGTGTGGCCGGAAACAGCCGAGTTTCCCCGAAGACCGAGTGTGGCCGAAAAGAGCCGAGTTTCCCCGAAGAGCCCAGTGTGGCCGCAAACAGCCGACTGGAACCGAAGAGCCCAGTGCGGCCGGAAACAGCCCAGTTTACACCAAGAGCCGATGATAGCCGACTGCAACCGATAGCCGACTGTAGCCGACTTGAGCCGCATTTAGACAATGTGCCGAATACGACCGAGTTTAGCCGAACTGAAACGAGTTTAGACCAAGAGCCGAAGCAAGCCGAATTCAGCCGAGTTTCATTCAACAGAACCGAACGACGCCGCAGCGCTCTGCATGCAGTGCGCCTGTGCAGACGGCAGGGGGCGCTGTGCCTGCAGTGCGCCGGTGCAGACGGCAGGGATTGCTGTGCCTGCAGTGCGCCGGTGCACACGGCAGGGGGCGCTGTATAAAGTATAAAATATCAACTATCGATAAGAAGGGATAAAAGCTCTCTGTCAAGTGCAGCTGTAGAAAATTTCAGGCTCCCAGGGAATAAATCGTTTTCTTTAAATCATTTTCGTTTTGGAGTTTTTTTTACTCCCAGGTAGCCTGAAAGTTACTACTGCTGCTTTTTTATTCTAAAGCTAGAAAGGAAAACCAAGATTAGAAATGCAGGGAAAGAAAGAAAGAAAGTAAGTAAGAAAAAGAAAAAAAGGAAATAAGGAAAGGAAATGAAAGGAAGAAAGAAGGAAGGACAGGAAGGAAGGGAGGAAAGAAGGAAGACAGACAAAAAAACCCCAAAAACCAGGAGGGCAAGGAGAAACCTGGGGAAAAAAAATAAAAAGAAAAGAAAAAAGAAACCAACAAAAAACAAAGCCACAGAAAAAAACCTCGGGATGGGCGAGAAACACCCCCCCTCCCTGAAAAATCCAAGCTGGGCAAGAAACATCCCAGAAATACCACAAAAAAAAAAAAAAAAAACAGGGGAAAAAAAAAAAAAACCTGAAAAAAAAACCAAGGGGGGCAAGGAAAAACCAGAAAAAACACCAAGATGGGCAAGAAGAAACGAAGAAAAAAACCCAAGAAGTGCCAGAAAAAAAAATCAAGACACAAGGCAAGAAAGAGAGGCAATAAAGTCCACAAAAAATTCAAGAAAAAACCCAAGACATGCTAGAAAAAGGTACGAAAATGGTTCTGCCAGGTGCGATCAAGGTGAGCGGGGTCAGATTCAGGTCCAGGAGATGAACAAGTCAGATTAGTTTGGGGCACTGCTGTGCAATGCAGCTGTGACAGGATTTATGTTTAAATATAGTTTAAATAAATTGGGGATTGTTTGGCTTTTATTGGGGTATAGGCTGGAGATTTCATAAAAAATATAAAACTAGAAATCCAAATATATCATCTATATGTCGATATCAATAAATATTTAATATATATAAATATCAGTAAAAGAAATCTATTGTGTCAAAAGAATATACCTATTATTATATAAAAAGGTATTCTCTCCAATATACATAATATCTATAAATATAACAAATGAAAATTACAAATATAGATGTGAATAGAATTATGACAAACAAAATTATTTTAAAAATTTTAAATGTGTTTTAAATAAAGGGGTGTCTTTGCTTTTTATTTCGTTAGAGGCAGGGGTTTTAATTCTAAATAATATAAGTACTATAGAAATGTAAATCGACATACAGAAATATATAATAAATATATAGAGATACAAAGATATAATGCCAAACTATGAATAGAAATCTATGTAAGTAACATGAAGAGATGCAATATATAATACAATTTTTATTATACAGTAATTTAAATTCTAAATATAAATGCGAATATAATTGTGAAAAATATATGATGGGGGCTCGGAGCAGCCCAGGTGTGAGTGTGAGGATGATGAGGGCTCAGATCAGCACCAGGTGTGAGCTGTGAGGATGATGGGGGCTCGGAGCAGCCCAGGTGTGAGTGTGAGGATGATGAGGGGCCGGCTCCTGCCGGGGCGAGGCTGTTTTAGGGGGAGGCTTTGCCTCAGCTCCCTTTTGCATGGAGCTGCTGAGTGGAGGGGTTTATGGGGCGCTCCCGGCGCTGTCTCATGGAAGGACTGCGGGAGCTTCCCACAGGGTCGGGGAGAACGCCTGGATCTGTGCTTGGGTACGTGGAGCATCGCTTAAAGGAGGTGCCGAGGGACGAATCTTTGTGCCCGGGAGCAGCAGCCGAACAGGTGAGCCCGTGTGGGTTTGGAGCGGGGAATTTTCTCCTTCCCCCTTGCAATTTCATCTTGCCAGTCCCTCCCCGGGTCCCCAGGAACAAAAATGGAGCTTGTGAGGACAAAAGGGATTAAGGAGAAGGAAGCAGCTCCTCTTCTTTTATTGTCTGCGTTTGACCTGAGGGGATCCCTCTTGACTTGTGGTTTTAAGGGTGTTGATTGCAGGAAAAGCTGCCTTTTCCAGGCTGTTAGGGGTATCCCGGGGGTGACAGGGAATCCCTGCGTTCTATTCTAAGGGGAATGGGAAAAGTATTCTTGTGGTATTATGGGTTTGATTTGAAGGCAGCCACCCCATTTGCACCACCCTCGGGTTTAAATGGAGGGGGCAGCCCTGGTGTCCCTCCTTTTGAAGGGTTTGCATGGAGGTCGAAATCGCCCTTTCTCATCAGTCAAAGGCTTTCATTTGGGGAGGGCCCCTTCTTTTCTGCTCTCCTAGGGGGTGAAATTGGAGGGGAGAAGGCATTTCTTTGCCCTTTTTGAAGTGAGGTGCGCCCCGTCTGCGGTTTCGGGGCTGGCTTGCGGGAAGCCGCAGCTCCGGCAGCGTTTGCAGGGCTGCAATGGGGCTGTGCCGCTGCATTGGAGGGCGCTGCCCGTGCCCGCGGCCCGGCCCGGAACGTTCCCGCTTGGGAGCGCTGCTGGCACGGCCCGGGCAGCTGCCGGGGCGCACGGGGGATTCGGCGCGGCCGGGCCGGCCGAGGGCGGCAGTGGCGGAGCCGCGCCGGTGCGAGCCGTGCGGAGCCGAGCGGAGCCGGGCCGGGCCGGCCAAGGGCGGCAGAGGCGGCGCGGGCGCTGCTGCGCCGGCCCGGGCGGTGCCGGCCGCTCCGTCCGCTCCGGGCGCGGGGCTCGGGCGCCGCCGGTAGCCCCGGGCCCGGTGCCGGCCCCGCCGGGCAGGGGCAGCGGGCGGGGCTCCCCGGGACGGCGCCGGCCCCGCGTGCCGGAGCAGCCGCCACAGGAGCCGCTTTCCTGCCGGGAGCCGCGCTCCGTCCGGGGCCGGCAGCGAGCGCGGGGTTCGGCCGCTCAAAGTTCGGCGGTGCCGTGGCTCGGAGGCGCTTTGGAGGCGTTGATGGCATCGCTGGGTTCGGTTTGCAGCGGCTGTCCGCTAAGGGATATGGGGTTCTTCCTGAGTGGGCACGGTTCTCGGTGCCGGTAGGGATGATAAAGGTTCGTTTCGGATTGGGTTTTGTAGTCGGATTTTTTTTTTCCCCGGGGTGTTATGTTTAGAAGGGTGCGCAATGGATTTTACGGGTCGTAGCGTGAAGCAGCGGTTCGGATTTTAATTCTGTTGCGGTGGCTTTTATTAGCGTGAGTGTGTAGTGTTTGTTTTGGGCGGCTTGGGGTAGCGTTGTGTCGTTCATAGCAGCGGGTTTTTAATCTCGATAATTGCATGTGTGTTTATCGTCTTCCAGGGCTTTTATTTGTTTGGTTTGTTTGATTGTAGTGTATGTTTTATGGTTACGGGTAATTTGGGGGACATTGTTTATGGTTACGTTTGTTTTTAGTCTTTGTGTTTGTTTCTAGGTGGTATTTTTATTTTGATAGCTTGAGGCACTATGGGTTTATTCAGTTGGGAATTATTTTTTTGTTGCAGATTTAAGTTTATCTGTTTTTTGGTATTATTCTCGTTGTTGGTTTCTTTATTTTCTTTTTTTTTTTGTTATTGTTGTTGTTGTCTTTTAATGTATTTGAGTATTGTTTATCAGGGTTTTTTTTGGGAACATGGGTATTTATATGGTGGGTTTTTAAAGTATTTATTAATTTTGGGTAGTTAATTTCTTAGTTTTTAGTGGTTGAGATGTTTTTCCATTTTGTTAATTAGTTCAGGTTTTAAAGTTATTTTTACAGAGGATTGTTTATTCTTTGAGTTAGTGTAGAGGTAGAATTTTGTTTTTTTTTTTTTTTTTGTTTGTTTTTAGTAACGTCGTTCAGGGTGAGTGGCACTGGCTTGAGTTTAGTAGATTGGTTTGACATTTTTTTAGTACTTTTTGTAATTTGCTGTGTTTGTTTCTATAGGATTTTCTTTTATTTTGGTTCCATTTTTCTGTCGTGATGAGAATTGTTATTGAAAAGAGTGTTCTTTGTTTTTTCGCTGACACTTGTTTGGGTGTTGGAGGTATCTTGATGTTTTTGGAAGATATTGGGGGGAATTTGATGCTGTTTGTTCTGTCATTTCATTTAGGAATTGGATTTTAAATATGCAATTATGACCCTAACTATATTGTAACGAAAGAAATAGATGTGTAGCAATGGGAATGAGCCAATTTTATTTTTATATATTCGGTCAATTTTTAAAATTTAACATGTAACATAAGTCATTATATGTTACAATAAGTTACTCTAATTTTAATAGAGTATTGTGTATGTTTATAGATATATGAATAGAGAATATAAATGTAAATACAACCCAAAAAAATACAAATATATAAATGTATTGCAACTATATGGAGATCTATAAAAAATTAATAATAAATTGTAAATGTAAAATAACATAAATTGATACAATATATAATACACGTAATACTGCATATATTTTATGAAAAATATTAGAGGAAATGGATATAAAATAGATATAAATACGGATGTGATATACCTATCTATTTATATCTATCATTTGTTGTATATTATGATAAATATAAATATAAAAAAAAATTAGGTAGTTTAAAATAATGGATGGTTTTGGTTTTTTTTTGCCAAAGCAGGGGTTTTAGTGTAAAAATTACAAATACAAATAATATAAAGGTAGAAATATAAGTATAGAAATATATCATAAACACATTAAAGATTTATATAAAATTTAGAAATATAAGGAAAAATAAGTTGTAGCAGTAGATATGGTAAATAATTTAAAAAACAATTCCCGTATATTTTTTGAATAAGGTGCATATTATATATAGTTATTAATATAATGCATCAATATAAACTATAAATATATATAAAATATCAACAATCTATAAGAAGGAATAAAAGCTCTTTGTCACGTGCAGCAGTAGAAAATTTCAGGCTCCCAGGGAATAAATCGTTTTCTTTAAATCATTTTCGTTTTGGATTTTTTTTTTTTTACTCCCGGGTAGCCTGAAAGTTTCTACTGCTGCTTTTTTATTCTAAAGGTGGAAAGGTAAACCAAGATTAGAAATACAAGAAAGGCGAAGGGAAGGAAAGGGAAAGGAAAGGAATGGAAGCAGGAGAGGAAGAGGGAAGGGAAGTGGTGAAAAACAGAGTGAAAAAAGTAAAAAGAGTTGGAGGGAAAAAGAGAGGGCATCCGGGAGGAGCGGTGCTGCCTCAGGTGCTTCCCCGCCCTGGGGCGAAGGACCCGTTTGATGCCCAGGAGGGACTGCAGCTGCCGGTGGCGGGGGACGGAGCCGTGGCTGCCAGCCCGAGACTACAACTCCCGGCAGGCCCTGCTGCTGGCGCGGCGTGTGACGCAACGGCCGACGCGGCACACGAGTGGCTGGCGTGCCAGGCGGCGGCGCGGGGCTGTGCGCGGGCAGCTGCCGGCGCCTCTCCCGCGCGGGACGGCGACGCTGGAGGGGCGCAGCCTCCGTCTGGCCGCCCGCCCGGTGCTGAGCAGCGCGGAATGAGCGTCCGCCCGGTTCCTCGGCCTCCCTCAGCGGTGCCGGGGGCGGGGGCGCTGCCGCCCGCCGATGGCGGAGGGCGAGGCGGTGCTTTGCTGCCGCGGGCCGGGAGCTGCGGGAGCCGCCCCGGGCGAGCGGCGCCGGGCGCTCCCGCGGTCCCGGTGGGGCGGCCGCCCTCGGGCTGGCGGAGGCGCCGGAGGAGCCCCCGAGCTGCAGCCGTCTCCCTCGGGCTGCTGCCGGTGCTGCGGGCGGAGGCGGCTCCGCCCGTGTTGGGCGCTGCGAGCAGGGAGCGCTGCGGTATCGCCGGCATGACGGGGCTGCTGCCTGCGTTAGTGCTCGTGGCTCTTTGTGCCGTGACAGCGGATGGAGCGGCGCTGGGCGGTAAAGCCAGAGATGGCCGGGAGAATGCCCAGCGCAGGGAGCAGGCGGGCTGTATGCTTCGGATGGCACAGGTGCGAGCTGCAAAGTCACCCCCCCTTCCGCCCCTGCCCTCCCGAGCCCCGGGGAAAATGCTTTCCAGCATTGTCGAGCTTCTGAGAGACAAAACTTGTGATTTGACACTAGCATCCAGAAAAGGTTTCTGTCTCGATTAGCAAATGCCTAAATTGTTCTTGGTTACATCCCATGACCGGTTTTAGGCAGTGACTTCATACTGCTTTTAGGATTTTCTTGTACACTGGTGAGAAAATAGGCAGGTCTGATAGTGGTTTCACTTTTTTTCTACTTCACGTTCCATAAGATTCTTTTATCCAAGCGATTGTTTTAAAATTCTACTGTAAGCGTTTGTGGTTCACTTTTTTTTTCTTTGCAGCACCCGGGCCTTTTTTTTTTTTCTCTAAATCGGGAGTAAATATAGCTGAGTAAAATTTCCTTGGTTATCTTCCTTCTTTTTAAACTTAATTGTTTTTATTAATAATTCTATTTGAATATGCAGAAAAAGTGGGTATGTCCTGTAATCTATGCCAGCTTTTTCTCGTTTACAGGGTACTCACAAAATATGTCTCCCTTAGTGTCCCACAGAAACATTCTGGGTGAAATCTGAATTAAGGTATGTGTTTTCAAATAAGTAATCAGTTTAGATATTTGCCTGTGTACCTTTTCCTGTAATTCAGAGCTTGTGTTCTGTGGGTTTTATGATAAACCTGTAAAACATGTAAGAATGGTTTTGCAAGTCTGAATCGTTGAAGGCAGCAATAAGTGGATTTAAAGCCTGTTCTTGAGCAGACAAAGGGGAAAAGTGTGACTCTGATGCTGAACTTGTCATTTTTCATTTGACTTGCCTTTAATTATTGAAGAAGAGAGAGAACTAGGAAAAGAAATAGAATTGATTATTGAGCACTCCTAAAAAGCTCACCATGATTCTGTGTAGAGCCAAAGTGAAGGATGATGGAACAGAGCTCTGTGCATTAGAAGGAAATAAACCTGATGTCCACACAGAGTCTTACTAATTTCTGTTTTTAAAATGCAAAATAAGTTTAGGAAGTGTTGGAAGTTAGTATTTTGGGAAAGAAATGGCAGTTCCACAAAACATTCCATTCCATTTAAGAGAGGCCCTTGGACTGATTCATGTTGTAACTGCTGTCACTGCAATCAGTTGGTGGTTCAGCCTTGAAACGTGCACTTGGCCTTCTATAAAGCACTGTTTTGTTTGCCTTTCAGTGCTATGAGTCTTGATAAATTGGAGAAGTGCCCAAGAGAAATTCATCATCCTGAGATACAAAAGGTAGGAAGTGACTTTTTTTGGTTTGGTTCTTTTTCTTTATTGTTTTCCGGAAATAGAAGTAATTAAGTATAGATACTACTGGTTTGTTTCTTCCAGTAGCTGATAATACTAATACCAACAATAATAATAATAAGAGTAAAGTAATACTACTTCAACTGTCTTTATTTATCCATTGGACTGGCCATTTTAAATCTAAACTTCTAAACACAAATCAAACCATCATCCTTGTAGAATCTTTAATAGGAGTGGGCTAAAGATCCTGGTTTTGCTTACAGGATTTATTGGTTCATGAAGAGCAAGAGGTAAGTACAAGCCTAACTACCCTCTAGCTCACAGACCTGCCCGGTGAATAGAGCTTTGTTTTTTTGATGGGCTTGTGATGACTTTGAAATCAATTGCTCATTCATTACAGTAAAAAAAAAAAAATTGTTTTGAACATGACAGCAAAAATAACTTTAAGCACAACTTAATAATAATAGATCACCAATTTTAGTTAATAATTTTATGCTGTACTCTTGGGTGAGGGAAGACTCGGACACTCAATATGAGATCAGCAAGCTATGTTTATTGCAGAGAGTATCAGACACTTATATAGCACATAATAAGCTTATGAATATTCTGTAAGCCAAGCGATCTATTGGTTAAACTATACCATCAACTCTTCCTCATTCCTTTGGGCCTACATTCCCTATTTCCCACGTCTCTCTGTCTACTTGTTATCCTACCCAGCTAGGCCCAGGCACACGCTATCTTGCAGGTGCAAAACTCAAAAATACCTGTGTTCGGTACTTTCCCAGCTCCTGGTCGACTAACGAGCGAATGTCTGCGTGACCTCTGTCATGGAGCCATTTCTCCACACTATACTATCAAAGTTTAAAGGTAAATTATTATATATTAGGAGATGGTATAAAGTGTATGTTGTAATGTGTAGGATATATACAAAGATACATACTTGAAAGTCCGTAGAGGAAACAAATTTTTATGCCTTCTGTTTGACTGTTTGTCATATATTTGGTTTTATTTCCCAGGGATCAGTGAATTTTAACTCTGGAGTCCTCTATGCTAAGGATGCTCAGCTTACAGATGATGAAATGTTCAGTAATGGTGAGTTTTTCACCTTCTCCTTCATTGTTTTGCTCATCTGAATAAAAAAAAAAAGGCAAGATTAAAGAAAAAGCAATAGTTTTATTATTTTTACCCTGTTATGTCTGTTTCCTCAGTATTTGCTGGAGCTGTGCTTACCCAAGGTTTGGGTAAAACAAGCTTTGGGTTCCTTCTGTCTCACTGGGAGTTGCCCAATTCAGTTGCATCTGGTGAAATTCACCCTGAGACCTTATAGAACCAGCTCCAACTACGTGAGAGCCATTTGCAGTTCTCTCCAGACGCCTGGAGAATGGGCGACGTTTCTGAGGATCCGGCGAGCGTGCTTCTGTCAAAACTCAGTTTGTGAAATTTCTGGGGAAAACCCTTCTGTGTCCTGAAGGGTTCAAACTCTGGTGAGGATCCAGTTATCAGGTGCTCACCTGGATGGTTCCAGCTGCCAAAGGTAACACTTGTACTCTTGCCCTGTAGTTTACATCTATTGTATTTTTGTTATTTTGCAGGATTTTTTGTCTTTGCAAAATATTGTGCATTTCACTCTTTGGAACCTCTCAGATGGTTCTTTGGTGCAGCACCACCCCAGGGGACACTTGGCTGCTGTCCTGAAGGGGTTGGTCGCTAGAATTGTAAATCCTGGAGAGTTTGTAAGTCTTCTGTCCCCAGGGAGGTATCATGCTTTGTTTACTTTTGTTCTGTTGGTTAGGCGCTGCCTCTCGTTGCAAGTATGAATTTCAAACTGCCCTGTTCTTATTTTAACTTTTTTCCTGGTTCTCTCCGTCCGGCAGGGAAAGACTCTCGTATCCTTGTCGTCGGGCTCGGTGCTGTCCAAGAAGATACAGAGACTAAAAAAATCATAAGAAGCAAAATATGACTGCAGGGAAAAGAAGCTGGAGAGAACAGAAGGTGATATTGTTATCCTTACCCTGTATTAGAGACATCCGCTGTGCTTTGATGCTGGCAGCTGCCAGGGGCTTGTTAGCTCTTTGTAGGCAGGTGTAGGTGTTCACTTGTAGTTTTTATCTCTGTTCAAGTCAATTCAAACTTTGCTAAGCTTACATTTGAAAATTACTCTCTAGAACAGTCCAGCATGACATGCTGGATGTCGTCTCCCAGAGGGACCCAAAACTGCCATAAATTTCACAGGGAGGGATGGGTGTAGAATACTAAAATCGTTCAAGGTTTTCATTTTTATAGGTATTGGCAAAGAAAATGAATTTATCTCTAAATTCATTTGGAAAGAAACCCTCTCTCTATCCACTTGTTTGTATACAGGAATGTAGGAAACTCTGACTAGAGATGGGTAATAGCTTTGAAAATAAAGACATAAGTTTTATCTAGGAATGAACCAATCAAGTGCCCTGAAAGCATGAGAACAGCTGCAGGGGCTGAAGGGAACAGAAAGGGTTCTATCTCATGAACAGAGGTACCTTTTCCTTACAGGTGCTTGTGCTGTAGTTTGGGTTCTGCTTCCTAACATTTCTAGTGTGACGGTTTACCATAGAGACAATCTGCCAGGAGGTAGCGCTTTGGGGGGTATGGCAGTCCTGGGTGTGTATTCTGAACTCCTTCAGAATGTTAGGTTTGGAGTATTTCTTATCTCAGGAAAACAGCAGTCTTTTGCATCTGCATATCAGCTGTTGAAATTTTGGGTTCAATTTCTTGAATCACAAATGTCATAGGATTCCTCCCAGATGGCAGCTGTCATGAAGTATGGCTCTTCTTGGTCTTGGGTTTCAGGGGCTGTTTCCAAAGTGACCTACAGACATTGGAATGAAATCATTATTTACTGTGTAAAAGAATCACTCTCCAAAGCATCAGCCAAGGTCTAAATGTGCCATTCTGCCTTTTAAAAGTACCAACATCACAGGATTTTTCTCAGATTAAAGCTTCCATGGAGTCGGATCACTCAAGCCTGGCCCTTGAGAATTGTGGGCCTCCTGTGAACTGGTCTTGCCAGAAGGGCTTGCTGAGTTTTCCATTGTGTGGAAAAGAGATCCCATTTGCAGCCTGAAGCCTCATGTTTCCTGTAGGATTTCTACTCCTAGAATTGCACACTTTGAAGGATTTCTTATAGCAGAAGTTTTTTGGGAACTAGGACTCTGGTTGGATTTGGGTCTCTGGACTCTCAGGTGAAGTGACCTTGAGACACTAGGGCATGCAGATTTCCTTGCTGTTGAAAAGAGCTATTGTTCGCACCCAGGAGCCATGGTCTGAATGGGGGTGTCACCTCTTAAATTTGCAAATGTCACAGGATTTCTTCTAAATGAATGGTGCTAAGAACATAAGGTCTGGCTGGCTTTCGACTTAGAGGTGCCTCCTCTAAATTGGTCTTCAGACGCTAGGTTGGAAAGTGTTCCTACATATGCCAAATAGCCCTTGCTATGCAATTAATAAGCTTCAAATTACCATGGAGTTGCTGCCCCTGCAAAGATTTTGGCAGAGCCTGGTTGTGGTGCCCCACTCCACTCCACCACCCTTAGCAGGTCCTTATGGTTGCATGGGGAATCATCGTGGAGCATGCCAACCCAGCTCCATCCTGGGAACAGCACCTGTATTTTACCCTAAAATTTCTGTCCCATTATAGCTCCTGTTAGGATACAAATGTAACTTCTCGGTTTCCACTGATTTTACCCCCAGTCATCTTTCCATACAGACATTGCTCCACTCCCCAGAGGATTATTGTGAGCAGATGTGAGTTCTGCTGTCCCTTTGGACTGACAAAGACAGAGGTTTTGTCCCAAGTTGCTTTTGAACCTGTCCTGCACCTGTTACGAGTCCTCAGTCTCCTGCAATTTTGTGGGTCAGTCACATGTAAAACAGCACAGCTGGCTGGCATGCTTTGCTCATGAGGGGAGACAAGAGAAGAATCCCTCTGCTCACACCAGACCTGCAGCTGCCAAACCTCACCAAAGCACCTGAGGAGCCCCCAGGGACTGATGGTACAGAAGGGAGGTGATGGAGGACAGCACAGCAGGCAGCCTGCCCTCCATCTGGGTGTGAAGAAGGCAGGGCTGGGAACTGTAAGCAACATCCCAGCAGGTCTGGCTGATGGTGCCACCCTGAGGGCTTCCCCTGCCTTTGGGCAGTCCCAGCTGCTGCAGCTCACTTGACAGACTCATTGTCTATACTGTGCTTGGCTGCACTGGAGATGATGAAGCCGAGGACAGCAATGGTTGCCTTCACATCCCCTGACTGCAGATGGGAAGGAGGGCGAGCTCTGTCACCTTGGGAAGGCGTCTGCAGAGTCACTGCTGCCCGTCTCTGGAGCGTGGCTCCATTGGGGGACCGTGGTAAGGACAGCAGTGCTCACTTAACTGTGCACCTGAGGACAGCTTCAGGATCTTGTCATACTGTGGGAGAGCAGAGCTTCACAGTAAACACCAGCTAACACACTGACTGCCAGTGTTAACACTAACAGTTCTTACCTAAATATTAATACTAGTAACACTTACTATGCGTATTATTAATCCTAGTAGAGGCTGGTAGCGTTCTTTAGGCTGAGGCTTGCATGAAGAATACAAAATTAATTAACGTTGCTGATTATGCTATTGTGTTGAAATACTTGGCCTCCACTGCGGTAGCCCCACGCTTACCTCGATGGCCTGCCCCAGCAGGTCCCAAAACACCTGGATGCAGATCAGCTTAAGCTTCACTGATGTGATAAACAGAGTTCACTCTTTATAATTTTTAAAATTTTAATAAAGGATAAAAGGACAAAATAATCCAGCACTGGGATGCTTTTAGCACACAGCCAAAGAGCACAGAGGTAGCTTAAAAACATGTTCACTATATACTGTTACATTGCTGAGGTTACAGGCATATTCATTAACTTACACATTATTCAAACATTCCTTTGACTTTTTGATGTTCCAGGAACTCTCTTGTTTGGTTTTAACCTCTGACTTGTCTGCAGAACGTTCTGTAAATTAGGTCTACATATTTTATTTCTTCCTGTAGTTTTATCCTGTTGCTTCACACTCCCTGATAACACTGGTAAGAGTCGATAAATCCTTCCTGGATGCTTAAGCTCTTTTTGTGTCACTATTATCTTATCACTTGGTAGGGGCAGTCTGCAGTTATAAGAAGCAGAATAATTGCTTTACACCATTTTCTGAGTTAGTTACATAGAAGTATTTTAGTTTCTATTTTAACATTTTGCTAAAGCCTACCATATATTTATCATGCTACTATTCATATGAAATATACAGTGCATACATAAACTGGCATATTACACTATACAAAGCAGTTCAAAGTAAGAATAAGTTTTACCACATCAAAATACTTGTAATGCAAAAAGCTAATCTATGAATGTGAAAGCCAGTATTGTTTTATCATCTATAACATCCGACGACGAGGGTGAGCAGCGGGCCCGCAGCAGGCGGAGGGCGGGCAGGGGGACGCGGGCACTTAACTTTGGCCAGGGTGCTGATCTCGGCCAGTCGGGGCAGGCCAAGTCCCCGCAGAAGCGCTGCACGCCCTCCCCGCTCCCGAGCCCTCTCCTCACCAAATCGCCGCCGCTCCCTAGTCCGCCCTGCTGTCGCAAAGACGACCCGGAACCCCTCCCGGGCTACACTCCTCTCCGCCTCCTGCCCCGAGTGCCGTTGGGGCGCTCCGGTAGGGGCTCTGCGGGGGTCCTTTCGCCGGGACCTGGGCACGAGAGAAGGCCGGAGAAGGGGACGGGGGTTGCCGCCGCCGCCGCCGCCGCCGCCGCCGCCGCCTGCGAGCCCTTCGGGCAGCCCGAGCTCCGCCCCACGCTCCCACGGGCCGCAGCCTGACGGCTCCTAAGCGTGCCAATCACGGCCCGCCTTTCTCCGTCCGCCCTGTCCAATCACAGCCGCCCTTTCAAACCGGAGGCGGTCCCGCCAATCTCAGCCCGCTCAGTCGCGGCTCGCCGCCTCAGACTGGCCCCGCTCGCCCGTACGCCTGAGGCGCCGCTCCCGCCACCGCCGCTTTGGGAGCCGGCGGAGCAGCGTCCCCGCTGCCGCTGCCTCGGCAGGCGCTGTTGCGGACGGGAAGGGCGGCCGGGAGCTTCCAGTTCAGGTCCTGGTCGAGATCAGGTTCTGGTCCAGGGAAGCGGGCAGGCGGCGGGGAGCGGGCGGACGCGGCCACAGCAATGGCGGCGGCGGGAGCAGCGCTTGAGGGGACCGCGGGGAGTCGCGGATCCGAGCGCGGCGGGAATGGGCGGGCTGGGATTGGTGGAGCCGGCAGGCGCTGCTTCGGGTTGTGATTGGCTGGCTGTCCGCCCGTGGGGCATAAATAGCGGGCGTTGGGGCAGCAGCGGCGTCAGTTCGGCGGTGAAGCTGGGAGCGACGGGAGCTGCGGATGCGCGGTCCGAGGAGCGGCGCTGCGCCAGGACGGGACCCCCGCGGCAGCTGATCCAGGGAGCGCCGGTGAGCACGGGCGCGACGCCTGCGGCAGTATCTGGGGCCGGCCGTGTCCAGTTCTTTCTGCCGCGCCCTGCGTGGCTCGGGTAGCCGGCGGCTGGTGTGGGGCCTGGAGTGGCGCGGTGGGGGGGGGGGCGCCGCCTGCTGTCACTGGGGGCTGGGAAGTAGCTGCTTTGCGGTTTCTGGATTTAAAGAAATGTTCAGAATACGAGGAATAAAGCTTGCTTTTTGTATTTTTATTACTTTATTTTCTTTTTACTTGTAATGTTTTTTTTCTTAATTGTGTTATTTTAGTATTGCCCGTTTTAATACATCTTTTTGGTTTGATTTGTTTTCTTTACTAGCTATCTCATGTTAATTCGGTAAGGGTTGTGGGACTGGGGCTGAAACACCAGTTGTGAGAGCAGTGGGGACATGAAACCCCAGGGTGTGGAATAATGATTTTGGCATGAGTCAGGCCCAAAACAATGTGGAGGGGTGGAAATGCTGAGGCTAGATAAATGCCATGGGAGGAAGGCATGGAGCTGCAGCACAGGGCCTGCAGGTTATGCCTGGGGGTTCCCAGCCCCTGCCCTATGGTACCAACGAGGGGCTGAGGGTGTGGGGACTCAGAGGGTTCTAGGGCTCAAGAACCAGCCCAAGAGTGCCTTTTGGGATGGGGGGGCAGGAGTCCAGTGGCTGTTCCCAGCCCCCAGAGCTGCCTGAGGGGAGGTGAGGGGGCCTTTGTGCAGGTGCTGGGCTGAGAGCCAGGGTGAGGGGGAGGGTGGATGTTGAGCTTCAGGCTTCCAGTGTCCCCAGAGTTGGGATGCCACTTAGGGTTGCCACTTAGGGCTGGGTGGGTGGATGGGACAGCTTCTAGAGATACTGAAATTGTAATGATGGCAGTAACTGATTTGTGGCCTTATCAACAGCCCCAAGGTGCAGTGAGAAGCATGAGCAGCTTTTAGCTGCAGCCAGTAGGAAGCTGAGGAGCTGGAGCTGAGGCAGCAGAGCTGGAGGAGACAGAAATATGGTAGGGTTTGATGTAAAACCTCTGTGGGGCTGGGATAGGGATTGTGGAGTGGGGAGGTGAACTGCATGGTTGGAATTGAAATTGCTGTGAGGGCTGTGATCTGAGCTCAAGAACTAGAGCTAAAACAAAGATCCTGTCCTGAGAAGCACAAGTAGTATCGTGTGGCACTACTGTGAAGATGTTGAGCAGGAAGTGCAAGAGAAGAGCTGGCAGTTAAATAAAGCTTGTGGGACTGGAGTTGAAATCACTGGGGACGGGGTGGGGACTGCAGTGCTGCAGAAACAGTCATTGCTACAAGGGATACACACTGTGGATCTCAGGACTAAACGTGGAATGGGATACAGAGCTGGAAGAAGAGAGCTGGCAGTAAAATAAAGCTTGTGGGTCAAGAACTGAAAGGGCTGGAATCACTGGGTCTGGTCTTATCATTGTGGGACTGGGATCGGGTCTGCACACAACACGGGAACTATAGGGCTGGCACAAAGAAGATAAAATAAAGCTTGTGGGTCAAGAGCTGAAATCACTGGGCCTGGTCTTAATCACTGTGGGACTGGCATTGCAGCTTAACACATGACAGCAACCTTAGGGCTGGTAAAGGCAGTGTATTGTTCTTGCGCCGAGGTCACTGTAGGCCTGTGACATGGAGGCAGGGGCTGGGTATTGCCGCTAATAGTAGAACAGGATGTGTGGAGTGGGGAAAGGGGGCGGCAAGCTCGCGCCTGAAAACCCCGTCGATGCTAGAATATTGCCTGCGCCTGTGATGGCACCTCTTGGGGTGCGGCTGAAATCTCCGTGGGGCTGGGAAGTGGACCGCGGGGCTGGCAATTTGAATGAAAATGGCAAAGGCACTAGACCTGTGAACGGGGCCGTGGGCATCCAGGACGACTTATGCAGGGGTGTGCAAAGTGACTGGGGACTGCTCGGTGGGAGCTAAAATCACTGCAGGGCTAGCATATGGATGGTGGGGTGGGCTTCCAGAGGCTCGTGCCAGAGCTGAATTGTTGCCCAGCTGGAGCCAAGAGCCAGATGCTGCCATTTGAAGCTGGAGAAACACAGAGCTGGAGCTGGAAGAAGAGAGCTGGCAGTAAAATAAAGCTTGTGGGTCAAGAGCTGAAATCACTGGGCCTGGTCTTAATCACTGTGGGACTGGCATTGCAGCTTAACACATGACAGCAACCTTAGGACTGGTAAAGGCAGTGTATTGTTCTTGCGCCGAGGTCACTGTAGGCCTGTGACGTGGAGGCAGGGGCTGGGTATTGCCGCTAATAGTAGAACAGGATGTGTGGAGTGGGGAAAGGGGGCGGCAAGCTCGCGCCTGAAAACCCCGTCGATGCTAGAATATTGCCTGCGCCTGTGATGGCACCTCTTGGGGTGCGGCTGAAATCTCCGTGGGGCTGGGAAGTGGACCGCGGGGCTGGCAATTTGAATGAAAATGGCAAAGGCACTAGACCTGTGAACGGGGCCGTGGGCATCCAGGACGACTTATGCAGGGGTGTGCAAAGTGACTGGGGACTGCTCGGTGGGAGCTAAAATCACTGCAGGGCTAGCATATGGATGGTGGGGTGGGCTTCCAGAGGCTCGTGCCAGAGCTGAATTGTTGCCCAGCTGGAGCCAAGAGCCAGATGCTGCCATTTGAAGCTGGAGAAACACAGAGCTGGAGCTGGAAGAAGAGAGCTGGCAGTAAAATAAAGCTTGTGGGTCAAGAGCTGAAATCACTGGGCCTGGTCTTAATCACTGTGGGACTGGCATTGCAGCTTAACACATGACAGCAACCTTAGGGCTGGTAAAGGCAGTGTATTGTTCTTGCGCCGAGGTCACTGTAGGCCTGTGACGTGGAGGCAGGGGCTGGGTATTGCCGCTAATAGTAGAACAGGATGTGTGGAGTGGGGAAAGGGGGCGGCAAGCTCGCGCCTGAAAACCCCGTCGATGCTAGAATATTGCCTGCGCCTGTGATGGCACCTCTTGGGGTGCGGCTGAAATCTCCGTGGGGCTGGGAAGTGGACCGCGGGGCTGGCAATTTGAATGAAAATGGCAAAGGCACTAGACCTGTGAACGGGGCCGTGGGCATCCAGGACGACTTATGCAGGGGTGTGCAAAGTGGCTGGGGACTGCTCGGTGGGAGCTAAAATCACTGCAGGGCTAGCATATGGATGGTGGGGTGGGCTTCCAGAGGCTCGTGCCAGAGCTGAATTGTTGCCCAGCTGGAGCCAAGAGCCAGATGCTGCCATTTGAAGCTGGAGAAACACAGAGCTGGAGCTGGAAGAAGAGAGCTGGCAGTAAAATAAAGCTTGTGGGTCAAGAGCTGAAATCACTGGGCCTGGTCTTAATCACTGTGGGACTGGCATTGCAGCTTAACACATGACAGCAACCTTAGGGCTGGTAAAGGCAGTGTATTGTTCTTGCGCCGAGGTCACTGTAGGCCTGTGACATGGAGGCAGGGGCTGGGTATTGCCGCTAATAGTAGAACAGGATGTGTGGAGTGGGGAAAGGGGGCGGCAAGCTCGCGCCTGAAAACCCCGTCGATGCTAGAATATTGCCTGCGCCTGTGATGGCACCTCTTGGGGTGCGGCTGAAATCTCCGTGGGGCTGGGAAGTGGACCGCGGGGCTGGCAATTTGAATGAAAATGGCAAAGGCACTAGACCTGTGAACGGGGCCGTGGGCATCCAGGACGACTTATGCAGGGGTGTGCAAAGTGACTGGGGACTGCTCGGTGGGAGCTAAAATCACTGCAGGGCTAGCATATGGATGGTGGGGTGGGCTTCCAGAGGCTCGTGCCAGAGCTGAATTGTTGCCCAGCTGGAGCCAAGAGCCAGATGCTGCCATTTGAAGCTGGAGAAACACAGAGCTGGAGCTGGAAGAAGAGAGCTGGCAGTAAAATAAAGCTTGTGGGTCAAGAGCTGAAATCACTGGGCCTGGTCTTAATCACTGTGGGACTGGCATTGCAGCTTAACACATGACAGCAACCTTAGGGCTGGTAAAGGCAGTGTATTGTTCTTGCGCCGAGGTCACTGTAGGCCTGTGACATGGATGCAGGGGCTGGGTATTGCCGCTAATAGTAGAACAGGATGTGTGGAGTGGGGAAAGGGGGCGGCAAGCTCGCGCCTGAAAACCCCGTCGATGCTAGAATATTGCCTGCGCCTGTGATGGCACCTCTTGGGGTGCGGCTGAAATCTCCGTGGGGCTGGGAAGTGGACCGCGGGGCTGGCAATTTGAATGAAAATGGCAAAGGCACTAGACCTGTGAACGGGGCCGTGGGCATCCAGGACGACTTATGCAGGGGTGTGCAAAGTGACTGGGGACTGCTCGGTGGGAGCTAAAATCACTGCAGGGCTAGCATATGGATGGTGGGGTGGGCTTCCAGAGGCTCGTGCCAGAGCTGAATTGTTGCCCAGCTGGAGCCAAGAGCCAGATGCTGCCATTTGAAGCTGGAGAAACACAGAGCTGGAGCTGGAAGAGGAGAGCTGGCAGTAAAATAAAGCTTGTGGGTCAAGAGCTGAAATCACTGGGCCTGGTCTTAATCACTGTGGGACTGGCATTGCAGCTTAACACATGACAGCAACCTTAGGGCTGGTAAAGGCAGTGTATTGTTCTTGCGCCGAGGTCACTGTAGGCCTGTGACATGGATGCAGGGGCTGGGTATTGCCGCTAATAGTAGAACAGGATGTGTGGAGTAAGGAAAGGGGGCGGCAAGCTCGCGCCTGAAAACCCCGTCGATGCTAGAATATTGCCTGCGCCTGTGATGGCACCTCTTGGGGTGCGGCTGAAATCTCCGTGGGGCTGGGAAGTGGACCGCGGGGCTGGCAATTTGAATGAAAATGGCAAAGGCACTAGACCTGTGAACGGGGCCGTGGGCATCCAGGACGACTTATGCAGGGGTGTGCAAAGTGACTGGGGACTGCTCGGTGGGAGCTAAAATCACTGCAGGGCTAGCATATGGATGGTGGGGTGGGCTTCCAGAGGCTCGTGCCAGAGCTGAATTGTTGCCCAGCTGGAGCCAAGAGCCAGATGCTGCCATTTGAAGCTGGAGAAACACAGAGCTGGAGCTGGAAGAGGAGAGCTGGCAGTAAAATAAAGCTTGTGGGTCAAGAGCTGAAATCACTGGGCCTGGTCTTAATCACTGTGGGACTGGCATTGCAGCTTAACACATGACAGCAACCTTAGGGCTGGTAAAGGCAGTGTATTGTTCTTGCGCCGAGGTCACTGTAGGCCTGTGACATGGATGCAGGGGCTGGGTATTGCCGCTAATAGTAGAACAGGATGTGTGGAGTAAGGAAAGGGGGCGGCAAGCTCGCGCCTGAAAACCCCGTCGATGCTAGAATATTGCCTGCGCCTGTGATGGCACCTCTTGGGGTGCGGCTGAAATCTCCGTGGGGCTGGGAAGTGGACCGCGGGGCTGGCAATTTGAATGAAAATGGCAAAGGCATTTGATGGGGTTGTCAGAGCAGCACCAGGTGTGAGTGTGGGGATGATGGGGGCTCGGAGCAGCCCAGGTGTGAGTGTGAGGATGGCGGGGTCTCGGAGCAGCCCAGGTGTGAGTGTGAGGATGATGAGGGGCCGGCTCCTGCCGGGGCGAGGCTGTTTTAGGGGGAGGCTTTGCCTCAGCTCCCTTTTGCATGGAGCTGCTGAGTGGAGGGGTTTATGGGCCGCTCCCGGCGCTGTCTCATGGAAGGACTGCGAGAGCTTCTCACAGGGTCGGGGAGAACGCCTGGATCTGTGCTTGGGTACGTGGAGCATCGCTTAAAGGAGGTGCCGAGGGACGAATCTTTGTGCCCAGGAGCAGCAGCCGAACAGGTGAGCCTGTATGGGTTTGGGGCGGGGAATTTTGCCTTTCCCCTTTCCAATTTCATCTTGCCAGTCCCTCCCCGGATCCCCAGGAACAAAAATGGAGCTGATGAGCACAAAAGGAATTACGGAGAAGGAAGCAGCTCCTCTTCTTTTATTGTCTGCGTTTGACCTGAGGGGATCCCTCTTGACTTGTGGTTTTAAGGGTGTTGATTGCAGGAAAAGCTGCCTTTTCCAGGCTGTTAGGGGTATCCCGGGGGTGACAGGGAATCCCTGCGTTCTATTCTAAGGGGAATGGGAAAAGTATTCTTGTGGTATTATGGGTTTGATTTGAAGGCAGCCACCCCATTTGCACCACCCTCGGGTTTAAATGGAGGGGGCAGCCCTGGTGTCCCTCCTTTTCAAGGGTTTGCATGGAGGTCAAAATCGCCCTTTCCCATCAGTCGAAGGCTTTCATTTGGGGAGCGCCCCTTCTTTTCTGCTCTCCTAGGGGGTGAAATTGGAGGGGAGAAGGCATTTCTTTGCCCTTGTTGAAGTGAGGTGAGCCCCGCCTGCGGCATCAGTTTCGGGGTTGGGTAGGGGGAAGCCGCAGCTCTGGCAGCGTTTGCAGGGCTGCAATGGGGCTGTGCCGCTGCATTGGAGGGCGCTCCTCGTGGCCGCGGCCCGGCCCGGAACGTTCCCGGTCCGGAACGTTCCCGCTCAGGAGCGCTGCTGGCACGGCCCGGGCAGCTGCCGGGGCGCACGGGGGATTCGGCGCGGCCGGGCCAGCCGAGGGCGGCAGTGGCGGAGCCGCGCCGGTGCGAGCCGTGCGGAGCCGAGCGGAGCCGGGCCGGGCCGGCCAAGGGCGGCAGAGGCGGCGCGGGCGCTGCTGCGCCGGCCCGGGCGGTGCCGGCCGCTCCGTCCGCTCCGGGCGCGGGGCTCGGGCGCCGCCGGTAGCCCCGGGCCCGGTGCCGGCCCCGCCGGGCAGGGGCAGCGGGCGGGGCTCCCCGGGACGGCGCCGGCCCCGCGTGCCGGAGCAGCCGCCGCAGGAGCCGCTTTCCTGCCGGGAGCCGCGCTCCGTCCGGGGCCGGCAGCGAGCGTGGGGTTCGGCCGCTCCACGTTCGGCGGTGCCGTGGCTCGGAGGCGCTTTGGAGGCGTTGATGGCATCGCTGGGTTCGGTTTGCAGCGGCTGTCCGCTAAGGGGTATGGTGTTCTTCCTGAGCGGCACGGTTCTCGGTGCCGGTAGGGATGATAAAGGTTCGTTTTGGATTGGGTTTTGTAGTAGGATATATATTTTTTTGGCGGGGTGTTATGTTTAGAAGGGCGCACAATGGTTTTTACGGGTCGTAGTGCGAAGCAGCGGTTTGCATTTTAATTCTGTTGCGGTGGCTTTTATTAGCGTGAGTGTGTAGTGTTTGTTTTGGGCGGCTTGGGGAAGCGTCCTGTCGTTCATAGCAGCGGGTTTTTAATCTCGATAATTGCATGTGTGTTTATCATCTTCCAGGGCTTTTATTTGTTTGGTTTGTTTGATTGTAGTGTATGTTTTATGGTTACGGGTAATTTGGGGGACATTGTTTATGGTTACGTTTGTCTTTAGTCTTTGTGTTTGTTTCTAGGTGGTATTTTTATTTTGATAGCTTGAGGCACTATGGGTTTATTCAGTGGGGAATAATTTTTTTGTTGCAGATTTATCTGGTTTTTGGTATTATTCTTGTTGTTGGTTTCTTTATTTTCCTTTTTTGTTGTTGTTGTTGTCTTTTAATGTATTTGAGTATTGTTTATCAGGGTTTTTTTTGGGAACATGGGTATTTATATGGTGGGTTTTTAAGGTATTTATTTATTTGGGTAGGTAATTTCTTAGTTTTTAGTGGTTGAGATGTTTTCCCATTTTGTTAATTAGTTCAGGTTTTAAAATTATTTTTACAGAGGATTGTTTATTCTTTGAGTTAGTGTAGAAGTAGAATTTTGGTTTTTTTTTTTGTTTGTTTTTAGTAACGTTGTTCAGGGTGAGTGGCACTGGCTTGAGTTTAGTAGATTGGTTTGACATTTTTTTAGTACTTTTTGTAATTTGCTGTGTGTGTTTCTAGAGGATTTTCTTTTATTTTGGTTCCATTTTTCTGTCGTGATGAGAATTGTTATTGAAAAGAGTGTTCTTTGTTTTTTTGCTGACACTTGTTTGGCTGTTGGAGGTCTCTTGATGTTTTTGGAAGATATTGGGGGGAATTTGATGCTGTTTGTTCTGTCATTTCATTTAGGAATTGGATTTTAAATATGCAATTATGACTCTAACTATATTGAAACAAAAGAAATAGATGTGTAGCAATGGGAATGGGCCAATTTTATTTTTATATATTCGGTCAATTTTTGAAATTTAACATGTAACATAAGTCATTATATGTTACAATAAGTTACTCTAATTTTAATAGAGTATTGTGTATGTTTATAGATATATGAATAGAGAATATAAATGTAAATACAACCCAAACAAAAATACAAATATATAAATGTATTGCAACTATATGCAGATATATAAAAAATTAATAATAAATTGTAAATGTAAAATAACATGAATTGTAAAGTATATAATACACGTAATACTGCATATATTTTATTAAATATATTATAGGAAATGGATATAAAATAGATATAAATATGGATGTGATATATGTATCTATCTATCTATATCTATCATGTGTTGTATATTATGATAAATATAAATATAAAAAAAATTTAGGTAGTTTAAAATAATGGATGGTTTTGTTTTTTCTTTGCCAAAGCAGGGGTTTTCGTGTAAAAATTACAAATACAAATAATATAAAGGTAGAAATACAAGCATAGAAATATATCATAAACACATTAAAGATTTATATAAAAATTAGAAATATAAGGAAAAATAAGTTGTAGCAGTAGATATGGTAAATAATTTTAAAAATAATTCCCGTATATTTTTTGAACAAGGTGCATAATATATATAGTTATTAATATAATGCATCAATATAAACTATAAATTTATATAAAATATCAACTATCTATAAGAAGGAATAAAAGCTCTGTGTCACGTGCAGCAGTAGAAAATTTCAGGCTCCCAGGGAATAAATAGTTTTCTTTAAATCATTTTCGTTTTGGAGTTTTTTTTTTTACTCCCGGGTAGCCTGAAAGTTTCTACTGCTGTACGTGACACAGAACTGCTGCTTTTTTATTCTAAAGGTGGAAAGGTAAACCAAGATTAGAAATACAAGAAAGGGGAAGTGGAAGTGGAAGTGGAAGTGGAAGTGGAAGGGGAAGGGGAAGGGGAAAGGAAAGGAAAGGAAAGGAAAGGAAAGGAAAGGAAAGGAAAGGAAAGGAAAGGAAAGGAAAGGAATGGAAAGGAAAGGAAAGGAAAGGAAAGGAAAGGAAAGGAAAGGAAAGGAAAGGAAAGGAAGCAGGAGAGCAAGAGGGAAGGGAAGTGGTGAAAAAAAAAACCGAGTGAAAAAAGTAAAAAGAGTTGGAGGGAAAAAGAGCGGGCATTGGGGAGGAGCGGTGCTGCCTCAGGTGCTTCCCCGCCCTGGGGCGAAGGACCCGTTTGATGCCCAGGAGGGACTGCAGCTGCCGGTGGCTCCCCGGGGACGGAGCTGTGGCTGTCAGCCCGAGACTACAACTCCCGGCAGGCCCTGCTGCTGGCGCGGCGTGTGACGCAACGGCCGACGCGGCACATGAGTGGCTGGCGTGCCAGGCGGCCGCGCGGGGCTGTGTGCGGGCAGCTGCGCAGCGCGGAAGGAGCGTCCGCCCGGTTCCTCGGCCGCACTCAGCGGTGCCGGGGGCGCTGCCGCCCGCCGATGGCGGAGGGCGAGGCGGTGCTTTGCTGCCGCGGGCCGGGAGCTGCGGGAGCCGCCCCGGGCGAGCGGCGCCGGGCGCTCCCGCGGTCCCGGTGGGGCGGCCGCCCTCGGGCTGGCGGAGGCGCCGGAGGAGCCCCCGAGCTGCAGCCGTCTCCCTCGGGCTGCTGCCGGTGCTGCGGGCGGAGGCGGCTCCGCCCGTGTTGGACGCTGCGAGCAGGGAGCGCTGCGGTATCGCCGGCATGACGGGGCTGCTGCCTGCGTTAGTGCTCGTGGCTCTTTGTGCCGTGACAGCGGACGGAGCGGCGCTGGGCGGTAAAGCCAGAGATGGCCGGGAGAATGCCCAGCGCAGGGAGCGGCCGGGCTGTATGCTTCGGATGGCACAGGTGCGAGCTGCAAAGTCACCCCCCCTTCCGCCCCTGCCCTCCCGAGCCCCGGGGAAAATGCTTTCCAGCATTGTCGAGCTTCTGAGAGACAAAACTTGTGATTTGACACTAGCATCCAGAAAAGGTTTCTGTCTAGATTAGCAAATGTCTAAATTGTTCTTGGTTACATCCCATGACCGGTTTTAGGCAGTGACTTCATACTGCTTTTAGGATTTTCTTGTACACTGGTGAGAAAATAGGCAGGTCTGATAGTGGTTTCACTTTTTTTCTACTTCACGTTCCATAAGATTCTTTTATCCAAGCGATTGTTTTAAAATTCTACTGTAAGCGTTTGTGGTTCACTTTTTTTTTCTTTGCAGCACCCGGGCCTTTTTTTTTTTCTCTAAATCGGGAGTAAATATAGCTGAGTAAAATTACCTTGGTTATCTTCCTTCTTTTTAAACTTAATTGTTTTTATTAATAATTCTATTTGAATATGCAGAAAAAGTGGGTATGTCCTGTAATCTATGCTAGCTTTTCTCGTTTACAGGGTACTCACAAAATATGTCTCCCTTAGTGTCCCACAGAAACATTCTGGGTGAAATCTGAATTAAGGTATGTGTTTTCAAATAAGTAATCAGTTTAGATATTTGCCTGTGTACCTTTTCCTGTAATTCAGAGCTTGTGTTCTGTGGGTTTTATGATAAACCTGTAAAACATGTAAGAATGGTTTTGCAAGTCTGAATCGTTGAAGGCAGCAATAAGTGGATTTAAAGCCTGTTCTTGAGCAGACAAAGGGGAAAAGTGTGACTCTGATGCTGAACTTGTCATTTTTCATTTGACTTGCCTTTAATTATTGAAGAAGAGAGAGAACTAGGAAAAGAAATAGAATTGATTATTGAGCACTCCTAAAAAGCTCACCATGATTCTGTGTAGAGCCAAAGTGAAGGATGATGGAACAGAGCTCTGTGCATTAGAAGGAAATAAACCTGATGTCCACACAGAGTCTTACTAATTTCTGTTTTTAAAATGCAAAATAAGTTTAGGAAGTGTTGGAAGTTAGTATTTTGGGAAAGAAATGGCAGTTCCACAAAACATTCCATTCCATTTAAGAGAGGCCCTTGGACTGATTCATGTTGTAACTGCTGTCACTGCAATCAGTTGGTGGTTCAGCCTTGAAACGTGCACTTGGCCTTCTATAAAGCACTGTTTTGTTTGCCTTTCAGTGCTATGAGTCTTGATAAATTGGAGAAGTGCCCAAGAGAAATTCATCATCCTGAGATACAAAAGGTAGGAAGTGACTTTTTTTGGTTTGGTTCTTTTTCTTTATTTTTTTCTGGAAATAGAAGTAATTAAGTATAGATACTACTGGTTTGTTTCTTCCAGTAGCTGATAATACTAATACCAATAATAATAATAATAAGAGTAAAGTAATACTACTTCAACTGTCTTTATTTATCCATTGAACTGGCCATTTTAAATCTAAACTTCTAAACACAAATCAAACCATCATCCTTGTAGAATCTTTAATAGGAGTGGGCTAAAGATCCTGGTTTTGTTGACAGGATTTATTGGTTCATGAAGAGCAAGAGGTAAGTACAAGCCTAACTACCCTCTAGCTCACAGACCTGCCCAGTGAATAGAGCTTTGTTTTTTTGATGGGCTTGTGATGACTTTGAGATCAATTGCTCATTCATTACAGTAAAAAAAAAAAAAATTGTTTTGAACATGACAGCAAAAATAACTTTAAGCACAACTTAATAATAATAGATCACCAATTTTAGTTAATAATTTTATGCTGTACTCTTGGGTGAGGGAAGACTCGGACACCCAATATGAGATCAGCAAGCTATGTTTATTGCAGAGAGTATCAGACACTTATACAGCACATAATAAGCTTATGAATATTCTGTAAGCCAAGCGATCTATTGGTTAAACTATACCATCAACTCTTCCTCATTCCTTTGGGCCTACATTCCCTATTTCCCACGTCTCTCTGTCTACTTGTTATCCTACCCAGCTAGGCCCAGGCACACGCTATCTTGCAGGTGCAAAACTCAAAAATACCTGTGTTCGGTACTTTCCCAGCTCCTGGTCGGCTAACGAGCGAATGTCTGCGTGACCTCTGTCATGGAGCCATTTCTCCACACTATACTATCAAAGTTTAAAGGTAAATTATTATATATTAGGAGATGGTGTAAAGTGTATGTTGTAATGTGTAGGATATATACAAAGATACGTACTTGAAAGTCCGTAGAGGAAACAAATTTTTACGCCTTCTGTTTGACTGTTTGTCATATATTTGGTTTTATTTCCCAGGGATCAGTGAATTTTAACTCTAGAGTCCTCTATGCTAAGGATGCTCAGCTTACAGATGATGAAATGTTCAGTAATGGTGAGTTTTTCACCTTCTCCTTCATTGTTTTGCTCATCTGAATAAAAAAAAAAAAGGCAAGATTAAAGAAAAAGCAATAGTTTTATTATTTTTACCCTGTTATGTCTGTTTCCTCAGTATTTGCTGGAGCTGTGCTTACCCAAGGTTTGGGTAAAACAAGCTTTGGGTTCCCTCTGTCTCACTGGGAGTTGCCCAATTCAGTTGCATCTGGTGAAATTCACCCTGAGACCTTACAGAACCAGCTCCAACTACGTGAGAGCCATTTGCAGTTCTCTCCAGACGCCTGGAGAATGGGCGACGTTTCTGAGGATCCGGCGAGCGTGCTTCTATCAAAACTCAGTCTGTGAAATTTCTGGGGAAAACCCTTCTGTGTCCTGAAGGGTTCAAACTCTGGTGAGGATCCAGTTATCAGGTGCTCACCTGGATGGTTCCAGCTGCCAAAGGTAACACTTGTACTCTTGCCCTGTAGTTTACATCTATTGTATTTTTGTTATTTTGCAGGATTTTTTGTCTTTGCAAAATATTGTGCATTTCACTCTTTGGAACCTCTCAGATGGTTCTTTGGTGCAGCACCACCCCATGGGACACTTGGCTGCTGTCCTGAAGGGGTTGGTCGCTAGAATTGTGAATCCTGGAGAGTTTATAAGTCTTCTGTCCCCAGGGAGGTATCATGCTTTGTTTACTTTTGTTCTGTTGGTTAGGTGCTGCTTCTCGTTGCAAGTACGAATTTCAAACTGCCCTGTTCTTATTTTAACTGTTTTCCTGGTTCTCTCCGTCCGGCAGGGAAAGACTCTCGTATCCTTGTCGTCGGGCTCGGTGCTGTCCAAGAAGATACAGAGACTAAAAAAATCATAAGAAGCAAAATATGACTGCAGGGAAAAGAAGCTGGAGAGAACAGAAGGTGATATTGTTATCCTTACCCTGTATTAGAGACATCCGCTGTGCTTTGATGCTGGCAGCTGCCAGGGGCTTGTTAGCTCTTTGTAGGCAGGTGTAGGTGTTCACTTGTAGGTTTTTTCTCTGGACAAGTCAATTCAAACTTTGCTAAGCTTATATTTGCAGATTACTCTCTAGCACAGTCCAGCATGACATTTTTGAATGTTGTAAAAATACCATGTTACTTGGAAATTGCTAATGAAGAGAAGCTTTAGGGGAAAATAAGATTTCAGGGTTGGAAGATGTGAGAAGAATTGTGTGGGGATGTTAGACTGAAGTAAAGCACACTTGAAGCTGGACTGGCACGCTGGCAGGTCCCCTATTAAACAGTAGTGCTGAGATTAGCCTGGGGGTTGCCCATTGTTTCTGTAGAAATCAATGTTTCCTGGTCTTCAGAGGGAAGCTGCTTTGAAAAGCTGGAAGGTGCAGCATGCTGACAATCCCCGTGCTTTGGATTAAAAGTAGATTTCAGAAGGGTCCTAAGCTTTTGTCTTTTCCTAGAAGTCGATGTAATCCTGTCGAGGAGTTTTTAATTCTGTGTTGCCATGTCATCCATCAGAGCCCTGTTGTACTAATCATCATACAAGTACAAAACAAAAAATCAGACCCTGTCCCAAGCACTTAGAGCCCAGAACACGATTTCCTCGGGCTGCCATTTGTGTGCCATCGGTACTCACCACGAATTGAGCCCTCTGGCTCTGAGAGAGCCCCTGGATGCTGACGGAAGGGGGCTGGTCACAGACCCTGGAGGTGCCTGTCCCCCAGGGAGGGAGAGGACGAGGCAGTGTGGCCTGCAGGGAGGGTCTCGTCCCCAGAGAGCAGCCGGCGACTCCATGCCTGCCCGGGGCTGCGGGTGCCCCCTCGGGGTGGACGCCTGCCCTCAGGTTTCCCTCTGGGCACCCGGGGAGGGAACCACGTCCATCCGTGTGGCAGCTGCAGGGCCTGCAGGCTCTGGGCCCTGGAGCCGAGTGAGCCTGAGCTGCTGCATGCTTGCTGTGAGCTTTGGGGTGAGCGTGCATCACTGCAGGCCTGGGATGGATTGAAATGCGCTGAGGAAAGCACAGGGAGTGAGGGAGGGAGGGAAGGAAATGCTCTGTTAACATGTGCCAATTCTTCTGTCAGACTCATCACGGCGGGACAGCGTGAGGACTGAAAGTGTAAGAAGATGCGGAGGGAAAGAGAGAATCTGACAGGAGCAGCGAACGCACGAGTGCACGAATTTTGCTTTTTGCTTGGATGTAAACTCAGGAGTTGAAAGGAATTTGGGAGTGAGAAGGGACATTTCAGAAGGAGAAGAAGAAAAAGAAGTTGTTGTTGTTGCTACAGTCCTGGCAAAAGCTTTTGTTCTAGCTAATAAAAGAAGTTAGTTTAAAAAACAAAAAGGAAAAAATGTAGTGTGTTTTTTTTTTCCTTCACTATGATATGCATTGGTGGTATATGGTGTGTTTTTTTATTTCTTGGTATTATTAACTCTGTGTAAATTGTTTTTTGAGTGAAGCTGACTTTCTGGATGGGTTGGTTTGTATTTGAGGCAGGATTAATTTCAGTAGGGTTCTTTCATAGATTTCTGATGGGTATTACTGGGATTTTGGTTTTGTTTACTGTATGTATAAACCTAGAGCTTTGGTAGGGCCAGCTGGGCTGCTGGAGTTTTGGGTGTGAATTTATTAGATGGCTTTTGTTAGATGCAGTTTTTAATTTTTGAAATGTTTTTCAGTGTAGTGGTTTTAAGGTGGTTTTTAAGAATTCATTGTATTGTTTTATCTTGTTTGTAGTTGGTGTATGATAAGGGATGTGGTGTGACCTTTTGGACATTATGGTTTTGGTGTTCCTAAGTTCTGATTTCTTTCTGGTTGGATAGTTTTTTTTATTTTTATTTTTTGGGACAGGAGCATTTATATGGTGGGTTTTTATAGGCAATATGTTTTTTAATTTAGGTAGTGATATTTTTTAGTATTTTAATAGTTTAGGTTTTTTATTTTCATGGTTTTAATTATTTTTTTTAATTTTTTCAAATAACTTTGATAGATCATAGGTTATTATTTGTGCATTAGCATAAAGGTAGAGCTTTGGGGACTTTTTTTAGTAATGTTTAGGGTCAGTTGTGCAGTTTTGAGTCTAGTGAGTTGGTTTGATTTAATTTTTATTGGGTGTTACTTTATATTAGCAGTTGTGTCATTTTCAAGGTGTGTTTGAGTTTTTTGGGGTTTTTGAGATATCATTTTAGGAGGAAGTTTATGATGAGCATGTGCGGAGGTTTTGGGCCACTTTATAGTGGGATTTAAAATTTATTTACAGTTAGGTTTATTTGAGTTTTTATTAGGGTTCAATGACGTTGTGGGATGTTTGTTCCGTTAGTAATAGAAATAGGTTTTGTTTTGCTGTGCTGCGATGGGATGGGCGTGTGCTGCGTGCCGGTGCTGACAAAGGTACAGTATTGTTGTGGCTCTGGTGTGTCGGGTTAATGAACTGACATGGTTTAATATAGAGATGAAAACAGAAATAAATATACATTTAAAAATAAATATAACATTAGAGTGGTAAACATAAATATAGATAACAGATACATACATAAAACTAAAATACATAGTATATAATTGTAACATATTATCATATAGATAAATGATAGTCTATTTTATATATATATATACACAAAGATAAATAAATATAGATTGTAGATATAAAAATATTTAAATAGAGTTAAAGTAAATTGGGGTTTTTTTTTTAGGTTATAGGCTGGGAATTTTAAATAAAGGATAGAAAAAAAATATAAATTCAGATATAGAAATATGTATAGAAATACAAATATCTATACATATTTAATTTAAATAAATAGAAGTAAAAATATATATAATACGGAAAATATATATCTATGATTATATTAGAAGATATTCTCTCTAATATATATAATATCTATGAATAAAATAAATAAAAATATCCATATAAATATCATTATAATTTTGAAAAATAAATTTACTTCCTAAATTTTAAATCTGGTTCAAATAAAGGGGTGTCCTTGGTTTTTATTTGGTTAGAGGCAGGAGTTTTATTTTAAATAATATAAGTAATATAGAAATGTGGATCTTAAGATAGAAATATATAGTAAATATATAAAGAGAAATTGCTAAACTATGACTATAAATTTAAATATAAATATATGTAAGTAATATGAAGAGTTGTAGTATAGAATATAAATAACATTATATGGCAATATAAATTATAAATGGGAATATGAATATAAAAATATGTAAATATAGTTTAAGAGAAAGGGAATGTTTTGGCTTTTATTTAAGTAGAGGCAGGGTTTTTATTTTGAATAAGTGTTCCAGAAGTAAAAATCTTGACGCAGAAATATTAAATCAATATAAAAAATATGAATAAAAATAAATAAAAAATATAAATACCTACTCGCATCGGATGTAATATAGAATATAAATTTATTTATAACTTGACATTGGTAAAGATAAATGTATAAGTAAGCAATAGACATTAATATACATTATAAATACAAATATGAATATAAAAATTGAACATGAGGATAAAATCTATTTAAATATTGTTTAAAACAAAGGGTTGGGTTTTTTTTTATTCTTCTTGTGTTAGAGGCAGGGTTTTTATTTTAAATAATATGAATGTAGATATTATTGTTATATATTTCTAAATATTGAGATATACAATCAAGATATAAATATATATATAAACACAAAATATAAATAAATACAAATAATAGGAAGAGATGTAATGAAGAATACAAATAACAGTATACATAAGTATACATTTTAAATGTAAATGTGAATATGAACCTGAAAAATAGAATTTAAAAAAATATTTAAATAGAGTTTTGAAGAAAGTGGTTCTTTTTGGCTTTAATGTGGATGGAGGCAAAGGTTTTATTTTAAATAATCCAAGTGTTACAGAAGTAAAAATCGTAACAGAAATATATACTTACTATGTAAAAATATTTATAAAAATATACAAATAAATTTAAGTTGTAGGGATATATGCAATATCGAATAGAAATGTATTTATAAAAAGAAATGTGTAAATGGACAGTGTACATCAATATACATTGTAAATAGAAATGTGAATATCAATATGAAAAAATATTTTTAAAATATTTAAATATTTTTTTAAAGAAATTGTTGTTTTTTTTTTTTTCTTTGTTTTTTTTTGGTTTTTTTTTTTGTGTTGTGTTTTGTTTTGTTTTGTTTTGTCTTTTATCCTATTAGGCTAGAGGCAGAAGTTTTTTTCCCCTCTTCCCGGTTTTGGGGCATTTATTTCAGAGCAGTTTTCGGCGGGGGTCGCCCCTGTTCTTTTTTGCCGCCTTCGCTGCCGCAGCCCCGAGGCGCGCTGCGCCCCCGGCTGGGGCGGGCGGCAGTGCTGCCGCCTTGTGGGCAGAGCGCGGTACTGCAGCCCTGCACCGAGAGGCCGCCACCTTGGGAGTGGCGCGTGGCCGATGTCGCGGAGTTTTGGTTGACCTTCTCAGCATGGCGGCGAAAAGGGCGGGGAAGTGGAGGACCGGGTGGGTGTAACTGGACTGCCTGCACGGAATACCGACGTCATGGCGGCCCCGACGGATTTTTCTGTGGCGTTTCATGTGTACTCGAGACATGCTGTGGGCTCAGGGGCGCCGCGGGCGGGCGTATTTCGGCGGGTTTGTGACAGGCATCTGGGTAAACGCCTCGCTGTGCCGGGGTCCTCTCACGTCCGCTTTCCCGCCCTGAGGGAGCCGAGCCGGGCCGAATAGTTCCGAAGAGCCGAAGAGCCGAGTGTGGGCGAAAACAGCCGAGTTTCCCCGAAGAGCCGAGTGTGGCCGAAAACAGCCGAGTTTCCCCGAAGAGCCGACTGCGGCCGGGAACAGCCGAGTTTCCCCGAAGAGCCGACTGCGGCCGAAAACAGCCGACTTGAACCGAAGAGCCCAGTGCGGCCGAAAACAGCCGAGTTTACACCAAGAGCCGATGATAGCCGACTGGAACCGATAGCCGAGTGTAGCCGACTTGAGCCGCATTTAGACAACGTGCCGAATACGACCGAGTTTAGCCGAAGAGCCGAACTGAAACGAGTTTAGACCAAGAGCCGAACCAAGCCGAATTCAGCCGAGTTTCATTAAACAGAACCGAACGACGCCGCAGCGCTCTGCATGCAGTGCGCCTGTGCAGACGGCAGGGGGCGCTGTATAAAGTATAAAATATCGACTATCTATAAGAGGGAATAAAAGCTCTATGTCATGTGCAGCAGTAGAAAATTTCAGGCTCCCAGGGAATAAATCGTTTTCTTTAAATCATTTTCGTTTTGGAGTTTTTTTTACTCCCAGGTAGCCTGAAAGTTACTACTGCTGCTTTTTTATTCTAAAGCTAGAAAGGAAAACCAAGATTAGAAATGCAGGGAAAGAAAGAAAGAAAAAGAAAAAAAGAAAATAAGGAAAGGAAATGAAAGGAAGAAAGAAGGAAGGACAGGAAGGAAGGAAGGAAGACAGACAAAAAACCCAAAAACCAGGAGGGCAAGGAGAAACCTACGGGAAAAAAAAAAACCAACCAAAAAAAAAAAAAAAAAAACACCAACAAAAAAACAAACCCACATAAAAAAAAAAAACCTCGGGATGGGTGAGAAACCCCCCTCCACGAAAAATCCAAGATGAGCAAGAAAAATCCCAGAAATACGACAGAAATAAAAACAGGAATAAAACAAAATAAAGACAAAAAAAAAAAAAAAAAAAAAAAAAAAAAAAAAAAAAACGAAAAACAAGAACAAGATGGGCAAGAAAAAAACGCAGAAGAAAACCCCAAGATGGGCATGAAAAAGCCTAGAATAAACCCCCAAGATGGGCGAGAAAAATCCCAGAAAAAAAAATAAACCAGAAAAAACCGTAAGAAAGGCAGAGAAAAAAAAAAAAAAAAAAAACAAAACAAAACAGAAAAGTACCCAAGATGGGCAAGAAAAATCCCTGAAAACAGACCAGAGAAAAACCCCAAAATGGGCAAGAAATAAAATCAGAACTAAAAACCAAGATGGGGAAGAAAAAATCCAGAAAAGAAAAAAAAGAAGGCCAAGAAAATCCAAGGAAAAAAAAAAAAAAAAAAAACAAAACACCTGAAAAAAAAACCCCAAGGGGGGCAAGGAAAAACCAAAGAAACCCAACAAGATGGACAAGAAGAAACAAAGAAAAAACCCCAAGAAGTGCCAGAAAAAAATCAAGGAAAAAGGGAGTAAAAGCCCCAAAAAACAAGGCAAGAAAGAGAGGCAATAAAGGCCACAAAAACTCAAGACAAAAAAAAACAAAAACAAGACATGCCAGAAAAAGGTACGAAAATGGTTCTGCCAGGTGCGATCAAGGTGAGCGGGTTCAGATTCAGGTCCAGGAGATGAACAAGTGTCAGATTAGCTTGGGGCACTGCTGTGCAATGCAGCTGTGACACGATTTATGTTTAAATATAGTTTAAATAAATTGGGGATAGTTTGGCTTTTATTGGGGTATAGGCTGGAGATTTCATAAAAAATATAAAACTAGAAATCCAAATATATCATATATATATGTCAATATCAATAAATATTTAATACATATAAATATAAGTAAAAGAAATCTATTGTGTCAAAAGAATATATCTATTATTATATAAAAAGGTATTCTCTCCAATATATATAATATCTATAAAGATAACAAATGAAAATTACAAATATAGATGTGAATAAAATTATGACAAACAAAATTATTTTTAAAATTTTAAATGTGTTTTAAAGAAAGGGTTGTCTTTGCTTTTTATTTCGTTAGAGGCAGAGGTTTTATTTTAAATAATATAAGTACTATAGAAATGTAAATCGACATACAGAAATATATAATAAATATATAGAGATATAAAGATATAATACCAAACAATGAATAGAAATAGAAACCTATGTAAGTAACATGAAGAGATGCAATATATAATATAATTTTTATTATACAGTAATATAAATTCTAAATATACATGCGACTATAAATATGAAAAATATATGATGGGGGCTCGGAGCACCCCAGGTGTGAGTGTGACGGTGATGGGGGCTCGGAGCAGCCCAGGTGTGAGTGTGAGGATGATGAGGGCTCAGATCAGCACCAGGTGTGAGCTGTGAGGATGATGAGGGCTCGGAGCAGCCCAGGTGTGAGTGTGAGGATGATGAGGGGCCGGCTCCTGCCGGGGCGAGGCTGTTTTAGGGGGAGGCTTTGCCTCAGCTCCCTTTTGCATGGAGCTGCTGAGTGGAGGGGTTTATGGGGCGCTCCCGGCGCTGTCTCATGGAAGGACTGCGGGAGCTTCCCACAGGGTCGGGGGGACACCTGGATCCGCGCTTGGGTACGTGGAGCATCGCTTAAAGGAGGCGCCGAGGGACGAATCTTTGTGCCCGGGAGCAGCGGCCGAACAGGTGAGCCCGTGTGGGTTCGGAGCGGGGAATTTTCTCCTTCCCCTTTGCAATTTCATCTTGCCAGTCCCTCCCCGGGTCCCCAGGAACAAAAATGGAGCTTGTGAGGACAAAAGGGATTAAGGAGAAGGAAGCAGCTCCTCTTCTTTTATTGTCTGCGTTTGACCTGAGGGGATCCCTCTTGACTTGTGGTTTTAAGGGTGTTGATTGCAGGAAAAGCTGCCTTTTCCAGGCTGTTAGGGGTATCCCGGGGGTGACAGGGAATCCCTGCGTTCTATTCTAAGGGGAATGGGAAAAGTATTCTTGTGGTATTATGGGTTTGATTTGAAGGCAGCCACCCCATTTGCACCACCCTCGGGTTTAAATGGAGGGGGCAGCCCTGGTGTCCCTCCTTTTCAAGGGTTTGCATGGAGGTCGAAATCGCCCTTTCCCATCAGTCGAAGGCTTTCATTTGGGGAGCGCCCCTTCTTTTCTGCTCTCCTAGGGGGTGAAATTGGAGGGGAGAAGGCATTTCTTTGCCCTTGTTGAAGTGAGGTGCGCCCCGTCTGCGGTTTCGGGGCTGGCTTGCGGGAAGCCGCAGCTCCGGCAGCGTTTGCAGGGCTGCAATGGGGCTGTGCCGCTGCATTGGAGGGCGCTGCCCGTGCCCGCGGCCCGGCCCGGAACGTTCCCGCTTGGGAGCGCTGCTGGCACGGCCCGGGCAGCTGCCGGGGCGCACGGGGGATTCGGCGCGGCCGGGCCGGCCGAGGGCGGCAGTGGCGGAGCCGCGCCGGTGCGAGCCGTGCGGAGCCGAGTGGAGCCGGGCCGGGCCGGCCAAGGGCGGCAGAGGCGGCGCGGGCGCTGCCGCGCCGGCCCGGGCGGTGCCGGCCGCTCCGTCCGCTCCGGGCGCGGGGCTCGGGCGCCGCCGGTAGTCCCGGGCCCGGTGCCGGCCCCGCCGGGCAGGGGCAGCGGGCGGGGCTCCCCGGGACGGCGCCGGCCCCGCGTGCCGGAGCAGCCGCCGCAGGAGCCGCTTTCCTGCCGGGAGCCGCGCTCCGTCCGGGGCCGGCAGCGAGCGCGGGGTTCGGCCGCTCCAAGTTCGGCGGTGCCGTGGCTCGGAGGCGCTTTGGAGGCGTTGATGGCATCGCTGGGTTCGGTTTGCAGCGGCTGTCCGCTAAGGGATATGGGGTTCTTCCTGAGTGGGCACGGTTCTCGGTGCCGGTAGGGATGATAATGGTTTGTTTTGGATTGGGTTTTGTAGTCGGATTTTTTTTTCCCCCGGGGTGTTATGTTTAGAAGGGTGCGCAATGGATTTTACGGGTCGTAGCGTGAAGCAGCGGTTCGGATTTTAATTCTGTTGCGGTGGCTTTTATTAGCGTGAGTGTGTAGTGTTTGTTTTGGGCGGCTTGGGGTAGCGTTGTGTCGTTCATAGCAGCGGGTTTTTAATCTCGATAATTGCATGTGTGTTTATCGTCTTCCAGGGCTTTTATTTGTTTGGTTTGTTTGATTGTAGTGTATGTTTTATGGTTACGGGTAATTTGGGGGACATTGTTTATGGTTACGTTTGTTTTTAGTCTTTGTGTTTGTTTCTAGGTGGTATTTTTATTTTGATAGCTTGAGGCACTATGGGTTTATTCAGTTGGGAATTATTTTTTTGTTGCAGATTTAAGTTTATCTGTTTTTTGGTATTATTCTCGTTGTTGGTTTCTTTATTTTCTTTTTTTTTTTTTTGTTATTGTTGTTGTTGTCTTTTAATGTATTTGAGTATTGTTTATCAGGGTTTTTTTTGGGAACATGGGTATTTATATGGTGGGTTTTTAAAGTATTTATTAATTTTGGGTAGTTAATTTCTTAGTTTTTAGTGGTTGAGATGTTTTTCCATTTTGTTAATTAGTTCAGGTTTTAAAGTTATTTTTACAGAGGATTGTTTATTCTTTGAGTTAGTGTAGAGGTAGAATTTTGGTTTTTTTTTTTTTGTTTGTTTTTAGTAACGTCGTTCAGGGTGAGTGGCACTGGCTTGAGTTTAGTAGATTGGTTTGACATTTTTTTAGTACTTTTTGTAATTTGCTGTGTGTGTTTCTAGAGGATTTTCTTTTATTTTGGTTCCATTTTTCTGTCGTGATGAGAATTGTTATTGAAAAGAGTGTTCTTTGTTTTTTTGCTGACACTTGTTTGGCTGTTGGAGGTATCTTGATGTTTTTGGAAGATATTGGGGGGAATTTGATGCTGTTTGTTCTGTCATTTCATTTAGGAATTGGATTTTAAATATGCAATTATGACTCTAACTATATTGTAACGAAAGAAATAGATGTGTAGCAATGGGAATGAGCCAATTTTATTTTTATATATTCGGTCAATTTTTAAAATTTAACATGTAACATAAGTCATTATATGTTACAATAAGTTACTCTAATTTTAATAGAGTATTGTGTATGTTTATAGATATATGAATAGAGAATATAAATGTAAATACAACCCAAAAAAATACAAATATATAAATGTATTGCAACTATATGGAGATCTATAAAAAATTAATAATAAATTGTAAATGTAAAATAACATAAATTGATACAATATATAATACACGTAATACTGCATATATTTTATGAAAAATATTAGAGGAAATGGATATAAAATAGATATAAATACGGATGTGATATACCTATCTATTTATATCTATCATTTGTTGTATATTATGATAAATATAAATATAAAAAAAATTAGGTAGTTTAAAATAATGGATGGTTTTGGGTTTTTTTTGCCAAAGCAGGGGTTTTAGTGTAAAAATTACAAATACAAATAATATAAAGGTAGAAATATAAGTATAGAAATATATCATAAACACATTAAAGATTTATATAAAATTTAGAAATATAAGGAAAAATAAGTTGTAGCAGTAGATATGGTAAATAATTTAAAAAATAATTCCCGTATATTTTTGAATAAGGTGCATATTAAATATAGTTATTAATATAATGCATCAATATAAACTATAAATATATATAAAATATCAACAATCTATAAGAAGGAATAAAAGCTCTTTGTCACGTGCAGCAGTAGAAAATTTCAGGCTCCCAGGGAATAAATCGTTTTCTTTAAATCATTTTCGTTTTGGATTTTTTTTTTTTTACTCCCGGGTAGCCTGAAAGTTTCTACTGCTGCTTTTTTATTCTAAAGGTGGAAAGGTAAACCAAGATTAGAAATACAAGAAAGGCGAAGGGAAGGAAAGGGAAAGGAAAGGAATGGAAGCAGGAGAGGAAGAGGGAAGGGAAGTGGTGAAAAACAGAGTGAAAAAAGTAAAAAGAGTTGGAGGGAAAAAGAGAGGGCATCCGGGAGGAGCGGTGCTGCCTCAGGTGCTTCCCCGCCGTGGGGCGAAGGACCCGTTTGATGCCCAGGAGGGACTGCAGCTGCCGGTGGCGGGGGACGGAGCCGTGGCTGCCAGCCCGAGACTACAACTCCCGGCAGGCCCTGCTGCTGGCGCGGCGTGTGACGCAACGGCCGACGCGGCACACGAGTGGCTGGCGTGCCAGGCGGCGGCGCGGGGCTGTGCGCGGGCAGCTGCCGGCGCCTCTCCCGCGCGGGACGGCGACGCTGGAGGGGCGCAGCCTCCGTCTGGCCGCCCGCCCGGAGCTGAGCAGCGCGGAATGAGCGTCCGCCCGGTTCCTCGGCCTCCCTCAGCGGTGCCGGGGGCGGGGGCGCTGCCGCCCGCCGATGGCGGAGGGCGAGGCGGTGCTTTGCTGCCGCGGGCCGGGAGCTGCGGGAGCCGCCCCGGGCGAGCGGCGCCGGGCGCTCCCGCGGTCCCGGTGGGGCGGCCGCCCTCGGGCTGGCGGAGGCGCCGGAGGAGCCCCCGAGCTGCAGCCGTCTCCCTCGGGCTGCTGCCGGTGCTGCGGGCGGAGGCGGCTCCGCCCGTGTTGGGCGCTGCGAGCAGGGAGCGCTGCGGTATCGCCGGCATGACGGGGCTGCTGCCTGCGTTAGTGCTCGTGGCTCTTTGTGCCGTGACAGCGGATGGAGCGGCGCTGGGCGGTAAAGCCAGAGATGGCCGGGAGAATGCCCAGCGCAGGGAGCAGGCGGGCTGTATGCTTCGGATGGCACAGGTGCGAGCTGCAAAGTCACCCCCCCTTCCGCCCCTGCCCTCCCGAGCCCCAGGGAAAATGCTTTCCAGCATTGTCGAGCTTCTGAGAGACAAAACTTGTGATTTGACACTAGCATCCAGAAAAGGTTTCTGTCTCGATTAGCAAATGCCTAAATTGTTCTTGGTTACATCCCATGACCGGTTTTAGGCAGTGACTTCATACTGCTTTTAGGATTTTCTTGTACACTGGTGAGAAAATAGGCAGGTCTGATAGTGGTTTCACTTTTTTTCTACTTCACGTTCCATAAGATTCTTTTATCCAAGCGATTGTTTTAAAATTCTACTGTAAGCGTTTGTGGTTCACTTTTTTTTTCTTTGCAGCACCCGGGCCTTTTTTTTTTTTCTCTAAATCGGGAGTAAATATAGCTGAGTAAAATTTCCTTGGTTATCTTCCTTCTTTTTAAACTTAATTGTTTTTATTAATAATTCTATTTGAATATGCAGAAAAAGTGGGTATGTCCTGTAATCTATGCCAGCTTTTTCTCGTTTACAGGGTACTCACAAAATATGTCTCCCTTAGTGTCCCACAGAAACATTCTGGGTGAAATCTGAATTAAGGTATGTGTTTTCAAATAAGTAATCAGTTTAGATATTTGCCTGTGTACCTTTTCCTGTAATTCAGAGCTTGTGTTCTGTGGGTTTTATGATAAACCTGTAAAACATGTAAGAATGGTTTTGCAAGTCTGAATCGTTGAAGGCAGCAATAAGTGGATTTAAAGCCTGTTCTTGAGCAGACAAAGGGGAAAAGTGTGACTCTGATGCTGAACTTGTCATTTTTCATTTGACTTGCCTTTAATTATTGAAGAAGAGAGAGAACTAGGAAAAGAAATAGAATTGATTATTGAGCACTCCTAAAAAGCTCACCATGATTCTGTGTAGAGCCAAAGTGAAGGATGATGGAACAGAGCTCTGTGCATTAGAAGGAAATAAACCTGATGTCCACACAGAGTCTTACTAATTTCTGTTTTTAAAATGCAAAATAAGTTTAGGAAGTGTTGGAAGTTAGTATTTTGGGAAAGAAATGGCAGTTCCACAAAACATTCCATTCCATTTAAGAGAGGCCCTTGGACTGATTCATGTTGTAACTGCTGTCACTGCAATCAGTTGGTGGTTCAGCCTTGAAACGTGCACTTGGCCTTCTATAAAGCACTGTTTTGTTTGCCTTTCAGTGCTATGAGTCTTGATAAATTGGAGAAGTGCCCAAGAGAAATTCATCATCCTGAGATACAAAAGGTAGGAAGTGACTTTTTTTGGTTTGGTTCTTTTTCTTTATTGTTTTCCGGAAATAGAAGTAATTAAGTATAGATACTACTGGTTTGTTTCTTCCAGTAGCTGATAATACTAATACCAACAATAATAATAATAAGAGTAAAGTAATACTACTTCAACTGTCTTTATTTATCCATTGGACTGGCCATTTTAAATCTAAACTTCTAAACACAAATCAAACCATCATCCTTGTAGAATCTTTAATAGGAGTGGGCTAAAGATCCTGGTTTTGCTTACAGGATTTATTGGTTCATGAAGAGCAAGAGGTAAGTACAAGCCTAACTACCCTCTAGCTCACAGACCTGCCCGGTGAATAGAGCTTTGTTTTTTTGATGGGCTTGTGATGACTTTGAAATCAATTGCTCATTCATTACAGTAAAAAAAAAAAAATTGTTTTGAACATGACAGCAAAAATAACTTTAAGCACAACTTAATAATAATAGATCACCAATTTTAGTTAATAATTTTATGCTGTACTCTTGGGTGAGGGAAGACTCGGACACTCAATATGAGATCAGCAAGCTATGTTTATTGCAGAGAGTATCAGACACTTATATAGCACATAATAAGCTTATGAATATTCTGTAAGCCAAGCGATCTATTGGTTAAACTATACCATCAACTCTTCCTCATTCCTTTGGGCCTACATTCCCTATTTCCCACGTCTCTCTGTCTACTTGTTATCCTACCCAGCTAGGCCCAGGCACACGCTATCTTGCAGGTGCAAAACTCAAAAATACCTGTGTTCGGTACTTTCCCAGCTCCTGGTCGACTAACGAGCGAATGTCTGCGTGACCTCTGTCATGGAGCCATTTCTCCACACTATACTATCAAAGTTTAAAGGTAAATTATTATATATTAGGAGATGGTATAAAGTGTATGTTGTAATGTGTAGGATATATACAAAGATACATACTTGAAAGTCCGTAGAGGAAACAAATTTTTATGCCTTCTGTTTGACTGTTTGTCATATATTTGGTTTTATTTCCCAGGGATCAGTGAATTTTAACTCTGGAGTCCTCTATGCTAAGGATGCTCAGCTTACAGATGATGAAATGTTCAGTAATGGTGAGTTTTTCACCTTCTCCTTCATTGTTTTGCTCATCTGAATAAAAAAAAAAAAGGCAAGATTAAAGAAAAAGCAATAGTTTTATTATTTTTACCCTGTTATGTCTGTTTCCTCAGTATTTGCTGGAGCTGTGCTTACCCAAGGTTTGGGTAAAACAAGCTTTGGGTTCCTTCTGTCTCACTGGGAGTTGCCCAATTCAGTTGCATCTGGTGAAATTCACCCTGAGACCTTATAGAACCAGCTCCAACTACGTGAGAGCCATTTGCAGTTCTCTCCAGACACCTGGAGAATGGGTGACGTTTCTGAGGATCCGGCGAGCGTGCTTCTGTCAAAACTCAGTTTGTGAAATTTCTGGGGAAAACCCTTCTGTGTCCTGAAGGGTTCAAACTCTGGTGAGGATCCAGTTATCAGGTGCTCACCTGGATGGTTCCAGCTGCCAAAGGTAACACTTGTACTCTTGCCCTGTAGTTTACATCTATTGTATTTTTGTTATTTTGCAGGATTTTTTGTCTTTGCAAAATATTGTGCATTTCACTCTTTGGAACCTCTCAGATGGTTCTTTGGTGCAGCACCACCCCATGGGACACTTGGCTGCTGTCCTGAAGGGGTTGGTCGCTAGAATTGTAAATCCTGGAGAGTTTGTAAGTCTTCTGTCCCCAGGGAGGTATCATGCTTCGTTTACTTTTGTTCTGTTGGTTAGGCGCTGCCTCTCGTTGCAAGTATGAATTTCAAACTGCCCTGTTCTTATTTTAACTTTTTTCCTGGTTCTCTCCGTCCGGCAGGGAAAGACTCTCGTATCCTTGTCCTCGAGCTCGGTGCTGTCCAAGAAGATACAGAGACTAAAAAAATCATATGAAGCAAAATATGACTGCAGGGAAAAGAAGCTGGAGAGAACAGAAGGTGATATTGTTATCCTTACCCTGTATTAGAGACATCCGCTGTGCTTTGATGCTGGCAGCTGCCAGGGGCTTGTTAGCTCTTTGTAGGCAGGTGTAGGTGTTCACTTGTAGTTTTTATCTCTGTTCAAGTCAATTCAAACTTTGCTAAGCTTACATTTGAAAATTACTCTCTAGAACAGTCCAGCATGACATGCTGGATGTCGTCTCCCAGAGGGACCCAAAACTGCCATAAATTTCACAGGGAGGGATGGGTGTAGAATACTAAAATCGTTCAAGGTTTTCATTTTTATAGGTATTGGCAAAGAAAATGAATTTATCTCTAAATTCATTTGGAAAGAAACCCTCTCTCTCTCCACTTATTTGTATACAGGAATGTAGGAAACTCTGACTAGAGATGGGTAATAGCTTTGAAAATAAAGACATAAGTTTTATCTAGGAATGAACCAATCAAGTGCCCTGAAAGCATGAGAACAGCTGCAGGGGCTGAAGGGAACAGAAAGGGTTCTATCTCATGAACAGAGGTACCTTTTCCTTACAGGTGCTTGTGCTGTAGTTTGGGTTCTGCTTCCTAACATTTCTAGTGTGACAGGGTTTACCATAGAGACAATCTGCCAGGAGGTAGCGCTTTGGGGGGTATGGCAGTCCTGGGTGTGTATTCTGAACTCCTTCAGAATGTTAGGTTTGGAGTATTTCTTATCTCAGGAAAACAGCAGTCTTTTGCATCTGCATATCAGCTGTTGAAATTTTGGGTTCAATTTCTTGAATCACAAATGTCATAGGATTCCTCCCAGATGGCAGCTGTCATGAAGTATGGCTCTTCTTGGTCTTGGGTTTCAGGGGCTGTTTCCAAAGTGACCTACAGACATTGGAATGAAATCATTATTTACTGTGTAAAAGAATCACTCTCCAAAGCATCAGCCAAGGTCTAAATGTGCCATTCTGCCTTTTAAAAGTACCAACATCACAGGATTTTTCTCAGATTAAAGCTTCCATGGAGTCGGACACCACAACATCGGATCTCTCAAGCCTGGCCCTTGAGAATTGTGGGCCTCCTGTGAACTGGTCTTGCCAGAAGGGCTTGCTGAGTTTTCCATTGTGTGGAAAAGAGATCCCATTTGCAGCCTGAAGCCTCATGTTTCCTGTAGGATTTCTACTCCTAGAATTGCACACTTTGAAGGATTTCTTATAGCAGAAGTTTTTTGGGAACTAGGACTCTGGTTGGATTTGGGTCTCTGGACTCTCAGGTGAAGTGACCTTGAGACACTAGGGCATGCAGATTTCCTTGCTGTTGAAAAGAGCTATTGTTCGCACCCAGGAGCCATGGTCTGAATGGGGGTGTCACCTCTTAAATTTGCAAATGTCACAGGATTTCTTCTAAATGAATGGTGCTAAGAACATAAGGTCTGGCTGGCTTTCGACTTAGAGGTGCCTCCTCTAAATTGGTCTTCAGACGCTAGGTTGGAAAGTGTTCCTACATATGCCAAATAGCCCTTGCTATGCAATTAATAAGCTTCAAATTACCATGGAGTTGCTGCCCCTGCAAAGATTTTGGCAGAGCCTGGTTGTGGTGCCCCACTCCACTCCACCACCCTTAGCAGGTCCTTATGGTTGCATGGGGAATCATCGTGGAGCATGCCAACCCAGCTCCATCCTGGGAACAGCACCTGTATTTTACCCTAAAATTTCTGTCCCATTATAGCTCCTGTTAGGATACAAATGTAACTTCTCGGTTTCCACTGATTTTACCCCCAGTCATCTTTCCATACAGACATTGCTCCACTCCCCAGAGGATTATTGTGAGCAGATGTGAGTTCTGCTGTCCCTTTGGACTGACAAAGACAGAGGTTTTGTCCCAAGTTGCTTTTGAACCTGTCCTGCACCTGTTACGAGTCCTCAGTCTCCTGCAATTTTGTGGGTCAGTCACATGTAAAACAGCACAGCTGGCTGGCATGCTTTGCTCATGAGGGGAGACAAGAGAAGAATCCCTCTGCTCACACCAGACCTGCAGCTGCCAAACCTCACCAAAGCACCTGAGGAGCCCCCAGGGACTGATGGTACAGAAGGGAGGTGATGGAGGACAGCACAGCAGGCAGCCTGCCCTCCATCTGGGTGTGAAGAAGGCAGGGCTGGGAACTGTAAGCAACATCCCAGCAGGTCTGGCTGATGGTGCCACCCTGAGGGCTTCCCCTGCCTTTGGGCAGTCCCAGCTGCTGCAGCTCACTTGACAGACTCATTGTCTATACTGTGCTTGGCTGCACTGGAGATGATGAAGCCGAGGACAGCAATGGTTGCCTTCACATCCCCTGACTGCAGATGGGAAGGAGGGCGAGCTCTGTCACCTTGGGAAGGCGTCTGCAGAGTCACTGCTGCCCGTCTCTGGAGCGTGGCTCCATTGGGGGACCGTGGTAAGGACAGCAGTGCTCACTTAACTGTGCACCTGAGGACAGCTTCAGGATCTTGTCATACTGTGGGAGAGCAGAGCTTCACAGTAAACACCAGCTAACACACTGACTGCCAGTGTTAACACTAACAGTTCTTACCTAAATATTAATACTAGTAACACTTACTATGCGTATTATTAATCCTAGTAGAGGCTGGTAGCGTTCTTTAGGCTGAGGCTTGCATGAAGAATACAAAATTAATTAACGTTGCTGATTATGCTATTGTGTTGAAATACTTGGCCTCCACTGCGGTAGCCCCACGCTTACCTCGATGGCCTGCCCCAGCAGGTCCCAAAACACCTGGATGCAGATCAGCTTAAGCTTCACTGATGTGATAAACAGAGTTCACTCTTTATAATTTTTAAAATTTTAATAAAGGATAAAAGGACAAAATAATCCAGCACTGGGATGCTTTTAGCACACAGCCAAAGAGCACAGAGGTAGCTTAAAAACATGTTCACTATATACTGTTACATTGCTGAGGTTACAGGCATATTCATTAACTTACACATTATTCAAACATTCCTTTGACTTTTTGATGTTCCAGGAACTCTCTTGTTTGGTTTTAACCTCTGACTTGTCTGCAGAACGTTCTGTAAATTAGGTCTACATATTTTATTTCTTCCTGTAGTTTTATCCTGTTGCTTCACACTCCCTGATAACACTGGTAAGAGTCGATAAATCCTTCCTGGATGCTTAAGCTCTTTTTGTGTCACTATTATCTTATCACTTGGTAGGGGCAGTCTGCAGTTATAAGAAGCAGAATAATTGCTTTACACCATTTTCTGAGTAAGTTACATAGAAGTATTTTAGTTTCTATTTTAACATTTTGCTAAAGCCTACCATATATTTATCATGCTACTATTCATATGAAATATACAGTGCATACATAAACTGGCATATTACACTATACAAAGCAGTTCAAAGTAAGAATAAGTTTTACCACATCAAAATACTTGTAATGCAAAAAGCTAATCTATGAATGTGAAAGCCAGTATTGTTTTATCATCTATAACATCCGACGACGAGGGTGAGCAGCGGGCCCGCAGCAGGCGGAGGGCGGGCAGGGGGACGCGGGCACTTAACTTTGGCCAGGGTGCTGATCTCGGCCAGTCGGGGCAGGCCAAGTCCCCGCAGAAGCGCTGCACGCCCTCCCCGCTCCCGAGCCCTCTCCTCACCAAATCGCCGCCGCTCCCTAGTCCGCCCTGCTGTCGCAAAGACGACCCGGAACCCCTCCCGGGCTACACTCCTCTCCGCCTCCTGCCCCGAGTGCCGTTGGGGCGCTCCGGTAGGGGCTCTGCGGGGGTCCTTTCGCCGGGACCTGGGCACGAGAGAAGGCCGGAGAAGGGGACGGGGGTTGCCGCCGCCGCCGCCGCCGCCGCCGCCGCCGCCTGCGAGCCCTTCGGGCAGCCCGAGCTCCGCCCCACGCTCCCACGGGCCGCAGCCTGACGGCTCCTAAGCGTGCCAATCACGGCCCGCCTTTCTCCGTCCGCCCTGTCCAATCACAGCCGCCCTTTCAAACCGGAGGCGGTCCCGCCAATCTCAGCCCGCTCAGTCGCGGCTCGCCGCCTCAGACTGGCCCCGCTCGCCCGTACGCCTGAGGCGCCGCTCCCGCCACCGCCGCTTTGGGAGCCGGCGGAGCAGCGTCCCCGCTGCCGCTGCCTCGGCAGGCGCTGTTGCGGACGGGAAGGGCGGCCGGGAGCTTCCAGTTCAGGTCCTGGTCGAGATCAGGTTCTGGTCCAGGGAAGCGGGCAGGCGGCGGGGAGCGGGCGGACGCGGCCACAGCAATGGCGGCGGCGGGAGCAGCGCTTGAGGGGACCGCGGGGAGTCGCGGATCCGAGCGCGGCGGGAATGGGCGGGCTGGGATTGGTGGAGCCGGCAGGCGCTGCTTCGGGTTGTGATTGGCTGGCTGTCCGCCCGTGGGGCATAAATAGCGGGCGTTGGGGCAGCAGCGGCGTCAGTTCGGCGGTGAAGCTGGGAGCGACGGGGGCTGCGGATGCGCGGTCCGAGGAGCGGCGCTGCGCCAGGACGGGACCCCCGCGGCAGCTGATCCAGGGAGCGCCGGTGAGCACGGGCGCGACGCCTGCGGCAGTATCTGGGGCCGGCCGTGTCCAGTTCTTTCTGCCGCGCCCTGCGTGGCTCGGGTAGCCGGCGGCTGGTGTGGGGCCTGGAGTGGCGCGGTGGGGGGGGGGCGCCGCCTGCTGTCACTGGGGGCTGGGAAGTAGCTGCTTTGCGGTTTCTGGATTTAAAGAAATGTTCAGAATACGAGGAATAAAGCTTGCTTTTTGTATTTTTATTACTTTATTTTCTTTTTACTTGTAATGTTTTTTTTCTTAATTGTGTTATTTTAGTATTGCCCGTTTTAATACATCTTTTTGGTTTGATTTGTTTTCTTTACTAGCTATCTCATGTTAATTCGGTAAGGGTTGTGGGACTGGGGCTGAAACACCAGTTGTGAGAGCAGTGGGGACATGAAACCCCAGGGTGTGGAATAATGATTTTGGCATGAGTCAGGCCCAAAACAATGTGGAGGGGTGGAAATGCTGAGGCTAGATAAATGCCATGGGAGGAAGGCATGGAGCTGCAGCACAGGGCCTGCAGGTTATGCCTGGGGGTTCCCAGCCCCTGCCCTATGGTACCAACGAGGGGCTGAGGGTGTGGGGACTCAGAGGGTTCTAGGGCTCAAGAACCAGCCCAAGAGTGCCTTTTGGGATGGGGGGGCAGGAGTCCAGTGGCTGTTCCCAGCCCCCGGAGCTGCCTGAGGGGAGGTGAGGGGGCCTTTGTGCAGGTGCTGGGCTGAGAGCCAGGGTGAGGGGGAGGGTGGATGTTGAGCTTCAGGCTTCCAGTGTCCCCAGAGTTGGGATGCCACTTAGGGTTGCCACTTAGGGCTGGGTGGGTGGATGGGACAGCTTCTAGAGATACTGAAATTGTAATGATGGCAGTAACTGATTTGTGGCCTTATCAACAGCCCCAAGGTGCAGTGAGAAGCATGAGCAGCTTTTAGCTGCAGCCAGTAGGAAGCTGAGGAGCTGGAGCTGAGGCAGCAGAGCTGGAGGAGACAGAAATATGGTAGGGTTTGATGTAAAACCTCTGTGGGGCTGGGATAGGGATTGTGGAGTGGGGAGGTGAACTGCATGGTTGGAATTGAAATTGCTGTGAGGGCTGTGATCTGAGCTCAAGAACTAGAGCTAAAACAAAGATCCTGTCCTGAGAAGCACAAGTAGTATCGTGTGGCACTACTGTGAAGATGTTGAGCAGGAAGTGCAAGAGAAGAGCTGGCAGTTAAATAAAGCTTGTGGGACTGGAGTTGAAATCACTGGGGACGGGGTGGGGACTGCAGTGCTGCAGAAACAGTCATTGCTACAAGGGATACACACTGTGGATCTCAGGACTAAACGTGGAATGGGATACAGAGCTGGAAGAAGAGAGCTGGCAGTAAAATAAAGCTTGTGGGTCAAGAACTGAAAGGGCTGGAATCACTGGGTCTGGTCTTATCATTGTGGGACTGGGATCGGGTCTGCACACAACACGGGAACTATAGGGCTGGCACAAAGAAGATAAAATAAAGCTTGTGGGTCAAGAGCTGAAATCACTGGGCCTGGTCTTAATCACTGTGGGACTGGCATTGCAGCTTAACACATGACAGCAACCTTAGGACTGGTAAAGGCAGTGTATTGTTCTTGCGCCGAGGTCACTGTAGGCCTTTGACATGGAGGCAGGGGCTGGGTATTGCCGCTAATAGTAGAACAGGATGTGTGGAGTGGGGAAAGGGGGCGGCAAGCTCGCGCCTGAAAACCCCGTCGATGCTAGAATATTGCCTGCGCCTGTGATGGCACCTCTTGGGGTGCGGCTGAAATCTCCGTGGGGCTGGGAAGTGGACCGCGGGGCTGGCAATTTGAATGAAAATGGCAAAGGCACTAGACCTGTGAACGGGGCCGTGGGCATCCAGGACGACTTATGCAGGGGTGTGCAAAGTGGCTGGGGACTGCTCGGTGGGAGCTAAAATCACTGCAGGGCTAGCATATGGATGGTGGGGTGGGCTTCCAGAGGCTCGTGCCAGAGCTGAATTGTTGCCCAGCTGGAGCCAAGAGCCAGATGCTGCCATTTGAAGCTGGAGAAACACAGAGCTGGAGCTGGAAGAAGAGAGCTGGCAGTAAAATAAAGCTTGTGGGTCAAGAGCTGAAATCACTGGGCCTGGTCTTAATCACTGTGGGACTGGCATTGCAGCTTAACACATGACAGCAACCTTAGGGCTGGTAAAGGCAGTGTATTGTTCTTGCGCCGAGGTCACTGTAGGCCTGTGACATGGAGGCAGGGGCTGGGTATTGCCGCTAATAGTAGAACAGGATGTGTGGAGTGGGGAAAGGGGGCGGCAAGCTCGCGCCTGAAAACCCCGTCGATGCTAGAATATTGCCTGCGCCTGTGATGGCACCTCTTGGGGTGCGGCTGAAATCTCCGTGGGGCTGGGAAGTGGACCCGCGGGGCTGGCAATTTGAATGAAAATGGCAAAGGCACTAGACCTGTGAACGGGGCCGTGGGCATCCAGGACGACTTATGCAGGGGTGTGCAAAGTGACTGGGGACTGCTCGGTGGGAGCTAAAATCACTGCAGGGCTAGCATATGGATGGTGGGGTGGGCTTCCAGAGGCTCGTGCCAGAGCTGAATTGTTGCCCAGCTGGAGCCAAGAGCCAGATGCTGCCATTTGAAGCTGGAGAAACACAGAGCTGGAGCTGGAAGAAGAGAGCTGGCAGTAAAATAAAACTTGTGGGTCAAGAGCTGAAATCACTGGGCCTGGTCTTAATCACTGTGGGACTGGCATTGCAGCTTAACACATGACAGCAACCTTAGGACTGGTAAAGGCAGTGTATTGTTCTTGCGCCGAGGTCACTGTAGGCCTGTGACATGGAGGCAGGGGCTGGGTATTGCCGCTAATAGTAGAACAGGATGTGTGGAGTGGGGAAAGGGGGCGGCAAGCTCGCGCCTGAAAACCCCGTCGATGCTAGAATATTGCCTGCGCCTGTGATGGCACCTCTTGGGGTGCGGCTGAAATCTCCGTGGGGCTGGGAAGTGGACCGCGGGGCTGGCAATTTGAATGAAAATGGCAAAGGCACTAGACCTGTGAACGGGGCCGTGGGCATCCAGGACGACTTATGCAGGGGTGTGCACAGTGGCTGGGGACTGCTCGGTGGGAGCTAAAATCACTGCAGGGCTAGCATATGGATGGTGGGGTGGGCTTCCAGAGGCTCGTGCCAGAGCTGAATTGTTGCCCAGCTGGAGCCAAGAGCCAGATGCTGCCATTTGAAGCTGGAGAAACACAGAGCTGGAGCTGGAAGAAGAGAGCTGGCAGTAAAATAAAGCTTGTGGGTCAAGAGCTGAAATCACTGGGCCTGGTCTTAATCACTGTGGGACTGGCATTGCAGCTTAACACATGACAGCAACCTTAGGGCTGGTAAAGGCAGTGTATTGTTCTTGCGCCGAGGTCACTGTAGGCCTGTGACATGGAGGCAGGGGCTGGGTATTGCCGCTAATAGTAGAACAGGATGTGTGGAGTGGGGAAAGGGGGCGGCGAGCTCGCGCCTGAAAACCCCGTCGATGCTAGAATATTGCCTGCGCCTGTGATGGCACCTCTTGGGGTGCGGCTGAAATCTCCGTGGGGCTGGGAAGTGGACCCGCGGGGCTGGCAATTTGAATGAAAATGGCAAAGGCACTAGACCTGTGAACGGGGCCGTGGGCATCCAGGACGACTTATGCAGGGGTGTGCAAAGTGACTGGGGACTGCTCGGTGGGAGCTAAAATCACTGCAGGGCTAGCATATGGATGGTGGGGTGGGCTTCCAGAGGCTCGTGCCAGAGCTGAATTGTTGCCCAGCTGGAGCCAAGAGCCAGATGCTGCCATTTGAAGCTGGAGAAACACAGAGCTGGAGCTGGAAGAAGAGAGCTGGCAGTAAAATAAAGCTTGTGGGTCAAGAGCTGAAATCACTGGGCCTGGTCTTAATCACTGTGGGACTGGCATTGCAGCTTAACACATGACAGCAACCTTAGGGCTGGTAAAGGCAGTGTATTGTTCTTGCGCCGAGGTCACTGTAGGCCTGTGACATGGAGGCAGGGGCTGGGTATTGCCGCTAATAGTAGAACAGGATGTGTGGAGTGGGGAAAGGGGGCGGCAAGCTCGCGCCTGAAAACCCCGTCGATGCTAGAATATTGCCTGCGCCTGTGATGGCACCTCTTGGGGTGCGGCTGAAATCTCCGTGGGGCTGGGAAGTGGACCCGCGGGGCTGGCAATTTGAATGAAAATGGCAAAGGCACTAGACCTGTGAACGGGGCCGTGGGCATCCAGGACGACTTATGCAGGGGTGTGCAAAGTGACTGGGGACTGCTCGGTGGGAGCTAAAATCACTGCAGGGCTAGCATATGGATGGTGGGGTGGGCTTCCAGAGGCTCGTGCCAGAGCTGAATTGTTGCCCAGCTGGAGCCAAGAGCCAGATGCTGCCATTTGAAGCTGGAGAAACACAGAGCTGGAGCTGGAAGAAGAGAGCTGGCAGTAAAATAAAGCTTGTGGGTCAAGAGCTGAAATCACTGGGCCTGGTCTTAATCACTGTGGGACTGGCATTGCAGCTTAACACATGACAGCAACCTTAGGGCTGGTAAAGGCAGTGTATTGTTCTTGCGCCGAGGTCACTGTAGGCCTGTGACGTGGAGGCAGGGGCTGGGTATTGCCGCTAATAGTAGAACAGGATGTGTGGAGTGGGGAAAGGGGGCGGCAAGCTCGCGCCTGAAAACCCCGTCGATGCTAGAATATTGCCTGCGCCTGTGATGGCACCTCTTGGGGTGCGGCTGAAATCTCCGTGGGGCTGGGAAGTGGACCGCGGGGCTGGCAATTTGAATGAAAATGGCAAAGGCACTAGACCTGTGAACGGGGCCGTGGGCATCCAGGACGACTTATGCAGGGGTGTGCAAAGTGACTGGGGACTGCTCGGTGGGAGCTAAAATCACTGCAGGGCTAGCATATGGATGGTGGGGTGGGCTTCCAGAGGCTCGTGCCAGAGCTGAATTGTTGCCCAGCTGGAGCCAAGAGCCAGATGCTGCCATTTGAAGCTGGAGAAACACAGAGCTGGAGCTGGAAGAAGAGAGCTGGCAGTAAAATAAAGCTTGTGGGTCAAGAGCTGAAATCACTGGGCCTGGTCTTAATCACTGTGGGACTGGCATTGCAGCTTAACACATGACAGCAACCTTAGGGCTGGTAAAGGCAGTGTATTGTTCTTGCGCCGAGGTCACTGTAGGCCTGTGACATGGAGGCAGGGGCTGGGTATTGCCGCTAATAGTAGAACAGGATGTGTGGAGTGGGGAAAGGGGGCGGCAAGCTCGCGCCTGAAAACCCCGTCGATGCTAGAATATTGCCTGCGCCTGTGATGGCACCTCTTGGGGTGCGGCTGAAATCTCCGTGGGGCTGGGAAGTGGACCGCGGGGCTGGCAATTTGAATGAAAATGGCAAAGGCACTAGACCTGTGAACGGGGCCGTGGGCATCCAGGACGACTTATGCAGGGGTGTGCAAAGTGACTGGGGACTGCTCGGTGGGAGCTAAAATCACTGCAGGGCTAGCATATGGATGGTGGGGTGGGCTTCCAGAGGCTCGTGCCAGAGCTGAATTGTTGCCCAGCTGGAGCCAAGAGCCAGATGCTGCCATTTGAAGCTGGAGAAACACAGAGCTGGAGCTGGAAGAAGAGAGCTGGCAGTAAAATAAAGCTTGTGGGTCAAGAGCTGAAATCACTGGGCCTGGTCTTAATCACTGTGGGACTGGCATTGCAGCTTAACACATGACAGCAACCTTAGGGCTGGTAAAGGCAGTGTATTGTTCTTGCGCCGAGGTCACTGTAGGCCTGTGACATGGAGGCAGGGGCTGGGTATTGCCGCTAATAGTAGAACAGGATGTGTGGAGTGGGGAAAGGGGGCGGCAAGCTCGCGCCTGAAAACCCCGTCGATGCTAGAATATTGCCTGCGCCTGTGATGGCACCTCTTGGGGTGCGGCTGAAATCTCCGTGGGGCTGGGAAGTGGACCCGCGGGGCTGGCAATTTGAATGAAAATGGCAAAGGCACTAGACCTGTGAACGGGGCCGTGGGCATCCAGGACGACTTATGCAGGGGTGTGCAAAGTGACTGGGGACTGCTCGGTGGGAGCTAAAATCACTGCAGGGCTAGCATATGGATGGTGGGGTGGGCTTCCAGAGGCTCGTGCCAGAGCTGAATTGTTGCCCAGCTGGAGCCAAGAGCCAGATGCTGCCATTTGAAGCTGGAGAAACACAGAGCTGGAGCTGGAAGAAGAGAGCTGGCAGTAAAATAAAGCTTGTGGGTCAAGAGCTGAAATCACTGGGCCTGGTCTTAATCACTGTGGGACTGGCATTGCAGCTTAACACATGACAGCAACCTTAGGGCTGGTAAAGGCAGTGTATTGTTCTTGCGCCGAGGTCACTGTAGGCCTGTGACATGGAGGCAGGGGCTGGGTATTGCCGCTAATAGTAGAACAGGATGTGTGGAGTGGGGAAAGGGGGCGGCAAGCTCGCGCCTGAAAACCCCGTCGATGCTAGAATATTGCCTGCGCCTGTGATGGCACCTCTTGGGGTGCGGCTGAAATCTCCGTGGGGCTGGGAAGTGGACCCGCGGGGCTGGCAATTTGAATGAAAATGGCAAAGGCACTAGACCTGTGAACGGGGCCGTGGGCATCCAGGACGACTTATGCAGGGGTGTGCAAAGTGACTGGGGACTGCTCGGTGGGAGCTAAAATCACTGCAGGGCTAGCATATGGATGGTGGGGTGGGCTTCCAGAGGCTCGTGCCAGAGCTGAATTGTTGCCCAGCTGGAGCCAAGAGCCAGATGCTGCCATTTGAAGCTGGAGAAACACAGAGCTGGAGCTGGAAGAAGAGAGCTGGCAGTAAAATAAAGCTTGTGGGTCAAGAGCTGAAATCACTGGGCCTGGTCTTAATCACTGTGGGACTGGCATTGCAGCTTAACACATGACAGCAACCTTAGGGCTGGTAAAGGCAGTGTATTGTTCTTGCGCCGAGGTCACTGTAGGCCTGTGACGTGGAGGCAGGGGCTGGGTATTGCCGCTAATAGTAGAACAGGATGTGTGGAGTGGGGAAAGGGGGCGGCAAGCTCGCGCCTGAAAACCCCGTCGATGCTAGAATATTGCCTGCGCCTGTGATGGCACCTCTTGGGGTGCGGCTGAAATCTCCGTGGGGCTGGGAAGTGGACCGCGGGGCTGGCAATTTGAATGAAAATGGCAAAGGCACTAGACCTGTGAACGGGGCCGTGGGCATCCAGGACGACTTATGCAGGGGTGTGCAAAGTGACTGGGGACTGCTCGGTGGGAGCTAAAATCACTGCAGGGCTAGCATATGGATGGTGGGGTGGGCTTCCAGAGGCTCGTGCCAGAGCTGAATTGTTGCCCAGCTGGAGCCAAGAGCCAGATGCTGCCATTTGAAGCTGGAGAAACACAGAGCTGGAGCTGGAAGAAGAGAGCTGGCAGTAAAATAAAGCTTGTGGGTCAAGAGCTGAAATCACTGGGCCTGGTCTTAATCACTGTGGGACTGGCATTGCAGCTTAACACATGACAGCAACCTTAGGGCTGGTAAAGGCAGTGTATTGTTCTTGCGCCGAGGTCACTGTAGGCCTGTGACATGGAGGCAGGGGCTGGGTATTGCCGCTAATAGTAGAACAGGATGTGTGGAGTGGGGAAAGGGGGCGGCAAGCTCGCGCCTGAAAACCCCGTCGATGCTAGAATATTGCCTGCGCCTGTGATGGCACCTCTTGGGGTGCGGCTGAAATCTCCGTGGGGCTGGGAAGTGGACCGCGGGGCTGGCAATTTGAATGAAAATGGCAAAGGCACTAGACCTGTGAACGGGGCCGTGGGCATCCAGGACGACTTATGCAGGGGTGTGCAAAGTGACTGGGGACTGCTCGGTGGGAGCTAAAATCACTGCAGGGCTAGCATATGGATGGTGGGGTGGGCTTCCAGAGGCTCGTGCCAGAGCTGAATTGTTGCCCAGCTGGAGCCAAGAGCCAGATGCTGCCATTTGAAGCTGGAGAAACACAGAGCTGGAGCTGGAAGAAGAGAGCTGGCAGTAAAATAAAGCTTGTGGGTCAAGAGCTGAAATCACTGGGCCTGGTCTTAATCACTGTGGGACTGGCATTGCAGCTTAACACATGACAGCAACCTTAGGGCTGGTAAAGGCAGTGTATTGTTCTTGCGCCGAGGTCACTGTAGGCCTGTGACATGGAGGCAGGGGCTGGGTATTGCCGCTAATAGTAGAACAGGATGTGTGGAGTGGGGAAAGGGGGCGGCAAGCTCGCGCCTGAAAACCCCGTCGATGCTAGAATATTGCCTGCGCCTGTGATGGCACCTCTTGGGGTGCGGCTGAAATCTCCGTGGGGCTGGGAAGTGGACCGCGGGGCTGGCAATTTGAATGAAAATGGCAAAGGCACTAGACCTGTGAACGGGGCCGTGGGCATCCAGGACGACTTATGCAGGGGTGTGCAAAGTGACTGGGGACTGCTCGGTGGGAGCTAAAATCACTGCAGGGCTAGCATATGGATGGTGGGGTGGGCTTCCAGAGGCTCGTGCCAGAGCTGAATTGTTGCCCAGCTGGAGCCAAGAGCCAGATGCTGCCATTTGAAGCTGGAGAAACACAGAGCTGGAGCTGGAAGAAGAGAGCTGGCAGTAAAATAAAGCTTGTGGGTCAAGAGCTGAAATCACTGGGCCTGGTCTTAATCACTGTGGGACTGGCATTGCAGCTTAACACATGACAGCAACCTTAGGGCTGGTAAAGGCAGTGTATTGTTCTTGCGCCGAGGTCACTGTAGGCCTGTGACGTGGAGGCAGGGGCTGGGTATTGCCGCTAATAGTAGAACAGGATGTGTGGAGTGGGGAAAGGGGGCGGCAAGCTCGCGCCTGAAAACCCCGTCGATGCTAGAATATTGCCTGCGCCTGTGATGGCACCTCTTGGGGTGCGGCTGAAATCTCCGTGGGGCTGGGAAGTGGACCGCGGGGCTGGCAATTTGAATGAAAATGGCAAAGGCACTAGACCTGTGAACGGGGCCGTGGGCATCCAGGACGACTTATGCAGGGGTGTGCAAAGTGACTGGGGACTGCTCGGTGGGAGCTAAAATCACTGCAGGGCTAGCATATGGATGGTGGGGTGGGCTTCCAGAGGCTCGTGCCAGAGCTGAATTGTTGCCCAGCTGGAGCCAAGAGCCAGATGCTGCCATTTGAAGCTGGAGAAACACAGAGCTGGAGCTGGAAGAAGAGAGCTGGCAGTAAAATAAAGCTTGTGGGTCAAGAGCTGAAATCACTGGGCCTGGTCTTAATCACTGTGGGACTGGCATTGCAGCTTAACACATGACAGCAACCTTAGGGCTGGTAAAGGCAGTGTATTGTTCTTGCGCCGAGGTCACTGTAGGCCTGTGACGTGGAGGCAGGGGCTGGGTATTGCCGCTAATAGTAGAACAGGATGTGTGGAGTGGGGAAAGGGGGCGGCAAGCTCGCGCCTGAAAACCCCGTCGATGCTAGAATATTGCCTGCGCCTGTGATGGCACCTCTTGGGGTGCGGCTGAAATCTCCGTGGGGCTGGGAAGTGGACCGCGGGGCTGGCAATTTGAATGAAAATGGCAAAGGCACTAGACCTGTGAACGGGGCCGTGGGCATCCAGGACGACTTATGCAGGGGTGTGCAAAGTGACTGGGGACTGCTCGGTGGGAGCTAAAATCACTGCAGGGCTAGCATATGGATGGTGGGGTGGGCTTCCAGAGGCTCGTGCCAGAGCTGAATTGTTGCCCAGCTGGAGCCAAGAGCCAGATGCTGCCATTTGAAGCTGGAGAAACACAGAGCTGGAGCTGGAAGAAGAGAGCTGGCAGTAAAATAAAGCTTGTGGGTCAAGAGCTGAAATCACTGGGCCTGGTCTTAATCACTGTGGGACTGGCATTGCAGCTTAACACATGACAGCAACCTTAGGGCTGGTAAAGGCAGTGTATTGTTCTTGCGCCGAGGTCACTGTAGGCCTGTGACATGGAGGCAGGGGCTGGGTATTGCCGCTAATAGTAGAACAGGATGTGTGGAGTGGGGAAAGGGGGCGGCAAGCTTGCGCCTGAAAACCCCGTCGATGCTAGAATATTGCCTGCGCCTGTGATGGCACCTCTTGGGGTGCGGCTGAAATCTCCGTGGGGCTGGGAAGTGGACCGCGGGGCTGGCAATTTGAATGAAAATGGCAAAGGCACTAGACCTGTGAACGGGGCCGTGGGCATCCAGGACGACTTATGCAGGGGTGTGCAAAGTGACTGGGGACTGCTCGGTGGGAGCTAAAATCACTGCAGGGCTAGCATATGGATGGTGGGGTGGGCTTCCAGAGGCTCGTGCCAGAGCTGAATTGTTGCCCAGCTGGAGCCAAGAGCCAGATGCTGCCATTTGAAGCTGGAGAAACACAGAGCTGGAGCTGGAAGAAGAGAGCTGGCAGTAAAATAAAGCTTGTGGGTCAAGAGCTGAAATCACTGGGCCTGGTCTTAATCACTGTGGGACTGGCATTGCAGCTTAACACATGACAGCAACCTTAGGACTGGTAAAGGCAGTGTATTGTTCTTGCGCCGAGGTCACTGTAGGCCTGTGACGTGGAGGCAGGGGCTGGGTATTGCCGCTAATAGTAGAACAGGATGTGTGGAGTGGGGAAAGGGGGCGGCAAGCTCGCGCCTGAAAACCCCGTCGATGCTAGAATATTGCCTGCGCCTGTGATGGCACCTCTTGGGGTGCGGCTGAAATCTCCGTGGGGCTGGGAAGTGGACCGCGGGGCTGGCAATTTGAATGAAAATGGCAAAGGCACTAGACCTGTGAACGGGGCCGTGGGCATCCAGGACGACTTATGCAGGGGTGTGCAAAGTGACTGGGGACTGCTCGGTGGGAGCTAAAATCACTGCAGGGCTAGCATATGGATGGTGGGGTGGGCTTCCAGAGGCTCGTGCCAGAGCTGAATTGTTGCCCAGCTGGAGCCAAGAGCCAGATGCTGCCATTTGAAGCTGGAGAAACACAGAGCTGGAGCTGGAAGAAGAGAGCTGGCAGTAAAATAAAGCTTGTGGGTCAAGAGCTGAAATCACTGGGCCTGGTCTTAATCACTGTGGGACTGGCATTGCAGCTTAACACATGACAGCAACCTTAGGGCTGGTAAAGGCAGTGTATTGTTCTTGCGCCGAGGTCACTGTAGGCCTGTGACGTGGAGGCAGGGGCTGGGTATTGCCGCTAATAGTAGAACAGGATGTGTGGAGTGGGGAAAGGGGGCGGCAAGCTCGCGCCTGAAAACCCCGTCGATGCTAGAATATTGCCTGCGCCTGTGATGGCACCTCTTGGGGTGCGGCTGAAATCTCCGTGGGGCTGGGAAGTGGACCGCGGGGCTGGCAATTTGAATGAAAATGGCAAAGGCACTAGACCTGTGAACGGGGCCGTGGGCATCCAGGACGACTTATGCAGGGGTGTGCAAAGTGACTGGGGACTGCTCGGTGGGAGCTAAAATCACTGCAGGGCTAGCATATGGATGGTGGGGTGGGCTTCCAGAGGCTCGTGCCAGAGCTGAATTGTTGCCCAGCTGGAGCCAAGAGCCAGATGCTGCCATTTGAAGCTGGAGAAACACAGAGCTGGAGCTGGAAGAAGAGAGCTGGCAGTAAAATAAAGCTTGTGGGTCAAGAGCTGAAATCACTGGGCCTGGTCTTAATCACTGTGGGACTGGCATTGCAGCTTAACACATGACAGCAACCTTAGGGCTGGTAAAGGCAGTGTATTGTTCTTGCGCCGAGGTCACTGTAGGCCTGTGACGTGGAGGCAGGGGCTGGGTATTGCCGCTAATAGTAGAACAGGATGTGTGGAGTGGGGAAAGGGGGCGGCAAGCTCGCGCCTGAAAACCCCGTCGATGCTAGAATATTGCCTGCGCCTGTGATGGCACCTCTTGGGGTGCGGCTGAAATCTCCGTGGGGCTGGGAAGTGGACCGCGGGGCTGGCAATTTGAATGAAAATGGCAAAGGCACTAGACCTGTGAACGGGGCCGTGGGCATCCAGGACGACTTATGCAGGGGTGTGCAAAGTGACTGGGGACTGCTCGGTGGGAGCTAAAATCACTGCAGGGCTAGCATATGGATGGTGGGGTGGGCTTCCAGAGGCTCGTGCCAGAGCTGAATTGTTGCCCAGCTGGAGCCAAGAGCCAGATGCTGCCATTTGAAGCTGGAGAAACACAGAGCTGGAGCTGGAAGAAGAGAGCTGGCAGTAAAATAAAGCTTGTGGGTCAAGAGCTGAAATCACTGGGCCTGGTCTTAATCACTGTGGGACTGGCATTGCAGCTTAACACATGACAGCAACCTTAGGGCTGGTAAAGGCAGTGTATTGTTCTTGCGCCGAGGTCACTGTAGGCCTGTGACGTGGAGGCAGGGGCTGGGTATTGCCGCTAATAGTAGAACAGGATGTGTGGAGTGGGGAAAGGGGGCGGCAAGCTCGCGCCTGAAAACCCCGTCGATGCTAGAATATTGCCTGCGCCTGTGATGGCACCTCTTGGGGTGCGGCTGAAATCTCCGTGGGGCTGGGAAGTGGACCGCGGGGCTGGCAATTTGAATGAAAATGGCAAAGGCACTAGACCTGTGAACGGGGCCGTGGGCATCCAGGACGACTTATGCAGGGGTGTGCAAAGTGACTGGGGACTGCTCGGTGGGAGCTAAAATCACTGCAGGGCTAGCATATGGATGGTGGGGTGGGCTTCCAGAGGCTCGTGCCAGAGCTGAATTGTTGCCCAGCTGGAGCCAAGAGCCAGATGCTGCCATTTGAAGCTGGAGAAACACAGAGCTGGAGCTGGAAGAAGAGAGCTGGCAGTAAAATAAAGCTTGTGGGTCAAGAGCTGAAATCACTGGGCCTGGTCTTAATCACTGTGGGACTGGCATTGCAGCTTAACACATGACAGCAACCTTAGGGCTGGTAAAGGCAGTGTATTGTTCTTGCGCCGAGGTCACTGTAGGCCTGTGACGTGGAGGCAGGGGCTGGGTATTGCCGCTAATAGTAGAACAGGATGTGTGGAGTGGGGAAAGGGGGCGGCAAGCTCGCGCCTGAAAACCCCGTCGATGCTAGAATATTGCCTGCGCCTGTGATGGCACCTCTTGGGGTGCGGCTGAAATCTCCGTGGGGCTGGGAAGTGGACCGCGGGGCTGGCAATTTGAATGAAAATGGCAAAGGCACTAGACCTGTGAACGGGGCCGTGGGCATCCAGGACGACTTATGCAGGGGTGTGCACAGTGGCTGGGGACTGCTCGGTGGGAGCTAAAATCACTGCAGGGCTAGCATATGGATGGTGGGGTGGGCTTCCAGAGGCTCGTGCCAGAGCTGAATTGTTGCCCAGCTGGAGCCAAGAGCCAGATGCTGCCATTTGAAGCTGGAGAAACACAGAGCTGGAGCTGGAAGAAGAGAGCTGGCAGTAAAATAAAGCTTGTGGGTCAAGAGCTGAAATCACTGGGCCTGGTCTTAATCACTGTGGGACTGGCATTGCAGCTTAACACATGACAGCAACCTTAGGGCTGGTAAAGGCAGTGTATTGTTCTTGCGCCGAGGTCACTGTAGGCCTGTGACATGGAGGCAGGGGCTGGGTATTGCCGCTAATAGTAGAACAGGATGTGTGGAGTGGGGAAAGGGGGCGGCAAGCTCGCGCCTGAAAACCCCGTCGATGCTAGAATATTGCCTGCGCCTGTGATGGCACCTCTTGGGGTGCGGCTGAAATCTCCGTGGGGCTGGGAAGTGGACCGCGGGGCTGGCAATTTGAATGAAAATGGCAAAGGCACTAGACCTGTGAACGGGGCCGTGGGCATCCAGGACGACTTATGCAGGGGTGTGCAAAGTGACTGGGGACTGCTCGGTGGGAGCTAAAATCACTGCAGGGCTAGCATATGGATGGTGGGGTGGGCTTCCAGAGGCTCGTGCCAGAGCTGAATTGTTGCCCAGCTGGAGCCAAGAGCCAGATGCTGCCATTTGAAGCTGGAGAAACACAGAGCTGGAGCTGGAAGAAGAGAGCTGGCAGTAAAATAAAGCTTGTGGGTCAAGAGCTGAAATCACTGGGCCTGGTCTTAATCACTGTGGGACTGGCATTGCAGCTTAACACATGACAGCAACCTTAGGGCTGGTAAAGGCAGTGTATTGTTCTTGCGCCGAGGTCACTGTAGGCCTGTGACGTGGAGGCAGGGGCTGGGTATTGCCGCTAATAGTAGAACAGGATGTGTGGAGTGGGGAAAGGGGGCGGCAAGCTCGCGCCTGAAAACCCCGTCGATGCTAGAATATTGCCTGCGCCTGTGATGGCACCTCTTGGGGTGCGGCTGAAATCTCCGTGGGGCTGGGAAGTGGACCGCGGGGCTGGCAATTTGAATGAAAATGGCAAAGGCACTAGACCTGTGAACGGGGCCGTGGGCATCCAGGACGACTTATGCAGGGGTGTGCAAAGTGACTGGGGACTGCTCGGTGGGAGCTAAAATCACTGCAGGGCTAGCATATGGATGGTGGGGTGGGCTTCCAGAGGCTCGTGCCAGAGCTGAATTGTTGCCCAGCTGGAGCCAAGAGCCAGATGCTGCCATTTGAAGCTGGAGAAACACAGAGCTGGAGCTGGAAGAAGAGAGCTGGCAGTAAAATAAAGCTTGTGGGTCAAGAGCTGAAATCACTGGGCCTGGTCTTAATCACTGTGGGACTGGCATTGCAGCTTAACACATGACAGCAACCTTAGGGCTGGTAAAGGCAGTGTATTGTTCTTGCGCCGAGGTCACTGTAGGCCTGTGACGTGGAGGCAGGGGCTGGGTATTGCCGCTAATAGTAGAACAGGATGTGTGGAGTGGGGAAAGGGGGCGGCAAGCTCGCGCCTGAAAACCCCGTCGATGCTAGAATATTGCCTGCGCCTGTGATGGCACCTCTTGGGGTGCGGCTGAAATCTCCGTGGGGCTGGGAAGTGGACCGCGGGGCTGGCAATTTGAATGAAAATGGCAAAGGCACTAGACCTGTGAACGGGGCCGTGGGCATCCAGGACGACTTATGCAGGGGTGTGCAAAGTGACTGGGGACTGCTCGGTGGGAGCTAAAATCACTGCAGGGCTAGCATATGGATGGTGGGGTGGGCTTCCAGAGGCTCGTGCCAGAGCTGAATTGTTGCCCAGCTGGAGCCAAGAGCCAGATGCTGCCATTTGAAGCTGGAGAAACACAGAGCTGGAGCTGGAAGAAGAGAGCTGGCAGTAAAATAAAGCTTGTGGGTCAAGAGCTGAAATCACTGGGCCTGGTCTTAATCACTGTGGGACTGGCATTGCAGCTTAACACATGACAGCAACCTTAGGGCTGGTAAAGGCAGTGTATTGTTCTTGCGCCGAGGTCACTGTAGGCCTGTGACGTGGAGGCAGGGGCTGGGTATTGCCGCTAATAGTAGAACAGGATGTGTGGAGTGGGGAAAGGGGGCGGCAAGCTCGCGCCTGAAAACCCCGTCGATGCTAGAATATTGCCTGCGCCTGTGATGGCACCTCTTGGGGTGCGGCTGAAATCTCCGTGGGGCTGGGAAGTGGACCGCGGGGCTGGCAATTTGAATGAAAATGGCAAAGGCACTAGACCTGTGAACGGGGCCGTGGGCATCCAGGACGACTTATGCAGGGGTGTGCAAAGTGACTGGGGACTGCTCGGTGGGAGCTAAAATCACTGCAGGGCTAGCATATGGATGGTGGGGTGGGCTTCCAGAGGCTCGTGCCAGAGCTGAATTGTTGCCCAGCTGGAGCCAAGAGCCAGATGCTGCCATTTGAAGCTGGAGAAACACAGAGCTGGAGCTGGAAGAAGAGAGCTGGCAGTAAAATAAAGCTTGTGGGTCAAGAGCTGAAATCACTGGGCCTGGTCTTAATCACTGTGGGACTGGCATTGCAGCTTAACACATGACAGCAACCTTAGGGCTGGTAAAGGCAGTGTATTGTTCTTGCGCCGAGGTCACTGTAGGCCTGTGACATGGAGGCAGGGGCTGGGTATTGCCGCTAATAGTAGAACAGGATGTGTGGAGTGGGGAAAGGGGGCGGCAAGCTCGCGCCTGAAAACCCCGTCGATGCTAGAATATTGCCTGCGCCTGTGATGGCACCTCTTGGGGTGCGGCTGAAATCTCCGTGGGGCTGGGAAGTGGACCCGCGGGGCTGGCAATTTGAATGAAAATGGCAAAGGCACTAGACCTGTGAACGGGGCCGTGGGCATCCAGGACGACTTATGCAGGGGTGTGCAAAGTGACTGGGGACTGCTCGGTGGGAGCTAAAATCACTGCAGGGCTAGCATATGGATGGTGGGGTGGGCTTCCAGAGGCTCGTGCCAGAGCTGAATTGTTGCCCAGCTGGAGCCAAGAGCCAGATGCTGCCATTTGAAGCTGGAGAAACACAGAGCTGGAGCTGGAAGAAGAGAGCTGGCAGTAAAATAAAGCTTGTGGGTCAAGAGCTGAAATCACTGGGCCTGGTCTTAATCACTGTGGGACTGGCATTGCAGCTTAACACATGACAGCAACCTTAGGGCTGGTAAAGGCAGTGTATTGTTCTTGCGCCGAGGTCACTGTAGGCCTGTGACATGGAGGCAGGGGCTGGGTATTGCCGCTAATAGTAGAACAGGATGTGTGGAGTGGGGAAAGGGGGCGGCAAGCTCGCGCCTGAAAACCCCGTCGATGCTAGAATATTGCCTGCGCCTGTGATGGCACCTCTTGGGGTGCGGCTGAAATCTCCGTGGGGCTGGGAAGTGGACCCGCGGGGCTGGCAATTTGAATGAAAATGGCAAAGGCACTAGACCTGTGAACGGGGCCGTGGGCATCCAGGACGACTTATGCAGGGGTGTGCAAAGTGACTGGGGACTGCTCGGTGGGAGCTAAAATCACTGCAGGGCTAGCATATGGATGGTGGGGTGGGCTTCCAGAGGCTCGTGCCAGAGCTGAATTGTTGCCCAGCTGGAGCCAAGAGCCAGATGCTACCATTTGAAGCTGGAGAAACACAGAGCTGGAGCTGGAAGAAGAGAGCTGGCAGTAAAATAAAGCTTGTGGGTCAAGAGCTGAAATCACTGGGCCTGGTCTTAATCACTGTGGGACTGGCATTGCAGCTTAACACATGACAGCAACCTTAGGGCTGGTAAAGGCAGTGTATTGTTCTTGCGCCGAGGTCACTGTAGGCCTGTGACGTGGAGGCAGGGGCTGGGTATTGCCGCTAATAGTAGAACAGGATGTGTGGAGTGGGGAAAGGGGGCGGCAAGCTCGCGCCTGAAAACCCCGTCGATGCTAGAATATTGCCTGCGCCTGTGATGGCACCTCTTGGGGTGCGGCTGAAATCTCCGTGGGGCTGGGAAGTGGACCGCGGGGCTGGCAATTTGAATGAAAATGGCAAAGGCACTAGACCTGTGAACGGGGCCGTGGGCATCCAGGACGACTTATGCAGGGGTGTGCAAAGTGACTGGGGACTGCTCGGTGGGAGCTAAAATCACTGCAGGGCTAGCATATGGATGGTGGGGTGGGCTTCCAGAGGCTCGTGCCAGAGCTGAATTGTTGCCCAGCTGGAGCCAAGAGCCAGATGCTGCCATTTGAAGCTGGAGAAACACAGAGCTGGAGCTGGAAGAAGAGAGCTGGCAGTAAAATAAAGCTTGTGGGTCAAGAGCTGAAATCACTGGGCCTGGTCTTAATCACTGTGGGACTGGCATTGCAGCTTAACACATGACAGCAACCTTAGGGCTGGTAAAGGCAGTGTATTGTTCTTGCGCCGAGGTCACTGTAGGCCTGTGACATGGAGGCAGGGGCTGGGTATTGCCGCTAATAGTAGAACAGGATGTGTGGAGTGGGGAAAGGGGGCGGCAAGCTCGCGCCTGAAAACCCCGTCGATGCTAGAATATTGCCTGCGCCTGTGATGGCACCTCTTGGGGTGCGGCTGAAATCTCCGTGGGGCTGGGAAGTGGACCGCGGGGCTGGCAATTTGAATGAAAATGGCAAAGGCACTAGACCTGTGAACGGGGCCGTGGGCATCCAGGACGACTTATGCAGGGGTGTGCAAAGTGACTGGGGACTGCTCGGTGGGAGCTAAAATCACTGCAGGGCTAGCATATGGATGGTGGGGTGGGCTTCCAGAGGCTCGTGCCAGAGCTGAATTGTTGCCCAGCTGGAGCCAAGAGCCAGATGCTGCCATTTGAAGCTGGAGAAACACAGAGCTGGAGCTGGAAGAAGAGAGCTGGCAGTAAAATAAAGCTTGTGGGTCAAGAGCTGAAATCACTGGGCCTGGTCTTAATCACTGTGGGACTGGCATTGCAGCTTAACACATGACAGCAACCTTAGGGCTGGTAAAGGCAGTGTATTGTTCTTGCGCCGAGGTCACTGTAGGCCTGTGACATGGAGGCAGGGGCTGGGTATTGCCGCTAATAGTAGAACAGGATGTGTGGAGTGGGGAAAGGGGGCGGCAAGCTCGCGCCTGAAAACCCCGTCGATGCTAGAATATTGCCTGCGCCTGTGATGGCACCTCTTGGGGTGCGGCTGAAATCTCCGTGGGGCTGGGAAGTGGACCGCGGGGCTGGCAATTTGAATGAAAATGGCAAAGGCACTAGACCTGTGAACGGGGCCGTGGGCATCCAGGACGACTTATGCAGGGGTGTGCAAAGTGACTGGGGACTGCTCGGTGGGAGCTAAAATCACTGCAGGGCTAGCATATGGATGGTGGGGTGGGCTTCCAGAGGCTCGTGCCAGAGCTGAATTGTTGCCCAGCTGGAGCCAAGAGCCAGATGCTGCCATTTGAAGCTGGAGAAACACAGAGCTGGAGCTGGAAGAAGAGAGCTGGCAGTAAAATAAAGCTTGTGGGTCAAGAGCTGAAATCACTGGGCCTGGTCTTAATCACTGTGGGACTGGCATTGCAGCTTTAACACATGACAGCAACCTTAGGGCTGGTAAAGGCAGTGTATTGTTCTTGCGCCGAGGTCACTGTAGGCCTGTGACGTGGAGGCAGGGGCTGGGTATTGCCGCTAATAGTAGAACAGGATGTGTGGAGTGGGGAAAGGGGGCGGCAAGCTCGCGCCTGAAAACCCCGTCGATGCTAGAATATTGCCTGCGCCTGTGATGGCACCTCTTGGGGTGCGGCTGAAATCTCCGTGGGGCTGGGAAGTGGACCGCGGGGCTGGCAATTTGAATGAAAATGGCAAAGGCACTAGACCTGTGAACGGGGCCGTGGGCATCCAGGACGACTTATGCAGGGGTGTGCAAAGTGACTGGGGACTGCTCGGTGGGAGCTAAAATCACTGCAGGGCTAGCATATGGATGGTGGGGTGGGCTTCCAGAGGCTCGTGCCAGAGCTGAATTGTTGCCCAGCTGGAGCCAAGAGCCAGATGCTGCCATTTGAAGCTGGAGAAACACAGAGCTGGAGCTGGAAGAAGAGAGCTGGCAGTAAAATAAAGCTTGTGGGTCAAGAGCTGAAATCACTGGCCTGGTCTTAATCACTGTGGGACTGGCATTGCAGCTTAACACATGACAGCAACCTTAGGGCTGGTAAAGGCAGTGTATTGTTCTTGCGCCGAGGTCACTGTAGGCCTGTGACGTGGAGGCAGGGGCTGGGTATTGCCGCTAATAGTAGAACAGGATGTGTGGAGTGGGGAAAGGGGGCGGGCAAGCTCGCGCCTGAAAACCCCGTCGATGCTAGAATATTGCCTGCGCCTGTGATGGCACCTCTTGGGGTGCGGCTGAAATCTCCGTGGGGCTGGGAAGTGGACCGCGGGGCTGGCAATTTGAATGAAAATGGCAAAGGCACTAGACCTGTGAACGGGGCCGTGGGCATCCAGGACGACTTATGCAGGGGTGTGCAAAAGTGACTGGGGACTGCTCGGTGGGAGCTAAAATCACTGCAGGGCTAGCATATGGATGGTGGGGTGGGCTTCCAGAGGCTCGTGCCAGAGCTGAATTGTTGCCCAGCTGGAGCCAAGAGCCAGATGCTGCCATTTGAAGCTGGAGAAACACAGAGCTGGAGCTGGAAGAAGAGAGCTGGCAGTAAAATAAAGCTTGTGGGTCAAGAGCTGAAATCACTGGGCCTGGTCTTTAATCACTGTGGGACTGGCATTGCAGCTTAACACATGACAGCAACCTTAGGGCTGGTAAAGGCAGTGTATTGTTCTTGCGCCGAGGTCACTGTAGGCCTGTGACATGGAGGCAGGGGCTGGGTATTGCCGCTAATAGTAGAACAGGATGTGTGGAGTGGGGAAAGGGGGCGGCAAGCTTGCGCCTGAAAACCCCGTCGATGCTAGAATATTGCCTGCGCCTGTGATGGCACCTCTTGGGGTGCGGCTGAAATCTCCGTGGGGCTGGGAAGTGGACCGCGGGGCTGGCAATTTGATGAAAATGGCAAAGGCACTAGACCTGTGAACGGGGCCGTGGGCATCCAGGACGACTTATGCAGGGGTGTGCAAAAGTGACTGGGGACTGCTCGGTGGGAGCTAAAATCACTGCAGGGCTAGCATATGGATGGTGGGTGGGCTTCCAGAGGCTCGTGCCAGAGCTGAATTGTTGCCCAGCTGGAGCCAAGAGCCAGATGCTGCCATTTGAAGCTGGAGAAACACAGAGCTGGAGCTGGAAGAAGAGAGCTGGCAGTAAAATAAAGCTTGTGGGTCAAGAGCTGAAATCACTGGGCCTGGTCTTAATCACTGTGGGACTGGCATTGCAGCTTAACACATGACAGCAACCTTAGGACTGGTAAAGGCAGTGTATTGTCTTGCGCCGAGGTCACTGTAGGCCTGTGACGTGGAGGCAGGGGCTGGGTATTGCCGCTAATAGTAGAACAGGATGTGTGGAGTGGGGAAAGGGGGCGGCAAGCTCGCGCCTGAAAACACCCGTCGATGCTAGAATATTGCCTGCGCCTGTGATGGCACCTCTTGGGGTGCGGCTGAAATCTCCGTGGGGCTGGAAGTGGACCGCGGGGCTTGGCAATTTGAATGAAAATGGCAAAGGCACTAGACCTGTGAACGGGGCCGTGGGCATCCAGGACGACTTATGCAGGGGTGTGCAAAGTGACTGGGGACTGCTCGGTGGGAGCTAAAATCACTGCAGGGCTAGCATATGGATGGTGGGGTGGGCTTCCAGAGGCTCGTGCCAGAGCTGAATTGTTGCCCAGCTGGAGCCAAGAGCCAGATGCTGCCATTTGAAGCTGGAGAAACACAGAGCTGGAGCTGGAAGAAGAGAGCTGGCAGTAAAATAAAGCTTGTGGGTCAAGAGCTGAAATCACTGGGCCTGGTCTTAATCACTGTGGGACTGGCATTGCAGCTTAACACATGACAGCAACCTTAGGGCTGGTAAAGGCAGTGTATTGTTCTTGCGCCGAGGTCACTGTAGGCCTGTGACGTGGAGGCAGGGGCTGGGTATTGCCGCTAATAGTAGAACAGGATGTGTGGAGTGGGGAAAGGGGGCGGCAAGCTCGCGCCTGAAAAGCCCCGTCGATGCTAGAATATTGCCTGCGCCTGTGATGGCACCATCTTGGGGGGTGCGGCTGAAATCTCCGTGGGGCTGGGAAGTGGACCGCGGGGCTGGCAATTTGAATGAAAATGGCAAAGGCACTAGACCTGTGAACGGGGCCGTGGCATCCAGGACGACTTATGCAGGGGTGTGCAAAGTGACTGGGGACTGCTCGGTGGGAGCTAAAATCACTGCAGGGCTAGCATATGGATGGTGGGGGTGGGCTTCCAGAGGCTCGTGCCAGAGCTGAATTGTTGCCCAGCTGGAGCCAAGAGCCAGATGCTGCCATTTGAAGCTGGAGAAACACAGAGCTGGAGCTGGAAGAAGGAAGAGCTGGGCAGTAAAATAAAGCTTGTGGTCAAGAGCTGAAATCACTGGGCCTGGTCTTAATCACTGTGGGACTGGCATTGCAGCTTAACACATGACAGCAACCTTAGGGCTGGTAAAGGCAGTGTATTGTTCTTGCGCCGAGGTCACTGTAGCCCTGTGACGTGGAGGCAGGGGCTGGGTATTGCCGCTAATAGTAGAACAGGATGTGTGGAGTGGGGAAAGGGGGCGGCAAGCTCGCGCCTGAAAACCCCGTCGATGCTAGAATATTGCCTGCGCCTGTGATGGCACCTCTTGGGGTGCGGCTGAAATCTCCCGTGGGGCTGGGAAGTGGACCGCGGGGCTGGCAATTTGAATGAAAATGGCAAAGGCACTAGACCTGTGAACGGGGCCGTGGGCATCCAGGACGACTTTATGCAGGGGTGTGCAAAGTGACTGGGGACTGCTCGGTGGGAGCTAAAATCACTGCAGGGCTAGCATATGGATGGTGGGGTGGGCTTCCAGAGGCTCGTGCCAGAGCTGAATTGTTGCCCAGCTGGAGCCAAGAGCCAGATGCTGCCTATTTGAAGCTGGAGAAACACAGAGCTGGAGCTGGAAGAAGAGAGCTGGCAGTAAAATAAAGCTTGTGGGTCAAGAGCTGAAATCACTGGGCCTGGTCTTAATCACTGTGGGACTGGCATTGCAGCTTAACACATGACAGCAACCTTAGGGCTGGTAAAGGCAGTGTATTGTTCTTGCGCCGAGGTCACTGTAGGCCTGTGACGTGGAGGCAGGGGCTGGGTATTGCCGCTAATAGTAGAACAGGATGTGTGGAGTGGGGAAAGGGGGCGGCAAGCTCGCGCCTGAAAACCCCGTCGATGCTAGAATATTGCCTGCGCCTGTGATGGCACCTCTTGGGGTGCGGCTGAAATCTCCGTGGGGCTGGGAAGTGGACCCGCGGGGCTGGCAATTTGAATGAAAATGGCAAAGGCACTAGACCTGTGAACGGGGCCGTGGGCATCCAGGACGACTTATGCAGGGGTGTGCAAAGTGACTGGGGACTGCTCGGTGGAGCTAAAATCACTGCAGGGGCTAGCATATGGATGGTGGGGTGGGCTTCCAGAGGCTCGTGCCAGAGCTGAATTGTTGCCCAGCTGGAGCCAAGAGCCAGATGCTGCCATTTGAAGCTGGAGAAACACAGAGCTGGAGCTGGAAGAAGAGAAGCTGGCAGTAAAATAAAGCTTGTGGGTCAAGAGCTGAAATCACTGGCCTGGTCTTAATCACTGTGGGACTGGCATTGCAGCTTAACACATGACAGCAACCTTAGGGCTGGTAAAGGCAGTGTATTGTTCTTGCGCCGAGGTCACTGTAGGCCTGTGACGTGGAGGCAGGGGCTGGGTATTGCCGCTAATAGTAGAACAGGATGTGTGGAGTGGGGAAAGGGGGCGGCAAGCTCGCGCCTGAAAACCCCGTCGATGCTAGAATATTGCCTGCGCCTGTGATGGCACCTCTTGGGGTGCGGCTGAAATCTCCGTGGGGCTGGGAAGTGGACCGCGGGGCTGGCAATTTGAATGAAAATGGCAAAGGCACTAGACCTGTGAACGGGGCCGTGGGCATCCAGGAACGACTTATGCAGGGGTGTGCACAGTGGCTGGGGACTGCTCGGTGGGAGCTAAAATCACTGCAGGGCTAGCATATGATGGTGGGGTGGGCTTCCAGAGGCTCGTGCCAGAGCTGAATTGTTGCCCAGCTGGAGCCATAGAGCCAGATGCTTGCCATTTGAAGCTGGAGAAACACAGAGCTGGAGCTGGAAGCAAGAGAGCTGGCAGTAAAATAAAGCTTGTGGGTCAAGAGCTGAAATCACTGGGCCTGGTCTTAATCACTGTGGGACTGGCATTGCAGCTTAACACATGACAGCAACCTTAGGGCTGGTAAAGGCAGTGTATTGTTCTTGCGCCGAGGTCACTGTAGGCCTGTGACATGGAGGCAGGGGCTGGGTATTGCCGCTAATAGTAGAACAGGATGTGTGGAGTGGGGAAAGGGGGCGGCAAGCTCGCGCCTGAAAACCCCGTCGATGCTAGAATATTGCCTGCGCCTGTGATGGCACCTCTTGGGGTGCGGCTGAAATCTCCGTGGGGCTGGGAAGTGGACCGCGGGGCTGCAATTTGAATGAAAATGGCAAAGGCACTAGACCTGTGAACGGGGCCGTGGGCATCCAGGACGACTTATGCAGGGGTGTGCAAAGTGACTGGGGACTGCTCGGTGGGAGCTAAAATCACTGCAGGGCTAGCATATGGATGGTGGGGTGGGCTTCCAGAGGCTCGTGCCAGAGCTGAATTGTTGCCCAGCTGGAGCCAAGAGCCAGATGCTTGCCATTTGAAGCTGGAGAAACACAGAGCTGGAGCTGGAAGAAGAGAGCTGGCAGTAAAAATAAAGCTTGTGGGTCAAGAGCTGAAATCACTGGGCCTGGTCTTAATCACTGTGGGACTGGCATTGCAGCTTAACACATGACAGCAACCTTAGGGCTGGTAAAGGCAGTGTATTGTTCTTGCGCCGAGGTCACTGTAGGCCTGTGACGTGGAGGCAGGGGCTGGGTATTGCCGCTAATAGTAGAACAGGATGTGTGGAGTGGGGAAAGGGGGCGCAAGCTCTGCGCCTGAAAACCCCGTCGATGCTAAGAATATTGCCTGCGCCTGTGATGGCACCTCTTGGGGTGCGGCTTGAAATCTCCGTGGGCTGGGAAGTGGACCGCGGGGCTGGCAATTTGAATGAAAATGGCAAAGGCACTAGACCTGTGAACGGGGCCGTGGGCATCCAGGACGACTTATGCAGGGGTGTGCAAAGTGACTGGGGACTGCTCGGTGGGAGCTAAAATCACTGCAGGGCTAGCATATGGATGGTGGGGTGGGCTTCCAGAGGCTCGTGCCAGAGCTGAATTGTTGCCCAGCTGGAGCCAAGAGCCAGATGCTGCCATTTGAAGCTGGAGAAACACAGAGCTGGAGCTGGAAGAAGAGAGCTGGCAGTAAAATAAAGCTTGTGGGTCAAGAGCTGAAATCACTGGCCTGGTCTTAATCACTGTGGGGACTGGCATTGCAGCTTACACATGACAGCAACCTTAGGGCTGGTAAAGGCAGTGTATTGTTCTTGCGCCGAGGTCACTGTAGGCCTGTGACGTGGAGGCAGGGGCTGGGTATTGCCGCTAATAGTAGAACAGGATGTGTGGAGTGGGGAAAGGGGGCGGCAAGCTCGCGCCTGAAAACCCCGTCGATGCTAGAATATTGCCTGCGCCTGTGATGGCACCTCTTGGGGTGCGGCTGAAATCTCCGTGGGGCTGGGAAGTGGACCGCGGGGCTGGCAATTTGAATGAAAATGGCAAAGGCACTAGACCTGTGAACGGGGCCGTGGGCATCCAGGACGACTTATGCAGGGGTGTGCAAAGTGACTGGGGACTGCTCGGTGGGAGCTAAAATCACTGCAGGGCTAGCATATGGATGGTGGGGTGGGCTTCCAGAGGCTCGTGCCAGAGCTGAATTGTTGCCCAGCTGGAGCCAAGAGCCAGATGCTGCCATTTGAAGCTGGAGAAACACAGAGCTGGAGCTGGAAGAAGAGAGCTGGCAGTAAAATAAAGCTTGTGGGTCAAGAGCTGAAATCACTGGGCCTGGTCTTAATCACTGTGGGACTGGCATTGCAGCTTAACACATGACAGCAACCTTAGGACTGGTAAAGGCCAGTGTATTGTTCTTTGCGCCGAGGTCACTGTAGGCCTGTGACGTGGAGGCAGGGGCTGGGTATTGCCAGCTAATAGTAGAACAGGATGTGTGGAGTGGGGAAAGGGGGCGGCAAGCTCGCGGCCTGAAAACCCCGTCGATGCTAGAATATTGCCTGCGCCTGTGATGGCACCTCTTGGGGTGCGGCTTAGAAATCTCCGTGGGGCTGGGGAAGTGAGACCGCGGGGCTGGCAATTTGAATGAAAATGGCTAAGGCACTAGACCTGTGAACGGGGCCCGTGGGCATCCAGGACGACTTATGCAGGGGTGTGCACAGTGGCTGGGGACTGCTCGGTGGGAGCTAAAATCACTGCAGGGCTAGCATATGGATGGTGGGGTGGGCTTCCAGAGGCTCGTGCCAGAGCTGAATTGTTGCCCAGCTGGAGCCAAGAGCCCAGATGCTGCCATTTGAAGCTGGAGAAACACAGAGCTGGAGCTGGAAGAAGAGAGCTGGCAGTAAAATAAAGCTTGTGGGTCAAGAGCTGAAATCACTGGGCCTGGTCTTAATCACTGTGGGACTGGCATTGCAGCTTAACACATGACAGCAACCTTAGGGCTGGTAAAGGCAGTGTATTGTTCTTGCGCCGAGGTCACTGTAGGCCTGTGACTTGGAGGCAGGGGCTGGGTATTGCCGCTAATAGTAGAACAGGATTGTGTGGAGTGGGAAAGGGGGCGGCAAGCTCGCGCCCTGAAAAACCCCGTCGATGCTAGAATATTGCCTGCGCCTTTGTGATGGCACCTCTTGGGGTGCGGCTGAAATCTCCGTGGGGCTGGGAAGTGGACCGCGGGGGCTGGCAATTTGAATGAAAATGCAAAGGCACTAGACCTGTGAACGGGGCCGTGGGCATCCAGGACGACTTATGCAGGGGTGTGCAAAGTGACTGGGGACTGCTCGGTTGGGAGCTAAAATCACTTGCAGGGCTAGCATATGGATGGTGGGGTGGGCTTCCAGAGGCTCGTGCCAGAGCTA